>NC_086446.1:361702131-362422477 GCF_028390025.1 Pseudophryne corroboree | reverse complement strand
CCTTACTGGCCTCGCACTACGCAACATATTTTCGCCAATTGCGGTGGTAATGTTTTTGCGGTTACATCCTTCCTGGCTTTAGATCAGGATATGGATGACTTCATCCAGAATGCCTTTTTTCCTTCAGGATCCGGTGTTCAACCGGCATGCCGTCAAACGCAGCCGCGGTAAGTCTTGGAACAGACAGGGTCCTTGCTGGAGCAGGTCCCTTCTTAGAGGTAGAGGCCACGGATCCTCCGTGAGCATCTCTTGAAGTTCCGGTTACCAAGTCCTTCTTGGCCAATCCGGAGCCACGAATATAGTGCTTTCTCCTCTCCATCTTATCAATCTCAGTACCTTGGGTATGAGAGGCAGAGGAGGGAACACATACACTGACTGGTACACCCACGGTGTTACCAGAGCGTCTACAACTATTGCCTGAGGGTCTCTTGACCTGGCGCAATACCTGTCGAGTTTTTTAATCATGTGGACGACTTCTGGGTGAAGTCCCCACTCTCCCGGGTGGAGGTCGTGCTGAGGAAGTCTGCTTCCCAGTTGTCCACTCCCGGAATGAATACTGTTGACAGTGCTATCACATGATTTTCCGCCCAGCGAAGAATCCCTGCAGCTTCTGCCATTGCCCTCCTGCTTCTTGTGCCACCCTGTCTGTTTACGTGGGTGACTGCCATGATGTTGTCCGACTGGATCAACACCGGCTGACCTTGAAGCAGAGGTCTTGCTAAGCTTAGAGCATTGTAAATGGCCCTTAGCTTCAGGATATTTATGTGAAGTGATGTATCCAGGCTTGACCCTAAGCCCTGGATATTCCTTCCCTGTGTGACTGCTCCCCAGCCTCGCAGGCTGGCATCCGTGGTCACCAGGACCCAGTCCTGAATGCCGAATCTGCGGCCCTCTAGAAGATGAGCACTCTGCAACCACCACAGGATGGATACCCTTGTCCTTGGTGACAGGGTTATCCGCTGATGCATCTGAAAATGCGACCCGGACCATTTGTCCAGTAGGTTCCACTGGAAAGTTCTTGCGTGGAATCTAACGAATGGGATTGCTTCGTAGGAAGCCACCATTTTTTTTCAGAACCCTTGTGCATTGATGCACTGAGAGTTGGTTCGGTTTTAGGAGGTTCCTGACTAGCTCGGATAACTCCCTGGCTTTCTCTTCCGGGAGAAACACCTTTTTTTTGGACTGTGTCCAGGAACATCCCTAGGAAACAGAAGACAAGTCGTCGGAACCAGCTGCGATTTTGGAATATTGAGAATCCAATCGTGCTGCCGCAACACTACCTGAGATAGTGCTACACCGACTTCCAACTGTTCCCTGGATCTTACCCTTATCAGGGAATCGTCCAAGTAAGGGATAACTAAAATTCCCTTCCTTCGAAGGGATATCATTTCGGCCATTACCTTGGTAAAGACCCGGGGTGCCGTGGACCATCCCTACGGCAGCGTCTGAACTGATAGTGACAGTTCTGTACCATAACCTGAGGTACCCTTGGTGAGAAGGGTAAATTTTGACATGAAGGTAAGCATCCTTGATGTCCCGAGACATCATGTAGTCCCCTTCTTCCAGGTTCGCAATCACTGCTCTGAGTGACTCAATCTTGAATTTGAACCTCTGTATGAAAGTGTTCAAAGATTTTAGATTTTAGATTTAGATTTAGAATCGGTCTCACCGAGCCGTCTGGCTTCGGTACCACAATAGTGTGGAATAATACCCCGTTCCCTGTTGCAGGAGGGGTACCTTGATTATCACCTGCTGGGAATACAGCTTGTGAATGGCTTCCAAAACTGCCTCCCTGTCAGAGGGAGACGTCGGTAAAGCCGACTTTTGGAAAGGGCGAGGGGGAGACGTCTCGAATTCCAATATGTACCCTTGAGATATTACCTGAAGGATCCAGGGGTCTACTTGCGAGTGAGCTCACTGCGCACTGAAATTCATTGAGAACGGGCCCCCACCGTGTGTAAGGCCCTAGCGTCATACTGAGGGCTTGGCAGAGGCGGGAAAGGGTTTCTGTTCCTGGGAACTGGCTAATCTCTTCAGCCTTTTTCCTCTCCCTCTGTCACGAGCAGAAAAGAGGAACCTTTTGTCCGCTTGCCAACAAAGGACTGCGCCTGATAATACGGCGTCTTATTTTGAGAGGCGACCTGGGGTACAAACGTAGATTTCCCAGTTGTTGCCGTGGCCACCAGGTCTAAAAGACCGACCCCAAATGTCCCTTTTCAAAGGCAATACTTCCAAATGCCGTTTGGAATCCGCATCACCTGACCATTTTACTGGTAGAATTGGACAACGCACTAATACTTGATGCCAGTCGGCAAATATTCCACTGTGCATCATGCATATATAGAAATGCATCTTTTAAATGCTCTATAGGCAATAATATACTATCCTTATCTAGGATATCAATATTTCCAGTCAGGGAATCCGACCATGCCAACCCAGCACTGCACCTCCAGGCTGAGGCGATTGCTGGTCGCAGTATAACACCAGTATGTGTGTGAATACATTTTTGGATACCCTCCTGCTTTCTATCAGCAGGATCCTTAAGGGCGGCCATCTCATGAGAGGGTAGAGCCCTTGTTCTTACAAGCGTGTGAGCGCCTTATCCCCCCTAGGGGGTGTTTCCCAACGCACCCTAAGCTCTGGCGGGAAAGGGTATACACCAATACTTTTTAAGAAATTATCAATTGTTATCGGGGGGAAACCCACGCATCATCACACACCTCATTTTATTTCTCAGATTCAGGAAAACTACAGGTAGTTTTTCCCTCACCGAACATAATACCCCTTTTTGGTGGTACTCGTATTATCAGAAATGTATAAAACATTTTCCATTGTCTCAATCATGTAACGTGTGGCCCTACTGGAAATCACGGTTGTCTCTTCACCGTCGACACAGGAGTCAGTATCCGTGTCGGCGTCTGTATCTGCCATCTGAGGTAACGGGCGCTTTAGAGCCCCTGACGGCCCATGAGACGTCTGGACAGGCACAAGCTGAGTAGCCGGCTGTCTCATGTCAACCACTGTTTTTTTTTATACAGAGCTGACACTGTCACGTAATTTTCAACAGTACATCCACTCAGGTGTCGACCCCCTAGGTGGTGACATCACTGTTACAGACACTCTGCTCCGTCTCCACATCATTTTTCTCCTCATACATGTCGACACAAACGTACCGACACAAAGCACACACACAGGGAATGCTCTGATAGAGGACAGGACCCCACTAGCCCTTTGGGGAGACAGAGGGAGAGTATGCCAGCACACACCAGAGCGCTATATATATATATACAGGGATAACCTTATATAAGTGTTTTTCCCCTTATAGCTGCTGTATGTTTTAATACTGCGCCTAATTAGTGCCCCCCTCTCTTTTTTTTAACCCTTTCTGTAGTGTAGTGACTGCAGGGAAGAGCCAGGGAGCTTCCCTCCAACTGAGCTGTGAGGGAAAATGGCGCCAGTGTGCTGAGGAGATAGGCTCCGCCCCCTTTTCGGTGGCCTTATCTCCCGTTTTTCTGTATATTCTGGCAGGGGTTAAATTCATCCATATAGCCCAGGAGCTATATGTGATGTATTTTTTGCCATGTAAGGTATTTTTATCATGTTTTATTGCGTCTCAGGGCGCCCCCCCCAGCGCCCTGCACCCTCAGTGACCGGAGTATGAAGTGTGCTGAGAGCAATGGCGCACAGCTGCAGTGCTGTGCGCTACCTTATTGAAGACAGGAACGTCTTCTGCCGCCGATTTTTCCGGACCTCTTCGCTCTTCTGGCTCTGTAAGGGGGCCGGCGGCGCGGCTCCGGGACCCATCCAGGCTGGGCCTGTGATCGTCCCTCTGGAGCTAATGTCCAGTAGCCAAGAAGCCCAATCCACTCTGCACTCAGGTGAGTTCGCTTCTTCTCCCCTTAGTCCCTCGATGCAGTGAGCCTGTTGCCAGCAGGTCTCACTGAAAATAACAAACCTAAACTAAAACTTTCACTAAGAAGCTCAGGAGAGCCCCTAGTGTGCACCCTTCTCGTCGGGCACAGAAATCTAACTGAGGCTTGGAGGAGGGCCATAGGGGGAGGAGCCAGTGCACACCAGTTAGTCCTAAAGCTTTCTTTAGATGTGCCCAGTCTCCTGCGGAGCCGCTATTCCCCATGGTCCTTACGGAGTCCCCAGCATCCACTTAGGACGTTAGAGAAAATAATAATAATTATTATTATTATTATTATTATTATAATTATTACTACTACTAATACTCATATTACATGGCATCAGTAATGTTAATCATATTGCTTCTCATGGGCACATTGCTGCTAACAGCCATATTTGCTCACACTACTCCAAATGAGTATTTAATAGCCTATTGAAATGAATAGGCCTATGATTTTATATTACTACCCAAATGTATTTTTATGGCATATTTACTACTAATGGACATATCAATGGCAGATGTGTAAAAGTTATTACTTTTTAGCAGATTACATATTGCAGTGATTATTTTAGCTGTGCATTATGGATGTCTATTGGGCATAAAGGAGTCGTTGGAGCCACTTTTATGATATTGTTAACTGTGAAGGGTTGGGTACAAAATCCCAGCAGTCGGTGATCCCAGCAGTCAGAATGCCAACAGTGGCTTCCCGACGATCAGAATCCTGATGGATCCCAGTAAGTATTTTAACCCTACTTTAATGCTAACCCTAATCCACCCAACCGCAGGTCAACCCTAGCTTCCCCTTGCTGCAGCCTAATACTAACCACCAACCCCCCCCCCCCCCCCCCCCCACACACACACACACACACACACACACACACACACACACACACACACACACACACACAGTTTAAACCTAACCTCCCCTTCCCTCTGCAACCTAACCCTAATCCAATCTCCAGTATTTACCTTCAGGATCCGTCGGAATTCCACTGTCGGTAATCTGACTGTCATAATCCCGGCTGTCGGGATCCTGACCGCATCCCACTGTGAGTCCTTAGGGAGGGTGGATTTATATTTTCTGCACTCTGATCCTCTTGTGGGTTAATCCATCACAGAGCATGATCAATATACGTCTCCAAAACCGGGGGAAGGGTCAGGATAGCTACAGAATACTAGCTTTAATGCATTTTTAGTATCCAAAACTGTAGAAAAATAATAGTCAATTCAAATCCCCATCACCACAGTGACTTAAAGCATGTCAATCATTAAAATAAATTAACCCTATTCTGATTATTCATTTTACAAATATTATACCTAAAATATTCTGAATAAGTAAATTGTTAAAAATATTGTTTGATTAATTTTTGTCATTTCAATTCTGAACCATCTTTGCCACCATCAGAATCGAAAGAGGAAATTGGAATATATGTGTCAATTTTATTCAGTAAGGAGAGAAAGATATAATGACCTGGGGAAATGAAAAAGATAAGCACACCAATATACATTCTGCAGTTATACATTTGACTTATAGACACTATTTCAGGTTGACAGGCTATGTTTTTAAATCATATATTGTGTACACAGGCATGGGTTGAGAATTTAAAGTGGTCCTGGAAAATATAGCAAAAGTTGCCTCCATATTGTAGATTGGACCAAATTGTCAAGTAATGAGGCAAAATATCAGTAGGAGGGACAATACCTGTCCTGCTACAGTGTCTGTACACTGCCATGTCCAAAGAGCGGACGTAGGCGGCTATCACTTTAAATAATGTTAAGGGATCACGGAGCGATCGCTGCTTAAAATCTAAGCAATCTGACTAGATTGCTTCGATTTTAAGCCTGATCGTTCCGTGTGTACCCCCTACAGCAATAGCGATGCGCAGCCCCGCACATCGCTATCACTGGTGCTAGATTGGCCAATCTAGCGGGTCGCTCATTTTACCCGCTGGGTGAAATGAACGCCCCCGTCTCCCCTCCGCAAGCTCAGCACACATCGCGCTGTGCTGAGCAGTGGGAGAAATGTGTGCTGAGCGGTTCGCTCAGCACACATCTCTCCCGCATCGGCCAGTGAGTACTGGCCTTTAGGCTACAAGTTTGAATGGTAAATGTTACAATAGGGACTAAAAAAAATTCATAGCAAAATGGATAGCAATTAGGTGTAAGCTGCTCCCAAACTGTATGCACAGTAAAAATGTGTATATTTGCCCATATGTACAGTTGTGTGCGTATAGTGCACCAAGGGGCATTTTAAGATTGGAGATGTCTGTGGACAACCTACACATCTTAAGGCACCAGTGTATATGCAGGACATCACAAATACTCAAGCTCTGTGCCAGAGTCTTCTATGATCTGCTGATACCGTCAAAAATGTAGCACCATATATCCAAAGATGGCGATGGAATAATGTTGGATCAGTAAGTAACTGAATTTTGTGCAGCAGGGTGGTAGGTGGCCCGAGGTCACCTCATCCTCCATCCATTATAAATACACCACTGGATGTGCTCATCTGACATCTATTTATAATTGCAATCTGATTGCAATTCTGTATGCATACTTGGTTTGCTACTAGTCATCATCATCAATGTGCAATTGCTCCTACCCTATATTAAGCGTAAATACACTTCCAGACGGGTTCACTACGGCTGGCCGGCGGTCGGGCTCCCGGCGACCAGCATCCCGGCGCCGGGAGCCCGACCGCCGGCTTACCGACAGCTTGGCGAGCGCAAATGAGCCCCTTGCGGGCTCGCTGCGCTCGCCACGCTACGGGCACGGTGGCGCGCTACGCGCGCCACACTATTTTATTCTCCCTCTATGGGGGTCGTGGACCCCCACGAGGGAAAATAATTGTCGGTATGCCGGCTGTCGGGCTCCCGGCGCCGGTATACTGAGCGCCGGGAGCCCGACCGCCGGCAAACAGAAGACCACCCTTCCAGACAGATGTATTTATGCTTAAGTACAGCTCTGCATAGCCCACAGTTGTAATGAAAAACCTTTGTTCAACTTTGTCTACATGAGGATGCTCAATTGCAATCCAGTTTACTTATGAGTTTACTGTACATGTGCGTGACATGCTTACAATTTTGCATTGCCTGCTCCTGTATGCACCCATTTCCTGAGCATGTGCAATGTGGATACACACAAGATATGCTCACCATCACCCCCAGTATTTATGAAATAGCTCAATACAAGGATTAGTTTTCAGCTGTTTGCCACATGCATTGGTGTTTCTATAATGTGTGCAATGGCTGTGGTGCACACGGACCCCTAGAATCAGGGGGGCTGCACCCATGTTTTATTACTTACCTTTCCGGAAGTCTGGCTCCAGAGCTGCGTGCATGCGCAGTAGGGATACAAAGGTCTATTTACTAAGCCTTCGATGGAGATAAAGTCGACGGAGAAAAATTACCAGCCAATCGGCTCCTGGCTGCCATGCCACAGGCTGTGTTTGAAAAATGACAGGAGGTGATTGGCTGGTACTTTATCTCTGTTGACTTTATTTCCATCCAAGGCTTTGTAAATAGGCCCTTTAGTCTCCGGAACATGGTGCACGCCATGTTTCCGGAGATCTACGCATACGCAGAGGATTCTGGAACAATTTCAGAGTCTACTGTGCAATGAAGAGGAGGGTGCCCATCCAGAATCTGTACATGGACCCCCTCCACTGTTAAAAAGCCCCTGGCCACATAGCACAGTGTCTGAGCATGTGTCACTCACTGCACACTTGCCTACTTTGCTGCCCCCTCCTCCGGGAGGAGGCAACGTTGTAGGTGCATGGGGGCATGGCCGGCAGCAAAGATGGGCGGTCCGGGGGTGTGACAAGAGGCAATGTCTGCTGTCCGGGGGTGTAACCGACAGGGAAGTGGGCAGTCCAGGGGCGTGGCATCAGGACCGCTTCATCGTGGCTCTGCCTCCCTTTATACAGTGCCAAGAAAATAGACACTGTATAGCAGGGGGCGGAGCTACGATGATCGATTCAGCGCAAATCCTGCATGGAAAGAGGCAGGCTTGCCCATCTTTCCGGGTGTCTGGGAGGGCCATCCGATTTTCGGGAGCCTCCCGGCCATTCCAGGAGGGTAGGCAAGTATGACTCACTGGCTACATTACATTTCTTACACTCATTAACTGTGCATTCCCAGAACAGTTTAAGGAAAAGAAGATTCACAAAAAAATATTATGTGCACACCACTTAAAGGGGACATGTACTAAGCAGTGATAAAAGTGGAGAAGTGAGCCAGTGGAGAAGTTGCCTACGGCAACCAAGCAACTGCTCTATATACTTTTAAAGTATGCAAATTATAACTGTTATGTCAATGCTGATTGGTTGCCATGGGCAACTTCTCCACTGGCTCACTTCTCCACTTTTATCACTGCTTAGTACATGTCCCCCTTAACACTATTTTTTTTAGTTTTAATAAACAGTGATTTTATAAGGAAAATGTAAACAACGGTTTATATACAAATGGATACCTAAATCCATACAATAGCAAATATTTATCTTTCATGAAACATCCTCTTCAAATATCTAGGGAATACCATTAAAAGAATAAATCCTGAGCTCCCACATTTATGTTTCAGGATTAGTTTAACTCTACTGCTGAAATCAATTTTCAAGAAATTAATGTAAAATTCACTTGCACACTTCCCAGGCTCGAAGAGGCCCAATAGTCTTTATTATAGATAATTGCAAGGTCTTCATTTCCATAATAGAACTTGGAGTATATTAGATTTATAGCCGGAAACAAATTATGGTTTATCTTACAAAAGACAAGAGTTATTTGCGGCAAGCTCTTGTTTTACAGAAATACATTTTGATGGGAAGAGAATTTACAGTTTTACCTTTCTTCCCTCTGTGTATCAGACCTGACCTTTATACTGTACAAGGGTCAAACTGCACATATTGAAAAGTTTCATTTTGCGAATGTAGGTTTGATCCAGGGTGCATAAAAACAGCTTATTTCTTGATATTTCAGTATTGAGAGAGAGCTATTAATAAGGAAGAGCATGATCTGTCTGATACCCCATAATGGAAAGTAACAGTGTTCAGTGACAGGAATACATTACAGATATATCAGGATGCTTCTAGTGTCAGTTGAAGTTGCAAATTTATTTTTTAGTTTTGGTATAAGAAAATGAAAACCTGGGTGTAAATAGGAAAATTGTGAATGTTATGCAAATGAAACCTGTTATTCTGGGGCAGATGTATTAAGTCTGGAGAAGCTCCTAACTGTCAAGTTATAGGCTGGGTTTGAAAAATGACAGTTAGGAGCTGACTGGCTGGTGCGTTATCACCTTCCACTTTATCATTTCTCCAGGCTTAACACGTCTGCCCCTCTATTCCTAATCAGTTATTCGCCATTGCAAAATATTACTAATTTTTTCTTGATTGAGTATAGCAATGTTTTTTCGGGAAGCTACCCTCATTACCTATTCCAGATAAATAGATTTAGGACATCACAGAATAGTGTAGAAAAATGTGAACTTCTGGCTCCAGACCCAGGTTTGGACACCCACACTAATATATGTTTTGCTTGGACTATTGTCAGATAATTATTATTATTTTATTTTTTTCCAAGTAAGGTTTTTTTAAATCGTGACTTTATAAAAAAAAAAAAAGGGAGACAGAAAGCAGTTAATATGTCTGCCCTAATTTAAGGATCGAGAATGTTTCAGCAGAGCCGGATAAAGGCAGGGGCAAGAGAGGCGGCCGTCCCAGGGCCCCCACACATTAGGGGCCCACACACCTTACGTTTTGCAGGAATCTTCCTTTGGCAGCTCAGTTGTTCAGTAACAGCAGCCGCCAAGGAGCTCCTGCACAGTCAGTCTCACGGGACAAGGAAATCCCGCAAGACAGTGACTGCAAGCCGCCGGACAGCCTGCGCTCCCTGCTGCAATGTAAGTAAAGGTGTGTGAGTGTGTATGTGTGTTCGTGTGTATATATGAGTGTATGAATGTATGTGTGTGTGTATGTGTGAGCGTATATGTATGTGTGTGCGTGCGCGCGCACGGCCCAGGGAGGGGGGCATGGACTTCTCCAGAAAGCAAAGATTGCCCAGGGCCCCCACCATCCTTAATCCGGCCCTGTGTTTCAGTATATATTTAGTATCAGTGGTTAAATTGTTATTGGGTTCGACTTAGTTATGGCATGTTTCTGTGACTGGGCCTGTCATCCTGCTCTGCGTATGTTGTGGGTGTGCTTAGTGTTTTACACTAATGTTTCCAGCACTACGAGGTCTCTTCTTACGGCTTTCCGCCCACCGTCCTCTTTTCGGTTTGCTTCGGTTGGCATCTGTCATATACAGGGAAGAATAGTAGCAGTAGTTGTCTTGTTTTAGGTCTTGAGTTGCTCTCTTTGCCAATGCATTGGTTAGGCTGATTATAAACTATTGGTATCAGCAGCACCACTGGTACAGGTGTTATTGGGAGGGGAGTCTGATACTTTAAGTTATTAGTGATGGGCTGGTAGCTGACCCCCATCTAGGCTTTGTGTACTATGGGGGTAATTCTGAGTTGATCGCAGCTTCAAGTTTGTTAGCAATTGGGCAAAACCATGTGCACTGCAGGGGAGGCAGATATAACATGTGCAGAGAGAGATAGATTTGGGTGGGGTGTGTTCAATCTGCAATCTAAATTGCAGTGTAAAAATAAAGCAGCCAGTATTTACCCTGCACAGAAACAAAATAACCCACCCAAATCTAACTCTCTCTGCAAATGTTATATCTGCCCCCCCTGCAGTGCACATGGTGTTGCCCAACTGCTAAAAAATTTCCTGCTGCGATCAACTTGGAATTACCCCCTATATTCTATGGGCTAGCAGCTGGACCCAAGTTAAGTCAGATGGTGCAGTGTGTGTGTGTGTGTGTGTGTGTGTGTGTGTGTGTGTGTGTGTGTGTGTGTGTGTGTGTGTCAGTATTTTATTTACCACCATACCCTTTAATAAATAAATAAGTAAACTGACCATTTTTTCCCTGCCGATAGGTCTCAGTTGAGTCTGTGCATGTAAAAAAAATGAAACATGAATTCTTACTTATCACTATACATCACATCAGTTCGATGCAATATATAGCTTTGGTAACTAGCAATTCATGTATACCCACCTCTCTGGTGATGCAATCCAGTATCCTGGGACCAGCAGTGAAGTCTTCTGCGGCTATCCCCTCTGCGATGACTGGCGTCAGCCAGCGGGACCCTCTGTGTATGTGCTGCCAGCTGAGCTCCCAGGAAGCTGCAGTGGCTGATGGGAGGTCGGGGGCAGAGCTAGTACTGGGTGCCAGGCAGAGAGCAGGAGAGCACTGAGCTTCCCAGTCTTTATCGCACCCAAGTTCAGATTGTCCTCTCCTGGGATGGTGAATCTAAACACAGTGGACAAGTGGAAAACAGAGCTTTCCATACCTTGATGAATCTCATTCACCATACAAAAGTATGGTGATACGATTCAGACACGAAGCAGGGGTGCCGCTGAAGAAGTCAGGCACTTCTCCACGGTAACTCGTTCTGTGAACAGCCCAAAGCAGAAAACAGGGCTTTTCTCTGTTTTATGAATAGACCCCAGTGTCTTTATTTTTAGATGTTTTAGTGTTAACCTGTGTATGAATGTAGGCTGCCATCAGCATATTATTATTGGAAAGTTTGAGATTGCAGATAGAAAACAAGTAGATAAGCAGTCATTTTCTTACTTTATGAATGTATGCAGAATTCTGTAACAAGGCCGTCTTAACGGCACTCTAGGTCCTAAGCAAAGCAATGCACTGCGGCCCCTACCTACCCACTCACATGAATAAAAATGTAAATGATCAATAAAATTAAACCTTTGGATTTAGTGGAATTTCCAATTATCTGTCTGCACCTGGTGCAAAAGCTACACCTGGAAACTGGAATATCTACATTTATGTCATGTCCAGTATGCAATTCTTGCAACACTACCTGACTGAACTTTGCCTAATAGAGGACGCTCCATTACAGTCCAGTGCCTCTTTAGCCGTGACTGTATATGTGATAAAAAGGAGTATGACTCAGCATTGGCTATACTTCTGTAAGCTCGGATCAATTCATGCAAGATATATGCTGTATCCACAGGCAGGTTACATAACTTGTTGTAGCAACCTTTAATACACAAGATATAACAGAGGAGGAACTTTAGAGTTAATTGTATCATTTTAAATAATGATTTTGTTCAAATTCTGATGACATTTAAAAATAAGAATTTGCCCTTCAAGTTATACCCTGACATTCTATCGTGCATTCTCAGCTTCAATTCCCATAAGCTGGAAGGTGCTTAATATACAATGTTGCATTTGAATGCGGCTCGATGTTCTTTTTAAGGATAGCATTAGCGTGTTCCAGGCTAGAAAATTCATAAATATTTGCTTTTTAATAATTTAGGCAATACTGCCCTCTGCATTTAATATAAAATTGAGTTTAAAGTGCATACATGACATTCATATCATGATTGGAAATTATTTGCCATGCTCAGAATATGAGATGAGACCAACTCAGAGGGGCTTTATAAATCCTGGTAATTTTAAAAAATTTCAGAGTACTGTCTCATACACAATTGTGTCTCTCCGGCCAATAATTAACCCTTTCCTTTCCAGATAACCTGGTTGATTGACACTTGCCGTTGTCATCATCAAACAGTATATTCACCATTTAGTATATGGGACAAATAAAATGTTATGAAATAGTTATACTACAGTATTGAAATGAATTTGAACTTTTGTGCAACAAGCTAATTATTTGTTTTCTTCTCTGCCCTGGGAGCTGCACATGTGTAGGTACTTTACACAGTTCTGTACACTTTCACAACTTTTATCAACGAGATATAGCTATTTTAAACTTGTTATGAATGATAAATAGTGCTCTAGCCAATCAGCTCTTAACTTTTATGGGTTTGAAAAATGACAATCAGATCCTGTCATTTTTCAAACTCATCACGGCTAGGAGTGGGAAAAGAACCCGTGGCGACTGCAAGGGGCTTGTTGCGGTTGCCCACCGCGTCGGTATGGTGACCGACGTACTCCTGACCACCAGTAACGCAATACACACCCGTCAGTATTATGGGCTCTCATTCATAGGGCAGATGTATTAACCTGGAGAAGGCATAAGGAAGTGATAAACCAGTGATAAGTGCAAGGTGATAAATGCACCAGCCAATCAGCTCCAGTATGTAAATTAACAGTTAGGACCTGATTGGCTGATGCGTTTATCACCTTGCATTTATCACTGCTTTATCACTTCCTTATGCCTTTTCCAGGTTAATACATCTACCCCATTATCTAAACTGTAGATATTGATAAAGGGGGTAATTCTGAGTTGATCGCAGCAGGAACTTTGTTAGCAGTTGGGCAAAACCATGTGCACTGCAGGGGAGGCAGATATAACATGTGCAGAGAGAGTTAGATTTGGGTGGGGTGTGTTCAATCTGCAATCTAAATTGCAGTGTAAAAATATAGCAGCCAGTATTTACCCTGCACAGAAACAAAATAACCAACCCGAATCAAACTCTCTCTCTGCAAATGTTATATCTGCCCCCCCCACCCACCCCCTGCAGTGCACATGGTTTTGCCCAACTGCTAAAAAAATTCCTGCTGTGATCAACTTGGAATTACCTCCAAAATGTAATTGAAACTAGTAAAGCTGTAAGTTGTAGTGCTGCTTACACATTAGTGTGATGCTCTGATGCAGCTGCTTATCAGCACAGTGTCTGTATATTAAAGTGTTTGTTGTTTATGAATCTGGGGGTAATTCAGATCTGATCGCTGGGCTGCTAATTTTGCTGTCCTGCGATCAGATAGTCACAACCTCCAGGGGGAGTGTAAATTTGCCGTGTAAGTGTGCGAACGCATGTGTAGCAGAGCTGCAAAAATCCAGTTTGTGCAGTCTCTGTGCAGCCCAGGACTTACTCCTCCAGTGCGATGAGAACAGGCTGATCGGGGCCGAAGCTGACGTCAGACACCCTCCCTGAAAATGACGCTCCCTGTAAACGCTCAGTTGCCACCCACAAACGGACTCCTCCTGTCAATCACCTTGTGAACGCCCATTCTCACTTATTTTTTGCACCATCCTGTCGCTGACCAGTGATGCCCATTGTTGTTGCCCGACGTGCATGCGCATTGCGGTGCATATGCATGCGCAGTTAGGACCTGATCACCCGCTCTGCGAAAATGCACAGCAGTGATCAGATCTGAACCACCCCCCTGTCTGCATGTCCTAGTAAAGGAACTACACATGTGATGGTTCTATAAGTGCTTTTATTTCTTATTGAGGTCAGTGTGTTTTTGTTTTTTCCTGTGGGGGCCAACGTGTGCTTTTTCCTGTAAGGACAAAGTGTTTTTTTTCTTTTGCAATGTTATTAGGGCCTAATTTAGACCTGATCATAGCAGCAAACTTTTTCTCTAATGGGCAAAACCATGGGCTCGATTGAGACCTGATCGCTGCTATGCATTTTCACTAGAGCGGCGGACACTTTTCGTGTTTTGGTTTTGGATAAGGATCCCAGCGCATGTTTTGGATCTGGACTGGTTTTGCCAAAACCACGATTTCGGGTTTTGGTTTTGGATCTCGATGGTTTTTTAAAAAAAACATGAAAACAGCTCAAATCACAGAATTTGGGGGTAATTTTGATCCTACAGTATTATTAACCTCAATACAATTCATTTCCAGTCTATTCTGAACACCTCCCACCTCACAATATTGTTTTTATGCCAAAAGGTTGCACCAAGGTCGCTGGATAACTAAGCTAAGAGACACAAGTGGACGGCCCATTTAGGAGTGACACTGCTGTGGCAGACAGGATGGCAGTTTTAAAAACTAGGCCCCAAAGAGAACAAAATGCAAAGAAAAAAAAGAGGTGCAACAAGGTTGCTGGATGACTAAGCTAAGCGACACAAGTGGGTGACACAAACACCTGGCCCAACTAGGAGTGGCACTACAGTGGCAGACAGGATGGCAGTTTTAAAAACTAGGCCCCAAAGAGCACAAAATGCAAAGAAAAAAAAGAGGTGCATCGAGGTCGCTAGATGACTAAGCTAAGCAACACAAGTGGGCGGCACAAACTCCTGGCCCATCTAGGAGTGGCACTACAGTGGCAGATAGGATGGCAGTTTTAAAAACTAGGCCCCAAAGAGCACATAATGCAAAAAAAAAAGAGGTGCAACGAGGTTGCTGGATGACTAAGCTAAGCGACACAAGTGGGTGGCACAAACACCTGGCCCAACTAGGTGTGGCACTACAGTGGCAGACATGATGGCAGTTTAAAAAACTAGGCCCCAAAGAGCACATAATGCAAAGAAAAAAAGAGGTGCAAGATGGAATTGTATAATACAGGACATGCACAGTTTAATAAACCCATCATTTCAGCGACAGGTGGTCCCCATGGAAAAAGCTCACCAAGTTCTCCGAATCATAGCTAGCTACAAACATACCACCTCCATATTTGATGACTTTTCACAATATGAGAAGAGGCAAGAGGAAGAGGACTGTGTCAAGAAAATCATTAAAAATTAGAGAGGCACACGCAATCAGGAACAACACACAGGCTTTCACCTCCACTCCTATATTGGTGTGGAATGGAAAGGACTTCAACCAAGCAAATATGTAATTACCACATTACTGGACAAACTGAAAAACTAGGGGCCAAAGCCTCCAAATTTGTACCCCCTTCTCCATGTTCAGGGATTAAGATAATCTCAGATTTAATGCTGGGATGCAAATAAACTGGTGTATACCACAGGATCAAGATTAGATATTTTCCTCCCCACAGAGTCTGGAGATTTATTTTGTGAAAATCTCGTGGGTTTCTTTTGTTCCATTTTTTTATTGCATTTTTATTTACATATTTTGTTGCAGATGCCTTATGTTTGTTTTTCACAGCTCCCAGTTACACGTATGTGAGCATACCTGTGTGTCCCAGTTACACACATGTGAGCATACCTGTGTGTCTTGTTTATTTTAGTCCTATTTTATTTTTAAATAAAGCAGCCCTGAATTTTTACAGCATACAGGGGCAGTGTAATATTGTTTTAACAGCAGCACCCCTATATTTTTATAGCAAACAGGACCAGTGTGCTTTTAGTTGAACAACTACACCCCTGAATTTTTACAGCATGCAGGGCCAGTGTAATGGTATTTTAACAGCAGCACCCCTATATTTTTACAGCACACAGGAGGACAGTGCCCCTGCCCCCTGTACAACACAATGACAGCCAGGATAGCAAGTCAGCAACACCCATGTACAGCTGCAGCAGCCGTAACAGCACATGAAACACCAGTGACAGCCAGGACAGCACCCCTAACAGCACAGGTACACGACAGTGAATGGAGCAGCACCCCTACAGCGCACATACTAACCCCACCCGACACTACCAAACACAGAGAGACAGAGATCTGTCTCCCTCACTCTCCAAGTCTGGACTGAAAATGGCAGCGATGCGCGGCTGCTTATATGGAATCCAAAACCCGCAAGAATCCGACAGCGGGATGATGACGTTTTGCCTCATTCTGGTTTCCGAATCTGGCGGGAAGTCCTGAGCTGGACTCTGATCTGGGCTCTGAGAACCGAACACACTTATCTCTAGTTTTCATACAGCGGGCGACTATCGATTGACTATGCATGCGTATGCGCGTCACCAAACAGCGACAAGCTGGTGCAAAAATTTCGATCGCACAGCCATTTGCAAGCTGACAGGGAGAAGCTGTTTGTGGGTGGTAACTGGACGTTTTCTGGGAGTGTCAGAAAAAATGCAGGTGTGCCCAAGCGGTTTCTGGGAGGGTGTGTGTTGTCAGCTCCGGACCTGATCAGCCTGTTCTTTTTCACACTGTAGGAGTAAGTCCTGGGCTGCGCACAGACTGCACACACTGGAAAAACCATTAGATGGTGAGTGAGTTGTGAACGGATTTGCAGCTGTCCGCTGACTGAGGGACATTTTTGCACAGCGTACACATGCGATCTCTACTTGCACAGGCGAATTAACACTCTCCCTTGGGCGGCAACTATCTGATCGCAGGACATCAAAATTTGCAACACAGCGATCAGGTCTGAATTAGGGCTAGGGTTACCACCTCATCCCTTTAATTCTGGACACATTAATTACACAGGTTCTGTGGCTGGCTGACTTTCCATGTCACCTGGTTTTAGTCAGCCACAGAACCTGTGTAATTAATAGTGTCCAGAATTAAAGGGATGAGGTGGTAACCCTAATTAGGCCCCATGTGCACTGCAGGTGGGGCAGATATAACATGTGCAGAGACACTTAGATTTGGGTGGGGTGTGTTCAATCTGAAATCTAAATTGCAGTGTAAAAATAAAGCAGCCAGTATTTACCCTGCACAGAAACAATATAACCCACTCAAATCTAACTCTCTCTGCACATGTTAACCTGCAGTGCACATGGTTTTGCCTATTTAGAGAAAGATTTTGCTGCTGCGATCAGGTCTGAATTAGGCCCTTAGTTTGTGCATGTGTACCATGTAGTGCTTGTACAGAGTTGCAGTATAGAGTCAGATGGGTGTAACAAGAAGTGTATTAGACGTTTGTTGCACATCCCTGGGCAGTTACAGGGGGTTGGATAATCATATGCAGATATAGCGTATTATACGGGTTATTCAGTGTTGGTCTTATATTTTGCTATCGCAGCAAAATCTGAGACCATACTACTCACATGCTGGGGGCCATCCAGCATGTATGGCTCCACCCTGTGATCATACTTGCCGACATTCTGGCTGCTCTCTGCGGGAGAGAGCAGCCAGGTCGGCTCAGCAAGGGGGCAGGGGAGGTGGGGAGGAGGTGGACCGGAGGCGGGACGGGGGTGGAGCAGGGGTGGGATGGGGGCAGAGTTTTGGTGGCACATCCTTTAAGCCACGCCCCCCGCTCTGTAATGCCACGATCCCCGGCATTACACTGCAAAGGGCGTGGCTATGATGACGCGATTCAGCAAGAATCGCGTCATCAACTGCCCGGACCGCCCACTTTACACACTAAGTGGGCGGACGGGCAGGGGGACCCCTGATTCCGGGAGACTTGCCTGCTCTTCCGGGGGGCCGGGAGGGTCACCCGATTTTCGGGAGCCTCCCGGCCATTCCGGGAGAGTAGGCAAGTATGCCTGTGATGTGATCAGACGTAGACCCCTGCCTATGCAGCATGGCTGTGTATGCAGGCGGTCCGGGCCATTTTTTCACTCAAAGGAAACACAGACGATGTCATCGGGCTGCGCTGCAAATGGCCATGACACACCTGTGTTTCCTGTTCCCCCCTCCCCCCCATCCCAATGCTGCATCGCCCATCGTTTGCCGATCACCATGCGATTGCATCCTTCCGGGATGCGAACGCATGATGAAGGGTTGCATATGCGCACTGCAGAACGCTGGATATGTGCAGAGCCCCTGGCAACCAATTAGCTGCTCTGTACAATTTCCCAGGCTGGTTTTCAATCCCAATCCCTGTCAGGACTCTGTCTGATTGGCCATTTTTAAATAACGTGTGTTAACCATGGAGTAATTGGTCCACCGTATCTCTGTTCGATAAGAATAGGGGTCCTGTACCAGTGCTCAGGTCTTTCCCCCTTCCCCCTTAAACACAATATTAATAATTGTCAATTATCTATTTTGGCTTTTTAAGTTTATATATTTGGATAGCTTTTATAGTAACATTACTATTGCAACCATAATATATATTCTATTTAGATTAAGCTTCCCATGTATTTATCTTTGTCTAGTCATTCCATGAATCAGTATGTATCCCTCTCTATGGGTAATTCAGAGTTGATCGCAGCAGCAAATTTGTTAGCAGTTGGGCCAAACCATGGGGGTCATTCCGCATTGTTCGCTAGCAGATTTCGGACGCTTGCGCAGCGATCAGGCAAAAAAATCGGCACTTCTGCACATGCGTATGCGGTGCAATGTGCACGCGCGTCGTACTATTACAATGAATGATGTAGTTTCACACAAGGACTAGCAAAGCTTTTTAGTCGCACAGGCAGCCGCAGAGTGATTGACAGGAAGAGGGCGTTTCTGGGTGTCAACTGACCGTATCAGGGAGTGTTTGAAAAAATGCAGGCGTGCCAAGAAAAACGCAGGCGTGGCTGGGCGAACGCAGGGCGTGTTTGTGACATCAAAACAGGAACTGAACAGTCTGAAGTGATCGCAAGTGCTGAGTAGGTCTGGAGCTACTCTGAAACTGCACAAAATTTTTTAGTAGCCGTTCTGTGATCCTTTCGTTCGCACTTCTGCTAAGCTAAAATACACTCCCAGAGGGCGGCGGCATAGCGTTTGTATGGCTGACCCCCCATGTGCACTGCATGGGGGGCAGATGTAACATGTGCAGAGAGAGTTGGGTGGGTTATATTGTTTCTGTGCAGGGTAAATACTGGCTGCTTTATTTTTGCACTGCAATTTAGATTTCAGTTTGAACACACCCCACCCAAATCTTAAGGGCCCTACACATTGGGCGATCCGCCGCCGAGCTGCCCGACGGCGGATACGGTCGATGGGCGACCGGGTGGCAGTGACGGGGGTTGTGAAGTTTCTTCACTCCCCCCATCACCCGGCTCCGTAGCAGTGCAGGCAAATATGGACGAGATCGTCCATATTGGCCTGCATGCACAGCCGATGGGGCACCAGCGATGAACGAGCGCGGGGCCGTGCATCGTTCATCACTGGTGCCTCCACACTCAAAGATATGAACGGTATCTCATTCATTAATGAACGAGATCGTTCATGTCTTTGAGTGATGTCGAACAGTGTGTAGGGCCTATAACTCTCTCTGCACATGTTATATCTGCCCCACCTGCAGTGCACTTGGTTTTGCCCATTAGCTAACAAATTTGCTGCTGCGATCAACTCTGAATTAGGCCCCATGTGCTCTATTTATGAACAATTCTTACCTCGGTCAGTATTATTTGTTTAGCATTACAGTGATACTGACGAATTTGCCACTGTATTTAATATTATTTTCCCCTCCAGCGAGTCTTAAACTAGGTACACACTATACAATTATCTGGCAGATTATATTAGGGCTAGTGATGTGCAGCGGAAATTTTTCGCGTTTTGTGTTTTGGTTTTGGGTTCGGTTCTGCGGCCGTGTTTTGGATTCGGACGCGTTTTGGCAAAACCTCACCGAAAAATTTTTGTCGGATTCGGGTGTGTTTTGGATTCGGGTGTTTTTTTCAAAAAACCCTAAAAAAACAGCTTAAATCATAGAATTTGGGGGTCATTTTGATCCCATAGTATTATTAACCTCAATAACCATAATTTCCACTCATTTCCAGTCTATTCTGAACACCTCACACCTCACAATATTATTTTTAGTCCTAAAATTTGCACCGAGGTCGCTGGATGGCTAAGCTAAGCGACACAAGTGGCCGACACAAACACCTGGCCCATCTAGGAGTGGCACTGCAGTGTCAGGCAGGATGGCCCTTCAAAAAAATTGTCCTCAAACAGCACATGATGCAAAGAAAAAAGAGGCGCACCAAGGTGGCTGTGTGACTAAGCTAAGCGACACAAGTGGCCGACACAAACACCTGGCCCATCTAGGAGTGGCACTGCAGTGTCAGGCAGGATGGCCCTTCCAAAAAATTGTCCCCAAACAGCACATGATGCAAAGAAAAAAAGAGGTACACCAAGGTGGCTGTGTGACTAAGCTAAGCGACACAAGTGGCCGACACAAACACCTGGCCCATCTAGGAGTGGCACTGCAGTGTCAATCAAGACAGGATGGCACTTCCAAAAAATTGTCCCCAAACAGCACATGATGCAAAGAAAAAAAGAGGCGCACCAAGGTGGCTGTGTGACTAAGCTAAGCGACACAAGTGGCCGACACAAACACCTGGCCCATCTAGGAGTGGCACTGCAGTGTCAATCAAGACAGGATGGCCCTTCCAAAAAATTGTCCCCAAACAGCACATGATGCAAAGAAAAAAAGAGGCGCACCAAGGTGGCTGTGTGACTAAGCTAAGCGACACAAGTGGCCGACACAAACACCTGGCCCATCTAGGAGTGGCACTGCAGTGTCAATCAAGACAGGATGGCACTTCCAAAAAATTGTCCCCAAACAGCACATGATGCAAAGAAAAATGAAAGAAAAAAGAGGTGCAAGATGGAATTGTCCTTGGGCCCTCCCACCCACCTTATGTTGTATAAACAGGACATGCACACTTTAACGAACCCATCATTTCAGCGACAGGGTCTGCCACACGACTGTGACTGAAATGACTGGTTGGTTTGGGCCCCCACCAAAAAAGAAGCAATCAATCTCTCTGTGCACAAACTGGCTCTACAGAGGCAAGATGTCCACCTCATCATCATCCTCCGATACCTCACCCCTTTCACTGTGTACATCCCCCTCCTCACAGATTATTAATTCGTCCCCACTGGAATCCACCATCTCAGGTCCCTGTGTACTTTCTGGAGGCAATTGCTGCTGGTGAATGTCTCCACGGAGGAATTGATTATAATTCATTTTGAAGAACATCATCTTCTCCACATTTTCTGGAAGTAACCTCGTACGCCGATTGCTGACAAGGTGAGCGGCTGCACTAAACACTCTTTCGGAGTACACACTGGAGGGAGGGCAACTTAGGTAGAATAAAGCCAGTTTGTGCAAGTACCTCCAAATTGCCTCTTTTTCCTGCCAGTATATGTACGGACTGTCTGACGTGCCTACTTGGATGCGGTCACTCATATAATCCTCCACCATTCTTTCCATGGTGAGAGAATTATATGCAGTGACAGTAGACGACATGTCAGTAATCATTGGCAGGTCCTTCAGTCCGGACCAGATGTCAGCAGTGGCACTCGCTCCAGACTGCCCTGCATCACCGCCAGCGGGTGGGCTAGGAATTCTTAGCCTTTTCCTCGCACCCCCAGTTGCGGGAGAATGTGAAGTAGTAGATGTTGACGGGTCACGTTCCGCTTGACTTGACAATTTTCTCACCAGCAGGTCTTTGGACCTCTGCAGACTTGTGTCTGCCGGAAAATAAGATTTTACTCACCGGTAAATCTATTTCTCGTAGTCCGTAGTGGATGCTGGGACTCCGTAAGGACCATGGGAATAGCGGCTCCGCAGGAGACTGGGCACAACTAAAGAAAGCTTTAGGACTACCTGGTGTGCACTGGCTCCTCCCCCTATGACCCTCCTCCAGACCTCAGTTAGGATACTGTGCCCGGAAGAGCTGACACAATAAGGAAGGATTTTGAATCCCGGGTAAGACTCATACCAGCCACACCAATCACACCGTATAACTCGTGATACTATACCCAGTTAACAGTATGAATAATAACTGAGCCTCTCAACAGATGGCTCAACAATAACCCTTTAGTTAAACAATAACTATATACAAGTATTGCAGACAATCCGCACTTGGGATGGGCGCCCAGCATCCACTACGGACTACGAGAAATAGATTTACCGGTGAGTAAAATCTTATTTTCTCTGACGTCCTAAGTGGATGCTGGGACTCCGTAAGGACCATGGGGATTATACCAAAGCTCCCAAACGGGCGGGAGAGTGCGGATGACTCTGCAGCACCGAATGGGCAAACTCTAGGTCCTCCTCAGCCAGGGTGTCAAACTTGTAGAATTTAGCAAATGTGTTTGACCCCGACCAAGTAGCTGCTCGGCAAAGTTGTAGAGCCGAGACCCCTCGGGCAGCCGCCCAAGAAGAGCCCACCTTCCTCGTGGAATGGGCTTTCACTGATTTAGGATGCGACAGTCCAGCCGCAGAATGTGCAAGCTGAATCGTACTACAGATCCAGCGAGCAATAGTCTGCTGTGAAGCAGGAGCACCCAGCTTGTTGGGTGCATACAGGATAAACAACGAGTCAGTTTTCCTGACACTAGCTGTCCTGGAAACATAAATTCTCAGGGCCCTGACTACGTCCAACAACTTGGAAGCCTCCAAGTCTTTAGTAGCCGCAGGCACCACGATAGGTTGGTTCAAATGAAAAGCTGATACCAACTTAGGGAGAAACTGGGGACGAGTCCTCAATTCTGCCCTATCCATATGGAGAATCAGATAAGGGCTTTTACATGACAAAGCCGCCAATTCTGACACACGCCTGGCCGAAGCCAAGGCCAACAGCATGACCACTTTCCACGTGAGATATTTTAATTCCACGGTTTAAAGTGGCTCAAATCAATGTGACTTTAGGAAATCCAACACCACGTTGAGATCCCAAGGTGTCACTGGAGGCACAAAAGGAGGCTGAATATGCAGCACTCCCTTAACAAAAGTCTGAACTTCAGGTAGTGAAGCCAGTTCTCTCTGGAAGAAAATCGATAGAGCCGAAATCTGGACCTTAATGGAACCCAATTTTAGGCCCATAGTCACCTCTGACTGTAGGAAGTGCAGAAAATGGCCCAGCTGAAATTCCTCCGTTGGGGCCTTCCTGGCCTCACACCACGCAACATATTTTCGCCAAATGCGGTGATAATGGTTTGCGGTCACTTCTTTCCTAGCTTTAATCAGCGTAGGAATGACTTCCTCCAGAATGCCCTTTTCCTTCAGGATCCGGTGTTCAACCGCCATGCCGTCAACGCAGCCGCGGTAAGTCTTGGAACAGACAGGGCCCCTGCTGCAGCAGGTCCTGTCTGAGCGGCAGAGGCCATGGGTCCTCTGAGATCATTTCTTGAAGTTCCGGGTACCAAGTCCTTCTTGGCCAATCCGGAACAATGAGTATAGTTCTTACTCCTCTTTTTCTTATTATCCTCAGTACCTTGGGTATGAGAGGAAGAGGAGGGAACACATAAACCGACTGGTACACCCACGGTGTCACCAGAGCGTCCACAGCTATCGCCTGAGGGTCCCTTGACCTGGCGCAATATCTTTTTAGCTTTTTGTTGAGGCGGGACGCCATCATGTCCACCTGTGGCCTTTCCCAATGGTGTACAATCATTTGGAAGACTTCTGGATGAAATCCCCACTCTCCCGGGTGGAAGTCGTGCCAGCTGAGAAAGTCTGCTTCCCAGTTGTCCACTCCGGAAATGAACACTGCTGACAGTGCTAACACATGATTTTCCGCCCATCGGAAAATCCTTGTGGCTTATGCCATCGCCATCCTGCTTCTTGTGCCACCCTGTTGGTATACATGGGCGACTGCCGTGATGTTGTCTGACTGGATCAGCACCGGCTGGTGTTGAAGCAGGGGTCTAGCCTAACTTAGGGCATTGTAAATGGCCCTTAGTTCCAGAATATTTATGTGTAGGGAAGTCTCCTGGCTCGACCATAGTCCTCGGAAGTTTCTTCCCTGCGTGACTGCCCCCCAGCCTCGAAGGCTGGCATCCGTGGTCACCAGGACCCAGTCCTGTATGCCGAATCTGCGGCCCTCTAGAAGATGAGCACTCTGCAGCCACCACAACAGCGACACCCAGGCCCTTGGAGACAGGGTTATCAGACGATGCATCTGAAAATGCGACCCGGACCACTTGTCCAACAGATCCCACTGGAAGATCCTTGCATGGAACCTGCCGAATGGAATTTCTTCGTAAGAAGCTACCATCTTACCCAGGACTCGCGTGCATTGATGCACCGACACCTGTATTTGTTTTAGGAGGTCTCTGACTAGAGATGACAACTCCTTGGCCTTCTCCTCCGGGAGAAACACTTTTTCCTGTTCTGTGTCCAGAACCATACCCAGGAACAGTAGACGCGTCGTAGGAACCAGCTGCGACTTTGGAATATTCAGAATCCAGCCGTGCTGTTGTAGCACTTCCCGAGATAGTGCTACTCCGACCAAGAACTGCTCCCTGGACCTCGCCTTTATAAGGAGATCGTCCAAGTAGGGATAATTATAACTCCCTTTTTTTTATTTTTGAAGGAGTATCATCATTTCGGCCATTACCTTGGTAAATACCCTCGGTGCCGGGGACAGACCAACGGCAACATCTGGAATTGGTAATGACAGTCCTGTACCACAATCCTGAGGTACTCCTGGTAAGGAGGGTAAATGGGGACATGCAGGTAAGCATCCTTGATGTCCAGTGATACCATGTAATCCCCTTCTTCCAGGCTTGCAATAACCGCCCTGAGCGATTCCATTTTGAACTTGAACCTTCGTATATAAGTGTTCAAGGATTTCAATTTTAGAATGGGTCTCACCGAACCGACTGGTTTCGGTACCACAAACATTGTGGAATAGTAACCCCGGCCTTGTTGAAGGAGGGGTACCTTGATTATCCCCAGCTGGAAGTACAGCTTGTGAATTGCCGCCAGTACTACCTCCCCTTTCTCCGAGGGCAGCAGGCAAGGCTGATTTGAGGTAACGGCGAGGGGGAGTCGCCTCGAACTCCAGCTTGTATCCCTGTGATACTACTTGCAGAACCCAGGGATCTACCTGTGAGCGAGCCCACTGGTCGCTGAAGTTCCCGAAACGCGCCCCCACCGCACCTGGCTCCACCTGTGGAGCCCCAGCGTCATGCGGCGGACTCAGAGGAAGCGGGGGAAGATTTTTGATCCTGGGAACTGGCTGTCTGGTGCAGCTTTTTTCCCTCTTCCCTTGACTCTGTGCAGAAAGGAAGCGCCTTTGACCCGCTTGCTTTTCTGAAGCTGAAAGGGCTGTACCTGATAATACAGTGCTTTCTTAGGCTGTGAGGAAACCTGAGGTAAAAAAAAATTTCTTCCCAGCTGTTGCTGTGGATACGAGGTCCCAGAGACCATCCCCAACAATTCCTCACCCTTATAAGGCAGATGTGCCTTTTAAAGTCAGCATCACCTGTCCACTGCCGGGTCCCTAATACCCTCCTGGCAGAATGGACATTGCATTAATTCTGGATGCCAGCCGGCAAATATCCTTCTGTGCATCCCTCATATATAAGACTACGTCATTAATATGCTCTATGGTTAGCCAAATAGTATCCCTGTCCTGACAGGGTAACAGACCCCGCTGCAGCAGCACTATCCATGCTGAGGCAGTTGCAGGTCTCAGTATAGTACCTGAGTGTGTATATACAGACTTCAGGATAGCCTCCTGTTTTTTATCAGCAGGCTCCTTCAAAGTGGCCGTATCCTAAGACGGCAGTGCCACCTTTTTTGACAAACGTGTGAGCGCCTTATCCACTCTAGGGGATATCTCCCAACGTGACCTATCCACTGGCGGGAAAGGGTACGCCATCAGTAACTTTTAGAAATTACCAGTTTCTTATCGGGGGAACCCACGCCTCTTCACACACTTCATTCACTCATCTGATGGGGGAACAAAACACTGGTTGCTTTTTCTCCCCAAACATAAAACCCCTGTTTTGTGGTACTCGGGTTAATGTCAGAAATGTGTAATACATTTTTCATTGCCGAGCTCATGCAACGGATGTTCCTAGTGGATTGTGTATATGTCTCAACCTCGTCGACACTGGAGTCAGACTCCGTGTCGACATTTGTGTCTGTCATCTGAGGTAGCGGGCGTTTTTTGAGCCCCCGATGGCCTTTGAGACGCCTGGGCAGGCGCGGGCTGAGAAGCCAGCTGTCCCACAGCTGTTACGTCATCCAGCCTTTTATGTAAGGAGTTGACACTGTCGGTTAATACCTTCCACCTATCCATCCACGCTGGTGTCGGCCCCACAGGGGGCGACATCACATTTATCGGCATCTGCTCCGCCTTCCACGTAACCTTCCTCATCAAACATGTCGACACAGCCGTACCGACACACCGCACACACACAGGGAATGCTCTGACTGAGGACAGGACCCCACAAAGTCCTTTGGGGAGACAGAGAGAGAGTATGCCAGCACACACCAAAGCACTATATAATACAGGGATTCACACTTCCCACAGTGATTTTTCCCTTATAGCTGCTATAATACACAATTTAGCGCCTAAATTTAGTGCCCCCCCTCTCTTTTTAACCCTTTGAGCCTGAAAACTACAGGGGAGAACCTGGGGAGCTGTCTTCCAGCTGCACTGTGAAGAGAAAATGGCGCCAGTGTGCTGAGGGAGATAGCCCCGCCCCTTTTTCGGCGGACTTTCTCCCGCTTTTTATGGATCTCTGGCAGGGGTATTTTTCACATATATAGCCTCTAGGACTATATATTGTGATTAATTTGCCAGCCAAGGTGTTAATATTGCTGCTCAGGGCGCCCCCCCCCCCCCCAGCGCCCTGCACCCATCAGTGACCGGAGTGTGAGGTGTGCATGAGGAGCAATGGCGCACGGCTGCAGTGCTGTGCGCTACCTTGTTGAAGACCGAAGTCTTCTGCCGCCGATTTTCAGGACCATCTTCATGCTTCTGTCTCTGTAAGGGGAACGGCGGCGCGGCTCCGGGACAGAACGATCGAGGTCGGGTCCTGTGTTCGATCCCTCTGGAGCTAATGGTGTCCAGTAGCCTAAGAAGCCCAAACTAGCTCCAATCAGGTAGGTTCGCTTCTTTTCCCCTTAGTCCCTCGTAGCAGTGAGTCTGTTGCCAGCAGATCTCACTGAAAATAAAAAACCTAAAATATACTTTCTTTTCTAGGAGCTCAGGAGAGCCCCTAGTGTGCATCCAGCTCAGTCGGGCACAAGATTCTAACTGAGGTCTGGAGGAGGGTCATAGGGGGAGGAGCCAGTGCACACCAGGTAGTCCTAAAGCTTTCTTTAGTTGTGCCCAGTCACCTGCGGAGCCGCTATTCCCCATGGTCCTTACGGAGTCCCAGCATCCACTTAGGACGTCAGAGAAAGAGAGATACAACGTAGGTTTTAAATCTAGGATCGAGCACGGTGGCCAAAATGTAGTGCTCTGATTTCAACAGATTGGCCACCCGTGAATCCTGGTTAAGCGAATTAAGGGCTCCATCCACAAGTCCCACATGCCTAGCGGAATTGCTCTGTTTTAGCTCCTCCTTCAATGTCTCCAGCTTCTTCTGCAAAAGCCTGATGAGGGGAATGACCTGACTCAGGCTGGCAGTGTCTGAACTGACTTCACGTGTGGCAAGTTCAAAGGGTTGCAGAACCTTGCACAACGTTGAAATCATTCTCCACTGCGCTTGAGTCAGGTGCATTCCCCCTCCTTTGCCTATATCGTGGGCAGATGTATAGGCTTGAATGGCCTTTTGCTGCTCCTCCATCCTCTGAAGCATATAGAGGGTTGAATTCCACCTCGTTACCACCTCTTGCTTCAGATGATGGCAGGGCAGGTTCAGGAATGTTTGGTGGTGCTCCAGTCTTCTGTACGCGGTGCCTGAATGCCGAAAGTGGCCCGCAATTCTTCGGGCCACCGACAGCATCTCTTGCACGCCCCTGTCGTTTTTTAAATAATTCTGCACCACCAAATTCAATGTATGTGCAAAACATGGGACGTGCTGGAATTTGCCCAGATGTAATGCACGCACAATATTGCTGGCGTTGTCCGATGTCACAAATCCCCAGGAGAGTCCAATTGGGGTAAGCCATTCAGCGATGATCTTCCTCAGTTGCCGTAAGAGGTTGTCAGCTGTGTGCCTATTCTGGAAAGCGGTGATACAAAGCGTAGCCTGCCTAGGAACGAGTTGGCGTTTGCGAGATGCTGCTACTGGTGCCGCCGCTGCTGTTCTTGCTGCGGGAGGCAATACATCTACCCAGTGGGCTGTCACAGTCATATAGTCCTGAGTCTGCCCTGCTCCACATGTCCGTGGTTAAGTGGACATTGGGTACAACTGCATTTTTTAGGACACTGGTGAGTCTTTTTCTGAGGTCTGTGTACATTTTCGGTATCGCCTGCCTAGAGAAATGGAACCTAGATGGTATTTGGTACCGGGGACACAGTACCTCAATCAAGTCTATAGTTGCCTCTGAATTAATGATGGATACCGGACCACGTTTCTCACCGCCCAGGCTGCCAAGGCCTGAGTAATCTGCTTTGCAGCATGATGACTGCTGTGATATTTCATCTTCCTCGCAAAGGACTGTTGGACAGTCAATTGCTTACTGGAAGTAGTACAATTGGTCTTCCGACTTCCCCTCTTGGATGACGATCGACTCCCAGCAGCAACAACAGCAGCGCCAGCAGCAGTAGGCGTTACACTCAAGGATGCATCGGAGGAATCCCAGGCAGGAGAGGACTCGTCAGGCTTGATAGTGACATGGCCTGCAGGACTATTGGCTTTCCTGGGTAAGGAGGAAATTGACACTGAGGGAGTTGGTGGTGTGGTTTGCAGGAGCTTGGTTACAAGAGGAAGGGATTTAGTGGTCAGTGGACTGCTTCCGCTGTCACCCAAAGTTTTTGAACTTGTCACTGACTTATGATGAATGCGCTGCAGGTGAAGTATAAGGGAGGATGTTCCGAGGTGGTTAACGTCCTTACCCCTACTTATTACAGCTTGACAAAGGCAACACACGGCTTGACATCTGTTGTCCGCATTTGTGTTGAAATAATTCCACACCGAAGAGCTGATTTTTTTTGTATTTTGACCAGGCATGTCAATGGCCATATTCCTCCCACAGACAACAGGTGTCTCCCCGGGTGCCTGACTTAAACAAACCACCTCACCATCAGAATCCTCCTTGTCAATTTCCTCCCCAGCGCCAGCAACACCCATATCCTCATCCTGGTGTACTTCAACAGTGACATCTTCAATTTGACTATCAGGAACCGGACTGCGGGTGCTCCTTCCAGCACTTGCAGGGGGCGTGCAAATGGTGGAAGGCGCAAGCTCTTCCCGTCCAGTGTTGGGAAGGTCAGGCATCGCAACCAACACAATTGGACTCTCCTTGGGGATTTGTGATTTTGAAGAACGTACAGTTCTTTGCTGTGCTTTTGCCAGCTTAAGTCTTTTCTTTTTTCTAGCGAGAGGATGAGTGCTTCCATCCTGATGTGAAGCTGAACCACTAGCCATGAACATAGGCCAGGGCCTCAGCCGTTCCTTGCCACTCCGTGTCGTAAATGGCATATTGGCAAGTTTACGCTTCTCCTCAGACGCTTTTAATTTTGATTTTTGGGTCAATTTACTGAACTTTTGTGTTTTGGATTTTACATGCTCTCTACTATGACATTGGGCATCGGCCTTGGCAGACGACGTTGATGGCATTTCATCGTCTCGGCCATGACTAGTGGCAGCAGCTTCAGCACGAGGTGGAAGTGGATCTTGATCTTTCCCTTTAACCTCCACATTTTTGTTCTCCATTTTTTAATGTGTGGAATTATATGCCAGTATCAATAGCAATGGCCTACTACTATATTTACTGCGCAAAACTAAAATGCACCACAGGTATAGAATGTAGATGGATAGTATACTTAATGGATGACGAGTGACGACACAGAGGTAGGTACAGCAGTGGCCTACCGTACTGCTATAAGTATATATATAATAAACTGGTGGACACTGTCGCAAACTGCAAAACTGTCTAAAATGCACCACAGGTATAGAATGTAGATGGATAGTATACTTAATGGATGACGAGTGACGACACAGAGGTAGGTACAGCAGTGGCCTACCGTACTGCTATAAGCATATATATAATAAACTGGTGGACACTGTCAGCAAACTGCAAAACTGTCTAAAATGCACCACAGGTGTAGAATGTAGATGGATAGTATACTTAATGGATGACGAGTGACGACACAGAGGTAGGTACAGCAGTGGCCTACCGTACTGCTATAAGTATATATATATAGTATACTGGTGGACACTGTCAGCAAACTGCAAAACTGTCTAAAATGCACCACAGGTATAGAATGTAGATGGATAGTATACTTAATGGATGACGAGTGACGACACAGAGGTAGGTACAGCAGTGGCCTACCGTACTGCTATAAGTATATATATAGTATACTGGTGAACACTGTCAGTAAACTGCAAAACTGTCTAAAATGCACCACAGGTATAGAATGTAGATGGATAGTATACTTAATGGATGACGAGTGACGACACAGAGGTAGGTACAGCAGTGGCCTACCGTACTGCTATAAGTATATATATAATAAACTGGTGGACACTGTCAGCAAACTGCAAAACTGTCTAAAATGCACCACAGGTATAGAATGTAGATGGATAGTATACTTAATGGATGACGAGTGATGACACAGAGGTAGGTACAGCAGTGGCCTACCGTACTGCTATAAGTATATATATATAGTATACTGGTGGACACTGTCAGCAAACTGCAAAACTGTCTAAAATGCACCACAGGTATAGAATGTAGATGGATAGTATACTTAATGGATGACGAGTGACGACACAGAGGTAGGTACAGCAGTGGCCTACCGTACTGCTATAAGTATATATATAATAAACTGGTGGACACTGTCAGCAAACTGCAAAACTGTCTAAAATGCACCACAGGTATAGAATGTAGATGGATAGTATACTTAATGGATGACGACACAGAGGTAGGTACAGCAGTGGCCTACCGTACTGCTATAAGTATATATATAGTATATTGGTGGACACTGTCAGCAAACTGCAAAACTGTCTAAAATGCACCACAGGTATAGAATGTAGATGGATAGTATACTTAATGGATGACGAGTGACGACACAGAGGTAGGTACAGCAGTGGCCTACCGTACTGCTATATATAGTATACTGGTGGACACTGTCAGCAAACTGCAAAACTAAAATGCACCACAGGTATAGAATGTAGATGGATAGTATACTTAATGGATGACGACACAGAGGTAGGTACAGCAGTGCAGTCTGCACTGTACTCCTCCTATATAATATTAATTATACTGGTGGTCCCCAGTCCCCACAATAAAGCAGCACACTGAGCACAGATATGGAGTGTTTTTCTTCAGGCAGACAACGTATACTTGTGGTCACTGTCAGCAAAACTCTGCACTGTACTCCTGCTATAGCTGCTCCCCAGTCCCCACAATTAAGCAGTGTGAGCACTCAGCACAGATATATTATGCAGCACACTGAGCACAGATATGGTATGGAGCGTTTTTTTCAGGCAGAGAACGGATAAAAACTGGTGGTCACTTATCAGCAAAACTGTGCACTGTACTCCTCCTAACAGCTGCTCCCCAATCCTCCCCACAATTAAGCAAAAGCAATAAACCAATCAACTTCTAGTTCTACAATAAACGGAGAGGACGCCAGCCACGTCCTCTCCCTATCATCTCCAATGCACGAGTGAGAAAATGGCGGCGACGCGCGGCTGCTTATATAGAATCCGAATCTCGCGAGAATCCGACAGCGGGATGATGACGTTCGGGCGCGGTCAGGTTAGCCGAGCAAGGCGGGAAGGTTCTAACCTGCCTCGGACCCGTGTAAACAAGGTGAAGTTCGGGGGAGTTCGGTTTCAGAGAAACCGAACCCGCTCATCACTAATTAGGGCATACGTGCCTACCTGACCCTCTCCATAAGGGAGAAAATGCTCTGTTCTGGACTTTCCTGGTAATGTATGATTGCCATCACCTCTGGTGAGCTAGTTAATTGATAACTGATAAGAAAGGTGTTTAACCACAGGTGATGGCAATCATACATTACCAGGAAAGTCCAGGAACAGAGCATTTTCTCCCTCATGGAGAGGGTCAGGTAGGCAAGTATGTCTTAGGGACACGGTACACTAATTGGGGTTCCCTGTAACTTTATGAACAAAACATCACCAAAAAAACAACAAAAAAACTTATGTCCTTTTTTCATGTCGACCTGATGTCCATGTCGACCTTTTCCAGCTGTCAACCTACTGCCTGTCAACCAATAGTGGTCAACCTAATGAGTGTAGGCCTGAATAGGGTCAACCCAATAAACCCATTCCATCCACTCAGCTGATGGCAGCCTATCACAGCCTGTGACAGGGTTCTGAGTAATGCCAGATGGTCATCTGAAATGTGAATTTCGTCTCGGAAGGAAATTAACAAAGCCTGGAAGGCTTCTCTGAACCTATAACAGCTTTACTGGGTACCCATTGCCTGCATTGGGGACACATTATTATTATTATTATTATTATTATCCTTTATTTATATGGCGCCACAAGGGTTCCACAGCGCCCAATTACAAAGTGCATAAGCAAATAATCAAAACAGAAAAACAGTGAATTACAGTTGAAGACAATATAGGACAAGTACAGGGTAAATAAACATAGCTACATCAGTAGACGACACTGACATAAGTATCACGTGGCCGAGAACTGCAGGATCTGGGGCAGTTGAGGTTTATAAAGAAAGAGAAGGATAAACACATGAGGGAAGAGGGCCCTACTCGTGAGAGCTTACATTCTATAAAATATATTATATTACATAATAATATAATTCCTTACCATCCATACCACCATAATATCTAAGCAGTAAGAAAAGACAGAAGCCAGAGGTCTTTTTTATAAGAATTTTAATACACCTTTTTCTTTCACTTTTTTCGCACTGTATTTTAATACTTCACCATTTCTTGTGACATATGTATATTCAGAATTTTAATACATATCAATAAAAATGTGACTCGTATAATGGCCCTCATTCCGAGTTGTTCGCTCGTTCTTTTTCATCGCATCGCAGTGAAAATCCGCTTAGTACGCATGCGCAAAGTTCGCACTGCGACTGCGCCAAGTAACTTTACTATGAAGAAAGTATTTTTACTCACGGCTTTTTCTTCGCTCCGGCGAACGTAATGTGATTGACAGGAAATGGGTGTTACTGGGCGGAAACACGGCGTTTTAGGGGCGTGTGGCTGAAAACGCTACCGTTTCCGGAAAAAACGCAGGAGTGGCTGGAGAAACGGTGGGAGTGCCTGGGCGAACGCTGGGTGTGTTTGTGACGTCAACCAGGAACGACAAGCACTGAACTGATCGCACAGGCAGAGTAAGTCTGGAGCTACTCTGAAACTGCGAAGTAGTTTGTAATAGCAATATTGCGAATACATCAGTCGCAATTTTAAGAAGCTAAGATTCACTCCCAGTAGGCGGCGGCTTAGCGTGAGCAACTCTGCTAAATTCGCCTTGCGACCGACCAACTCGGAATGAGGGCCAATGTTATTTGATCCAAGTACACGCTTTTTTTCTTCCTTTTTTTTTTGTGTGCTAATAACATCATCTATGGATGATGTACAGTAAGTGGTACAGTGACAAGCAGTAGCAGGGCTGTATCTAGGGGTCCGAGCACCCCAGGCAAAGTAAAGGACTGGTGCCCCCACCCATAGTCTCCTTTCCCTATGCTTTTTTGCCCTGCCATACACACAATACTAGTTAAGACCCTGATAACTACTTTGTGTTTCTACCCCGTGGGCATGGTGAGTGCCATCCTGGCCAATGAGTACATATACGACCCTGGGGAAAATATTGCAGAAATATAGATCATTGTAAAATGGAAACACGTTTTCTAAAAACCAAGTGCATACACTGTAAAATCAGCCAATTAGCCATATGCCCATGTGTGAGGCCCTAAAACTAGAATAGTGCCTAGCTTGCCTTCACCAAAAGAACTTTTCCTGTCAGGCACTGGATCAATGTCATCCTCTATTGGGAATAGTAACCTGCAGGGGCGGATTGGCCATGGGGCTCACCTGGAAGATTCCTGGTAGGCTGACATGTCTGTGAGGCCTGTGTGTTATCATGTGACCCAAAACCTTGCATAAATTACCTACAGTATGTCTGTTATACACTCCACCCCCACGTACACCAGACAGCCCCCAACATCACTGCAACCACTGTCCCCCTCCTGCCTGACAGAGACTTGGATAAAATTTAGTGGTACTGAGTCTCCTCCTCCAGTCCCAGCAGCAGGTTACTGTGATTGTCAGGCAGCAGTGCAGTGGGTAGCCTCACCAGTGACTCCATCCTCTCACCGTTTGACATCAGATGTATTCCCTGACTGTGCGATCAGTTATTATTACAGGAACTCAGAAAGCCGGCTTTGAGTTACCTGATTACTGCAGTGATTTTTCCTTATTGGTCACCAGCCGGAGTCCCTGGCAAGTGCCATCCTGGCCAAGGGGTAGATACGCCCCTGAGCAGTGTTAAGCTAAACTTACTACTGTTTAGTAAATACTGAACAGAGGTGATAATCCCTTTAATGAGCGCTAAAAGGAGATTTATGGTAGACTTACCATTGTTAAATCTCTTTCTGCGAGGTACCCTGGATTCCACAGGGAATAACATTGGGGTGTAGAGATGGATCTTGATCCAAGGCACCAACAGGCTAAAGCTATGACTGTTCCCATGATGCACTGCACCGCCTCTTCTATAGCCACGCCTCCAGGCACTGGAGCTCAGTTTTGTTAACCAGTCCAATGCAGTAGCAGGTAAGAGAGACAGTAGATGTTAGTCACATAGAACCACACACGACAGGAGAAAGGACTAGCGGCTAATGCCATACAAATCCAAAGAAGCTAAGTGCGTCAGGGTGGGCGCCCTGTGGAATCCAATGTACCTCGCAGACAGAGAGTTAACAATGGTAAGTCTACCATAAATCTTTTCTGCAGTGGGGTACACTGGTATTCCACAGGGAATAACATTGGGGATGTCCTAAAGCAGTTCCTCATGGGGGGGATGCACTGTTGCGGGCACAAGAACCTGGCGTTCAAAGGTAGCATCCTGGGAAGCAGAAGTATCAAAGGCATAGAACCTGATGAACATGTTCACTGAGGACCACGTAGCCGCCTTGCACAATTGGTCTGCGGAAACGGGCCACGGTAAGCCGCCCAAGAAGGTCCAACTGACCGGGTAGAATTGGTCTTGATAGCAGCAGGAGCTGGGAGCCCAGCCTGCGCATAGGCTTGCGCAATCAACATTCTAATCCATCTGGCCAAGGTCTGCTTATTCGCAGGCCAGCCACGTTTGTGAAAACCAAAAAGTACAAAAAGGGAATCTTAACTCCTGATAGAGGCAGTCCTTTCCACATAAATACGGAAAGCCCGTACCACGTCCAAAGATCTTTCTTTGGAGGACAAATCAGAAGAGATGAAGGCCGGAACCACAATCTCCTGGTTAAGGTGAAAAGATGATACCACCTTAGGTAAATAACCAGGGCAAGTTCGAAGAACTACCCGGCCACGGTGAAAAATCAGAAAGGGTGGACAACAGGACAAAGCACCTAAGTCCGACACCCTCCCAGCAGAGGCAATAGCAAACAGAAACACGACCTTAAGTGTAAGGCATTTAAGGTCCACTGACTCAAGAGGTTCAAATGGAGACTCTTGCAGGGCATTTAAGATGACAGACAGATCCCATTGAGCCACAGGAGGGACATAGGGAGGCTGAATCCTTAGAACGCCCTCAGTGAAAGTGTGAACTTTAGGAAGAGACGCAATTTTTCTCTGAAATCACACCAACAAGGCAGATGAACCTTGAGGGAGGCCAGATGAAGGCCCGTCTAGGCCTTGTTGTAGAAAAGCCAAAAGTCTGGAAGTTTTGAAAGTATATGCATCATAATTCTTAGCAGCACACCATGTGAAGTAAGAATTCCAGACCCTGTAATAAATCCGAGCCGAAGCTGGTTTATGGGCTTTCAACATAGGGGGTAAATTCTGAGTTGATCGCAGCAGCAAGAATTAGGCCCATAGTTTGAATGACCGCCTCAGAGAAGCCTTTTGCTCTCAGGAGTGATGCCTTAAGAGCGATGCCGTCAAAGCCAGTCTGGCCAGGTCCGTGTAGGCACAGAGGCCCTGAACGAGGAGGTTTGGGCGTTGAGGAAGTAGAAGAGGACCCTCTATCGAGTGACCCTGCAGGTGTGAGAACCAATGCCGTGTGGGCCACGCTGGAGCGATTAGAATTAGTATTCATCCTTCTTGCTTGAACTTCCGTATTACCCTGGGTAGGAGTGACACTAGAGGGAACACGTATGGCAGCCGAAATTCCATGTAATTACCAGTGCATCCACGAACCCTGCTTGAGGATCCTAGTCCTTGCTCCGAAGACCGGAACCTTGTGATTGTGTCGAGATGCCATCAGGTCTAGATCTGGTAGGCCACACTTGTCCACTAGGAGTTGAAAGACTTCTGGATAAAGGCTTCACTCTCTGGCGTGCACGTCCTGATGACTGAGGATGTCTAATTCCCAGTTGAGGACTCCCGGAATGAACACTGCCGATATTGCTGGCAGATGGCGTTCCGCCCATAGGAGGATTTTTGACACTTCCATCATTGCCATGTGGCTTCGAGTGCCGCCTTGATGATTTATGCACGCCTCCGTGGTAGCGTAGTCTGATTGTACTTAAACAGGCCTGTTTTGTACCAGAGGTAGGCCCAGTGTCAATGCAGAGTGAATCCTCCCTGGTCCACCGACCCTGGAGAAAGTGTTGCTCCAACACCGTGCCCCAACCTCGCAGACAGGCATCCGTTGTTAGGAGGACCCAGTTGGAGATCCAGAGGGGACGGCCCCTGCTCAGCTGTTGGTCCTGTAGCCACCAGCTTAGTGACAGCCGAACCTCCGGAGTCAAGGAGATTATTTGAGACCTGATCCGGTGAGGCAGGCCGTTCCACTTGGAAAGGATTAACCTCTGCAGAGGGTGGGAATGAAATTGAGCGTACTCTACCATGTCGAATACCGACACCATGAGGCCTAGTACTTGCATCGCCGAGTGTACTGACACTCTCTGGCGAGAGAGGAAGTATCTGATCATGTCCTGAAGATTCAGGACCTTCTCTGGAGACAAGAACAATCATTGGTTGTGTGTGTGTGTGTGAGCAGGGACCAGCGAGGACTACTTCCAGTTGATGAGCCACCTGTGGGCTTATAGGAATTGGACCATCAGTTCCAGATGACTGAGGGGAACCTCTGGGGAGTTCACCAGGATCAGCAAGTCGTGCAGAGACGGCATGACCCTGACATCCTGACGACGGAGACGAGCAGTCATGACTGCCATGACCTTGGTGAAGATCCAAGGAGCCGTGGTCAGTCCGAAAGGCAAGGCCTGGAATTGATAATGTAGGTTGCCAATAGCAAACCGCAGATATTGCGGATGTGACATGGCAATAGGAATGTACAGGTAAGCATCCTGTATGTCCAGGGATACCATATAGTCCTTGGGTTCCATGGCCAGTATAATAGAACGCAGAATTTCCATACGGAATTTGGATACCCTCACCCATTGTTTCGGGACTAGAAACAGGGTCGAATAGTATCCCCTGCCTCTTTGAGACAGAGGTACCAGCACAATCACTCCAGTATCTAGGAGAGATTGTACAACCAAGTGTAAAGTCTGTGCTTTCAGAGGATCCGAAGGGATAACCATCGAGCAGAACTGGTGAGGGGACGTCTTTTGAAGGAGATTGCGTACCCGTGAGAGACAACTTCTCGCACCCAGGCGTCTGAAGTGGTTTTTAACCAGGCCTGGGTGAACTGCAGTGGCCTGCCCCGTCATGTCGCAGACTGGTCCCGTTTGGAAGCAGGCTGATGGGCAGCCCAAGATTGCTTAGACTTGGGCTTGGTGGTTTTGGAAGTACGAGCCTGTCTCGGGTATGCCTGACCCTTTGCTTTACCTGGAGGTCGAAAGGAACGAAAAGTGGTTCTCTTATCCTTCAGAGCAGAAGGATTAGTGCTTGGGAGAAATGCAGTCTTAGCTGTTGCCAAGTCAGTCACGATCTTGTTCAGATGCTCACCAAATAGTACAAATAGTATGTATCCCTTAAAAGGGAGAACATCCAAGGTCTTTTTTGAGTCCAAGTCCAGGACCTTAACCACAAAATCCAGTGAGCCAGAATAGACGTAGTAGACGCCTTGGCCGCCATTACGCCTGCATCAGAGGCCGCCTCCTGAATATAGTGAGAGGCTGTGGTAATATACGACAGATATTGTCTGGCAGTGTCAGAAAAATGTAGAGGTAGCTCATCCTCAATTGCCTGAACCCATGCTTCAACAGCCTTTGCAGCCCAAGAGGCTGCCATAGTGGTTCTATGTACGGCACCAGTAAGTGTGTAAATAGAATTCAGGCATCCCTCCACACGCTTATCCATCGGTTCCTTCAGTGAGGTGACAGTGGTGACAGGCAGAGTAGAAGATACCACTAGATGGGCGACATTAGAGTCCACCTGCGGTGGAGTTTCCCACTTGTTACTCAACTCCGCAGGGATAGGGTAACGAGCTAGCATCTTTTTGGACAGGGAAAATTTCTTTACTGGAGATGACCAGGATTCCTGACGTATGTCAATTAAAAGGTCAGAATGCGGTAAAACAACTTTAGCAACCTTCTGACGTTTAAACTTATCAGGTTTCTTAGACGTAGCGGGGAGGCTCAATATCATCATCAATTTGGAGAATCAGCTTGATAGCCTCCACTAGGTCAGGAACATCAACTTGAGTTGTAGATTCCTCATCAGAAGCAACTGTATCACTGTCTGACAGATCAGTATAATCCCCATCCTCATCGAAAGAATCATCCGAAATATTAGTGGATTGTGAGGAAGAAATGGCCCGCTTAGATGACCCCTTGACCCCAGCAGGGCGAGAGGTAGGTTTTTGTCTAACCAAAGACTGATTTAATTGTTGTAACTGGGTAGACAGAGCATCCGCCCAAGGCGGGTTAACTACAGGAACAATATGTGGCTGCAATGGCACAGGAAGTGCCGCGATACAAGCTTCGTCGGCATATTTGAAAAAGCAGCCAAAGGTGGGTCTTGATTTGCCACAGGTGCTGCAGACTGACTGGAAGGTGCAGGGCACCCAGTAACTGAACCCTTAGCTGAAACCTTTTCCTCAGTCAAATCCGTGGCGCCAGCACTGCATGATGCAGTAGCATCTGCGGATTTTCCGCCCTCTGTAGCAGACATTATTGGGAATGTAGCCTTGGGGCGCAACAGTACAATATAGCCAGACAAACACAATACCTGCAAAAAAAAACCTGTGTTATGTGATAGCAACTGCAAAGCACACAACAGAGGATTTAAGCAGTGTGAGGTGACTGAAACACACAGTGAAAAATACAAAACAGTATATCCTGGAACACTATATTTTAAATGAGACCCTGACGTACTTAGCCCCCCAGGGTAAAGAATATGGTGTTAGCAATACGTGTGATACACAGAATAGAATCCACACAGCAGCTATAGGCACACAGTCACAGTTACAATGCAGAAATTATTACATATAAATAATAAGACTGCACTGGACTAGTAAATCTACATATAGATATGTATGTATACAGATATAACAATGCACAGTAAACACTGGATGTATATCACAGAATACTTGTACTAAATATTCATATAGCAGTACACTTGTTCTTCACTGTCTAAAATGACATGTAGAATACTTAAGTGTTTTTAAATATACAGCGCTGCAGGACAGGCGGTTTTACAAAGGAGACAGTGCCCAGCAGTCCCGGAGATCCCAGCTATGTAATGGCGCCAAAATTTCTTCAGGGAGTGAGGGAGAGAGAGAGATGTAGCTCCAGGGCGGGAACACCAGCAGTAGATGGCGCCTAGAGCTGGGGGAGGGTCTACAGGTCAGCGCCTTATCCCCTCTGCTGGACTTCACCACCGGGTACTATGGACCCTATTACAAACGGATTTTTGGTAAATCCGACATGTGCTCCCTGCCCTGGTGCATATAGTGGGGTCCCTGTATGGCCACAGTGTCCATGTCAGCGGCGCGTTCCGTCTCCTGGTGTCGCGACCGGATCGTGATTTACCGGTGGGCACCACCTGGGGGACCCTTTTACCTCCTCCCTGCCATGCAGCCACTTGGCACACAGCGCAGTTGCCCTGAGGGCGCACGGGCAGCGGCATGTAATGAGTCAAATTGACTCCTTACATGCCTCTGAAGTCTGCGCCATGCGCCGCCGCCGCGCTGTGGAGGAGAGCTATAGCGACGGGCAGGTGAGAAGGAGGAGGAGGGAGGGGGACTGGAGCCGCAGCAGCGCTATTTCATTGGTAGTAAGCGCCGCTGCAGCATCCCCCTCTCCTTCCGTATTGGCTGCCCGGCGCTGCTGTGGATGCTGGGATGCGGTTCCTCCATCCCAGCATCCACAGCAGCGCCGGGCAGCCAATACGGAAGGAGAGGGGGATGCTGCAGCGGCGCTTACTACCAATGAAATAGCGCTGCTGCGGCTCCAGTCCCCCTCCCTCCTCCTCCTTCTCACCTGCCTGCACCGAGGGAGCTGCACGAGGAGCCTGACTGCCAGATGGTAAGTATGTCTCTCTCTCTCTCTCTCTCTCAGGGGGACACCGTCTGCCATAATGTGTAAAAAGGTGGCCTGGCTGCCGCAATGTGTAAAAAGGGGGACTGGCTGCCGCAATGTGTAAAAAGGGGGACTGGCTGCCGCAATGTGTAAAAAGGGAGACTGGCTGCCGCAATGTGTAAAAAGGGGGACTGGCTGCCGCAACGTGTAAAAAGGGGGCCTGGCTGCCGCAATGTGTAAAAAGGGGGACTGGCTGCCGCAATGTGTAAAAATGGGGACTGGCTGCCGCAATGTGTATAAAGGGGGACTGGCTGCCGCAATGTGTATAAAGGGGGACACCGTCTGCTGTAATGTGTAAAAACGGGGACGCTGTCTGCTGTAATGTGTAAAAAATGGGACGCTGTCTGCCGCAATGTGTAAAAAGGGGGACTGGCTGCCGCAATGTGTTAAAAGGGAGACTGTCTGCTGTAATGTGTAAAAAGGGGGACGCTGTCTGCTGTAATGTATAAAAGGGGCTCTACCTGGTGTAGTGGCGCTACTGTGTAGCGCAATTTGAATAATGTAGACTACTGTGCACCGTAGTATGAATTGCTATTATTTTGTGGCCACGCCCCTTCCCCATGAAGCCATGCCCCTATGTATTTTCCGCGCGCCTACGCCGCGCACTGCCCCTATCTGTTAGGCGCCGGGGTCCGCTCGTCGGTGCGGCCCGGCGCCTAGCAACCAGGGACGCCGTGCACGTACAGCCGCCGGCTCCCTGGCAACGCTAGACGCCGGGCGCACGGAGCCGCACGGACCCTAGCAACGGGGACGCCACTGACAGACCGCGTTCCCCGTTGCTGGGTCCATTTTAATTAATAGGACACCTGTTTCCTGGCCATGCAGCTAGGCAGCTGTATGGCATCTAATCCAATCAGCCTCTAAACAGCTGATTGGAGGACTCCCTGGTAAATACACTTCCTGGGCTTCTCACAGACGCCGGTAATAGCTTCTTGCATGCTGTATCTGTTTGCTGAGAGTGTTTCCAGTCCTGCTGTATCCGGTCGATCCTGTTCTCAGTTGTCCTGTACTCGGAAGTCGTCATCTGTTCCTGGAGTCCTGACTGAGCACCTTTGAACATCCAGTGGTGTTCGTGAGTCACGGCGTAGCCGTGTGTTGCGGCTTGGCCGCTTTATCATTTATTATTTATTATTTGTGTTTCGGAGCTTTTGCGGAGGATTCCGCTCCCACAGATCCACTCTGGTATCCAGCGGTGCTGGGTAGGAGTAACGGACTAGTGGATTTTGGTTGTCCTTTTCCCTGGCGGGTTTCCGCACATACCTCAGCTTTTGTCAGTTAGCTTGTAGCCCCTGGCCTGGTTGTTTAGTCAGAGGGCCCCTTGTTATCACCCTGTCTCGGATTTCCCTTTGTCTCCCATTAAGACCTGAGGGGGCATCGGAGTTGGGCAGACATAATCCGCCCTTCAAACGCGGCTGCCATGGGCTCAAGCAACCATAGTCTCGCAGGGGATTTCTGACAGCACGGGCGAGACAACGGAGTTAGGGCGCCAGGGGCTACTTTCTATTCCCGCTTCCTTCCCCAGCATTACGTTCCAGTGCTCCGGTCCTTGCAATAGGACCTCCTCAGACCAGAGTGCTGGAATCATAACATTATTACCGGCCACACCCAAACTTAAAATTAAACAGGGTTTGATTTTTTCCTTATTCAGTTTTGTAAGATTTATCGGCCTCATGAATCCCACCGGTTTAGGGCCAAATCCTGGCCAGCTCCTAGTTAGCCAGATTCAAGAACTTACTCAGATGGTTCAGGATCTTTCCCTTCGGGTGAAGTCGCAGGAAGATCTTTTACGAACTTCCCCGAGGGTAGTCCCTGAACCAAAAATGCACTTGCCTGACCGCTTTTCTGGTGATAGGAAGGAGTTTTTTAATTTTAAAGAGTCCTGTAAACTTTATTTTCGTTTAAGACCAATCTCCTCAGGTACTGAATCTCAGCGGGTCGGAATTATTATTTCTTTGCTCCAGGGGGATCCTCAGACCTGGGCTTTTGGTTTAAAAGCAGAGGATCCAGCATTGTTGTCAGTAGACGCCTTTCTGGGGTCTTTAGGGCTTTTGTATGATGACCCTGATAGAGAGGCATCCGCTGAGAGTCAGTTACGCGCTCTCAGACAGGGTAGAAATCCTGCAGAGGTTTATTCTACGGAGTTTCGCCGTTGGCCGAACGACTGTGGCTGGAATGACCCAGCCCTGCGCAGTCAGTTTCGCCTCGGCTTATCTGAGTCTATAAAAGACAGTCTCCTTCAGTATCCCGCTCCTGAGACTCTCGATAAACTCATGGAGCTTTCTATTAAGATTGATCGTCGTCTCAGAGAGCGGAGGGCTGAAAAAGGAGCACCTGTCAGGTCTACTCCATGTGTATTTTCCATTCCTGAGGACATAGAGGAGCCCATGCAGATGGGTCTCTCCCGGCTGTCTCCAGAAGAAAGAGCCAGAAGGCAAAACTCTGGTCTTTGTTTGTACTGTGGGGGTAAGGGACATTTTGCCCGTAATTGTCCGAATAAGTCGGGAAACGCCTCGACCAAGTGAATTGTGAGGGGGTTCACTTTGGTCTGCAGCTTATCTCCTCGAATAACTCCCTTTTAGTCCCAGCTAAAGTTTCCTTTGGCAGCCTCAGTTCTTCGGTGTCGGCTTTTGTTGACAGTGGAGCTGCAGGGAACTTTATGGACTTAACGTGGGCCAAGGCCTTGGGTATTCCTCAGTTACCTTTGGGTAGGTGTATCACCATGCATGGTTTAGATGGGAGTCCCTTGTCCAATGGGGTTATTTCCCTCTGTACACCCCCTGTACTACTTACGGTAGGAGCTCTTCATTCCGAAAAAATTGAGTTTTTCCTTACCCATTGCCCAGCAGTTCCAGTGGTTCTGGGTCACCCTTGGCTGGCCTTTCATAATCCCATCATTGATTGGTAGTCGGGGGAGATCTCACAATGGGGTACCATCTGTAATAAGGAATGTATTACATTTCCCGTCAGAATAGCTGCTGCCATTCCCGAACCCATTCCCGTGGAATACCAGGACTTTGTTGATGTATTTTCCAAGGGCAATGCAGACATTCTGCCTCCCCATCGGCCTTATGATTGTGCTATTGAGCTAATTCCTGGTGCCACATTGCCAAAGGGAAGGTTATATGCATTGTCCGGGCCAGAAACTGCGGCCATGAATGAGTATGTTAAGGAGAGCCTAGGGAAAGGATTTATCAGGCCATCTAAATCCCCTTTAAGTGCAGGCTTCTTCTTTGTGGAGAAGAAAGATGGATCACTCAGACCTTGCATTGACTTTAGAGCCCTGAATAAGATCTCAGTTAAAAATACTTACCCTCTGCCGCTGATTTCTGTCCTCTTTGATCAGCTGCGTTCGGCTGTGATTTTTTCTAAAATTGACCTGAGGGGAGCGTATAACCTCATCCGAATCAAGTCGGGAGATGAATGGAAGACGGCGTTCAGTACTCAGTCGGGTCACTACGAGTATCTGGTGATGCCGTTCGGCTTGTCTAACGCTCCGGCAGTTTTCCAGGATCTCATTAACGATGTGCTCCGTGATTTTCTAGGAAGATTCGTGGTCGTTTACTTAGACGACATCCTGATCTATTCTGACTCTATTGAACAACATGCTACCCAGGTGCGTCAGGTTCTTCAAAAATTACGTGAAAATCACCTATATGCCAAGCTGGAGAAGTGTGAGTTTCATGTCACGGAGGTATCCTTTTTAGGGTACATTATTTCCCCTCGGGGATTCTGTATGGAACCTAAGAAGCTCCAAGCCATCCTTAGTTGGGCGCAAGCCACCAACTTAAAAGCAATTCAGCGCTTTTTAGGGTTTGCGAATTATTATAGAAGATTTATTCATGCTTTTTCCGACCTGGTTGCTCCCATTGTGGCACTGACTAAGAAGGGAGCGGATCCTACCAACTGGTCACGTGAAGCTGAGTTATCCTTTCAGGCCTTGAAACAAGCTTTTGTCTCGGCCCCAGTCCTCAGACATCCCAACCCTGAATTGCCCTTCATTGTTGAGGTTGATGCCTCGGAGGTTGGAGTGGGGGCTATCCTATCTCAGAAGGATCCGGACTCTCTAGAACTACATCCTTGGCCTTTATGTCAAGGAAATTCTCATCCGCTGAATCCAACTACGATGTTGGTAACCGGGAGTTACTGGCTATTAAATGGGCTTTCGAGGAGTGGAGGCATTGGCTTGAGGGAGCAACACATACCATTTCAGTATTGACTGACCACAAAAATCTTCAGTACATCGAATCAGCTAAGCGGCTGAATGCCCGGCAGGCTCGTTGGGCTTTATTTTTTACTCGTTTCAAGTTTATTATCACCTTTAGGCCAGGTTCCAAGAATACCAAGGCGGATGCCCTGTCACGCAGTTTTCTTCCAGTTCATAATAACAGTCCTGTTACTCCCATACTTCCGTCTTCAGTCATTTCGGCAGGCCTCACACAAGATTTATTTACCCAGTTAAAGCAGCTTCAACATCAAGCTCCTGGAAATACTCCTGCTGGTCGTCTTTACGTCCCTGAGTTTTTGAGAGCTACTGTTTTGACTGAGTTTCATGATAGCAAAGTTGCCGGGCATCCGGGGATCTCTAAGACTTTGGAATTAGTCTCCCGCTCAGTATGGTGGCCTGGTCTTTCTAAAGACATTAAGGAGTTTGTTTTTTCTTGTCAGGTCTGTGCACAGCATAAGGTTCCCCGTTCCTTGCCTATCGGGCAACTTATGCCCTTAAATGTTCCTCTCAGGCCATGGTCTCATATTTCCATGGATTTTGTGGTAGACCTCCCTCTGTCAGCCGGATTCCGAGTCATATGGGTGGTAGTGGACCGTTTTAGCAAGATGGCCCATTTCATTGCTCTTCCCCGACTGCCATCTGCCCAGGAATTGGCAGTTTTGTTTCTCCGCCATGTTTTCAGACTTCATGGGTTGCCCACTGATATTGTTTCTGATCGGGGTCCACAATTCATTGCACAATTCTGGAAGTCTTTTTGTGCCTCATTAAAGATGAAATTGTCTTTAACATCCGGCTACCATCCCCAATCCAACGGGCAGACCGAGCGAGTTAATCAATCATTAAAACAGTATTTGCGTTTGTACTCAGCCAAACTCCAGAATGATTGGTCCGAGTTTCTTCCTTTGGCGGAGTTTGCTTACAACAATTCTTGTCATTCCTCCACTAATGTGTCTCCATTTTTTTCAGTTTTTGGTTTTCACCCCAGAGCTAATTCTTTTTTTCAACATTCCTCTGTTTCCTCGCTAACCTTAACCTCTCATCTCAGAGTCATTTGGAAAAAAGTGCACCTTGCTCTCAGAAAAGCGGCATTTCGAGAGAAAAATTTTTCTGACAGGCTCCGGCGTCCTTGCACTTTTAAGGTGGGAGATAGGGTATGGTTGTCGACTCGTAACATTAAACTTCGACAAACCTCAGCTAGATTGGGCCCCAAATTTATTGGACCATTTCATATTATTAAAAAAATCAATCCAGTTGCTTTCCGGTTACGTTTACCAAGAGCTCTCCGGATCGGAAATACGTTCCATTGCTCCCTGTTGAAACCATACGTTTCTTCCAGTAGATTTCCTCGGAAGATCTCTCAGGGGAAATCACCAGTAGATGTACAGGGTCATCAGGAGTTCTTGGTGGAGAAGGTTCTCGATTCCAAATTGTCCCGGGGTCGGCTTTATTTTCTGGTGCACTGGAGAGGCTATGGTCCAGAGGAAAGGTCTTGTGTCCTGGATAAGGATCTCCATGCCCCGAGGCTCAAGAGGGCATTTTTTCGGGAATTTCCTCGGAAACCTGGCTTTAGGGGTTCCTTGACCCCTCCTCAAGGGGGGGGTACTGTTAGGCGCCGGGGTCCGCTCGTCGGTGCGGCCCGGCGCCTAGCAACCAGGGACGCCGTGCGCGTACAGCCGCCGGCTCCCTGGCAACGCTAGACGCCGGGCGCACGGAGCCGCACGGACCCTAGCAACGGGGACGCCACTGACGGACCGCGTTCCCCGTTGCTGGGTCCATTTTAATTAATAGGACACCTGTTTCCTGGCCATGCAGCTAGGCAACTGTATGGCATCTAATCCAATCAGCCTCTAAACAGCTGATTGGAGGACTCCCTGTTAAATACACTTCCTGGGCTTCTCACAGACGCCGGTAATAGCTTCTTGCATGCTGTATCTGTTTGCTGAGAGTGTTTCCAGTCCTGCTGTATCCGGTCGTTCCTGTTCTCAGTTGTCCTGTACTCGGAAGTCGTCATCTGTTCCTGGAGTCCTGACTGAGCACCTTTGAACATCCAGTGGTGTTCGTGAGTCACGGCGTAGCCGTGTGTTGCGGCTTGGCTGCTTTATCATTTATTATTTATTATTTGTGTTTCGGAGCTTTTGCGGAGGATTCCGCTCCCACAGATCCACTCTGGTATCCAGCGGTGCTGGGTAGGAGTAACGGACTAGTGGATTTTGGTTGTCCTTTTCCCTGGCGGGTTTCCGCACATACCTCAGCTTTTGTCAGTTAGCTTGTAGCCCCTGGCCTGGTTGTTTAGTCAGAGGGCCCCTTGTTATCACCCTGTCTTGGATTTCCCTTTGTCTCCCATTAAGACCTGAGGGGGCATCGGAGTTGGGCAGACATAATCCGCCCTTCAAACGCGGCTGCCATGGGCTCAAGCAACCATAGTCTCGCAGGGGATTTCTGACAGCACGGGCGAGACAACGGAGTTAGGGCGCCAGGGGCTACTTTCTATTCCCGCTTCCTTCCCCAGCATTACGTTCCAGTGCTCCGGTCCTTGCAATAGGACCTCCTCAGACCAGAGTGCTGGAATCATAACACTATCTTACATGGGGGGGGGGGGGTGCCAATGCCGTTTCTTGCACACAGCGCTAAAATGCCTAGTTACGGCACTGCATGCAGCCATGCGATCCAGGAGAGCAGCAGCGGTGGTGTGCCTAGAAACCGGTGCGTCCCTGCTGCAAGTTCCCGGGTACCAGCCCACGGCAGTATGCAGCGCCGCTGAGGGGGGTGATGGAGCCGCAACACAGCATGTCAGAATGACATAAAAGTGCTGTGGCCCTTGAAGTCTTCTTAAAAATCTCTTTTCAGGGCTGTCTAGCACAGCCCCCCCTGTTAGTGACCTGCACTGCAGGCACCAACTTACAAATTGAGCTCCAGTGCCTGGAGGCGGGGCTATAGAGGAGGCGGTGCAATGGGAACAGTCAAAGCTTTAGCCTGTTTGTGCCTCGGATCAAGATCCAACTCTACACCCCATTGTTATTCCCTGTGGAATACCAGTGTACCCCGCTGCAGAAAGGTGTTATTTGTCACTGTAAAATGGAGCACTAAGGGGTATAGTTACTAAAGTGCGGGATTTCAGAAGTGGAGATGTTGCCCACAGCAACCAATCAGATTCTACTTATCATTCAAACTTAAAATGTCTAGAAAATAATAGCTGATTGGCTGCTATGGGCAACAGCTCCACTTCTGAAAGCCTGCACTTTAGTAAATATACCCCTAAGTGTGTATTGTTCCCACCTTGTCTGTATTTCCTTATATTGTCCCTTTATGTATTTTCTTTATATTACCCCGATGTCTGTATTTTCCATATTACTGCCCATTTGTATTTTTTTTACATTTCCCCTCTTGTCCATTATACTGTTCACCCATCTTTTTATTGTCCCTTTCTGTATTTTTTTTATACCATGACCACATTTTCTTTATATTGTGTCCCATTTCCGTATTTTCGTTATACTGGCCCTCATCTCCATTTTCTTTATACATCCCACTGCCCAGTCTTTATAATGTTGTCCCCTCACATGTCTGTATTTTCTGTATTTTGCTACATCAGGAATTGGAAGCAAGGCAGAAAAAGCATGTAACTTTGTATCTAGAATAAACCATTTTGCAATGCAAATATATTGTTTCTATGAAAGACACCCCACCCAAATCTAAATCTCTGTCCACGTGTTACATCTGCCCCACCTGCAGTGCAACATGATTTTGGCCAGTTGCTTGCTTTTTTGGTTTCCTTCCACATCTGAATAACCCCCTTTGTGTCATTCCCCTTCCCAAAAAAAACCTTTCAGTATCTTATATAATTGCCTGCCCTTCCCCTTACCAGACAAAAACCCATTTTCTAGTTAGCATCATGATCTCCCCTTCTCCCATCCACTAGTAATCAAACATTATGGGGTATATTCAATAAGAGTGGGAAACTGCTGTCTTGTCGAAAGACGGCAGTTTCCGACTGATTTAGGTCGGAAGGGGTTCCAACCTATTCAATAGGGGCTGTTTTTTTCTGACTTGTCGGAAAACACGTGGATCGGTGGAATAGCCACCAATCCGCATGCTTCTGTTGGAAACGGGGAGCTGCTGACGGGACACCGGGAATGGACAAATTCGACAGTCGTATTTGGCTCAAATCTGACAGTCGGATTTGGACGCTCATTCAATAGGGCTGGTCACATGTATTCCAACAAATACATGTCGGAATGGATCCGACTCTTATTGAAGATACCCCAATGCCTCACCAAGTACTCACAGAAAGACCATCTTCTCCCAGCTCCTCTGCTAGGCAACGTCCTGTCATCATTGCATCATACAATATGCGCAACGCTGCTGGAAGCTGGGAACTGGAGCTGCTGTCTGCAGTGCTGATATGCCAGGCTGCAAGAGGAGTCATCTGTGCCTTTATAAGAAGAGGGTTTCACTGTGGCACCAGCAATATGTCACTCAGAGCCAGTATAGGCAAATGACTAGTGGGAACTAAAAAGCCTAGGGGCAGCGCCGTAACTAGGTGTGTGCAGAAGGGGCTTTGCCTACGGCGCACACCTAGTTAGAGCGCATCTTTCCCCGCGCTCCCACTGCCCGCCCCTGTCTACTGCGCTCCCGCGGCCCGCCCCATCTCTTGACCCATGTGTACTGTGCAGGCGAGGGAAGCAACAGAGAGACCATGGGGAAGCAGGAACGATCATACTCCAACTTCAGTGATCCACTCCTAAAGCCGCCACCGGAAAAGAGACGCTGCCTCCAGGTTACCCGCTTCCACCCAGGGAGAGCCGCTGCCACCAGGAGAGAGCCGCCGCCGCCGGGGAAGAGCCGCTTCTGCTGGGGGGAGAGCCACTGCCACCGGGAGAGAGCCGTTGCCTCCTGGTGAGCCGCTTCCGGTGGGGGGAGAGCCACTACCACCTGGAGAGAGCCGCTGCCTCCAGGTTATCCAGGAGAGAACCGCTGCCGCTGGGGAAGAGCTGCTGCTGCCGGGAGGAAGTCGCTGCTGCTAGCATAGCTGCTGCTGTGGGGGGAGAGCCACTTCCACCGGGTGAGAGAGCTCAGCCACTGCTAGGCATGGGGTCTGGAGAGCTAAAGGATTGCTCTTTACTGGCTAGGATATGGGGGGGGAGAAAGAGAATGTGTAAGGGTATGTGTGGCATAAAGTGTAAGTGCGTAATGTGTGGCTGGATATGTAAGGGGCATAGGCATGTGTGGCAGAAGTGTGAGGGGCAAAATATGTTGCATAATGTTTAAGGCAGGGCTGTAACACAAACACACACACGTAAAAAGGGGGACTCTGCTGTCTAATGTGTAAAAAGGGGGACTCTTCTGTCTGTAAAAAGGGGGACTGCTGTCTAATGTGTAAAAAGGGGGACTGCTGTCTAATGTACAAAAAGGGGGACTCTGCTGTCTAATGTGCAAAAAGAGGGACTCTGCTGCTTAATGTGTAAAAGAGAGCTTTGCCTGCCGTACTGTGTAAAAGGGGACTCTACCTGGCATAATGTGTGACAGAGGCTCTACCTGGAGTAATGCGTGTAAGTGGCGCCACTGTGCGGCGTAATTTGAATAATGGAGGCTTCTGTACAGCGTAATATGAATTGGTATTATTTTGTGGCCACACCACTTCTCCATGAAGCCACGCCTCTATACTTTTGGCGCCTGTTTTGTATATGTGTGTGGGTTTGGGGGGGGGGAGGTCAGTGCCAGTGCTGTTTCTTGCACACAGTGCTAAAATGTCTAGTTACGGCACTGCCTAGGGGCATCTGGGAAGTCTGGACAAGAAGTTTGAATTACTTCAGGCTGTAGCTTTATTGCAACTGCTGTAGCTGCTGTAGATACTCTGTAGCTTTATTGCACTGGCCAGGGCAGTTCTCTAACAACATTCTGGAGCTGGGACTGGAGAGACACTTGTATGGGCTGGTGCTGGAGAGAAACAATGGGGGATGAGATTGTGCAGGATGGGGAGCACAATACAATGGGGCAGATGTGTTAAGCCTGGAGACGGCATAAGGAAGTGATAAACCAGTGATATGTGCAAGGTGATAACACACCAGCCAATCAACTCCTAACTGTTAATTTACATATTGGAACTGATTGGCTGGTGTGTTTATCACCTTGCACATATCACTGGTTTATCACTTCCTTATGCCTTCTCCAGGTTAATACATCTGCCCCAATGGGAGAAGCAGAGTGCAGCAACACAAGGCCACACCACTCCATGAGACCATGCCCCTTTCACGAGGCCATGCTCCTTTTTCATGTGCACATGCGCTGAAGCTCCCGCTTAGGGGTGGGGGAAGGCACCAGATAAAATCATGCCTAGGGCACCAAATTGGTCAAGGCCGGCTCTGATGCCACTGAACGACAGTATGTGGGACAACACAGAGGGAGCCACTGGGATTTATATGGGTGGTGGGACAGCAATGACTTTGTAGGCAAACCCCTGACTGGTGCTGGTATCAGGGCACATAGTGCACATGCCCCACTTGACTCACCTTTGTTAGTCACTTGGGAGCTACTCCACATGCACTATGCAATTCAGTGCAGCTGCATGGTGCACAGCATCCTTGTGATCATCTGTGAGCATGTGCCACTAATTTAGCATTAGACGTATTTCCCAGCTCCTTTATAGCACTCTTTGCTTTGCATCTTGTTTATTTAGCTGATTAATTCTGGTCTGTGACTATTTTTCTTAATAATACAGTTCTGAACCATTTATGTAGTATCATATTTATTTGCACTTTCTCATACCTCCCAACATGACCCTCTCCAGGAGGGACACAATGCTCTGCTTCTGTACTTTTTTCTTAATTTGTGATTGCCGGCACCTGTTTAGAACAGGATAATGGATAAGAAAGGTGTTTCATCACAGGTGCTGGCAATCATACATTAAGAGAAAAGTCCAGGAGCAGAGCATTCTGTCCCTCCTGAAGAGGGTCATGTTGGGAGGTATGCTTTCTGTTCTGTGATTGAATTCAACCAAAAATTTTCCTTTAACATGCTCTAATGTAATTTCATCATCTGCTGTGGCATCAAATGTTATGTATTATAAGTGTTTCATAGCTGAAGAGAACTTCAGATGTGAGAACATTGAGTAGCAGGGCTACTATACAAGAGTCCTATATTTCTTCTTCTATGCAGCACAGATGTTCAACCATCTCTAAGGTATATCTTAAATAATTCTGCATGTGCTGGCCTTTTTAAGCAGCTTAGGGCCTAATTCAGACCTGATCAGCTGCTGTGCATTTTCGCGCAGCGGGCGATCAGGTCTGAACTGCACATGCGCCGGTGCCACCGCATGTCAGAGAGCTGATGGCCATCTCAGCCCTGTGATCGCCTCTGCCTGATTGACAGGCAGAGGCGTTCGCTGGGCGGGAGGGGGCGGGCCAGCAATGTTTGGCTGCCATTTTGGAGGCACAGCCCGGGCAACACAGGCGTGCCCAGACCATGTGGGGGGTAGGCCGTGGCGGCTTTGTTATGTCACACGCAGCAGCTGCAGCCCGGGAAGTGATGAGTAGTTCCCTGCCAGTGCGCAGGAGCTGCGCTGGTAGGCAGCTACTCTTTAGGTACAAAAGCATCGCCACCGTGTGATGCTTTTGTACCTGTGCGTGGAGGTGGGGGGTCTGACATGCGGAGTGGACTAGCCCTGTGCTGGGCGTCCCCCCGCATGTCTGTGAAACTGATCGCAGATGTGCTAAATTTTGCACATCTACGATCAGGTCTGAATTAGCTCCTTAGTCCCTTATAACTTTCTTATTAAATACAGCTTATTGAACTTTCTGCAGCACACTCCATATTTCTTTTGTAGTGTCACAGTTACATAAATGCACAATCTGATCATCTACACTGACAGATATTGTATTCTGGTCTTCCTCAATAAATTCCTCTGACATGTCAGACTTAGCCTCTTGTATACATTTTCACATGCCTTCTCTTTTAAGCAGTATCTTTACTTTGCAATTTCCATGTCTGATAGTTCTGGTTAGTCAGACACAGCACTGTGAAGTTGGTTGAAGTGCTGGTAGCATCAGTCATTCCCTCTGGTCTCTAGTGGTTATTCAGATGTGGTAGCAAACCAAAAGAACAAGGAACTGGACAAAACCATGTTTCACTGCAGGGGGAGCAAATGTAATCAATACTGATTGGTTGCCATGGGCAACTTCTCCACTGGCTCACTTCTCCACACTTTTCACTGCTTCATGAATAGACCTCTTAAAGACATAGGGGAAGGGGGAGAATGGGAAGTGTCAGATTAGGGTCATGACAGGAGGAGAAAGACAGAAAGTTAAGGGGAAAGAGGTAGTGAGACATTAAAGGAGGCATTCAGAGAAAGGAGAAAATAAGGCAACTTTGGCACAGGAAAATTACTGTGTATACAGGATGATTTGCATATATATATATATATATATATATATATATATATATATATATATATATATATATATACATACATACATACTAGTGCATGGACCGGCACTCCGCTCTCATGGGAATAGGTAGCTCCGGTGCCCCCAGTAAAAAGAAGTATTACCAGTACAGGAAGACACTGCGGCACTCGGAGTCTTTAACTTGGAAAACGTGTATTCAAATTAGCACTCCAAACCAACGTTTCGGGGCTGGCACGCCCCTTTGTCAAGGTGAACAGAGATGAAATAACAAGAACATACACCGGTGATTGGGGCCCTGTAATGTACGTCACTCTTTGTTTAGTTTGTAGCGCACACTGACGCGACATCGGGCGTCCCGGTTCCCATGACTACCTGGCAGCGTGTCATCATACCGCGCCAGTTGAACGTCAGAGCCGGGTCCAACCCACGTGACCGCGGGCGGCGCTTCTTCCACGGCGGGCTTCTCCTAGGTATTTAGGTAAGTTATGTTCTTGTTATTTCATCTCTGTTCACCTTGACAAAGGGGCGTGCCAGCCCCGAAACGTTGGTTTGGAGTGCTAATTTGAATACACGTTTTCCAAGTTAAAGACTCCGAGTGCCGCAGTGTCTTCCTGTACTGGTTTTATATATATATATATATATATATATTTATTACATACTATAAAAAAAGAGAGGGAAACAGTATAGTGGCAAGAAAGACAGAATGTATGTGGGAAAGGAGAGAGAAAAGGGTGAGGTAAGAGAGACAGTGAGAACAGGGATGGAAGAGAGTGCAAGAGATCAGGAAGTGGGTGGATGAGGCAGAAAGATCAATGAGTATATTCAATCAGTGCCGAATTTTCCGACAGTCGGAAAATTGACACTAATTTGACGTCAGTGTATTCAATAGTGGACCCAAAAACTGTCAAACGTCCGCAAATTTGACAAAACAATTCGCCGATACACGTGGTTTTTGCCCATGCAGATTTTTTGACCAGTCAAAAAACGGAACGGGCATTGAATAGGTCGATTGTAAATTCAACCTAAAAAACAGGTGAAAAGTGCAGTCGAAAAAATGATATTAATTGAATATCCCTCATAGTGGGATGGATAGTGAATGAGGAGGCTCTAGAGAGAGGGGAAGTGGAGACAGAGAACTGTGGCGTAAAGGCAAAAAGGGATGGGGGGAGAAAGGGGGGTGTTCACCTGCTAGCTAGTGACCCACCAAATAATGGGTCTAAAATCCTAGTTTTCATAAATCAGTCTGCATGCATAAACTATAGTAGTCACATTGTGTTCTCATGTAAAACACTATAAGTAAGAAAATTATATTAAATCCTGTTGGGATTTGAGTGAAACAATCCAATTTACACTTTTTATTTAGACAGAAGGGATTTATTCAAGGATCACATACAATGTCATACTGAAAATGATAGTTAATGAAACTAAGCACGTAATCAGTGGCAAATATAAAACAACAAACCTCAGACATGGAAAGACATTATAACATGTATCTTTTTAATCTGTTTCTGTGAGCAGATTAGTTTTTACTTGATACAAAGCAATTACTATAGTTGTATCACTATAGAAACAGTATAAAATAACATATATTACAAGAAGAAACTTGTAAAGTAGATTTATAAACAGACACAGACACTTGTTTCAGCAAGCATGTAATTTCAGGATGATGTCACTTGTCCAGAAATCTTTGGAATGAACAGACTCAGTGACATTTGGGCTGTACATTGTAGTGTTTATAGAGTGACAAAGGTGACCTATAAGGTTTACAAGACACAATAAAACAGCTAGTTTTTATATCAACTTCCCATTTTCCCCTACATGCTTGTTGTAAGCTTCTCGGAAGTTCCTCTCTGAGATGTATTTACACAGTATAGAACATTTCTTAGCACAATTCTTCCTCCACGTTTTCATAAAACAGTAAACAAGTCACTTTTAAGTTCCTATTTCATGTAAATCAGAACCCCTTCCAAAATCTTTATTTAGCAAGTCTTAAACATCTGAAGCCACTTTAACTTCTGGGATTGAATTCACCAGAACCAATGAAATGTTTCATTCCTGCTTCACACTTGCTTTAGGGAAGTGATTCTCAAATAATTTCCAAATATGTACCCTGGTGGCCCATAAACATTATTTGGGTATCCGGATGATAGACAGTGTCTAGTTAGACAGTCAATAGGTAGACACCATATGTTAGACAGACATTAGGTCAACAGAGTCAAAAGGTCGACAGGGTCAAAAGGTCAACATGAAATAGGTAGACAGTACAAAAGGTCAACAGGGTCAAAAGGTCAACATGAAAATGGTTGCCATAAAAAAAGGTAGAAACAGGTTTTTGTAAAAAAATAACATGTTCTTGGACTATTTCATACCTTCTCTATCCATGTCAGCACAGAGATGGTTATAAACCTTGTGGTGAGCGCAGCGAGCCACCAAGCCTGAAGTGTGGCGAGCGAAGCGAGCCCGATGAGGGGATGCCTTTCTACAGTTGGGGGTCCCAGATGACAAAACTATCCACACAAACCACTAAAATAAAATAAAAATAGTGTCTATAGTACCTTTATTGTGTTGACCATTTTCATGTCGACCTTTTGACCCTGTCAACCTTTTGTACTGTGTACCTTTTTCATGTCGACCTTTTGACTTTGTCAACCTTTTGTACTGTCTACCTTTTTCATGTTGACCTTTTGACCCTGTCAACCTTTTGACCCTGTCTACCTGATGTCTGTCTAACGTGTGGTCTCTATCTATTGACTGTCTAACTAGACACTGTCTATCTATCATCCCACACCCCATTATTTGTACCCCAACATTTGCAAAGCAAAACATTTGTTGGTTCTGTATTATAGTGGGGTGAACTGGGGCACCCACACAAAGGGACAGCCCTCAAATAGCCATATCCTCATTAAGTTTTTGCCTGAGTGTAACCCTGCTGGTGCTACAGAGCAGTGATGGACTGGGGATGCTTTCCTCTGGTGCATGTGTGATGTGAGAGGGGCGCATGGACATTGCTCGCAGGGACGTACCATGAGTCAGGGGGTGTGGACTCGCGGCACGTCCCTATGTTTCTTGAAATGGCACTTCGGGCAGGGGAAGAACAAAAGATAGCCGGAAGCTGCGCTGCGTGTGGCTTTGCTGACTCTCTGTGCAACCGGACCAGGCCACCAGACCATCAGCCATCCTGGCATACCTGCTTCATCTGTTTCACCCGTGTACTGTGTTCAAGATCCTATTGTTATTGCTTACCACAATTAAGTAGTTAGCCCTGAGCTCATACTGTCACGTACCTGTCCTTTACTTCAAACTGTGTATGTATTGTTTTCTTGTCATCTTAAAATTGTTACCACCGACAACATTAATTGAAAACAATAAAATTGTGTTGGACTGTTACAACGAGTGGTTCTGTGTCTGCTAAAAAGGGGAAGTCAAATCTCTTGCATCTCTGTCATGGGGCCTAATTCAGAGTTAATCGCAGCAGCAAATATGTTGGCAGTTGGGCAAAACCATGGGGGTCATTCCGAGTTGTTCGCTCGTTGCCGATTTTCGCTATGCTGCGATTTGTTGCAAAATGCGCATGCGCAAGGCACGCAGGGTGCATGCGCTTAGTTATTTAACTAAAAACTTAGATTTGCTGTGGATCCTGCAGCGCTTTTCAGTCGCTCTGCTGATCGGTGAATGATTGACAGGAAAGGGGCGTTTCTGGGTGGTAACTGTGCGTTTTCCGGGAGTGTGCTAAAAAACACAGGCGTGTCAGAGAGAAACAGGGGAGTGGCTGACCGAACGCAGGGCGTGTTTGTGACGTCAAACCAGGAACTAAACGGACTGAGCTGATCGCAATCTGTGAGTAGGTCTGGAGCTACTCAGAAACTGCAGGGAATTATTTAGTAGCAGTTCTGCTAATCTTTTGTTCGCTATTCTGCTATGCTAAGATACACTCCCAGAGGGCGGCGGCCTAGCATGTGCAATGCTGCTAAAAGCAGCTAGCGAGCGAACAACTCGGAATGAGGGCCTATGTGCACTGCAGGGAGGGCAGATATAACATGTGCAGAGAGAGTTAGATTTGGGTGGGGTGTGTTCAAACTGAAATCTAAATTGCAGTATAAAAATAAAGTAGCCAGTACTGTATTTACCCTGCACAGAAACAAAATAACCTACCCAAATCTAACTCTCTCTGCACGTTATATCTGCCCCCCCCCCCCCCCCCCCCAACCCCTGCAGTGCACATGGTTTTGCCCAACTGCTAACAAATTTGATGCTGCGATCAACTCTGAATTACCCCCACGGTGCACTTACAGTAGTGGTGTATCTGAAAGAATTCGGCCACTGCAAGAGTTCAAGCACACTGCAGTGTGATCGCTCATATTAAGCAGAATAGGTTGTTGTTTTTTTATCCTGGATGCAGGGGAGAGGGGTGGGGGGATTCTAAAGATCTCTGTATATAGATATTAATATGGGGTTTTAATCCTCTGCTTCAACCTGTTGTCAACTGACTTCTCTGGAGGAAACACTTTATATTCAGATCACAGCTGATGTAGAATCTAGAATTTGATGTAGAATCTATTGTAAATAATAATGTGAAATGTCTTACTTGGAAGCAGCAGCGATGCTCTGATAAGTTAATTTATCAGGAGGCATCTGGTATAAGTAGACTCTTCCTGCATGCATATGTAATCCAGTGCTGTATCCGAGGATGCAGCATCAGATCACTTGCAACACCATCGGCTGGCTGAGTGACCCATGAGGTCACGCAGGTCAGCAACCACAGCTCCTTCCATTGGAAGACGGAGTCCCTGGCCTTGGCACTCTCACAAAAAGGAGATTGCATGCTTCCTTTTTTGTGAAACAGCTGCCATTGTCACACCCTGCCCCATCCCCAAATGGCTGCAAATGGTCAAACACTTGACAGCTGCAGCCACTGCATTCGAAGACGCAGAACTCGTATTGTGCATGTGCAGTATGGGTTCGTCACATACGCTAAATACCGAATACTGTATTGGTACTTTGTTACTTTGCATCTGCTGTCACAGTTGCTTCAGGACCTGAATGAACACTTTGACAGGAACACTTTGACTGATAATAGTTTCTCCCACAAAGATTTTGAGGCAGCGTGTGTACTGTGTGGAGGTCACTGAAAGGCTGTGTGTACTGTATAGCGGTAACTAGGATGCTGTGTGTACTGCATACCAGCCACTAGGAAGGTGTGTGTGTGTGTGTGTGTGTGTGTGTGTGTGTGTGTGTGTGTGTGTGTGTGTGTGTGTGTGTGTGTGTGTGTGTCAAAGCCAAGGACTATTGTATGCTTCTGAATGGGCCAATCTCAGTTTGTAATTTCTAAGTCTTTATCATATGAAGATGATGACATCATAACACAGGATGTTGTAAAAACTGGAATGTCACATGGAACTTCTATTCTTCTGATGGCTGGTATGGGCTCCATTTAGGCACAGAGTTTAATGGCCCACTTGGTTCACCAGAAGACCCTGAAAGGGGACTTGGGCCACAGTTTGTGACTTTCATGGGATTCATACCAGCAGCCAAAGGTCAGGGTCAGGCAGGCAGAGCTAAATAGAAAGACAGATAGATAGATAGATAGATAGATAGATAGATAGATAGATAGATAGATAGATAGATAGATAGATAGATAATCAATAACCTCCTTGATGAGAGGATGCAGTCAGGATCCCAGCTGTAAGAATACCAACGCCGGAAAACCGTCCCTATTCTGGGTCAGTATTTTAGGGTTAGGCACCCCCCTCCGAGGGTAAGGGTTAGACTGGGGGGGGGGGGATAAGCTTAGACAGCGGGGACAAGGGGTTAGGTTTAGGCACCTACGGGGGGTGGTTAGGGTTAGGCAAAAGGGGGGAGGTTAGGGTTAGGCTGCGGGGAGGGAGGGTTAGGTGGTGGGGGAGAGGGGGAGACACCCATTACTCACCTCTCTCGGCTTTTAAAACTTTGGGATCCCGTCGTCGGTATTACGACCACTGGGATCCAATGTGCCGGCAAAACAGACTGATCCCTTGCAGAGTACTAGTGCTTTTACAATGGACTTGACAAAATAGCACTGCAGTGATTTCAAGGTCTGATAGCTGTTATACTGTAAGCGAATACAGTCTGTCAACAGAAGTTCTGAGGTTCAACCCCAAAAACTTTTAGACAAAAATAACAAAAACAAAATGCAACTCAGACAAGTGAAGAATTACAATATGTTCTCGCATAGGAATAATAGCCAAAGTATACAATGTTATACTGTATCTCTGCTCTTCCTCAGAAACCAGGGACCCCATATCCTATATAAAACAAAGAAACCGGGGACCCCATATTCTATCTAACAAAGAAACCAGGGACCCCATATAATATGGGAGGAGGACATGAATACAATTTTGTTGTCCAGGGCTTCCATTAACTTAGTGGAGAACGGTCGGAATGGGTTAAAAAATTTTTTTACAAAATGCGTAAGGTCCCCCCTCCTAAGTATAACCAGCCTCGGGCTCTTTGAGCCGGTCCTGGTTGTTTAAATACTGGGGGAAAAATTGGACAGGGGTTCCCCGTATTTAGACAACCAGCACCGGGCTCTTGGCCCAGTCCTGGTTCCAAAAATACAGGAGACAAAAGATGTAGGGGTCCCCTGTATTTTTAAAACCAGCACCGGGCTCCACTAGCCAGAGAGATAATGCCACAGCCGGGGCACACTTTAATGTAGGTCCCTGCGGCCGTGGCATTACCCCCCCAACTAGTCAACTCTGGCTGGGGTTCCCTGGATGAGTGGGGACCCCTTAAACCAAGGGCCAGGGGCAAAGCCCGAGGCTGTCTCCAGCACCCGTGGGCGGTGGGTGTCGGGCTGATAGCCGTGTGTGTAAAAAAAGAATATTGTTTTTTGTTGTGGAACTACAAGGCCCAGCAAGCCTCCCCCGCTTGCTGGTACTTGGAGAACCTCAAGTACCAGCATGTGGGGAAATAACGGGATCGCTGGTACCTGTAGTTCTACAACAACAAAAAAATACCCAAATAAAAACATAACACACACCGTGAAAGTAAAATTTTATTAAAACACACACACTCACACATACTTACCTACATCCCACGCCGGTCACGTCCACTTGTCCAGTAGAATCCAATAGGGTAGGGGTACCTGCAAAAATGAACATTACACTTACAAATCCACCGGGGAGAGAGGGAAAGAGAGGTGGAGAGGGAGAGGGGGAGGGGGAGGGGAAGAGGAAGAGAGGGGTACGCAAACTAACCTGCTGCTGCTGGAGCCGGCAGAGGAGGACGGGGGGAGAGCCGCGCAGGCCCACCGCTGCTGGCTGGGGGTGGTGTCCCTGTCAGCGAGGCACTTGTTTCAGTACCGCTTTCCTGATCTATTTTAATGGGCTTTTACAGCCCAGTGCTTGGCCCCGCACCCCGCTCTGTCCCCGTTCCTATTATCCACGGGAGGAACTGCTATCAGTGCCTCCCAAACTAATTTAAACACGGAAAATTATTTGAATAAAATAAAGAAGATACTTATGACACAGAATATGTGTCATAAGCAGTGGCGTCACAACGTGGGTGTGGGGGGTGCGGCCCGCACCCGGGTGTTCCCCTCTCAGGGGTGACACCAAAGTGCCGGCTCCTGCTCAGTGGCAGGAGCTGGATGCTGCAACCCGGCTCCTGTCACAGTGCAGAAGCCAGCACTGCAGATTCAGCAGTCTCCGGGTGAAGCCCGCATCCCCCGGACCCACAATGTGCCGAAAACGGGGTCGGGACGTGAAGCCACGCCCCCTTCCGCAAAGCCACGCCCCCTTTTCACCAGCGGCCGCACCGGGTATTTTGAAAGTAAGTGACGCCTCTGGTCATAAGTATCTTCTTTTTATTATTTTAATAATTAATCACAGGGGAGGCACTGCCTCCCCTGACTGCACGTCCCTGCCATATCCTATCTAAAAAAGAAACCAGGGACCCCATATCCTATCTAACAAAGATGAGCAAACAATGTACACTACTAATGTGATGCGTGGATGCAGAAATAGTGGTCTGTGTATAACAGTGGAATCGCACATTAGAAATGTTAATTATATTTTGTTATGAAACCCATTTCAGCTTTGATGTTATACTGTATTACTAAACTATTATTATAGAATTCTTAACTATAACATGGAAAATAAGTGTTATATAATTCTTGTATGTTGAACAACACCTCTTATTTCCATCATAACCAACATGAAACAGCCACTGGGAAACATGACAAAAAGCAATTGCAACAAGCATTCATGAGTGCAGGGACTGGGGATCTCAGCTTGCTATCTATGGTATACTAATATTTGGAAATTACTGTACCATGGACCCATAATGAACCAAGATGCATTATTTGCCCATGCTATCTCCTGCTGACATAGCTGGATGAAAAGATGGAAGGGATTTGCTGTTACACATCAAAGCTTTGCTATACTCGCTTCTATACTTTAATAATTTTCAGTACTCTGCTACAATCAAGGTTACGTTTCAAGTTGGAGGAAGAACAGGCTTATGGAATACAAATTAGCTTTACATTAAAAAAATAAATAAATAAAGGTTTTTCAGTTTTCTTCTTTCTTATAGTTTTGTATTTTCTCTTAAGTTTCACATGCTTTATAGTGCATTAAGCAGACATGTTCTGGATTTGTATTTATTTTTTTACTTATTTTTATTTATTTTTTAAACTCAACCCTGTACATTATAATACACATACACCAAAAGAAAGAAACCATACTGTTTTTCATTAAACACATAGAGGTATATTCAATAAGTGTCAGATCCATTCCGACATGCATTTGTCGTAATTAATCTGACAAGGGCTATTTAATGAACGGCCAAATCCGAATGTCGGATTTGAGCCAAATCTGACTGTCGGATTTGGCCGTTTCCGGTGTCCTGTCCTGCTGCTGCTCTCAGTGGCTGCCGGGTGTGCTGTCAGTAGCGGCGGGGGGAGCTGGCAGTGGCGACGGGGGGTGATGTCTGCGGCGGCGGGGGGGGGGGGGTGCTGTCAGCGGTGGCGGGCGGTGATGTTTGCGGCGGAGGGGTGCACTTCTCAGTGGCGGTAGGGGGACAGAAATCTGTCGGAAGCTGCAGTCTTTGTGACAAGACTGCAGCTTCCGACAGCTATTGAATACGGCCCATAAAGAATATAATGGATAAAGGTTTTTAGTTATATATCCTTATTATAATATTTCTACAATTAACAACTATTACACTAATTCTTTCAAAAAAGATTTATGGTAGACTTACCATGGTTAAATCTCTTTCTGCGAGGTACACTGGGTTTCACAGGGAATACATCGGGGTGTAGAGATGGATCTTGATCCAGAGGTACCAACAGGCTAAAGCTTTAGACTGTCCCAGAATGCATTGCGGGGCCTCCTCTATAACCCCGCCTCCAGACACTGTGAGCTCAGTTTTGTTAACCAGTCCAATGCAGAAGCAGGTAAAAGAGAAGGCAGATATTAGTCACATAGAACCACGTTCTCACGACAGGAGAAGGGACTAGCGGCTAATGCCATACAAACCCAAAGAAGCTAAGTGTGTCAGTGTGGGCGCCCTGTGGAACCCAGTGTACCTCGCAGAAAGAGATTTAACCATGGTAAGTCTACCCTAAATCTGCTTTTCTGCAGCGGGGTACACTGTGTTCCACAGGGAATACATCTGGGATGTCCTAAAGCAGTTCCTCAAGGGAGGGGACGCGCCTTAGCAGGTATGAGAACCTGGCATCTAAAGGAAACATCCTGGGAGATGGAAGTATCAGAGGCATAGAACCCACTGCTCACTGAGGACCACGTAGCCACCTTGCACAAATGTTCTGCGGACGCGCCATGGCGGGTCGCCCAAGAGGGTCCAACTGACCGAGTAGAGTGGGCTTTAATAGCAGCAGGAGCTGGAGGTTCAGCCTGTGCATAAGCTTGTGCAATCACCATTCTAATCCATCTGGCCAAGGTTTGCTTAGTCGCAGGCCAGATACGGTAGTGAAAACGAAAAAGTACAAAAAGGGAATCTGACCTCCTGATAGAGGCAGTCCTTTCCACGTATATACGGAGCGCTCGTACTACATCCAAAGACCGCTCTTTGGAGAAAAAACCAGAAGACATCTCTTCTGGTTTTCTCTTGGTTAAGGTGAAAAAGATAACACCACCTTAGGCAAATAACCAGGGTTAGTTCAAAGAACTGTCCGGTCACGGTGAAATATCAGAAAGGGTGGACGACAGAACAAAATGCCTAGGTCTGATACCCTCCCAGCAGAGGCAATAGCCATTAGGAACAGGACCTTGACCATGCACCATTTAAGGTCCACTGTCTCAAGAGGTTCAAATGGAGACTCTTGCAGGGCATTCAGAACAACAGACCGATCCCATGGAGCCACAGAAGGGACATAGGGAGACTGAATCCGTAAAACACCCTGAGTGAAAGTATGAACGTCAGGAAGAGACGCAATTTTTCTCTGAAACCACACCGACAAGGCAGATATAGGAACCTTGAGGGAGACCAAACGAAGGCCTAATTCCAGGCCTTGTTGCAAAAAAGCCAGAAGTCTGGAATTACTGAATTTATAAGCATCGTAATTCTTAGCAGCACACTAGGTGAAGTATGAATTCTAGACCCTATAAGAAATCCGCACAGATGCCGGTTTGCGGGCCTTCAGCATAGTTTGGATGACCACCTCAGAGAATCCTTTGGCCATCAGGAGTAAACCTTCAAGAACCACACCATCAAAGCCAGTATGGCCAGGTCTGGATAGACACAAGGGCCCTGAATGAGGAGGTCTGGGCGTTGAGGAAGTAGAAGAGGACACTCTATCAATAGACACTGCAGGTCTGAGAACCAATGCCGCCTGGGCCATGCTGGAGCAACTAGAAGTAGTATTCCTCCTTCTTGTTTGAATTTCCGCAGTACCCTGGGCAGGAGTGACACTGGAGGGAACACGTAGGGCAGCCGAAAGTTCCATGGAATTGCCATAGCGTCCATGAACGCTGCTTGAGGATCTCTGGTTCTTGATCCAAAGACTGGCACTTTGCGATACTGTCGAGACGCCATCAGGTCTACACCTGGTAGGCCCCACTTGTTCACTAGATGTTGAAAGACTTCCTGATGAAGGCTCCACTCTCCGGCGTGCACGTTGTGACGATTGAGGAAATCCGCTTCCCAGTTGAGGACTCCCGGAATGAACACTGCCAATATAGCCGGCAGAAGGCGTTCTGCCCAATGAAGGATTTTTGACACTTCCATCATTGCCATGCGGCTTCGAGTGCCGCCTTTATGTACCACCGTGATGGCGTTGTCTGACCGTACTTGAACAGGCCTGTTCTGTATCAGAGGCAGGGCGAGAGACAAAATATTGAACACTGCCCGCAATTCCAGAATGTTTATCAGGAGGAGTAATTCCTCCATGGTCCACCGACCCTGGAAAGAGTGTTGCTCCAACACCATGCCCCAATCCTTCAGACTGGCGTCCTTATTCAGTAGGACCCAGTTGGGGATCCAGAAGGAAACTTGGACACTCTCACAAACTTGTTCAGTGATTTAAGGTTCAGAATAAGCCGGAAAGACCCCTCAAGTTTTGGGACTAGAAACAGGGTCGAGTAGTATCCTCTGCCTCTTTGGATAAGAGGTATCGGCACTACCACTCCTGTATCCAGGAGGGAACGCACAACCATCAGTAGAGCTTGCACTTTTAACGGATCCGAAGGGATAACCGATGTGCAGAACTGGCGAGAGGGACATCTCTGGGAAGAGACTGCGTACCCATGAGAGACAACTTCTCGCACCCATGCGTCTGAAGTGGTCATTATCCAGGCCTGGATGAATCATAGAAGTCGGCCCCCCACCCTGGGATCCCCCAGGGGAGGCCTGTCCCATCATGCAGCAGTCTTGTCATGAGAAGCAGGCTAACGAGCAGCCCAGGAACGTTAGGCCTTGGGCTTAGTGGTTGTTGGGAGCACGAGACAATCTCAGGTATGCCTGACCTTCGCTCTCCCTTAAGACCAAAAGCAGGGAAAAGTGGTATCTTTTGCCTTCTGCAGAAGAAGTAGCATTTGGGAGAAAGGCAGTCATAGTAGCCGCCGATTCAGACCCAATTTTTAATTAGGTCTACCCCAAATAAGATCTCCCCAGTAAAAGGGGAATACCTCCAAGGACTTTTGGAGTCCAGGTCCACCATCCAGGATCTCCACCACAGAATATGGTGAGCCAGGACAGACGTATTCGACGGGATCCGGTCTGAAGATCGACAGTGTCTAGGTCAACAATGTTTAGGTCGACCACTACAGGTCGACAGTCACTAGGTCGACAGGGTCAGAAGGTTGACAGGGTCAGAAGGTCGACATGTTCTAGTGGGTTTTTTTAAAATCATTTTTTTTACTTTATTTATACTTAACGATCCACGTGGACTACGATTGGAATGGTAATCTGTGCCGAGCAAAGCGAGGCACCTTGCCCGATGCAAGGGGACACGGTGCACTAATTGGGGTTCCCGGTCACTCTACGAAGAAAACAACACAAAAAAAATAAAAAACTCATGTCGACCTTTTGACCTGTCGACCTAGAACATGTCGACCTAGTGACTGTCGATCTATAGTGGTCGACCTAAACATTGTCGATCTAATGATCCACACCCGTATTCGATGCCTTAGCAGCCAACACACCCACCTCAGGGGACGCCTCCTGTTGTAGAAAAAGGTGGCAGTGGTATTGTGAGACAAGAAATGTCTGGCATTGTCAGATATATCCTCGGGCAGCTCTTCCTATAATGCCTGATCCAGTCATCAATGTATTTTACAGCCCCAAGAGGACGCAATAGTGGTCTATGTACAACACCCGTAAGGGAGTAATAGACTTCAGGCATCCCTCCACACGCTTACCTGTCGGTTCCTACAGTGAGGGGACAGTGGTGAGAGGCAGAGTGGATGACACCCGATGGGTGACACATGAGTTCACTAGCAGTGAATTACCAACTCGTTATATACCTCTGCAGGGGGAGGATATAGAGCTAATGCCCGTTGTAGATAGGAGGAATGTCTTCCCTGGATTCGACCAGGGTTCTTGTCTGATGTACACTTAATGGTCAGATTGTGGTAACAGAGTTTTAATTACCCTCTGACGTGTGAACATATCAGTTTGCTAAACCACAGTAGGGGAATCTCCTTATCAGTGATTTGTAGGATTTGTTACCCATTAACCACAAGGGCATTGGTATCATTTTGAATTGGAAAATCAGGAACGCCTAATATAGGGACTGACAGGACAGCATGATCCCCCTCTTTTCAGATAAAATATCAGAGAGATTATTGAATAGGGAGGAGGAAGCAGCCCGCTCAGATGACCCAGAGACATGAGAGTGACCTGGAATAGAGTTCTGCCTGACCAAGAAATGAGTCATACACTACAATCCGTGAGTGAGGCAATATTTTCCCACCCAAAGCAGAGTAACCATGGGGACATCAGTGACTGTAATGGTACAGGTGGACCATAAGGGGCATAAAGCGTTCAACTAGAGAACCCAGTAGGTTTGAGAACGCAGCCCAGTTCGGCTCATGATTGATTACAGGAGTTGCGGACTGAGTGGGAGATGTATGAGACATAGCACACAGACCATCCGATGGATGTAAATCTGTTCTGTCTCATGGAATTGACCAGTCTATTTGACATGCTGTAATGTTTTGTTTATGGGTTCCGAAGGTTACCGGAACGCGGCAGGGGACGTGAGCGAGTTGCACACGGTGATGAGCGATGACGCCATCCATCCCCGCCAGCGCACCGGGCCGGGGAGGACGCTGCACGAGGTGTTGGGGGAGATATAAAGGTATGTAACTATGTATGTACTGTTGGTCTGACGAAAGTTATATTATAACTGAAACGTTACCGCAAGCAAGAGGGCAGTTTCTGTCCTTACTATTGTTGTCTCAGTCCTCTGTGAGGGCCACCCGTGTTTTCAAGATATTTGTGCATGCAGCAAGGGAAGGCTCCGGGGCAGTTGTGTGGGTAACATTGAGTGCCGGTTATTTGGAGTAATATATATATATATATATATATATATATATATATATAATTACACACTGCGGTTGACCTTCACCAACAGCAATGCACAAATGAGTCAGAAATATGTAAAAGTATTTTTTATATCACACACCGGCGGTTACAGTGTCGCGCAAATGAGTCAGAAATATATATAACTACGCAAAATACGTGTATGAGTAGGAAATAATATAGGGGGTCATCCCGAGTTGTTCGCTCGTTATTTTTCTCTCGCAACGGAGCGATTAGTCGCTAATGCGCATGCGCAATGTCCGCAGTGCGACTGCGCCAAGTAAATTTGCTATGCAGTTAGGAATTTTACTCACGGCATTACAAGGTTTTTTCTTCGTTCTGGTGATCGTAATGTGATTGACAGGAAGTGGGTGTTTCTGGGCGGAAACTGGCCGTTTTATGGGAGTGTGTGAAAAAACGCTACCGTTTCTGGGAAAAACGCGGGAGTGGCTGGAGAAACGGAGGAGTGTCTGGGCGAACGCTGGGTGTGTTTGTGACGTCAAACCAGGAACGACAAGCACTGAACTGATCGCACTGGCAGAGTAAGTCTCGAGCTACTCAGAAACTGCACAGAGAAGTCTTTTCTCAATATTGCGAATCTTTCGTTCGCAATTTTGATAAGCTAAGATTCACTCCCAGTAGGTGGCGGCTTAGCGTGTGCAAAGCTGCTAAAAGCAGCTTGCGAACGAACAACTCGGAATGACCCCCATACTACGGTCTGACCGGCAGTGTCACAGTACTTAAAATAAAATAAAAATTGTATAGTACACTGGGGTACAGCACAAAAAAAAAAAAATATATTTACTATTTTAAGTTTACACTGGGGCGGATCCCCTGGATGGACGGACAGGTCACCCCTTTCAGATACAGCAGACAGAACACCCCTTTTTCAGATACAGCAGACAGAGAGAGCACCCCTTTTTCAGATACAGCAGACAGAGAGAGAGCACCCGCCAGACAACACAGTACTGGAGACGGACACGTCCATTCAGTACACTCTCCACAGCCGGAGTGAAGATGGCGCTGATGCACAGGGACTTATATAGAATCCAAAACCCGCGAGAATCCGACAGCGGGAAGATGATGTTCGGCCTCACTTTGGGATCCGAGTAAGGTGGGAAGTCCCGAGCCGGACTTGAATCCCGCCTCAGATTGCAATGTTTGGGTGGGTTCGTTTCACCGAGAACCGAACCCGCTCATCCCTAGTTTAGATAAACAAAAATTATTCATGTCACTGATTGAACTGAATGTGCCATATCTAGATGTTTGCTAGTGCTGAAATGTAATTAAAGTCTTAAGGAAAGGAAAGTTTCTGCAGCGGGGTACACTGTGTTCCACAAGGAATACATCGGGGTGTAGAGATGGATCTTGATCCAGAGGCATCAACAGGCTAAAGCTTTAGACTGCCCCAGAATGCATTGCGGGGCCTCCTCTATAACCCCGCCTCCAGGCACTGTGAGCTGAGTTTTAGAGTTGGTGCCTGCATGAAGCAGGTCACTTAACAGGGGAGCTGCGCTAAGAAACCCTGAAAAGCTTTTTAGAAAACTTAAAGGGCTGCAGCACTTCATATGTCAGTGTGACATACTGTGCTGCGGCTCCATCACCTCCCCAGTGGCGTCACATACTCACGCTGGCTCTGTTCCCAGGTACTTGCGGCGGAGGCGCTCCGGTTCCTAGGCACACCACCGCAGACGCTCTCCTGGATCGCGTGGCTGCTACTAAGGGAGGAGGTAAGAGTGTCCCCCAGGCGGGACCCGCGATTAAATTGCATTCCGGTCGCGGTTTAAAGAGATGAACCGCGAGGCTGGCGTGGACACTGTGACAGAGCAGGGACCCCACTATATCCACAAGGGCATGGGAGCACAGGTCGGATAGTAAAATATCCACTTTAATAAGGCTCCATAGTACCTGGTGGTGTTCCCGCCCTGGAGCTGCATCTACTGCTGGTGTCCCCGCCCTGGAGCTACCTCAGACTCTCCCTCACTCCCTGACTGAGACGCTGGGCGCCATGTTCTAAAATAGATCCGACTGGTCTCTGGGATTGCAGGGCCTTTGTAAACCCGTCCGTACATCAGCGCCTTGGTTTTACAAACACTTAAGTATTCTACATGTCGATAATAAGTCAGCGTTAGTTAAGAACAAGTGTACCTGTGCCAGAATATATTGTACGAGTATTCTGATATATACATCCAGTCTTAGATGGGGGTCATTCCGAGTTGTTCGCTCGCTAGCTGCTTTTAGCAGCATTGCAAACGCTAGGCCGCCGCCCTCTGGGAGTGTATCTTAGCTTAGCAGAATAGCGAACGAAAGATTAGCAGAACTGCTACTAAATAATTCCTTGCAGTTTCTGAGTAGCTCCAGACCTACTCCTAGACTGCGATCACCTCAGTCCGTTTAGTTCCTGGTTTGACGTCACAAACACGCCCTGCGTTCGGCCAGCCACTAACCCGTTTCTCCAGCCACTCCTGCGTTTTTCCCTGGCACTCCTGCGTTTTTTAGCCCACTCCCTGAAAACGGCCAGTTTCCGCCCAGAAACACCCACTTCCTGTCAATCACACTACGATCACTCGAGCGTTGAAAAAACGTCGCTTGAGCTTGTGTAAATCTCCAAAGTTTTGTGTTAAATTACTTAGCGCATGTGCGCTGCGTACCATGCGCATGCGCATTTTCAATCTAATCACTGCGCTGCGAAAAACGGCAATGAGCGAACAACTCGGAATGACCACCATTGTTTTTATATATATATATATATATATACTGTTTGTTGGACCGGCACTCACCCTTCAGCGTGGCTTGGCTCCGGTGCCCTCTGGAAATAATGCATATATATCTCACATCGAACAAGCAGCGGCACTCGGAGACTTTATCATAGTGAGAAATCAAGTGTGAATTTTAATCCATATCACAGCAAGGCCAACGTTTCGGGGCTTATCCACCCCTTTGTCAAGGTGAGTCAAAAGTGAAATACAAGTAAAAACACATTACCTTATAGGGTGAAGAAGACGCGCCCGCGGGAACTGAAGTGTGGGTTCGGGAACGCGCCATGCTTCCGTCCCGTGTACAGGGTGCAAAGTGATGACGTCAGTCCGCAGTGACGTGGTGCATCCCCCTGCCATTGGTTGCCTGCATTACCATGGCAACCTGGTCGTGGTCGCGCTGAGCTCTCCCGGCGTCCTCGTTTCCTAGGCTACCCAGTCCGTGCAGGCACCCGACGTCAGAGCTTCCACTTGATCACTGCGGTACTGCAACAAACATCCAGTGCATAAAGTGAAAACTACATGCATAATTGACAGTGGACATAATAGTGTTAAAACCTAGATAACATTCAATAAGTAATATATATGTATAACTATATAACCACATGACCGTACTATGCAACAATGGAAGCAATCATGAAACTACTTATCTGTCACTATATAAATAAAAGTTGAATCAAGAACCAGACTACTGTCTAATCTATACGTGATCCTTGATACCCCACATTGGGGATGATATTCATATGTCAATGATCCGATGGATGTAAATCAATCCATAATGGTGCCATGCGGTTTGGCACCATTATGGATTGATTTACATCCGGAGACCCTCTGGGGGGGGGGGGGGCAATAGGAATAAATTGCTGTTACAGCGCGAAGCGAGATGGATTTACAGTCTCAATACAATAGCCCCAGGTGGTCTGAATGAACTACTGACATTAAATTGTTTTATTTGATTATGAATTTTATATAATATCTATGATGATTTTGGATATGTGATGCCCTTGCAAGATTTACTAATCACGCTCTATACATGTTCTGTTACAAAATTATATACATCTGTTTTTGTATACACTGTTCTGTCTCATGGAATTGACCAGTCTATTTCAAATGCTGTAATGTGGTTTTGTTTATGGGTTCCCAAGGTTACCGGAACGTGGCAGGGGACGTGAGCGTGTTGCACACGGTGATGAGCGATGACGTCATCCATCCCCACCAGCGCACCGGGCCAGGAAGGACGCTGCACGAGGGGTTGGGGGAAGTATAAAAGTATGTAACTATGTATGTACTGTTGGTCTGACGAAAGTGATAATATAGCTGAAACGTTACTGCAAGCAAGAGCGCAGTCTCTGTCTTTACTATTGTTGTCTCAGTCCTCTGTGAGTGCCACCCGTGTTTTCAAGAGATATATATATATATATATATATATATATATATATATATAGAGAAAAAGGTAGAGGCACTCTCCAGATTTAATAAAGATGCAAAAAGTAAATTTATTGATACGTTACACAGTACACCCGAACGGTGTTCCTTGAAATGTCCTCAAGCGCTTTCGGCCCACAAAGGGCCTTCCTCAGGAGGCAGTATACAGCAATAATTTCATCAGAACATAAGACCAAACGCAGGGTCTACCCAGATATCCAGCAGTAAGCTGGGTCATGCCTGACAGGCTCTATATACACCAGTGGTCAATTAGGCTTTGGCGCCAAACACGCCCCTAATGTGACCTCATATCGAATGCGACATTGTTATGCAGACTAACATCTAAAACAATCACAACAAACAGTGCATCAGGATTTCCCAAACAAGAAAAGGAATGTAGGGCACACTTATTTCAAATAGACAGGTTCCATGTTCCCAGACGAGCAGCAGCCGCTGATCGTGTACATACTTCATTCACGGCAACTGACTTATAGACGGACCTAGGTAGCGTGCGTAACTAAGCAACAAGCCGCACTTCCTGTCTGTGGAACGCACGCGTCACAGACACGGAAGTCTAGCTGGAACGCATATCGGGACTCTCCTAAATAGAATCAAAACATCCAGTCTATCAAATCCACAGTAATGTTGTATAAATTCACTCCACCACAGGGTCTGTGTTAGCATGTTCAAATTAGGGAGCATGGAACCTCGCCTAACAAGTGTGTCCCTCATTGTCCGGTGTCAAGAGCCAATCAGTTACAGTTAGAAAAACCCCAAAATTAAGTAGCTAAAAACCCAATACAAGACATAAGAAAATTACACTAGAGAATTTAGTATTGGCCAGACCATACAAGGGTGAACTGCTATGACTATTAGATTCCGTATACATATACTGCTATATTAAATCTATACATTACTTTAGACATATATATATATATATAAGAGATATAAGAGGAGCACCTCTCTACTCCAAAAAGGGGGAATCCTCTAGATCAAATAGCAGTTAACCCCGGCAGGTCAATACATAAAATAAAAAACGACATACTTAAATATTTCTAAACCAAAAAACATAAACATATACATATATATATATATACACACATGTAGGTGTCGGTCAGACTATATTCCACCCATCCAGTGGAATATTAAATGGAAAATATAGGTCCAAAGTACTATTACACAGTCTGTGTCCATCGTTGTCAACGCAGAAAAAAGCTTAGAGGGTTAGATTCATTAAGTCCATAAGGAGCCACTGAACCCAGTCTGTGGATCCACCTCGCTTCCAATTTCTTTAGTAAGAGTGATCGATCCCCACCCCTCTTAGGAACTGGAACCCAGTCAATGATCCGGCATTTCAAAGACGCCACTTGATGTCCTACCGTCAGGAAATGTTGAGCCACCGGTTTGTCAGTCTGCCCTGTCAGCAGCGCCTTGTGGATTGAACTCCGGTGGTTCGCCATCCTCTCCCTAAAGGTGCATGTGGTCATCCCCACATAAGGGAGGCCACAAGGGCAGAGGAGCATGTAAATTACATGATCGAGACGGCAATGCAGCCGAAATCTGATGTAAATCATTTTCCCACTTCGGGGATGCGGGAATCTGTCTCCGGCCAGCATAGAACGACATGTCACACATCCCAGACATTTCACACAACCCTTCTTTTGTGGTTGCAGCCAACCACTCTCTTCCTTAGTCGGTTGTTTTGCTGGGTGCATGAGGAGCTGTTTCAGACTACGGCCACGTCTGTATGCCATCATGGGCGGTTGTTCGAACAGTCCCTTCAGTTTAGGGTCAGACTTTAATATTGGCCAGTGTCGTTTTAATGATGATCCAATGTCAGTGGATTTACCATCATACTGTGTAACGTATATCATTCGTGCCTCCTTTGATGTTACAGACTTTTTGCATTTTGTTCGAGCCCTCATCAGGCAATTATCAATTGTACTCTTTTTGTACCCCCTCTCCAAGAAGCGGCTCTTCATCTCCAGAATTTGGGTTTCAGCATTTGCTGGGTCAGTATTATTCCTCAATACCCGCATGAACTGGGAGATGGGTAAGCTTGATTTCAATGCCGGTGGGTGATTACTTGTTGCGTGTAAGATCGTATTCCGATCCGTCTCCTTTCTATATAGAGTAGTTCCTAATTTAGTTCCAATACGGAAGATTGTGAGGTCCAAAAAATTAATAGAATCCCCACTAATCTGACCAGTGAAACGTACTGTGGACTCCAGACTGTTCAACTGTTCCAACATACAGAAAAACTCAGACTCAGTGCCGTCCCATAGCACAAATATATCGTCTATAAAACGCTTATAGTAAATGATCTTACTGCCATATATGGGTAAGATGTTAGACATCTCGTAACGATGCATAAAGATGCCTGCATATATAGGGGCCACATTCGAGCCCATGGCCGTCCCTGAGCACTGCATAAAATATTCATTCTGATACATGAAGTGATTATTCGTCAAAATCAACTCCAAGAATTCCAGCAACCCCTCAATGGGGATTGCCAGAGTCCCAGCAGTGATAAGTAACTCCCTTACTGCTTCCAGTCCCAAATCATGAGGGATTATGGTGTATAACGATGACACATCAAGTGTTGCCAACATAGTTCCTTCGTCTATGTCACCAAGTTCCATAATTTTAGTAAGGAAATCCCCCGTATCCTTCAGATAGCTAGAGATAAATGGGGTCAATTCCTGTAAAAAGGAATCTACAAACATCGCCAGTGGTTGTAGAAGGGACCCTCTGGCTGATATGATAGGCCTGCCAGGGGGGCTGCTCAAGGATTTATGTACCTTGGGCAGAGTGTATAGTATAGGGCAAACTGGCTGTTCAACCTTCAAAAAAAGGGATATTTGTTCAGTCAGCCACCCCTGGCTGACCGATCTATCAACCAGAGAGTCAACCTTCTTTTTAATAGATGGCATCGGATTAGTATCACATTTAGTGTAGGTATTCACATCAGCCAACTGGCGCCTGACCTCCGCATCATAATCTTTGAAATTCTGGATGACTACGGCCCCACCTTTATCGGCGGGCCTGATGACAATACTATCATTAGTACGTAGATCATTCAGAGCCCTGCGTTGTTCAGGTGTCAGATTATCAAACGCCCTATCAGGCGTATTGTTAAAGTCGTTCTCAGTCATTCTCAGGAACGTACGTATGCTAGGGCTACAGGTTGGTGGATCAAAAACACTAGGTTTTTTTAAAAGGGCAGATTTAGTTATTCCAGTCTCTAGATTCCCCGTTTTTTCACTAAAGAACTCCCTCAATCTTAGCTTCCGACCAAATTTATATTGGTCAACTGCCAGATTAAAGTCATCATGTCTTGCCGTTGGTACAAAAGATAGACCGAGGGCTAAAAGGGAAGTTTCATTAGTAGTGAGATCATAATCAGAAAGATTGAAGATGTTAATCAAACCTTCTTCCTTCTCCCGCTTCTCTTTAAAACCGCCTCTTCTTGGGTGGGGTCTTCTGTGTCTGCTCGGTTTTTTACTGCCGCCACCGGCCTGCCTCTGCCTAAAAAAACGCTTGGAGGTCTAGAGCCCAGGGAATCAGAGTCTGAAGCTGAATGGGATGTGGATGAATCTGCACTTGCTTGATATCTATTACGAAAAGGTCTATTCTGTCTAAACCGTCTAGTATTACCTGTTCCACCCGTTAACCATCTGTATACCTGATGAGTGGCATAGTCATGATTTACCGCCTGTAACTTCTTCCTTTTAAATGTTACCAATTCGTCTTTGAATGAATCTATCTGTGTCTGGATCTTTTCACACCAGGTATCGGTTTTATCCGATTTCAAAGTCTGGTGGTGAGTTTTTTCAAATTTGATAATTTCTTCACGAATTTTGACCAGCTCCAGACCTACCTCTTCAATAACTAGTAAAATAAGATCGAGTGAGCACTTGTTCAATACTCCACACCATTTGGTGCAGAAAGCAGCGTTCGTTCTACCAATGGTGGGAGTATTGCTCACCCGAAATCCACGTGGTATCTTTTTGGAGCGGTGGTATTCGGAAAGGAACTGGCCGTGGAGTGTAAGCTCAACCTCCCGGCGTTTCAGACGAGTAATTCTATGGAATAAATCAATAGATTTCTCAGCGGGTAGAGTTTTAAATTCAAGGTGATCGAAATACACTTTTTCTGCATCATCATCTGTTAATGATACTACTTGATTTTCAGCTGCAGAGAGGAGACCTTCATCAAAAGAAGGGGTACCTGTTTGGGTCATTCTCAATAGCCCAACAAGATATACTGTCTAGAGGGGACTATTATACAATATAGCCCTACAGTACATACATCTTTGTACAGACAAAAAAGACAAAGAACAAAAAACAAACAAAATCATGCATCCCAGGGTGAGCGACCTAAGAATACTATGGGACGACACTGAGTCATCCGACCGACACCTACTTAATGAATCTAACCCTCTAAGCTTTTTTCTGCGTTGACAACGATGGACACAGACTGTGTAATAGTACTTTGGACCTATATTTTCCATTTAATATTCCACTGGATGGGTGGAATATAGTCTGACCGACACCTACATGTGTGTATATATATATATATGTATATGTTTATGTTTTTTGGTTTAGAAATATTTAAGTATGTCGTTTTTTATTTTATGTATTGACCTGCCAGGGTTAACTGCTATTTGATCTAGAGGATTCCCCCTTTTTGGAGTAGAGAGGTGCTCCTCTTATATCTCTTATATATATATATATATATATGTCTAAAGTAATGTATAGATTTAATATAGCAGTATATGTATACGGAATCTAATAGTCATAGCAGTTCACCCTTGTATGGTCTGGCCAATACTAAATTCTCTAGTGTAATTTACTTACTCGTCTGAAACGCCGGGAGGTTGAGCTTACACTCCACGGCCAGTTCCTTTCCGAATACCACCGCTCCAAAAAGATACCACGTGGATTTCGGGTGAGCAATACTCCCACCATTGGTAGAACGAACGCTGCTTTCTGCACCAAATGGTGTGGAGTATTGAACAAGTGCTCATTCGATCTTATTTTACTAGTTATTGAAGAGGTAGGTCTGGAGCTGGTCAAAATTCGTGAAGAAATTATCAAATTTGAAAAAACTCACCACCAGACTTTGAAATCGGATAAAACCGATACCTGGTGTGAAAAGATCCAGACACAGATAGATTCATTCAAAGACGAATTGGTAACATTTAAAAGGAAGAAGTTACAGGCGGTAAATCATGACTATGCCACTCATCAGGTATACAGATGGTTAACGGGTGGAACAGGTAATACTAGACGGTTTAGACAGAATAGACCTTTTCGTAATAGATATCAAGCAAGTGCAGATTCATCCACATCCCATTCAGCTTCAGACTCTGATTCCCTGGGCTCTAGACCTCCAAGCGGTTTTTTAGGCAGAGGCAGGCCGGTGGCGGCAGTAAAAAACCGAGCAGACACAGAAGACCCCACCCAAGAAGAGGCGGTTTTAAAGAGAAGCGGGAGAAGGATGAAGGTTTGATTAACATCTTCAATCTTTCTGATTATGATCTCACTACTAATGAAACTTCCCTTTTAGCCCTCGGTCTATCTTTTGTACCAACGGCAAGACATGATGACTTTAATCTGGCAGTTGACCAATATAAATTTGGTCGGAAGCTAAGATTGAGGGAGTTCTTTAGTGAAAAAACGGGGAATCTAGAGACTGGAATAACTAAATCTGCCCTTTTAAAAAAACCTAGTGTTTTTGATCCACCAACCTGTAGCCCTAGCATACGTACGTTCCTGAGAATGACTGAGAACGACTTTAACAATACGCCTGATAGGGCGTTTGATAATCTGACACCTGAACAACGCAGGGCTCTGAATGATCTACGTACTAATGATAGTATTGTCATCAGGCCCGCCGATAAAGGTGGGGCCGTAGTCATCCAGAATTTCAAAGATTATGATGCGGAGGTCAGGCGCCAGTTGGCTGATGTGAATACCTACACTAAATGTGATACTAATCCGATGCCATCTATTAAAAAGAAGGTTGACTCTCTGGTTGATAGATCGGTCAGCCAGGGGTGGCTGACTGAACAAATATCCCTTTTTTTGAAGGTTGAACAGCCAGTTTGCCCTATACTATACACTCTGCCCAAGGTACATAAATCCTTGAGCAGCCCCCCTGGCAGGCCTATCATATCAGCCAGAGGGTCCCTTCTACAACCACTGGCGATGTTTGTAGATTCCTTTTTACAGGAATTGACCCCATTTATCTCTAGCTATCTGAAGGATACGGGGGATTTCCTTACTAAAATTATGGAACTTGGTGACATAGACGAAGGAACTATGTTGGCAACACTTGATGTGTCATCGTTATACACCATAATCCCTCATGATTTGGGACTGGAAGCAGTAAGGGAGTTACTTATCACTGCTGGGACTCTGGCAATCCCCATTGAGGGGTTGCTGGAATTCTTGGAGTTGATTTTGACGAATAATCACTTCATGTATCAGAATGAATATTTTATGCAGTGCTCAGGGACGGCCATGGGCTCGAATGTGGCCCCTATATATGCAGGCATCTTTATGCATCGTTACGAGATGTCTAACATCTTACCCATATATGGCAGTAAGATCATTTACTATAAGCGTTTTATAGACGATATATTTGTGCTATGGGACGGCACTGAGTCTGAGTTTTTCTGTATGTTGGAACAGTTGAACAGTCTGGAGTCCACAGTACGTTTCACTGGTCAGATTAGTGGGGATTCTATTAATTTTTTGGACCTCACAATCTTCCGTATTGGAACTAAATTAGGAACTACTCTATATAGAAAGGAGACGGATCGGAATACGATCTTACACGCAACAAGTAATCACCCACCGGCATTGAAATCAAGCTTACCCATCTCCCAGTTCATGCGGGTATTGAGGAATAATACTGACCCAGCAAATGCTGAAACCCAAATTCTGGAGATGAAGAGCCGCTTCTTGGAGAGGGGGTACAAAAAGAGTACAATTGATAATTGCCTGATGAGGGCTCGAACAAAATGCAAAAAGTCTGTAACATCAAAGGAGGCACGAATGATATACGTTACACAGTATGATGGTAAATCCACTGACATTGGATCATCATTAAAACGACACTGGCCAATATTAAAGTCTGACCCTAAACTGAAGGGACTGTTCGAACAACCGCCCATGATGGCATACAGACGTGGCCGTAGTCTGAAACAGCTCCTCATGCACCCAGCAAAACAACCGACTAAGGAAGAGAGTGGTTGGCTGCAACCACAAAAGAAGGGTTGTGTGAAATGTCTGGGATGTGTGACATGTCGTTCTATGCTGGCCGGAGACAGATTCCCGCATCCCCGAAGTGGGAAAATGATTTACATCAGATTTCGGCTGCATTGCCGTCTCGATCATGTAATTTACATGCTCCTCTGCCCTTGTGGCCTCCCTTATGTGGGGATGACCACATGCACCTTTAGGGAGAGGATGGCGAACCACCGGAGTTCAATCCACAAGGCGCTGCTGACAGGGCAGACTGACAAACCGGTGGCTCAACATTTCCTGACGGTAGGACATCAAGTGGCGTCTTTGAAATGCCGGATCATTGACTGGGTTCCAGTTCCTAAGAGGGGTGGGGATCGATCACTCTTACTAAAGAAATTGGAAGCGAGGTGGATCCACAGACTGGGTTCAGTGGCTCCTTATGGACTTAATGAATCTAACCCTCTAAGCTTTTTTCTGCGTTGACAACGATGGACACAGACTGTGTAATAGTACTTTGGACCTATATTTTCCATTTAATATTCCACTGGATGGGTGGAATATAGTCTGACCGACACCTACATGTGTGTATATATATATATATATATGTATATGTTTATGTTTTTTGGTTTAGAAATATTTAAGTATGTCGTTTTTTATTTTATGTATTGACCTGCCGGGGTTAACTGCTATTTGATCTAGAGGATTCCCCCTTTTTGGAGTAGAGAGGTGCTCCTCTTATATCTCTTATATATATATATATATGTCTAAAGTAATGTATAGATTTAATATAGCAGTATATGTATACGGAATCTAATAGTCATAGCAGTTCACCCTTGTATGGTCTGGCCAATACTAAATTCTCTAGTGTAATTTTCTTATGTCTTGTATTGGGTTTTTAGCTACTTAATTTTGGGGTTTTTCTAACTGTAACTGATTGGCTCTTGACACCGGACAATGAGGGACACACTTGTTAGGCGAGGTTCCATGCTCCCTAATTTGAACATGCTAACACAGACCCTGTGGTGGAGTGAATTTATACAACATTACTGTGGATTTGATAGACTGGATGTTTTGATTCTATTTAGGAGAGTCCCGATATGCGTTCCAGCTAGACTTCCGTGTCTGTGACGCGTGCGTTCCACAGACAGGAAGTGCGGCTTGTTGCTTAGTTACGCACGCTACCTAGGTCCGTCTATAAGTCAGTTGCCGTGAATGAAGTATGTACACGATCAGCGGCTGCTGCTCGTCTGGGAACATGGAACCTGTCTATTTGAAATAAGTGTGCCCTACATTCCTTTTCTTGTTTGGGAAATCCTGATGCACTGTTTGTTGTGATTGTTTTAGATGTTAGTCTGCATAACAATGTCGCATTCGATATGAGGTCACATTAGGGGCGTGTTTGGCGCCAAAGCCTAATTGACCACTGGTGTATATAGAGCCTGTCAGGCATGACCCAGCTTACTGCTGGATATCTGGGTAGACCCTGCGTTTGGTCTTATGTTCTGATGAAATTATTGCTGTATACTGCCTCCTGAGGAAGGCCCTTTGTGGGCCGAAAGCGCTTGAGGACATTTCAAGGAACACCGTTCGGGTGTACTGTGTAACGTATCAATAAATTTACTTTTTGCATCTTTATTAAATCTGGAGAGTGCCTCTACCTTTTTCTCTATAATTTAAATGCCTGGCATTTGGAGTGATCACCCCAGTTGTTGTCCCCCCTGAAGATGTGAGTGCGACCAATTCTGGATATATATATATATATATATATATATATATATATTTTAGAGATGAGCGGGTTCGGTTCGTCGAGATCCGAACCCCCCCGAACTTAACCTATTTTACACGGGTCCGACGCAGCCTCAGATCTTCCCGCCTTGCTCGGTTAACCCGAACGAGGCCGAACGTCATCATCCCGCTGTCGGATTCTCGCGATATTCGTATTCTATATAAAGAGCTGTGCATCGCCGCCATTTTTACTCGTACATTGGAGATTGAACGGAGAGGATGTGGCTGCGTTCTCTCCCTGAAAAGCTCCGTATCTGTGCTCAGTGTGCTGCAAATATCTGTGCTCAGTGTGCTGCAAATATCTGTGCTCAGTGTGCTGAAAATATCTACGTTCTCTGCCTGAAAACGCTCCATATCTGTGCTCAGTGTGCTGCAAATATCTGTGGTCATTGTGCTGCATTGTGGGGACTGGGGACCACCAGTATATAATTATAGTAGTACAGTACAGTAGGTTATTGCTGTATCTTGCAGCTCTGTGTCAAGTATACTATCTCTGTGCTGCATTATTGTGAGCAGTATATAGTAGGACAGTGCAGCATTTTGGTGACCAGCAGTACACATATAGTACAGTACAGTAGGCCATTGCTGTATCTTGCAGCTCTGTGTCAAGTATACTATCTCTGTGCTGCATTATTGTGAGCAGTATATAGTAGGAAAGTGCAGCATTTTGGTGACCAGCAGTATACATATAGTACAGTACAGTAGGCCATTGCTGTATCTTGCAGCTCTGTGTCAAGTATACTATCTCTGTGCTGCATTATTGTGAGCAGTATATAGTAGGACAGTGCAGCATTTTGGTGACCAGCAGTATACATATAGTACAGTACAGTAGGTCATTGCTATTGATATATTACTGGCATATAATTCCACACATTAAAAAATGGAAAACAAAAATGTGGAGGGTAAAATAGGGAAAGATCAAGATCCACTTCCACCTCATGCTGAAGCTGCTGCCACTAGTTATGGCCGAGACGATGAAATGCCATCAACATCGTCTGCCAAGGCCGATGCCCAATGTCATAGCAGAGAGCATGTAAAATCCAAAAAACGAAAGTTCAGTAAAATTACCCAAAAATCTAAATTAAAAGCGTCTGAGGAGAAGCGTAAACTTGCCAATATGCCATTTACGACACGGAGTGGCAAGGAACGGCTGAGGCCCTGGCCTATGTTCATGGCTAGTGGTTCAGCTTCACATGAGGATGGAAGCACTCATCCTCCCGCTAGAAAACTGAAAAGAGTTAAGATGGCAAAAGCACAGCAAAGAACTGTAACTTCTTCTAAATCACAAATCTCCAAGGAGAGTCCAATTGTGTCGGTTGCGATGCCTGATCTTCCCAACACTGGACGGGAAGAGGTGGCGCCTTCCAACATTTGCACGCCCCCTGCAAGTGCTGGAAGGAGCACCCACAGTCCAGTTCCTGATAGTCAAATTGAAGATGTCACTGTTGAAGTACACCAGGATGAGGATATGGGTGTTGCTGGCGCTGTGGAGGAAATTGACAAGGAGGATTCTGATGGTGAGGTGGTTTGTTTAAGTCAGGCACCCGGGGAGACACCTGTTGTCCGTGAGAGGAATATGGCCATTGACATGCCTGGTCAAATTACAATAAAAATCACCTCTTCGGTGTGGAATTATTTTAACAGAAATGCGGACAACAGGTGTCAAGCCGTGTGTTGCCTTTGTCAAGCTGTAATAAGTAGGGGTAAGGACGTTTAACCACCTAGGAACATCCTCCCTTATACGTCACCTGGAATGCATTCATCAGAAGTCATTGACAAGGTCAAAAACTTTGGGTGACAGCGGAAGCAGTCCACTGACAACTAAATCCCTTCCTCTTGTACCCAAGCTCCTGCAAACCACACCACCAACTCCCTCAGTGTCAATTTCCTCCTTAGACAGGAACGCCAATAGTCCTGCAGGCCATGTCACTGGCAAGTCTGACGAGTCCTCTCCTAACTGGGATTCCTCCGATGGATCCTTGAGTGTAACGCCTACTGCTGCTGGCGCTGCTGTTGTTGCTGCTGGGAGTTGATTGTCATCCCAGAGGGGAAGTCGGAAGACCACTTGTACTACTTCCAGTAAGCAATTGCCTGTCCAACAGTCCTTTGCGAGGAAGATGAAATATCACAGCAGTCATCCTGCTACAAAGCGGATAACTCAGGACTTGGCAGCTGTGTTGGTGTTAAACATGTGTCCAGTATCCACCGTTAATTCACAGGGAATTAGAGAATTGCTTGAGGTAGTGTGTCCCCGGTACCAAATACCATCTAGGTTCCACTTCTCTAGGCAGGCAATACCGAGAATGTACACAGACGTCAGAAAGAGAGTCACCAGTGTCCTAAAAAATGCAGTTGTACCCAATGTCCACTTAACCACGGACATGTGGACAAGTGGACAAGTGGAGCAGGGCAGACTCAGGACTATATGACTGTGACAGCCCAATGGGTAGATGTATTGCCTCCCGCAGCAAGAACAGCAGCGGCGGCACCAGTAGCAGCATCTCGCAAACGCCAACTCGTTCCTAGGCAGGCTATGCTTTGTATCACCGCTTTCCATAAGAGGCACACAGCTCACAACCTCTTACGGAAACTGAGGAACATCATCGCAGAATGGCTTACCCTAATTGGACTCTCCTGGGGATTTGTAAAATCGGACAACACCACCAATATTGTGCGTGCATTACATGTGGGCAAATTCCAGCACGTCCCATGTTTTGCACATACATTGAATTTGGTGGTGCAGAATTATTTAAAAAACGACAGGGGCGTGCAAGAGATGCTGTCGTTGGCCCAAAGAATTGCGGGCCACTTTCGGCATTCAGCCACCACGTGCCTAAGACTGGAGCACCAGCAAACACTCCTGAACCTGCCCCGCCATCATCTGAAGCAAGAGGTGGTAACGAGGTGGAATTCAACCCTCTATATGCTTCAGAGGATGGAGGAGCAGCAAAAGGCCATTCAAGCCTATACAGCTACCTACGATATAGGCAAAGGAGGGGGAATGCACCTGACTCAAGCACAGTGGAGAATGATTTCAACGTTGTGCAAGGTTCTGCAACCCTTTGAACTTGCCACACGTGAAGTCAGTTCAGACACTGCCAGCCTGAGTCAGGTCATTCCCCTCATCAGGCTTTTGCAGAAGTAGCTGGAGAGATTGAAGGAGGAGATAAAATGGAGCGATTCCGCTAGGCATGTGGGACTTGTGGATGGAGCCCTTAAATCGCTTAACCAGGATTCACGGGTGGTCAATCTGTTGAAATCAGAGCACTACATTTTGGCCACCGTACTCGATCCTAGGTTTAAAGCCTACGTTGGATCTCTCTTTCCGGCAGACACAAGTCTGCACATGTTCAAAGACCTGCTGGTGAGACACTTGTCAACTCAAGCGGAACGTGACCCATCAACAGCTCCTCCTTCACATTCTCCCGCAACTGGGGCTGCGAGGAGAAGGCTAAGAATTCCGAGCCCACCCGCTGGCAGTGATGCAGGGCAGTCTGGAGCGAGTGCTGACATCTGGTCCGGACTGAAGGACCTGCCAACGATTACTGACACGTCTACTGTCACTGCATATGATTCTGTCACCATTGAAAGAATGGTGGAGGATTATATGAGTGACAGCATATAAGTAGGCACGTCAGACAGTCCGTACGTATACTGGCAGGAAAAAGAGGTAATTTGGAGGCCCTTGCACAAACTGACTTTATTTTAACTAAGTTGCCCCCCCCCCCCCCCTTTCCCTCCAGTGTGTACTCCGAAAGAGTGTTTAGTGCAGCCGGTCACCTTGTCAGCAATCGGCGTACAAGGTTGCTTCCAGGAAATGTGGAGAAGATGATGTTCATAAAAATGAATTATAATCAATTCCTCCATGGAGACATTCACCAGCAATTGCCTCCAGAAAGTACACAGGGACCTGAGATGGTGGATTCCAGTGGGGACGAATTAATACTCTGTGAGGAGGGGAATGCACACAGTGAAAGGGGTGATGAATCGGACGATGAGGAGGAGGTGGACATCTTGCCTCTGTAGAGCCAGTTTGTGCAAGGAGAGATTGATTGCTTCTTTTTTGGTGGGGGCCCAAACCAACCAGTCATTTCAGCCACAGTCATGTGGCAGACCCTGTGGCTGAAATGATGGGTTTTTTAAAGTGTGCATGTCCTGTTTATACAACATAAGGGTGGGTGGGAGGGCCCAAGGACAATTCCATCTTGCACCTCTTTTTTATTTATTTATCTTTGCATGATGTGATGTTTGGGGCTAATTTTTTTTAAGTGCCATCCTGTCTGACACTGCAGTGCCACTCCTAGATGGGCCAGGTGTTTGTGCCACCCACTTGGGTCGCTTAGCTTAGTCCTCCAGCGACCTCGGTGCAAATTTTAGGACTAAAAATAATATTGTGTGGTGTGAGGTATTCAGAATAGACTGGAAATTATGGTTATTGAGGTTAATAATACTATGGGATAAAAATTACCCCCAAATTCTATGATTTAAGCTGTTCTTGAGGGGTTTTTGTAAAAAAAAACCCGAATCCAAAACACACCCGAATCCGACAAAAAAATTTCAGGGAGGTTTTGGCAAAACGCGTCCGAATCCAAAACAGGGCCGCGGAACCGAATCCAAAAGCAAAACACAAAACCCGAAAAATTTCCGGTGCACATCTATATATATATATATTTCTGACTCATTTGTGCAACACTGTAACCGCCGGTGTGTGAGATAAAAAATAATACATATTTTTGACACATTTGTGTGACACTGTAACTGCAGTGTGCGACATAAAAAATAATATATTTTGAATTAAATTAATATTTTGTGCTGTGTCTTCCCAGTATACATCCAGGGACTGCAGCTGCTCCATTCATCTAGGGGTGTTCTGTCAGTCCATACAAATTAAAAGACATCTTTTTTAAATATTTGGTGCTGTATCCTCCCAGTATACAGTACATCCGGGCGTGCTCCGTCCATTTCAGGGTGCTGTGTCTGTAGCTCATATTATTATGTTACAGCATATTGTCCTATTTTTCTAATTCTTCTTATCACCACATTGTGATTCATTCAAATTAATATTATTAATAATAATTATAAATAACTCAAATTAAATTAATGTAACTAAACTCTCCACACTTGTATAGCGAACCTCTGAATATCAAATATATTTTTGAGGAACAGAACTTGATTAAAAATAAGATTTTACTTACCGATAAATCTATTTCTCGTAGTCCGTAGTGGATGCTGGGGACTCCGTCAGGACCATGGGGATTAGCGGCTCCGCAGGAGACAGGGCACAAAACTAAAGCTTTAGGATCAGGTGGTGTGTACTGGCTCCTCCCCCTATGACCCTCCTCCAAGCCTCAGTTAGGATACTGTGCCCGGACGAGCGTACACAATAAGGAAGGATTTTGAATCCCGGGTAAGACTCATACCAGCCACACCAATCACACCGTATAACTTGTGATCTAAACCCAGTTAACAGTATGACAAACGTAGGAGCCTCTGAACAGACGGCTCACAACAAATAACAACCCGATTTTTTTGTAACAATAACTATGTACAAGTATTGCAGACAATCCGCACTTGGGATGGGCGCCCAGCATCCACTACGGACTACGAGAAATAGATTTATCGGTAAGTAAAATCTTATTTTCTCTGACGTCCTAAGTGGATGCTGGGGACTCCGTCAGGACCATGGGGATTATACCAAAGCTCCCAAACGGGCGGGAGAGTGCGGATGACTCTGCAGCACCGAATGAGAGAACTCCAGGTCCTCTTTAGCCAGGGTATCAAATTTGTAGAATTTTACAAACGTGTTCTCCCCCGACCACGTAGCTGCTCGGCAGAGTTGTAATGCCGAGACCCCTCGGGCAGCCGCCCAGGATGAGCCCACCTTCCTTGTGGAATGGGCCTTGACAGATTTAGGCTGTGGCAGGCCTGCCACAGAATGTGCAAGTTGAATTGTGCTACAAATCCAACGAGCAATCGTCTGCTTAGAAGCAGGAGCACCCAGCTTGTTGGGTGCATACAGTATAAACAGCGAGTCAGATTTTCTGACTCCAGCCGTCCTTGAAATGTATATTTTCAATGCCCTGACAACGTCCAGCAACTTGGAATCTTCCAAATCGCTAGTAGCCGCAGGCACCACAATAGGCTGGTTCAGGTGAAACGCTGACACCACCTTAGGCAGAAACTGAGGACGCGTCCGCAGTTCTGCCCTGTCCGAATGGAAAATCAGATATGGGCTCTTATACGATAAAGCCGCCAATTCTGATACTCTCCTGGCTGAAGCCAGGGCCAGTAGCATGGTTACTTTCCATGTAAGATATTTCAAATCCACCGATTTGAGTGGCTCAAACCAATGGGATTTGAGAAAATCCAAAACTACATTCAGGTCCCACGGAGCCACTGGGGGCACAACCGGGGGCTGTATATGTAGTACTCCTTTTACAAAAGTCTGGACTTCAGGAACTGAAGCCAATTCTTTCTGGAAGAAAATCGACAGGGCCGAAATTTGAACCTTAATGGACCCCAATTTGAGGCCCATAGACAATCCTGTTTGCAGGAAATGTAGGAATCGACCCAGTTGAAATTCCTCCGTGGGGGCCTTCCTGGCCTCACACCACGCAACATATTTTCTCCAAATGCGGTGATAATGTTGTGCAGTCACCTCCTTCCTGGCTTTAACCAGTGTAGGAATGACCTCTTCTGGAATGCCTTTTTTCTTTAGAATTCGGCGTTCAACCGCCATGCCGTCAAACGCAGCCGCGGTAAGTCTCGGAATAGACACGGTCCCTGCTGAATCAGGTCCCGTCTTAGAGGTAGAGGCCACGGATTTTCCGTGCGCATCTCCTGAAGTTCCGGGTACCAAGTTCTTCTTGGCCAATCCGGAGCCACGAGTATCGTTCTTACTCCCCTTTGCCGTATAATTCTCAGTACTTTGGGTATGAGAGGCAGAGGAGGAAACACATACACTGACTGGTACACCCACGGTGTTACCAGAGCGTCCACAGCTATTGCCTGAGGGTCTCTTGACCTGGCGCAATACCTGTCCAGTTTTTTGTTGAGGCGAGACGCCATCATATCCACCTTTGGTTTTTCCCAACGGTTCACAATCATGTGGAAGACTTCTGGATGAAGTCCCCACTCTCCCGGGTGTAGATCGTGTCTGCTGAGGAAGTCTGCTTCCCAGTTGTCTACTCCCGGAATGAACACTGCTGACAGTGCTATCACATGATCTTCCGCCCAGCGAAGGATCCTTGCAGCTTCTGCCATTGCTCTCCTGCTTCTTGTGCCGCCCTGTCTGTTTACGTGGGCGACTGCCGTGATGTTGTCCGACTGGATCAACACCGGCTGACCCTGAAGCAGGGGTTTTGCCAGGCTTAGAGCATTGTAAATTGCTCTTAGCTCCAGTATATTTATATGAAGAGACATCTCCAGGCTTGACCATACTCCCTGGAAGTTTCTTCCCTGTGTGACCGCTCCCCAGCCTCTCAGACTGGCATCCGTGGTCACCAGGACCCAGTCCTGTATGCCGAATCTGCGGCCCTCTAACAGATGAGCACTCTGCAACCACCACAGAAGAGACACCCTTGTCCGTGGCGATAAGGTTATCCGCTGATGCATCTGCAGATGCGATCCGGACCATTTGTCCAGCAGATCCCACTGAAAAGTTCGTGCGTGGAATCTGCCGAATGGAATTGCTTCGTAAGAAGCCACCATCTTTCCCAGGACTCTTGTGCATTGATGCACAGACACTTTTCCTGGTTTTAGGAGGTTCCTGACAAGTTCGGATAACTCCTTGGCTTTCTCCTCCGGAAGAAACACCTTTTTCTGAACCGTGTCCAGAATCATTCCCAGGAACAGCAGACGTGTTGTCGGGGTCAACTGAGATTTTAGAAAATTCAGAATCCACCCGTGTTGTTGCAGCACTACTTGGGTTAGTGCTACTCCGTCCTCCAGCTGTTCTCTGGACCTTGCCCTTATCAGGAGATCGTCCAAGTAAGGGATAATTAATACGCCTCTTCTTCGCAGAAGAATCATCATTTCGGCCATTACCTTGGTAAAGACCCGAGGTGCCGTGGACAATCCAAACGGCAGCGTCTGAAACTGACAATGACAGTTTTGCACCACGAACCTGAGGTACCCTTGATGTGAAGGGCAAATTGGGACATGCAGGTAAGCATCCTTTATGTCCAGGGACACCATAAAGTCCCCTTCTTCCAGATTCGCTATCACTGCTCTGAGTGATTCCATCTTGAACTTGAATTTTTGTATGTACAGGTTCAAAGATTTCAGATTTAGAATAGGTCTTACCGAGCCGTCCGGCTTCGGTACCACAATAGCGTGGAGTAATACCCCTTTCCCTGTTGTAGGAGGGGTACCTTGACTATCACCTGCTGAGAAAACAGCTTGTGAATGGCTTCCAATACCGTCGCCCTGTCTGAGGGAGACGTTGGCAAAGCAGACTTTAGGAACCGGCGAGGGGGAGACTTCTCGAATTCCAACCTGCAACCCTGAGATACTACCTGCAGGATCCAAGGGTCCACCTGTGAGCAAGCCCACTGTGCGCTGAAATTCCTGAGTCGACCCCCCACCGCTCCTGAGTCCGCTTGTACAGCCCCAGCGTCATGCTGAGGGCTTTGCAGAACCCTGGGAGGGCTTCTGTTCCTGGGCAGGGGCTGCTTGCTGCCCTCTCTTACCCCTTCCTCTGCCCCGGGGCAGATATGACTGTCCTTTTGCCCTCTTGTTCTTATAGGACCGAAAGGACTGCGGCTGAAAAGACGGTGTCTTTTTCTTTATACGGCAATACTTCCATATGTCGTTTGGAATCCGCATCACCTGACCACTGTCGCGTCCATAAACTTCTTCTGGCAGATATGGACATCGCACTTACTCTCGATGCCAGAGTGCAAATATCCCTCTGAGCATCTCGCATATAAAGAAAAGCATCCTTTAATTGCTCTATAGTCAATAAAATACTGTCCCTATCCAGGGTATCAATATTTTCAGTCAGGGAATCCGACCAGACCACCCCAGCACTGCACATCCAGGCTGAGGCGATGGCTGGTCGCAGTATAACACCAGTATGTGTGTATATACTCTTTAGGGTAGTTTCCAGCCTCCTATCAGCTGGATCCTTGAGGGCGGCCGTATCAGGAGACGGTAACGCCACTTGTTTTGATAAGCGTGTGAGCGCCTTATCCACCCTAGGGGGTGTTTCCCAGCGCGCCCTAACCTCTGGCGGGAAAGGGTATAATGCCAATAACTTTTTTGAAATTAGCACTTTTCTATCTGGGTTAACCCACGCTTCATACATCATTCAATTCCTCTGATTCAGGAAAAACTACAGGTAGTTTTTTCACCCCCCACATAATACCCCTTTTTGTGGTACTTGCAGTATCAGAGATATGCAAAGCCTCCTTCATTGCCGTGATCATATAACGTGTGGCTCTACTTGAAAATACGTTTGTTTCTTCACCGTCGACACTAGATTCAGTGTCCGTGTCTGGGTCTGTGTCGACCGACTGAGGTAAAGGGCGTTTTACAGCCCCTGACGGTGTCTGAGACGCCTGGGCAGGTACCAACTGGTTTTCCGGCCGTCTCATGTCGTCAACTGATTTTTGTAATGTGCTGACATTATCACGTAATTCCATAAAGCAGACACACAGGGAATGCTCTTATCGAAGACAGGACCCCACTAGCCCTTTGGGGAGACAGAGGGAGAGTTTGCCAGCACACACCCAAGCGCTATAATATATATGGGAACAACCTTATATAAGTGTTGTATCCTTATAGCAGCTTAAATATATAAAATATCGCCATAAAAAGTGCCCCCCCTCTCTGTTTTACCCTGTTTCTGTAGTGCAGTGCAGGGGAGAGTCCTGGGAGCCTTCCTCACAGCGGAGCTGAGCAGGAAAATGGCGCTGTGTGCTGAGGAGAATAAGCCCCGCCCCCTATTCCGGCGGGCTTTTCTCCCGTAGTTTGTAATATCTGGCAGAGGTTAAATACATCCATATAGCCTCAGGGGCTATATGTGATGTATTTTTTAGCCATAAAAGGTATTTACATTGCTGCCCAGGGCGCCCCCAACAGCGCCCTGCACCCTCCGTGACCGTTGGTGAGAAGTGTGTGACAAACAATGGCGCACAGCTGCAGTGCTGTGCGCTACCTTCAAGAAGACTGAAGAGCCTTCTGCCGCCGGTTTCTGGACCTTCAATCTTCAGCATCTGCAAGGGGGGTCGGCGGCGCGGCTCCGGGACGAACCCCAGGGTGAGACCTGTGTTCCGACTCTCTCTGGAGCTAATGGTGTCCAGTAGCCTAAGAAGCCAATCCATCCTGCACGCAGGTGAGTTGAACTTCTCTCCCCTAAGTCCCTCGATGCAGTGAGCCTGTTGCCAGCAGGACTCACTGAAAATAATAAACCTAAAAACTTTTTCTAAGCAGCTCCTTAAGAGAGCCACCTAGATTGCACCCTGCTCGGACGGGCACAAAAACCTAACTGAGGCTTGGAGGAGGGTCATAGGGGGAGGAGCCAGTACACACCACCTGATCCTAAAGCTTTAGTTTTGTGCCCTGTCTCCTGCGGAGCCGCTAATCCCCATGGTCCTGACGGAGTCCCCAGCATCCACTTAGGACGTCAGAGAAAATAAATTAAAATCATGATTATAGCATCTAAAATATTGTCTTTTTTTCTTCTTTGCCATAGTAATCTTTTTTCTCCACACTTGCATAGGGAACCTTCTGCATATAAAAGATCTCTTTGAGGAACAAAAGAACTTGATCCTAATTTTAAAATAATTTTATCAAATTATTACAGTATTTTAAAATGTATTGTTAACTGCCACGTGTTTGCTGCCCACTGCTGTCGCTTAACTTAGTCATCCATCTACCTAGGTGCCTTAACTGTATAAAAAAAATATTGTGAGCTGTAAGGTGTTTAGAATATATGGGAAAGGAGTGGAAATTAATGTTACTGAGGTTAATAATACAGTAGGAACAAGAACATCCCAAAATTCTGTTATTTTTGCTTTTTTATGATTTTTTTCAAAAATACAGACAGAAAAAAAAAAACCCCGCAAGGGTGGTTTTGGCAAAACCAATACAGATCCAAAACACAAAACCCGAAAAATAGCCCGGCGCACACAGATGCGGCCATAGGCAAACTAGGCAATTGTCTAGGGCATTTGATATGCCTAGGGGCATCATTAGCTTCTGCTGATTAAAATGATATGCGGCATGCCTATATTCTGTGTGTAGCATTTCTTATGCAGATACAGCCACAGTCTGACACAATATATAGGCATGCTGCATAGAATTTTAATCAGCAGAATCTGCTTGTGCATACTAGCCACATAGCAATGCAAATAAGATGCATTTTCATTAAAAAAAAGGTGCCCGACGTTAGCATTGAGGCAAGATTTATGAGGACACATCTGTATCCAAGCAGAGGCAGAGGTCACAGTGTTAGTGCTGTGTGCATGTGAGTGGGTTGGTTGTGCAGTAGTGTTCGGTATATGTGGAAGGAGCATTATGTGTGTCATGTAAAAATGCATTAATAATGTGCAACATATGTGTAAGGGGCACTATGTGTGTCATTATGTGTATAAGGGCATTAATAATGTGCAGCATATGTGTAACAGGGTACTACTGTATGTGTGTCATTATGCATATAGGGGCACTAATAATGTGCAGCAAATGTGTAGGGGGCACTATGTGTGTCATTATGTGTATAAGGGCATTAATAATGTGCGGCATATATGTAAGGGACATTATGTGTAAAAGGGCATTAAGAAAGGTTGTCATAATGTGTAAGGTGCATTATGTTTATAAGGACATTAATAATATGTAAGGAGCATTACTGTGTGGAATTATGTGTATAAATGCATTACTAATGTGTGGCATTATGTGTATAAGGTGCTCTACTGTGTGGCGTTGCGTATTGAAAGGGCACTACTGTGTCGTCTAATGTGAATAAAGAGCAATAGGGTGTGGTGTAATGTGAATAAGGAGCAATTCAGTGTGATGTAATGTGAATAAAGGGCACTACTGTGAGGAGTAAGGTTTATAAGGTAAAGTAATACTACTGTGGGATGTAATATGAATTATGGACACTATCGCATGATCAAATGTGAATAAAGTTGCAGTACTGTGTGGCGTAATTGGAATTGGGGTTACTATTGTGTGGCCATGCCCCTTGCCAGCAAAAACACACCCCTTTTTGGGCTGTGCACCAAATGTGCGAACTGTTCCTATTTAAAATATAGGGGGTACAAACACCAAAATAAGGACTGCTATGGATGAGGGGTGATGGTGCTGGGAAAGAGGTGCAAGGTCAGAGGCGGAACCAGCGGTGGTGCTAGGGGGCACCAGCCAAAATCTTGCCTAGGGCATCATATTGGTTAGGGCCGGCTCTGGGCGCACACCCCTAATATGAACTGCTCTTATTATATTTATAAAGTGACCTTATTCTGTGAAATTGCTGTGAATTTCGTATTTGTGGCAGGGACTGGGAGAACAACTCTTCCAGCATAATATACTATTTCAAGAAGTTCAAGATTTCAGTAGAAGGTTTATTTTAGAGCTAATGTTATAAAATCTGAACAAGAAACAAAATGAAAGCCAGTATATGATAAACCCCATTGTAATATAAATATATATAATATAATATAATATAATATAAAGTCAACTTCAGGTGGATATGTTAATTTTAGCAAAAACATAAAACATTTATTGAATCTATACAAAATTATTATATGGATCGTTATTTATGACAATACAAACAATACAAATACATTGCATATAATAGAGCATAAGTTTACACCTGAAAACTATTCAATAATCTCATCCAAGGGAGCCTTCAAATTGCCCGATTCTGAAGGCCCAGATCCCACTGGGGAACCTATGTACCAAGATCACTGGGGCCACTATAAGGATGCACAAAGAAAACCTCCAGTTAATTCTGTTCCTTCAATAGATTTACTTTGTAGATTTATCTACCTCTGTAGGAATCAGGTTCAGCAGTCTCATAGTTTACCTCTCCTACCCCCTGATTACTTCAAATGTCCCCTGCCACTTTGCAAGAAAATTGCTTCCCCCCTTAACACCCCCTGCATTAATTTTGACATGAAATTTGTCCCTTGATCGGTAATTCTTTAGGTAAACCCACCCCAGTAGTTTAGATGCAACCATTATGGCTGTAGCGACCCTCAGGGAAAATGCCTCTAGGTAGGGGGTGGCATAATCAACCATTAATAAAGTGAATGGTAGGCCTTAGATGGTGGCTCAGATGGGCCTACTAAATTTCATTAAATGGAAACCTTACACTTGTGAAAGGAGCAGGCTGGTTCACTGCTGTCATTTGACACTCTGAGAAGGTGGCACAAAAGAATGAGGTGGTTATCCTTTCTACGGTCTTATCACAGCCTTAATGGTCACCCCAAGGAATGGCATGGGATAATAGAATCCTGCATTTGAATGGACCTGGAACATTTACTGTCATACAGCTGCTGCTAAAATATATGGCTGCTCAACAACACTGCTTACTGATCATGCACTACTATACGCGCTACTCTCCTCACACCGCACTTAGAGATAACCTGCGTCAGGCTGGTTCACCGGGGGTTAGCTTCTGGTTCATTTATGCTGGCACTATGTTTAGAGGCACCTGGTTCTCTGCAGTCACACCTGTATTCACCTGCGATGCAGGTAACGGGTGTAAATAGCCAAATGCTTCTAAACATTGTTTCGGCATAAATGAACCAGAAGCAAATCCCCGGTCAGCCAGTCCAAATGCTGGAGACAATCCAAATGACTGTACCATAAACTGAAGAAAACTGAAGAAAAGCTGTGCTAGTTCAAGGTAGAAACAGAGCCGATGAAGCTTTTAGATCTTTTTATCAAGACGTCGCATATAATAAACACCAAGTAGAAATGATACATTTAAATTCATTGAACAACAAATAGTAAATTAAGTCCTGAAGTTAATGGCTTCCATTCACTACAGCAGTGGAATTCAACTGACCATATTTATTAGATAATGACTTTTCCAAAAAGTATAATGGGACTAATAAACACTTTAACAAAACTAATGATTGAGAGAAAACATTGGAACCTCATCATCGTAGTGTAAAACATTGAACACTGGAGACAAACTATCAATGGTTCTGATGTTTCATGATTTGACTCCCATCCCTACTCAGCTTCATGTGTTGGGTGGTCTATGGATTTCAAAGAAGACTGAAAGACTAGGCCAGCCAGAATATGAGGGTATTGTGCATCAATGAAGAGTGGTATGAGGCCTTAGCGGTGTGTGAGGATACAATAACAGTGAGAATAGTATGGTATATTAAATATATAGATTGTGTTTGCACTTTATCACTCTTCAAGGCTTAGTACATCTCCCCCTTAATTCTCATTAAAAGGTTAAAATAATATATTGAAACAAAGAAGAACAAATCACATGCCCATCGAGTAGCCCACTCACACTATAACTCTATGGAACGGAATCAGAGCTGCATGCAATGCCGATGTTTAGGTAGCGGAGTGATTCTATGCTACTGCGCATGCAGAATAATCCAGAGCGCATGCATTACCCTGACTGTACTCACAAAGGTGCTGTTGCGATTGATTCAGACTGTATCAGAAAGGTGGGGGCAATGAGATAGACGTATCCAAGGAGGTGGCTGGAAGTGAACGCAAAAAAATCAGTCTCGTGGGCATGTTGTGGGAGTGTTGCAAGTGTGCCAGTGCAAGCTGGTGCATTCTCAGATGCACAGCCGCTTCCACAGAGGCCATGTTCAGACAGAGCCGCTGCCCATGCCATAGGACAGGTGCAAGTGTTAATGGTGCACACATGATGGTCAACGGTGGTGTGTCTAAAACTAGCAGCGGTGTTACTGCGTGCAGGAGTGCTAAAAGTGGGCATCTCAGTGCTTGCACATTCACTCGCATGCATCTACATGAGGGGAACGCCAAAACTAACGTGCATACTATCACTACCACGACTGCCAACAGATGCAGACACAGCAGTTTCACCCTCTGAATCAGGATCTGTATGTTCTGCAGACAGGCCTAAAATGCAGGATGGATAACCCAAGGCAATCTTTGGTTACCTTGATGTTGGATCCAGTGCACCTCAGTACCTGCACAGAACACATGAATAACCCTCTCTCACAGCTGCTCTGCTCTGATTACCTGGGTACTGTATCCCGCCCACTCTTGCATAACTACACAATAGTATATAGCATAAGGAGAAATACCTTAATCGGGGAGGGGAGGGGGGTTGGAAATACCTAATAGGTCAAATGGGGATATTAGTAAAAAATGCTGTATTAAGAATGATGGGGGTGCTATGAGAGGGAAGAGAATAACAGTCGGTAAGAGTAATTCTAGAAAGGCACTTGTAAATAAGGATAACATACCATTAAAACAAACGGGCAAGGGAAATATTAAGCTAAAACGCATGCTTACGAACGCAAGAAGCCTATCAGGTAAATTGGGGGAATTGGAATGGCTTGTATCAAAAGATCAATATGATATTATAGGTATTACGGAAACATTGCAGGACGATTCCCACGACTGGGTTGCAAATTTGGAGGGATATTTACTTTTCAGGAGGGATAGGGATACCAAAAGAGGAGGAGGGGTATGTCTCTATATAAAACCATCTCTACAACCAAACATAACAGATGTCTTTTACGAGGGGACTGGAGATAACGTGGAATCGCTATGGGTTGTGATCACAAGTGGGGGCATTGAAACAAAAAAACTAGCCATTGGCACGTGCTAAAAACAACCAGATATTAGTGTACATGACGAGGAACAACTCTTACAGCAAACTGAAAAAGCTGCAGGAATGGGGGACATCCTAGTTATAGGAGATTTCAATTATCCTGATATAAATTGGAGTAACGATTCATTTCATGGGGAGACCTTGGGAAACAGTGACCACTATATGATCACATTCAACACCAGTTTCAAGAAACATAGCTATAAGGGATCAACAAAAACATTAAACTTTAGAAAAGCTAACTTCAATATGCTGAGACAGGCACTAAACGACATTGACTGGGAAGTTATGTTTTAGGGTAAGGACACTTCGGAAATGTGGGTAGTTTTAAAAGGGATGTTTGATAGCAATATTCACAAATTCATTCCCTTGGGCAATAAACCCAGGAGTACTAAACACAAACCAAAGTGGCTTAATAAGGAGGTAAAAAAGAAATGGCTAATAAGAGGCGTGCTTTCAAAGCATTTAAATCAATTGGAGGGGAGGAGGCACCCCAGTATTACAAGGAATGCAATAAAAGATGCAAAAAGGTAATAAGAGCAGCTAAAATTGTAAACGAAAAGCAAAGCGCTATAGAGAGTAAAGCCAATCCTAAAAAGTTTTACAAATGACATAAACAGTAAAAAGGTTAAAAAAAAAGGAAAAAGTAGGCCCATTAAATGATGAACTGTGAGCCTTCATAAACAATGACAAAATAAAAGCGGATATACTGAACCATTTTTTTTCATCAGTATTCACCAAGGAGGATCAGAAGGTGATAATAGTGCATAACGACAGTGAAGGTAATGACTTGTCAAAGTCAGAAAAATATCACTATGCACACTGCCATATTTGCACCTCATACATGTCCGCTCTGCGCATGCGTACGCTCTCCCGTGCGTGCGCATACTCGCTGTTACGTGCACCCGCAGGCGCACGGGATGTGCATTTACGGTAGAGTTTATGTGTGCGTAGCGTGCGACTCAATCGTTACATATTTTAACCATATAATGTATTTTGTAGTTCATGGTCCCTTTGATAGATTCTGAAAGTTTAGTTAATGTAGCATGTTCATGGACAGAGAGATCCCTCTTTGTCTGATACAGGGGGTCAGACAAGGATTATACAGTGGTGTTTAGTATCCATCGGAAGAGTATTTAATTAACAATATTCCGGTGTTGGTTTGAAGCGAATTAATCGCTCGTGCGAATAGTTATGGACATAAGAAGTTTATGTCCATTTACTATTATTTGCACTTACTTATCCATGCGGCGGGAAACCTAGTTTCCCACCCACCTGAGCAGTTGGAAGTAGTCACAGCCCACCTGTATGAATCAACCTATGACCTTTTGTTATAGTGCGAAGACGAATTCCTGTGTCCAATGAACAATGAGATTGTAGGGACCATTGAATTGTATTGTGTGTGGGGCATAAATAGACAAGCCGATCACATCCAGCTCTCACTCTTCAACGGTTCTCATTGCTGATAATCGGGAGCTGGATGTCCAGAGGCGCATGCGATCATTCCCCTTTGTGCGTAAGTTTTCTCCGCAATCATATTGTCTTTCTTGTTATTGTGAGCCATATCTCTCTCTCTCTCTTCTCTTTATCTCTCGTTTCTCTTATCTTGTTATTGTACTGCTATTGTATTTCATGTGTAGTTATCTGGTTAGGTAGTCTATGTTATATTGGTAGTGTATGACTTGTATTGTATTATTCTTTTTCAACGTTCATTCATTTCCTTAAAAGGCGTTAGACCCTTAGACCGGTATTGTGTGTTCATTATATTGCAGTGGGTAATAGGAGCGTCTCTATCGCTCAAACAGCTTTAGTGTAAACCAGCTTACACTGTGTTGCATTTTCACCTTATCATTACATAAGGGTTTACAGTATAAGAATATCATTTCTGTGTGTTACATTCAAGGTCTACTGATTGTTATCTTGTGAGCGTCTGCGCCGCTCGTGATCTCCTCGTGGTCTCGAGCGTCCGCTACGCTGATAGCGTAGCATTACGGTAGTCGCTCACCTATAGTGTGCCCGATACCAACAGCGTATTCTCGCGAGCGTCTGTGTCGCTCGAGCGGCTCGCTCCCGATACAGCGTCCGCTACGCTAAGAGCGTACCCTTACGGTACCTCGTGCGCCAGTTGCGTACAGTGTTTCTTAACCTCTTTATAGTGTGTTATATAGGATAAATATTTGGCTTTATCTAGTCGGCAGCCTATAGCGTGCCTGCCTGTGATCTTTTGGCCGTAAGCGAACGTGACGCTCGAGCGTCTCGACTACGGCTAAGCGATTGTTACGCAACATGCGTACCCTTACGGTATACCATACGTAAATAGCGTACTGTGTTCTTTGACCTCTTAAAGGGTTTTAAGTAAGATAAATATTTAGCTTTATCAATTGGCGGCTCGTCCGTCCTTCACATATCTATACTAGGTAATTTCAGCAGACATTATCCATCAGCAAAGGGCGGGAGATCATATTCCTCGTAGTGCTGTCTGGATAAGCGTCTGCTTCGCTTAGTAAAGGGTGCTGAAGGAATCCGGGAACCGGAGGTAAGAACAACACGCTAGTGTCTTTTAAAACTGTTTATTTCTGTCTTGCGTACGCACGCAAGCACGTATATACCTGCATTTCTTTTTCATTCGTGTATTTTCATATATCACTCTTCTGTTTGCCATTTTCTAATTGATAAACGTGCTAAAAGAGATTTGTCGCTATTTCATAGTTAAAGTGTAAAAGTAATATATTAAGGGATAAATTGTAAAGCACACACGCAGCTCTACTTAAAGGTACAAGGAGAGATTGGTGTGGTGCTCGGTAGATGATCGAGGATCATCTACATTGATAAACGTGTTAGTTGTGTTACGGTGGACATTGGCTTTGTGTACACGTGTCTCTAACAAAGGGCTGAGACTCGCGTACGCAAAGGCCGACGCACGCAGCGTAAATTACGCAACGGAGCGTCCGGGTACGCCCACGTAACTCAAATCACACGCTAGTGTTATATTTTAGCAGGCGAAGAGGTGGCAACACGATAAATAGCGCAAGTCTATTTTTAGTGTCCGAAATTTAGACTAACAGATCCTTCTCCAAATTTACAACACATCTGGTCTAAAGAAAATTTCTGCGCAGAAATAGAAATAGAAACAAAAGTGTACATGTGGTGAGTGAGTGTTTTGCACATATAAATTCTACAATTTTTGAGGTTGAACCACAAGAAGTCGAGTTCTCGTGAGGTACATACATGTAAGTGACGTGCATGGTGGCTAGGGAGGCATCCCTGGTTAAACATAAAATTTGAGCATTAGAGTATAGCAGACCAGGAGGTCACACTGTAGCAGCAGACAAGGAGGTCTTATAACAAGACCAGGAGGTCCAGTTACAGCAGACTAAGAAGTCCGCTATAGAGACGAGTAGCACAACACCAGGAAGGGTTGGTGCGGAACCCATATAGGCCATAAAGCTCTGGCTGAAGGAATTCGCAGCAGTAATTTTCGATTCCACTGGTCGCTCCGCACATAAGATTAGTTGCTTATGTGCTGAACGATTGTACCGCACGTAATTGTGTGCATTAGTTAGTAATTTGACCCAGTACCATTTGCGTACACTAGAGGGGTCATAAACGCTATTTGTACATTTTAACGTGATTTGTGAAATTTTTTTATTTTAAGGGAAGTTCGCTGGTCACTCAGGAACTATCCAACAACCGATACTTGCCGGGGAACGCGCCCCAGTAAATAAAGGCTTATAGGGGCCCTAGGTTGGGTACAACAGCTCTGGCTGGATACAGTGATTGCAGTACTGGCCAACGTGGGCGAGGAGTGAGTGGAGTACTCGGTAAACTTCGCCGCCGGCCTGCCCCGGACATCTTGGTTTTTGTAAGGGTTCGCTGAAGAAAAGCAACACCTGCAAGTTATGGGGGCCAGTTGTTCAGGTAGGGGGCGATCAACCTCGGTTCGGGTTGATTTAGTAAACCGACCAATCGGGTCGGCAAGGTATGTAATGTGTGAAAAATACGGTTCACACACAGAGGTTTTATGTGATGAATGGGAGAGAATGACGATACATGACGGGGAGAAGTTCCCAAGAGTAGGCAGCTTTAGCCCAAATGTGTTACTAAATCTAAGGAGAAGGATAGGTCTCATTAAATCAGCAAAGAGACGAGTTAAACATTTTGATTGTTTACAGTTATGGCAACAGGAAAGTGAATTGCAAAGAGAGTTAACTGACATATCTGACTCTTATCTTGGGAGGAGAGATATGGCAATGGAGAGGATTATGGTTGCGGAGAAAGGCACAATGTTGTACGATAAAAATGCACTTAGTAACTGTATTAAGAATGAAAGTGTAAAATGTAATAATGTTTATGAAAATGAAAGTGTAAAAATTACAAATGTTAACCCGTGCAAGTCGCACCCCATGTCAAACTTCCCTCAGGAATACAAACAAGAAAGTGAGCCCAGCACGATGTCGGCACCTCTTCCAGCAGCCATCACACAAGACATCCAGGTGGACGCGACCAAATCGGTAAAGGCAATAATCAAACCCCCTAACGGAGGGTCAGGTGAGGTCGTGTCCACAGGTACGTACAATGTTTTATATCACGCACAAACAAATGTACCCCATATTGTAAGACCAAAACAAGGTGATGTAATTGAGTTTAGTCCTGTCAGGGTGATCACAGTCCCCAATGGGAAGACTGACGATCAGGGAACCATTCCCGTCCAGGACAGTGCAATGCGCTGTCCATGGTCCCGGACCGAATTGAGATCAATTATGTCTGAATTTCCTGATCCTAGGAAAAAATCTAGTCGCATGTCAAAGGTTCATTAAAGAACTAGGAAACTCAACAGAACCCACCAACAAAGATTGGCGGACAGTGCTGAGGGCATGTTTGCCCTCCGGTGTTGACTCTGCGAAATTTATTACTGATTGTCAATTAGACACAGAAGTACCTCAAACGGAGGAACACAATCAGGAATGTATTAAGCAGATAAACCGACAGTTGGAAGTATATTTCCCTGCCGTTGTCAAGTGGAATGAAATTTTCTCCATAAGACAAAACGAAAGGGAAAGTATTTCAAATTATTTCAATCGAGCACTGCAAGTAATGGCTAGGAACACTGGGATCACAGACATCAAAACATGCGCACAGCATAGAGAAATAGCGGTTAAGGTATTAATGAATGGTTTAAAGGAGGTATTGAGAACAAGGGTACAGACCACCAACCCAAACTGGAGAAATATCTCGGTGGCCGCATTAAGAGAGGCCGCTATTGATCATGATCGAAATATCACCAGACTCAGGGAGTCACAAAGTGACAAGTTAATGGCCGCAAGTATACAGGCCCTAACCACAAGACCACTCCAGCATAAGCCCCAAACCCCTGCGAGAAATTCAAATGTGGAAGTCTGTTACAATTGTCAGAGGGAAGGTCATTTTGCAAGAGATTGTAGATCAGGAAGTAGACAAAAGTCACATCAGCCCCCTAGACAACAACATAACCATGGTACCCAAGGAATCAGGGAAGTACAGGGAAAACGGTTGATGGTGATGAGCATCCGAGCGTTTGAGGAGGCATCAAATCAACCAAGACCTCAGGTCATTGACACTTGGAGGAAACCCAGGGTTTGTTATCTTTGTAGAAGAGAAGGGCATTATGCCAGCAACTGTAATAGCCCACATAAAGTCAGACCCCCTAGACAGAGAAATGAGCAAAATTATGACACACCAAATTATAATCAGGGATCAGATAGGAAGAATTTTGGGCCACACCCATAATATATAGTCAGGAAAGGTGATCATTAGGACTGATGGTAAGCCTGAGGTAACGGTTAATAAATTGGGAGGTCATTCCCTGAAGACACAGGAATGACCGGGTGAAACACTGTAAATGTATTTGTGAAATGTTTCTTTTTCTCTCCCCATCTCTGACGATTATTGGTAGGACTCAAACATTGCATATCTGCTTGGTCTTTGCAGAAGTCTACCAAACCCCAGCATGACCTATCCGCATCAATGTATCCTGGCCAGATACAGAGGGTGGAGTATGGAGGTGCTGGTGGGAGGGACTGCGCAAGGAAACCATTGGACATGTAGATATGACAGCTTGATGATCTGACAATGTTTTAAAATGTTTGAAAAATGTTTTTTTTTCCTGTTGTTTATTGATGTGTTATGTTATATATATATATATATATATATATATGAATTGTTCTCTCTCTCTTTTGTTTTTTTTGTTTTTCTCTCTTCTCACTCATGTTTTCATGTTTTAAAAGATGGTATGTCACACATCAGTTAGACAAATGGTAATGCAAGATTTTTGCTCCTTACAGAAAGATCGCTAGTTTGGAAGGAATATTGCATCACCGGAATGTTCGGTTGGAAGACTGAGAGACAGCACCTTTGAGATGACAGCAGAACAAGAGGAACAACAAGACGAGAGAACTAATTATCGTAACAAGTTTCTCTCCCCCTCAAACTGTTTTCCTGTACCCCCATTACAAATTTCTTCTTTTCTCCTCCTGTAAGATGGACTTGCCACAAGAGACTGTGATATGGATTTTCCTGTTGACCCTGATGTTGACCAGAGCAGTCTGTTTCGGTGAGAGTACCAGTGAGGTCGAGAAAGGATCCAGAAAGATCCCGATGACTGAGACAGAGGTGTAAATTTCCAATAGCAACACAACCACCAAGCAAAAGGCGAGTACCGGAAACGATCTAGCAGCCATGTTATTTGTAAACATTGTTAGCTGAAAAGAGAACTGTATCTGTAGACTCTGTGACAGTTTAGTAGAGGATGGGTGCATCAAGAAATGTCAGTCCAGTTTTAATATCCACATGGACCGGCACCCATTGAGTGACTATCACTCCTTAGTGGGTAGTGTGTTAAATCAAACAGATTGTTGGGTATGCTCTCAAGTACCTCAAGGTCATAGCAAATCAGGACTAGTACCATTTCCTTTAACGATAGGGGAGGTACTTGAGCTAAAGGGTGGGAGACCGGTGGACAGGAGGTTTAATATCTCCAGTCCTCCTAGTTTGAAGCTCCACCAATATCATGTGGATAGATCCCTAATATGTTTTAACATTACCAATCCCCGAAAGCCGGGAAATTGGGAAGTGTCATGGACTAACCAAACCATGACCTTTTCATATAGAGCAGATAGAATGCCGACAGATACAGAGCTTATACGCCACATAGCCAGTAGAGAAAAATCTTTCCGATATAGGTATACCCTAGGAAGTAGGATTACGAGAGTTGGAGAAGTATCACCAGGATACTGTGCACATATCGTACAAACTGATACGTGTACTAGACAGATGGGAGAATTAGGGGTAGGAGATTTCACATGGAGGATGTGTAATATGGTTATGTCCTACTCCGTCCCATATGTTCTCCCCGATGATGCATATTTCATATGCGGGAGAAAGGCGTATAAGTGGCTTGCCCCAAACTCTGAAGGATTGTGTTATATTGGAAAAGTACTGCCTGAAGTAATGACTGTATCACATGCCAAAATGAAAGATATACACCGTGTTGCCCAAGCTCCTTATACTCATACTCATTACGAGCACGTAGTTAAACGGCACCTGATAGAAAGAACAGAGCATCCGGCCTCTGACATGATCCATGAATCCACCGGGATTCAGTTTCTACTTGCGTTAGACATCACTCGCACCGCCAGAGGAGTGTTGAATTATAAATACATATCTGCGCTCGCAAATTTGTTAGACAATATCACAGAAATGTATGATGACACGTTTAGGTATACTGGAAGAGAACTTCAAGCTTACAAAACAGAACTGGTTCAGCATAGAATGGTTCTTAATTATCTCACAGCAGTGACAGGTGGATATTGTGTCACACTGGCAACGCAGTACGGCGTGAAATGTTGCACATATATTACAAATAGTACCGAGGACCCGGTCGAGGTCATAGACCAAAAGATGGACGATATTCTCCAATTAAAGTGGGAATTTCGCAGGAGACACAATCTCACTCTTGCTGCTGTGGGTAATGAGCTGACTGGTTGGGTGTCATGGTTGAACCCGCGAAATTGGTTCTCTGGTTTAGGAGAATGGGCTCAAGGAGTCATAATGGATGTAGGGAAGTTTCTCCTATGTATCTTAGGTGTTGTCATATCGATTGGCTTGATATTTAGATGCGGTCAGGTTTTAATGAAGTGCAAACGTAGTACCAGGGTAATGAGTCTAAGGAGTGAGGAAATTGTAATTCCAATGGATTTGATTTATGACCCAACGGTAGAAACAATGACGTGATGAAAATGCGATTATACGGTCCGTTTCTTTCACCTGTTTTTCCGTTTTCTCCAAGGTAAAAAGACCCACTTGGACGAGGAATTTGACGAGCCTGTATATAGACAACTGATGGATTAAAGAAGAAGTTTTGACAACCTTATACACAGATATTTGATGAACTATGCCATAGACCCACAGTTTCCCTAGAAATTTTAAAATTACGCTAGCCCAACACTTTTGTAAGTCTATGGACATTGACAAAGCTTTTGACCACACTTTTTGGCAAAAGCCCAAAGAAGACTGCATTCAACAGACACCGAACAAGACTTCAACCGACAAATGTTCATTAACCTGACATAGAATACCACTGCATTTACCATAATTGTGTCTTATCTTCATCTCTACAACCTTCAGGTAATGACACACATAGTCGATAGGGAATACAGGCACAGATATCAGCAATCACATATTCCCCCATTCATGTATCATCAACTAAAATGTGCTTCCCCATTTTGTTACAACCACAGCCGAAAAGAGCTCGGTAAAGTTTGATAGCCCATCCACAGACCCGTACCACGGGATAAGAAGGAATTCAAATGTATACTTCACAATACCTCGAAGCTTGATTTAAAACACGTACGGCACGATGATACATGACCCCCCAAACATGAATTCATACACACATGCTTCTGCTATCTCACTAGGTCATACCCTTTTTCCTACCTTCTCCTCTCCTCCCTTACCCAATCATGGAAATGTATTTACACTTGACATATATTTTTCTCGTTTTGAAATGTTTTAGGAAGTGGCAGTTATTGTTGACTGCCAAAGGGTGGACTGTCAAAGTCAGAAAAATATCACTATGCACACTGCCATATTTGCACCTCATACATGTCCGCTCTGCGCATGCGTACGCTCTCCCGTGCGTGCGCATACCCGCTGTTACGTGCACCCGCAGGCGCACGGGATGTGCATTTACGGTAGAGTTTATGTGTGCGTAGCGTGCGACTCAATCGTTACATATTTTAACCATATAATGTATTTTGTAGATCATGGTCCCTTTGATAGATTCTGAAAGTTTAGTTAATGTAGCATGTTCATGGACAGAGAGATCCCTCTTTGTCTGATACAAGGGGTCAGACAAGGATTATACAGTGGTGTTTAGTATCCATCGGAAGAGTATTTAATTAACAATATTCCGGTGTTGGTTTGAAGCGAATTAATCGCTCGTGCGAATAGTTATGGACATAAGAAGTTTATGTCCATTTACTATTATTTGCACTTACTTATCCATGCGGCGGGAAACCTAGTTTCCCACCCACCTGAGCAGTTGGAAGTAGTCACAGCCCACCTGTATGAATCAACCTATGACCTTTTGTTATAGTGCGAAGACGAATTCCTGTGTCCAATGAACAATGAGATTGTAGGGACCATTGAATTGTATTGTGTGTGGGGCATAAATAGACAAGCCGATCACATCCAGCTCTCACTCTTCAACGGTTCTCATTGCTGATAATCGGGAGCTGGATGTCCAGAGGCGCATGCGATCGTTCCCCTTTGTGCGTAAGTTTTCTCCGCAATCATATTGTCTTTCTTGTTATTGTGAGCCATATCTCTCTCTCTCTCTCTTCTCTTTATCTCTCGTTTCTCTTATCTTGTTATTGTACTGCTATTGTATTTCATGTGTAGTTATCTGGTTAGGTAGTCTATGTTATATTGGTAGTGTATGACTTGTATTGTATTATTCTTTTTGAACGTTCATTCATTTCCTTAAAAGGCGTTAGACCCTTAGACCGGTATTGTGTGTTCATTATATTGCAGTGGGTAATAGGAGCGTCTCTATCGCTCAAACAGCTTTAGTGTAAACCAGCTTACACTGTGTTGCATTTTCACCTTATCATTACATAAGGGTTTACAGTATAAGAATATCATTTCTGTGTGTTACATTCAAGGTCTACTGATTGTTATCTTGTGAGCGTCTGCGCCGCTCGTGATCTCCTCGTGGTCTCGAGCGTCCGCTACGCTGATAGCGTAGCATTACGGTAGTCGCTCACCTATAGTGTGCCCGATACCAACAGCGTATTCTCGCGAGCGTCTGTGTCGCTCGAGCGGCTCGCTCCCGATACAGCGTCCGCTACGCTAAGAGCGTACCCTTACGGTACCTCGTGCGCCAGTTGCGTACAGTGTTTCTTAACCTCTTTATAGTGTGTTATATAGGATAAATATTTGGCTTTATCTAGTCGGCAGCCTATAGCGTGCCTGCCTGTGATCTTTTGGCCGTAAGCGAACGTGACGCTCGAGCGTCTCGACTACGGCTAAGCGATTGTTACGCAACGTGCGTACCCTTACGGTATACCATACGTAAATAGCGTACTGTGTTCTTTGACCTCTTAAAGGGTTTTAAGTAAGATAAATATTTAGCTTTATCAGACTCTTGGCTAGATGCTTGGTTAAGTGAGTAAGTAGTCCTGGAGAGACTAAGCAACATAAAGATTAATAAATCACCATGCCCAGGTGGTTTTCACCCAAGGGTTATTATGGAGCTTAGGGCACAGCTAGCAAAACCCTTATACTTTATTTTCTGTAGTTCAATTAGATCAGGTATGGCACAGAGGGATTGGCGTATAGCTGAGGTAGTGTCATTATTTAAAAAGGGATCTAAAAATCATCCTGGGAACTATAGACCAGTTAGTATAACCTCTATTGTGGGTAAAATATTGGAAGGAATTTTGAGGGATAGCATAGAGCAGGCATTCCCAACCGCGGTCCTCAAGGCACACCAACAGTGCAGGTTTTAGTGATATCCAGGCTTCAGCACAGATGGTTAAATCAAAATAACTGAGCTACTAATTAAGTCACCTGTGTTCAAGCCTGGATATCACTAAAACCTGCACTGTTAGTGTGCCTTGAGGACCGTGGTTGGGAAACACTGGCATAGAGGATTATCTGCGGAATACTAAATTTATTAGCAAGAGTCAGCATGGGTTTGTGAGGGACAGATCATGTCAAACTAACTTAATTAGCTTCTATGAGGAATTGAGCGATAATCTTGACTAAGGTAAAGCAGTGGATGTGGTCTTTTTTAGATTTTGCAAAAGCACCTCACAGGAGACTGATCCTCAAATTAAGGGAACTTGGACTAGGAAATACTATTTGTACATGGATAGGTAATTGGCTGGATAACAGGGTACAGCGATTTGTGGTCAATGGGATGTTCTCCAGCTGGGCACCAGAAGTCAGCGGATTAACACATGGGTCCGTACTTAGCCCGCTACTGTTCAATATATTTATTAATGTTCTAGGAATAGGCCTGGGAAGCACAGTGTCAATCTTTGCAGATGATACTAAACTGTGTAAGGTAATTAATTCAGAAATCGATGTGGAGTCTCTACAGAATGATTTACTTAAACTTGAAACCTGGGCGTCTAAATGGGGATTGAGGTTCAATATTGAAAAATGCAAAGTTATGCACTTTGGGATTAAAAACAAACTTGCATCTTATACACTTAATGGGGAAAATATAGGTGTAGCAGTAGTGGAAAAAGATTTGGGGGGTGCTCATAGATAATAGGCTTAATAACAGTACACAATGGGCCTAATTCTGAGTTGATCACAGCATCAAATTTGTTAGCAGTTGGGCAAAAGCATGTGCACTGCAGGGGGGGGTGGGGGCAGATATAACATGTGCAGAGAGAGTTAGATTTGGTTGAGGTGCATTCAAACTCAAATCTAAATTGCAGTGTAAAAATAAAGCAGTCAGTATTTACCCTGCACAGAAACAATATAACCCACCCAAATCTAACTCACTCTGCAAATGTTATATCTGCCCGCCCTGCAGTGCACATGGTTTTGCCCAATTGCTAACAAACTTGCTGCTGCGATCAACTCAGAATTACCCCCAATGTCAAAATGCAGCAAAGAAGGCAAGTAAAGTCCTTGCGTGCATAAAATGGGGTATTGAGACAAGGGACGAGGATGTAATCCTGCCTCTGTATAAATCATTGGTACGTCCTCATCTGGAATATTGTGTTCAGTTGTAGGCACCATATTATAAAAAGATATCAGGGAGCTCAAAAGAGTTCAGTGGCGCACTACTAAACTGATTAAGGAAAGGCTTACTAGGCTAAATATGTATTCCATTGAAAAGAGGAGACTAGGGGGTATATTCAATTGGTGTCGAAACTGCCGTCTGTCGAAAAGACAGCAGTTTTCGACTTTTTAAGGTCGAATCGTGATTCGACTTACTCAGTCCCAGCAGTTTTTATTCGACAAGTCGTGGAATTTCACTTGTCGAATAGTACGTGAATCAGCGGTATAGCTGCCGATTCACATACTTTTGAGTGAAACGGGGCCAAATTCGACAGGATTTGGCCCCGTTTCCGACTATCTCAGTCCGACATAAAAAAATGTCGGAATGAGATGTGGGACCCAGAGGATGAGAGGGGGGGGGGGGGGAGCCACAGGGAGACGGGGGACAGCCGCGGGAATACAGGGGAGATCAGCACTACAGCAGGATATCTCACAGCCGCGCAGCTCACGGCAGCGTTCACCCGGCTCCAGCAAGTAAGGTCACTCTTGCTGGAGCCGGGTGGACACTGCCGTGAGGTCGGTGCGGCTGTGTGACATCCTCCTGCAGCGTTACTGTAGCGCTGATCTCCTCCGTCTGCCCGCGGCTGTTCCCGCTGGTCTCCCCACGGCTCCCCTCCCATCTCCTCCTCTGGGTCCCTCATCTCAATTCAACTTTTTAAAAGTCGAATTGAGATGAGATTAAGTAAGCGTTGTCGGATCCATTCCGACAAATGCATGTCGGAATGGATCCGACCCTAATTGAATATACCCCTAAGAGTAGACTTTATTAATATCTTCAAATACGTAAGGGTCAATACAAAGAGTTAGAAGGGGATTTGTTTATTAATAGAATTCTGTATAGGACTCACTGAGACTAGAGGAGAGAAAATTCCGTACACAACGTAGGAAAGGGTTCTTCATTGTAAGGGCAATAAGATTTGGAACTCCCTGCCGGAGAAGATAATAATGGCGGACTCTTTAAATGCATTTAAAAACGGATTGGACAGTTTTCTAGCTGAAAAAGGTATCCAAGGCTATAGCATTTAATATATTGACATTATGTATATGGGAGTGATACGAAATATAGTTGTCAATAGGTATGAAACCATTATTTTGGCTGGTGCGTTATAATGTGCACTGCTTAATACAGAATACAGGTTGAACCCAATGGGCATTTTGCCTCTTTTCAACCTCATTAACTATGGGCCTAATTCAGAGTTGATTGCTGCAGCCAATTTGTTAGCAGTTGGGCAAAACCATGGGGGTCATTCCGACCCGTTCGCACGCAGCGGTTTGTAGCTGCGGTGCGAATGGGTCCGGGATGCGCATGCGCAGCGGACGCACTGCATGTGCGCGACATTGCCCAGCGACAGGGGTCGCCGGGTTACGTCCAGAAGAACGAAGAAAGCGGTCGCAGAGCCGACCGCAAGAAGATTGACAGAAAGAAGGCGGACCTGGGCGTCACCGAAGCGTTTCCAGACGTTTTCGGGGAGTGGAATTTAAACTGCAGGCATGTCCAGGAGAACGGAGGGCGGATGTCTGACGTCAAAGCCGGCCCCAGCATCGCAGAGACCGTCGCACAGGGTAAGTATGTCCAGGGCTGGTCTTGTTTTACTTTAAAAAAATTTAGTTTAGCAGGGCTGCACAAGCGATCGCAGCCCTGATAAGTTAAAATACACTCCCCCATAGGAGTGTACTAGTTGATCGCAGCAGCAGCAAAAAGTTGCTGGCTGCGATCAACTCGGAATGACCACCCATGTGCACTGCAGGGGGGGCAGATATAACATTTGCAGAGAGAGTTAGATTTGGGTGGGGTGTGTTCAAACTGAAATCCAAATTGCAGTGTAAATATAAAGCAGCCAGTATTTACCCTGCACAGAAACAATATAACCCACCCAAATCTAACTCTCTCTGGTTATACCTGCCCCCCCTGCAGTGCACATGGTTTTGCCCAACTGCTAACAAATTTGCTGCTGCGCTCAACTCTGAATTACTCCCTATGTTACTAGGTTACTATATAGGTTCTACAACTAACTACATATAACTTCATAAATCCAATCACTACATATCACTTCAATGAGAGCATTTTAATTTGAAATTTGACAGACTCAAAGAAATTTGTCTTTTAATCTATGCAGATAATTTAAAATAATATATGCAATCAGGTGTCTAATTATGATTATTATTATTATTATTATTATTATTATTATTATTATTTTGTTCTTTCCCTGATTATTTAGTCTAAGCATTTTATTTATAATGTTACCTTTTCCCTTTTTGCTTCCTCCACCCAAGCCTCTGGTGTTCACTGATCCTTTCAAGCAGACTTGGGAACGCCTCCAAGTACTGTAGGTAAAAGTTTTCTCACTAGCTAATTGTATTATCCTCATGCATTAATAAAAATGTAAAATACAACTGTTAGTAGATTACACAGTAATAAAGAACACTTATGAAAGAAGAAAAAAAGAGAGTTTATTGAACTGCATCTGTATTAGCTTTCTGACTGGGAAAATACAATATAAACACCAATTCACAAGCTTCACATTTATTCTGTATATTGTGGCAAAGAGGGTACTTTGCCACATTCTGAGGCTCAGGACAGGACAGGATAGGGTTAATAATCATGCTGTTATGGCCAGGGCTAACACCCTGAGGTGACCAAGCCTGCATAGCGGGCGAAATGTGGCTTCTGTCTCTCCCGTGACCATCTCATATGGCCAGACTCCTGTGGGGCACCGGCTCCCCAGGCTCTGACAATCCAAGCCACTACAGCGGGACCCTACCTATTGGTAACGTATTACTTACCACACCACCCGTAATTCCTATATGGGGCAAGTATCAAATGCGTTCAGAGACTGAGGGCTAGATGTAATAGGTAGCGAATTCACAATATCATGCATTTTCCGCAAATTGCAAATGTAATAGGGTGCAGTAATGCACAAAATCGCATGTTTTCAGCCTCTACCAGAAATAGCAAGGGAAAAATCGCATCCAGATGTTTTCCCATTGAAAACAAGCAAAACTGCAAATGTAATAGAGTGCGATTGTTCAAATTGCACACCAAACATTACCAAAAATCACCCGAAAAAGAGACCAGTTTGTGAAGGGTGAGTTTGACAGAAGCATGTACAGATCAGCGCGATCCGTGCATGTTTCTGTCTGTAAAAGTAAAGAAAGAGTTAAAAATGAAACAAAAACAGACATGCATATATAATCCATTAGGGTACCTGTAAAAAAAAAAAAAGAAATCCTATACTCACCTACTCCAGTGTAGATCTGTCCTCTTCGGTCCATGTAGGCATCCACACGGTATAAAAAAAAACAAAAAACCGATATCATCCCGAACCATGACGGACTAGTAAAAGTGTATGTTTACACAAACACTTTTACTACGCGAATAGGGTCCTTTCGACATGACTACTGTCAGTACAGGGACCCTCAGCCAACTAGGAGCCATTGCCGTGGCAGATTCCTAATTGGCTTTGTACTCTGAGGGCACAGCCAATCACATCTTGCCCGTAGGAGTAAATGAAGACGCTTGCCTCCATTCACTCCTATTGTGAGAACCACTAAAATGGCTTAACCACAAAAGTCAGCCCCAATTGACTTTGTGGTTTCCCACGCTAACCACTCTGGGCTTGGTTAGTACTTGGATGGGAGACCACCTAGGAATTTCAGGTGTAGTAGAAATCTGACAAACCTACATACTCTGTGCCTAACATTGACAGCAGAATCACCACTAATCTTTTTTCAAACTGAATCTCAAAATAGTTCTGCAGCTGTAAGACATCCCTATGTTGATTCAGCCCAGACAGCACCCCCACCAATACTAGGGCACTATCCTTGCTTTCCATATTAGAACATTTTGAACATTCGATAGCCATTATTTACCCACGTGAGCTCTTCAACCAATTTGAAGGCCCCATTATATTTAAGTAATCTTTCTGTTGGCAAATATTTAACGTCACGTTATCCAAATATAACGTTGACCACAGAATATTTGGTTTTACTATTTGTAATGTTTGTCTTTACTACTTGCATTGTTTGTCATATTGGATACATTGGTATTTAAAAAATATTCATTAAAAATTAAAAGTTATGTTTTAATCTTTGACAATTCAAACTTAATTTTTAATTTCCAAGAGTGCACCCAAAAAAACAACAACAAAAAAACAACAGTCTTCGGTTTCCTTTTTCCCTTTTCCCTGTAGACCAACAAACTTTACACAAGTCACATTTCTTCCCCATTCTGTTATTTAGTTTAAACAACAACTAAGGGTCTGATCGCAGCCTCAAAATCTAAAACCATGGGGGTGATTCAGACCTGATCGCTGGGCTGCTAAAATAGTTGTCCTGCAATCAGATAGTCACCGCCCAAGGGGAGTGTAAATTCGCCGTGCAAGTGTACGATCGCATGTGTACGCCGAGCAGCTAAAAAATCCCTCAGTCAGCTGCAAATCCGTTCGCACCTCACTCACCAGTGAATGATTTTTACCAGTGTGTGCAGTCTGTGTGCAGCCCAGGACTTACTCCTACAGTGCGATCAGAACGGGCTGATCGGGGCCGGAGCCGACGTCACACATCGTCCCTGAAAATGATTGGGTACGCCTGCGTTTTCCCTGACACTCGCAGAAAACGGTCAGTTACCACCCACAAACTGCCTCCTCCTGTCAATCAGCATGTAAGTGGTGTGCGATTATAATTTTCGCACCAGTCTGTCACTGTCCGGCGATGCCTGTTGTTGTTTGCCGACGCGCGTGCTCATTGTGGTGCATATGCATGCGCAATAATCGCTAATCGCCCGCTGTGCGAAAACACACAGCAGCGGTCAGGTCTGAATTACCCCCCCATGTGCACTGCAGGTGGGGCAGAGAGAGTTAGATTCGGGTGGTGTGTGTACAAACTGAAATCTAAATTGCAGTGTAAGAATAAAGCAGCCAGTATTTACCCTGCACAGAAACAAAATAACCCACCCAAATCAAACTCTCTCTGCACATGTTATATCTGCCACACCTGCAAAAATGAAAGGGTACAAATATCCAATTCCCTATATAAGATTTTAATACACTGGGGTAGATTTACTAACCGTTAATGCAACCAATGATCGGCAGTGCCGTAACTAGCACGGGGCGAGCACAGGGTTGCCAGATCATCCCTTTAATCCTGGAGAACTGTGATTTATACAGGTCTCTTGGCTGATTAAAACCAGGTGGAATGCAGGCTTGAATTTAATCAGCCACAGAACCTGTATTATTCATAGGTATCCAGGATTAAAGGGATGAGGTGGCAATCCTAGGCGAGCAGGACATGTGCCCTGGGCAACCTTGTAGACCCGGTAGAGGGAGAACCGCTGACCAGCGCACCACCATGACCCACTACCCAGCAGCAAGCCACCCCAATCTCCGCCAGCTGGAGAGGAGATGACCACAATGATGCCAGCACTGCAGGAGCGTGCAGTAGAAGTGTGTCCCTCCCCTCTCCCGGGCACCACCGTTGGTGCAGAGCAGTCACCTGGCAGGCTTGCTTTTGTGGAGAGTGGAGAGAGACGGAGAGCAGCCGGGTATGGGTCAAGTAACCCAGACATATTTGTAATTATTTATGGGGTGGGTTTGGGGCGTGGTGCCCCCTGCGTTGGCATGGCTGGGCTGCTTTAGGTCGGCACACCCTAACATTTTATTAACACTTGTGTTTTTCACTATCACATTTCATATTTTTTTGGTATTATTTTAATCACACCTATCACTTACATAGCACTTATGTGCTTCTTATTAACCCTTACTAATTTTCACCTCTGTGCTGCCCTGGGTGGCCAGCCTGTGCCGACATGATCGGGTCCTGCGCCCCACACCCATACCTAGTGTTAGGGACCCCCAGTGACAGAGACCCCTTGCCATTCGGCCTGGGGGGCTTAACCCTATATCTGCAGATACAGTATATGCAACCAAGATCTATGTAAAAATGGTGTACAGTTCATCTAAGAAATTAGCTTTGAAGAAGTAACTGAGGTGCACCTGTAACTTTGATTTCTGATTCAATAGTTTTCAAATAACTACTAATATGTTATGCATTTTCTTGGTTTCGTTGGCACATAGGCATGCTTGATGAGATAACATACCCAAAAAAGCCCCAAGTCAAGAAATTTGCAAAATGAAAAACAAAAGTAGGAAAGTAAAAAAAATAACCAGAGGTTCTAGGCCAAGAAAGACTCTGGGCCTAATTTAGCATGGATTGTGGATGTGCAAAAAAATCGCACATCTACAATCCATTACATGACATGCGGGGGGACGCCCAGCGCACAGGGCAATGCTGAATCGGGCCCTCTGTCACTGCTATACAGAGGTTAATCCTGGAGAAATCAGGGACATATAGCTTTTGTTGCAAAATAACGCTATCTCAAGGTGGCATTAGCTTTACCTGACACAAGCAAAGCCCGAGAGGTTTTGCTGGATCCCCGTCCTGTCAAATCTCTATGTGCAGACATGCCTTCTACTTTCACTGGCAACATTAGGCTGCCAGTTACAGGGAGAAAATCCTGGAGGAAGACCTGGGTTTTCAGTTGGGTTGCCAGAGTAATGGTAAATACTGTAGACATGCAGTGTTACATTATGATATTCCCACTGAGACTAATAGTAAATAGATCCCTGTATATTTATTCTACAATGCAATTTGTAAAAGATAATATTATGTGATTCAAAAGTACTAAAACCATGTGTATATTATATTATATGTATGTTATAAATAAAGTATTTGTAAAGTCTAATATATATATATATATATATATATATATGTATACCACTACAGTAGCAGCCGGCACTCACATAAAACAGCAGCCTGCTCCGGTGCACAGGTCAATGTATACATACAAGTCCAATGACCGGCACTCGGAGACAATAGTAATTTAAAAAAAGTAGCATAAATTTATCCAAAGTCGTCAACGTTTCGGAGCACGTAGCCGCGTCGTCAGGACACCTGGACGTTTGTATGTCCTGACGATGGGCTACGTGCTCCGAAACGTAATGATGTGACAGCATGGCCCCGCCCCCAAAGTGGCCAGCAGCATCTGTCAGCGTCCTGAGTTTTACCGGTATGCTGGGGCCGCGGGGCTGGCTTCCTTGGCGTTGTGCGGGCAGCGGCGGAGGTGGGCTGCTGCGCCAGATCCGTGGGCAGCAGTAGCGGCGGTGAGGGGGTCCGCTCGTGGCGGCGGGACGCCGCTACAGCGAGTCGCTCTTGCTGAGCCGTTGCTAGAAGACCAGGGGCAGTGAGCAATGTGGCTTTGCAAAAAGGTCTGCATTACTGGGCGCCGCCATGTTGGAGACCAAGTTTTAAGCATAGTTCCTGTTTCCTGTTTCTTCCAGCCAATCCAGGGGAAGCTCTCCCTATAAAATGGGGCTGGTTTAGGACAGGGACGCCAGTGCTTTAAGTTACAACCCTGTTGTAGGTGCTTTAGCCTGTGCTCCCAGGATTCCTGCTGTATTCTGGTTCCTCCTGATCCTGCTTGGTCGGTTCTCTGTTGCTGCTGCAGCCCTGGCGTTTCTAGCCTGCTACTGCCTGTGGAAGCGCTCCTGGAAAACCCGGTCCAGTAAGACTCTTTGGGCACAGTCGGCCCGGATCTTCTGCCTCGTCTTTCAAGCCACACTCCACAGATCTCTTTCACCAGCCACGCCTTTGTACCACCAACCATAGCCTGCAGATTACCTTCAGCCTCATTTTCCAAACCACAGTCCTTGTCTCCAGCCACGTCTTCAACCACCATCCACAGTTCCACAGTTCATCATCTACAGTCTCGTCTTTCAAATCATAGTCCACAGTTCTTCGCCCCCAGCCACGTCTTTAACCATCGTGCTCCAGCCTCGGTTCTGTACCTCAGCCCTTTACATAATAAATACTTTCCATTGACTCTCAAACCCTGCCTACGTTCTTCATTGCTCCGTGTCCCATGCGAAGGAACTATATCCAGCCCCCTCATCTGGTTCATTCACCGCCTGCTACCTCCTCGGGCAAATCTCAGCTGTTGGATCCTCAAACTTTGCTAGACGTGACAGTAAGCACTGGCCTAATGGATTCGACGGGTGATCAGGCCTCAGGAGGGGATTCAACTGCAGATATCTGGTCTCGCTTAAGTAAGCAGGAGGCCACACAATTTCAAATCGTGCAGTTCATGCAGAGTATGTCCGAACGTCTCGATTCTCTCTGTGTTGCCATGACGGCCCCTCAAGTATCTACAGCTGCTCCCACATTAGCACCTCCGGTCCCGTTTCCTCCTGTACCAGTATCACTTCCATGGTTGCATTTGCCACCTCCCAGTAAATTCGATGGGAATCCAAAACAATGCCGCGGGTTTCTTAACCAGTGCGAAATCCAGTTCGAACTACAGTCGGCCAACTTTCCATCAGAACGAACCAAAGTAGCCTATATAATTTCTTTACTTATCGGGCAAGCGTTGGAATGGGCTTCACCTTTGTGGGAGAGGATGGATCCCATATTATCTAACTATTCAGAATTCGTGGCCACCTTTCGAAGAATCTTCGACGAACCAGGCAGGACTTCTGCCGCCTCATTGGAGATCCTGCGCCTGCGTCAGGGCACGCGTACGGTCAGTCAGTACGTGATCCAGTTTCACACCCTTTCCTCAGAACTGAACTGGAACGAGGAGGCTCTCATTGCAGCTTTCTGGAGCGGTCTCTCCGAAAAGATCAAAGATGACCTCGCAACTCAGGACGTACCTGATAAGTTGGATAAACTAATTTCTTTATGTAATAAGTTAGACCTGAGGTACAGAGAATGCTGTATGGAGAGGTTGCGGTCAGATCGCCCTAAGCCTAGAGTTGTTCTTCCACCAACACCATCAGCACCAACTGCGGAAGAACCCATGCAGATTAATCGCTCCCGCCTCTCCAATGAAGAACGTCAGAGACGGCGACAAGGGAACCTCTGCCTGTATTGTGGTGCATCTGATCATTTTGTTAAAACTTGCACTCTACGTCCGGGAAACGCCCGCTCCTAGTTTGTGCTGGAGAGGTCAAGCTAGGAGAATTCTCAGAATTACATACCAAGAAAGAGTCTGTCCTGTTAACCCAATTGGTGCTCCCTTCTTCTTCTCTTCTCATCCCTGCACTACTCGACTCCGGAGCCGCCGAAAGCTTCATTACATCAGCTCTGGTCAAACGTTCTGGAATACAAACGGTTCCTTTAGATCACAGGTTCTCAAACTCGGTCCTCAGGACCCCACACAGTGCATGTTTTGTAGGTCTCCTCACAGAATCACAAGTTAAATAATTAGCTCCACCTGTGGACCTTTTAAAATGTGTCAGTGAGTAATTAATACACCTGTGCACTTGCTTGGTTACCTGCAAAACATGCACTGTGTGGGGTCCTGAGGACCGAGTTTGAGAACCCCTGCTTTAGATCATACCATTTCTGTTACCACAGTGGATGGAAGTTATATCCCTGAGGGTATTATATCCTCTCGTACTATTCCTCTCAAGATGAAGGTCGGAGTTCTCCATTCAGAAAAAAATCTCTTTCCTTGTAATTCCTAAAGCCTCTCCTGAACTAATCCTAGGGTTTCCATGGTTACTTAGACACAATCCCCGCATAGATTGGCAAACTATGGATGTTCTCTCTTGGGGACAAGACTGCTTTCAGAACTGTTTACCTTCAGTTAGACCTCTCTGTTCTTCCAGCCCTTCCAGCCTTCCTGTGGAGTACCAAGCTTATCAAGATGTTTTCAGTAAGCATGGGGCGGACACCTTGCCTCCGCATCGTACTTGGGATTGTCCCATTGAGCTAGTACCCGGTAAGACTCCTCCCCGAGGTCGAATTTACCCTCTCTCACTTCCCGAGACACAGGCCATGTCGGAGTATATCCAGGAGAACTTGGAGAAAGGGTTCATCAGGTCTTCTACATCTCCGGCCAGAGCGGGGGGTTTTTTCGTCAAAAAGAAGGATGGGGGGTTGCCTGTATTGACTATAGAGGTCTCAATGACATAACAGTTAAGAACACATATCCGTTACCTCTGATTCCAGAATTGTTCGACCGTGTTAAAGGAGCTACTGTATTTACCAAGTTGGACTTACGGGGGGCCTACAATCTAATACGTATTCGCCCAGGGGACGAATGGAAGACGGCATTTAATACCCGCGACGGCCATTACGAATACCTGGTAATGCCTTTTGGCCTATGTAACGCCCCAGCCGTCTTTCAAGAGTTCATCAACGAAATCTTCAGAGATCTCCTCTATGACTGCTTGGTAGTGTATCTGGATGACATCCTCATTTTTTCTAGGGATCTGAAGACCCATCGGGAACAAGTCAAAGAAGTGTTCACTCGTTTACGAAGGAATCAGTTATTCTGTAAGTTAGAGAAGTGCACCTTTGAAGTACCCACGATTCCATTCCTCGGTTACATTCTTTCAGGGCAGAGGTTACAGATGGACCCCGCTAAAGTCCAGGCGATTCAGGATTGGGCGCTTCCAGCTACCCTTAAAGGAATTCAACGTTTCCTGGGGTTTGCCAACTTCTACCGAAGATTCATTCAAAATTATTCTTCTGTCATAGCTCCTATAACCGCATTAACTAGGAAGGGAGCCGATCCTGCCAAGTGGTCTCCAGAGGCTTTGGAAGCTTTTTCATCTTTAAAGGAGGCCTTCACGACTGCTCCCGTTCTTCGACAACCTGAGCTCAGCCGTCCGTTCTTGGTGGAGGTTGATGCCTCTACTGTAGGAGTAGGAGCAGTATTATCTCAGCTTTTCGAGGACAAGAAGGTCCATCCTTGTGCGTTCTTCTCGCGAAGATTCTCCCCCGCTGAACAGAATTACGCTATTGGGGAACAGGAATTACTGGCAATTAAGTTGGCCTTTGAGGAGTGGAGGTATTTGTTGGAGGGAGCTCAGCATCCAATTTCGGTGACCACGGATCACAAGAACCTTCTGTATCTACAGTCAGCCCGATGTCTGAACCCACATCAAGCAAGATGGGCACTCTTCTTTACCCGTTTTAATTTTAAACTCAGTTACCGACCAGGCTCACTCAACAAAAAGGCAGATGCATTATCTCGCTCTCTAAGTTCAGAAGAGCTGAGGAAGCCGCTGAGGGAGCATCAAGGCGGAGAAACGCGTTTTCGAGTGACCGTGGTAACTGATTTCTACCTCCGGAACGCTGAAATACGGGGTCGGCAACAGCATCATACAGTGCAAATTGCAATACGGGCTTATACCAGCGGAGGGAGCCTGAGCACTGTGAGTAGAAACAGATGATGACTGATGGTTTGCGACTACCAAAAGAGCCGTAACAGCAAGGAGTCCAGTATTGGAGGTGAAATCAACAGCTGTATGGTAAACACCAGTGAATATAAAGAACTGTATGTGTGCACACATTATTAGGAATCCAAGTAAATTGGGACACTTTTGAAGATAATACACGTATCAACTTAATCAAATCTTGGATCACTATGAAATGAAAAGTTTCTACATTCTACTGGGACATATTGATTTAATGTAGATATTACCCAGCTAAATTGATTTTATTACAAGCCTCATTTGGATACAAATAAGCCTCTTAGGTCTTTTTGTTTTGTTTTTTTAAATATTAATTGTTATGCTGCAGCATGTATTGTATGTGATGAATTTCTTTGTGTCTATTTAAAGTATTATGTTTATATAAACATTCTTTTTAAAATAAAAAAGTATTGAATATAAACCGGTTGTGAAATAATATAGTAGGAATTGTGGTGGAAACAGCGCTCTTGGTATACTCCCAAGATTATATCTTGGAGGGTATGTTTTTTCAATTCCGTTCAAAAGAGCAATTTATCCTGGAATCCAGCTCTTTTTCTGCAACTAATACCGCTCCACTTCCTCCTCCAGGGAAGATCTTTGTTGCACCAAATCTTCGCAAAAAACTTCTTACATGGGCTCACTCCTCCTTCATGGGCCATGCGGGCGGTCATAAGACACTTAAATTCATTCAGCGCTCCTACTGGTGGCCTCATCTCAGGACTGACGTTCAGGAATTCATAGCTGCCTGTCCAAAATGTGCCCAGCATAAAAGTCCCAAAGGTCCACCAGCCGGGTTACTCCATCCTTTGCCGGTACCACCAAGAACATGGATGCATATTTCTATGGACTTTATTACAGATTTACCTACGTCTGGTGGGCGGAACACCGTATGGGTCATAGTTGACCGATTCTCTAAAATGGCACACTTTGTTCGGCTGGCTAATCTTCCATCTGCATCCCAATTGGCAAAATTGTTTATAGCAGAGATCTTTCGACTCCACGGTCTACCACAGGAAATCGTGTCTGATAGAGGTCCTCAATTTGTGGCCAAGTTTTGGAGATCCCTATGTTCTGCTCTTGGCGTGAAATTAAACTTCTCCTCAGGATATCATCCCCAAACGGAAGGTCAAACAGAGAGAGTGAACCAGGATCTGGAGACTTTTCTGCTTTTATTCATGTCCTCCTCACAGGACGACTGGCTGGACTTCCTCCTGTTCGCAGAATTTGCCCATAACAATCTTTATCACTCTGCCACAAAATCTTCTCCATTCTTCATTAATTATGGTTACCATCCAAGAGTTCCCGACTTTCAACTTCTGTCTACGCTTGAGGTTCCTGCCGCAGAGTCAACACTTCGACAAATTTACTGAAGCCTGGAAACAAATTCATAAGACTTTGCTCAAGACATCCAAGAGATATAAGACCTATGCAGATCTGAAACGAAAAGCTGTACCAAGCCTTAAGGTAGGAGATCGGGTTTGGGTTTCCACACGTAACCTACGATTAAAGGTTCCTACAAAGAAGTTTGCTCCCAGATTTATTGGGCCTTACCCAATCGAAAAAGTGTTGAATCCTGTGGCTTACAAAGTGAAATTACCTCCGCAGTTAAGAATTCCTAATGCATTTCATATTTCTCTCTTAAAACCATTGGTACTTAATCGGTTCAGAGCCGCTCTGCCTAAATCACCCAAGATCCAATCAGCACATGGAGACGAATTTGAGATTCACAAGATGCTCGATTCTCACAGACGTTATGGTCACATCCAGTATCTTGTTGATTGGAAGGGGTATGGGCCAGAGGAGAGATCTTGGGTAGATGCAGAGGATGTCCATGCTCCAAGACTTCTTCGGACATTTCATGCCAAGTTTCCAACTAAACCACATAGGTGTCCGGAGTCCACCCGCAAAGGGGGGGAACTGTCAGCGTCCGGAGTCTTACCGGTACGCTGGGGCCGCGGGGCTGGCTTCCTTGGCGTTGTGCGGGCAGCGGCGGAGGTGGGCTGCTGCGCCAGATCCGTGGGCAGCAGTAGCGGCGGTGAGGGGGTCCGCTCGTGGCGGCGGGACGCCGCTACAGCGAGTCGCTCTTGCTGAGCCGTTGCTAGGAGACCAGAGGCAGTGAGCAATGTGGCTTTGCAAAAAGGTCTGCATTACTGGGCGCCGCCATGTTGGAGACCAAGTTTTAAACATAGTTCCTGTTTCCTGTTTCTTCCAGCCAATCCAGGGGAAGCTCTCCCTATAATAGGGGGCTGGTTTAGGACAGGGACGCCAGTGCTTCAAGTTACAACCCTGTTGTAGGTGCTTTAGCCTGTGCTCCCAGGATTCCTGCTGTATTCTGGTTCCTCCTGATCCTGCTTGGTCGGTTCTCTGTTGCTGCTGCAGCCCTGCCGTTTCTAGCCTGCTACTGCCTGTGGAAGCGCTCCTGGAAAACCCGGTCCAGTAAGACTCTTTGGGCACAGTCGGCCCCGGATCTTCTGCCTCGTCTTTCAAGCCACACTCCACAGATCTTTCACCAGCCACGCCTTTGTACCACCAACCATAGCCTGCAGATTACCTTCAGCCTCATTTTCCAAACCACAGTCCTTTTCTCCAGCCACGTCTTCAACCACCATCCACAGTTCCACAGTTCATCATCTACAGTCTCGTCTTTCAAATCATAGTCCACAGTTCTTCGCCCCCAGCCACGTCTTTAACCATCGTGCTCCAGCCTCGGTTCTTTACCTCAGCCCTGTACATAATAAATTCTTTCCATTGACTCTCAAACCCCACCTACGTTCTTCATTGCTCCGTGTCCCATGCGAAGGAACTATATCCAGCCCCCTCATCTGGTTCATTCACCGCCTGCTACCTCCTCGGGCAAATCTCAGCTGCCGGATCCCCAAACTTTGCTAGACGTGACAGTATCTCCTCTCCAGGCTTCTCCAGGAGAGGAGACAGAAAAAGTAGGTAAGTATGCAATATGTATCTTACACCTGTAACATTAGCAAAGTCAGACATTGACAGAATTCAGTCAGTGGTCAGCGCATAAATGCTTATTAGCTCTGCTTACTGGAAATTGATATCCTCCAGTCTGACATTGAACAGGATCAGCTGCCTTTTTTTACCCTTTAATTTTGTGCAATTTGAGCTCATTCTAAAACTGACTAACTGGCCATCAAAACAGCAGCATATATACAGTAGACAACTTCACCTACATAACAAATATAAGGGCTATTTTTTTTTTAACCCACTACAATGTTTTTAAACATTTAACAATTGTGCCATCTAGTGGAAATTGTTCTGCTATGCAGTGGAAATAATCCTTGAGTCTTTGAACCACTACAGGGCATGCATTAAGGCACTATATTAGGTTCTATGATGGCTGCTTTTGCATACTTATGGCTTGTGAGGTCAGGTCATTCAGTAAACCTAGGCCTAGGTTGCAGGAGGGCGAGGTTAGAGTTAGGCTGCAGAAGGGGTGGATTAGATTTAGGCTGCAGAAGTGGTAGGCTAGGATTAGGAGTAGGGTGAAAATACCAGCATCCGTCGGTTTTCGTACCAAACCCCTCTGGCTATACTTTTTGAGTCCTATAACATTGTAATAAATCAAAGGATTTCCATGATGTAGTGACATTATGAAATCTGTCCTATCACATATACTACGTTAAGGGGCCCATTTATCAATAAGTTATCTTTTTAAAACTCGTTTATGATAAATGGTGCTTCAGCCAATCAGCTTCCAACTGGCATATGTCAAACAAATGACAAATGGAAGCTGATTGGCTAAAGCATCATTTATTCATAATACTAGAGTTTTAAATAGCTAAAACTCAATAATAAATGGGCGCCTATCTGAGTTACATAACCCACACATTCCAGTACATTGGCAGTCCATCACATTCTCAGGGGTCTAATGGTTCATCTATCATGGATCACACATTCAATGTGATCTGGGCAGGATCTTACCGATCTTATGCGATTTATAATGAGCTGATGTATTAATCAGCAAATGCAAGAACAAGGGCTACCTGCGATGTGCTGTGACAGCTGCCGGGGGTGCTGCACATGAGCAGTCACCTAGACCGCACAAGCACCTCAGAGGAGGGCTTCTCTGGCTACATATGCGGTCGTAGCCCATACTCTACCGCCATCTTAGGCTGGCAGTAGCTGCACGGGCCAACATCAGGAATGCTCTGAGATTCTACTTTGATGGTAATAAACATGGAATGATGACAACCATTGCAAACCCAGCATCGAATGGAGAAAGCAAAGCCATCAGATCATAAATATCGAAGGTCGTCAATGTTTTATATCCATCCATCCTATTCACTACACCTCCCTTTGCTGGGTAACAATAACTTTCAGAATGGATTGGATACTATTCCCTTCCTAACGTGGAACACTCAGGGAACCTCGCTTAAACATCCATTAACATTTCAGCAGGCACACACACAATATGATTTTTTACAATCTTATTCATCTAGAAATATAGCTCTTTTTTATTATTAAGAATCCCTTACTTTCCAGGCACATTCACCACGGGCATCACTAAGTGGCAGACATGCTTTCCAGATTTACAAAAGTTCCCCTAGTGGAACCTGATATTGAACAATGGAGTAGGAGTGGTAGTGTCACATGAATGGAGCTATCCCAATGAACACAATAATGGGCATAGATACCAATGAAATGTGGAAGAGAAATACCAAAATAGACAATTTAATATACAATGAACAAAATAAAAGAGATGGCACTTATTAAAAAAATAAAAAGTCCTACCCAGGTTGGTGTTATCGAGCCGCAGGTATGATCAAATGTGCAGAATACCCGGGTTTTCCCTTGTCATGGCACCAAAACGTGAACCAAAAGTTCACAAGGCGGAATGCCGGTATTCCTTCTTGTAGTAGTCACAGGTAAAACATGCCAACTTGTTTTGAGACACAAGTCTCTTCTTTAAGGCTTGAAGAAGCGGACCAATTACTCCCACCTGCAAGCCTAAAAACACTTGGCCGACTCATAAAGCACCCCAATATACCTGTCCCTTAACTCATAACCCAATTTCCATCACTTTACATTTTTTGACCCCAAAGATGACGTCATTATTGGCTAATTAAAAATAATTAAAAGTGTCAAAGTGCTAAATTAGTCATTCAGGAGCGTTGTCCAAGGCATTCAAAGACAAACCCTGACATTTTTACCTTAAAATAGGGATTTGCACTATTTATCACCAGTTCTGAGCTGGTGAAGAGAAATTTACTATATGCCTTATGGAGACTTATCGCCGATATGGTATCTCCGCTAATAGGATATCGGCGATATGTTATAAAAAAAACGCAATATCGCAGCTAATTGGTTACCCCCCCTTTAAATCATAAGCACTATTTTCTGTGTTGTTTATGATTTTCTTCAGGATGCCTAGTCAAAAACCCTTTAATGCAAATTAACAAACACATCTGTACTTGGACCAGTGCTTTTTAATATCTTTATTGGTGACATTGCAAATGGCATTAAAGGGAAAGTCTACCTTTTGCAAATGACACAAAGGTATGCAACAGGGTAGACACACAAGGTGGGGGTAAAACAAATGATTGAGGATCTAGGTGGACCAGAGGAATGGTCAAGAGTGTGGCAATTACAGTTTAATGCCATAAAATGCAAAATCATGCACTTGGGTCTCAAAAATCCAAAATCGAAATATAGTATGTAAAAGCTAAATATAGTACAGTAAATCCAAAAGCTAAAATAGGATTTTAATACCTACAGGTAAATCCTTTTCTCCTAGTCCGTAGAGGATGCTGGGGTCCACTTCAGTACCATGGGGCATAGACGGCTCCGCAGGAGCCATGGGCACTCCAAGACCTTTCAAAGGGTGTGAACTGGCTCCTACCTCTATGCCCCTCCTCCAGACCTCAGTTATAGGAATTGTGCCCAGGGAGACGGACATTTCGAGGAAAGGATTTACTTTTAAACTAATGGTGAGATTCATACCAGCTCACAGCGCAACCATGCCGCACAACATGGCATTCAACATAACACACGCCAACATGCATGAACCATTTGCAGCAACATGCTGAAAACAAATGTAACACAACTTGTGTAACTATAAAGGACAAAACTGCAGGTAAAGTACGCACTGGGTCGGGTGCCCAGCATCCTCTACGGACTAGGAGAAAAGGATTTACCGGTAGGTATTAAAATCCTATTTTCTCATATACGTCCTAGAGGATGCTGGGGTCCACTTCAGTACCATGGGGTTATACCAAAGCTTTAGTACGGGCGGGAGAGTGCGGATGACCCTGCAGCACCGATTGACCATACTTGAGGTCCTCATTGGCCAAAGTGTCAAACTTATAAAATTTAGCAAATGTGTTTGACCCTGACCAAGTAGCCGCTCGGCAAAGTTGTAAAGCCGAGACGCCCCGGGCAGCCGCCCAGGATGAGCCCACTTTCCTAATAGAATGGGCCTTCACCGACTTCAGTAACGGCAATCCTGCCATAGAATGAGCGTGCTGAATCGTACCTCTGATCCAGCGCGCAATAGTCTGCTTAGGAGCAGGACACCCAATAATGTTGGGAGCATACAGGACAAACAGGGCGTCTGTTTTCCGTATCCGAGCTGTTCTTGCGACATAGATCTTCAAAGCTCTAACCACATTTAGAGACTTTGACTCAGTGAAAGTGTCAGTAGCTACTGGCACCACAATAGGTTGGTTTATGTGGAAAGATGAAACCACCTTTGGAAGAAAATGTTGGCGAGTTCTGAACTCCGCCCTATCTTCATTGAAAATCAGGTAAGGGCTCTTGTGAGACAAGGCCCCCAACTCAGACACCCGTCTCGCGGATGCCAAGGCCAAAAGCATCACCACTTTCCAAGTGAGAAACTTCAATTCTATCTCCTGCAGAGGTTCAAACCAATCTGATTGAAGGAACTGCAACACCACATTAAGGTCCCATGGTGCCACTGGAGGCACAAATGGAGGCTGGATGTGCAGAACCCCTTTCACGAACATCTGAACTTCTGGAAAGGAGGCCAATTGTTTTTGAAAGAAAACTGATAAGGCCGAAATCAGGACCTTGATTGACCCCAATCTAAGGCCCGCATCCACACCAGCCTGCAGAAAATGGAGAAAACGTCCCAACTCAAACTCTTCCGTAGGAGCCTTCTTGGATTCACACCAAGACACATATTTTCTCCAAATACGGTGGTAATGTTTAGACGTTACCCCTTTCCTGGCCTGAATAAGAGTGGGGATGACTTCCTTGGGCATACCCTTTCGGGCTAGGATCCGGCGCTCAACAGCCATGCCGTCAAACGTAGCCGCGGTAAGTCTTGATACACACACGGCCCCTGCTGTAATAGGGCCTCTCGAGGGGGAAGAGGCCGAGAATCTTCTATGAGCAACTCCTGAAGATCTGGATACCAAGCCCTCCTTGGCCAGTCTGGGGCAATGAAGATTGCTCGAACTCAGGGAACTGTCTAACACCGGGGGTGACTCCCATATTTTCCTGTCCTCTAAAGGGAAAGGATAAGCAATTTGAATCCTATTGGGAATACGAAATTTCTTTTCAGGAATCACCCACACTCCCTCAAAAAGAGTATTGAGCTCGTGGGAAGGAGAGAAAGTTACCTTACATTTCTTTTCCTTATAGAAATAAGCCTTCTCCTGAGGTACAGTAGGGGCTTCCGTAACTTCTAAAACCTCTTTTATAGCAACAATCATATATTGTATGTTTTTTGCCAATTTAGGATCTACCTCGCTGGAATCACTATCGTCGACACAAGAATCAGAGTCTGTGTCGGTATCAGTATGTACAATGTTTGCAAACGGTCTTTTATGTGACCCAGACGGGTCGCCTGCGGATGAGACAGCAGAATCCTGAAAAATCACATCTTCAACTGATTTTCTCCAACTTTCTGCATGAGACTCAAACTTATCTAATCTCCTACTGATATGATTCACACTATCAAGTAATTCTTTCACCCATTCAGGCTCGTGGTGTGCCGGCAGCGCCACCACATTACAACTCTGTGTCCCTAAAATGGCTCCCTCAGGGGAAGAACTCCCTGCCTCAGACATGTCACACACGTGTACAAACACCCCACAGACACTCCGGGACTTATAGGGGACAGACCCACAGTAAAATCTGTCAGAAGGACACAGATAGGAGCAGCCAGTTCACAAACCCAGCGCCAGTAACACAATGCCTGTGAAACATAAAATGCCCACTGACATACAGTGCTTTTTTATAATGTAAATACACAATGTAAAGCACCAATTTCACTGTGCCCCCCCCCCCTGTTTTTCACCCTGATACTTGTATTCAGTAGTGGAGGAGGAGCAGCATTGTCTCTGCAGCTTGAGAAGAGAGAGAAAATGGTGCTGAGCAGTGTGCTGGCTGACTGAGGAGGAAGCTCCGCCCCCGCAATGGTGCGTTTCTCCTCAGCGATTTTCACAATAATATTTATACTGGGGGGGGGGTAGGGCTGTGCCATGGCATCTTATGCTCCCTTTCTGCCAGTTTAATTAGGTTTCATGCTGCCCAGGGCGCCCCCACCCCCCACGCAGTGACAAACGCAGGATTTCTAGAGGGGGATTTCTAAATACAGTCCACAATATCCCACTCTGTGGAACAGTGGAGCAAGTGCATGAGTCTGGGGAAGCAATAAAGGAACCTAGTAATGACCCTGGACCTATAACATTGGTCTTTTTATACACTAGGCAATGTATGGAATACACATTATTAGTATTTAACACTATAGATGGTCTAGGGCATAGGTTCTTAAACTCTATAAATATCTACACAAATATAATAGAACCAGTATTGCATTTTCTAAGCACGCATTCTCCCACCTCATGGTAAGGCTCCTGTCTCTTCTTCCTGGTAGCTACTCTCTGGTCCAGTGTACTGCATGAAAACTCAGATCCACACACACAGCAAACTTGGTAGAAGAAGCTGCTACCACTGGGCATGTGCAGCAGCTCTGCTAGGTCCCTTAAAGTGCATGATGTGGTGGCCGCTCTAGTCATCGAATTATATACCATTGCTATTGTTGTCATAATTTGAGCCACATTCCAAGAGGAGGGGGGTTTCTGGGCAACCGGAACCCCCCCCCCCCCCCCCCGCGTTTGCCTATGCCCCCACGCCCTGCACCCCGCAGTACCTGTGTGTGAGTGGGCAACATGGTGCGCTGCGCTGCGGTCCCGCCAGCCACGCGGTACCTTTAGCCGTCACCTTGATTGAGGATCTATCTTCTTACACTCACCTGTCTTCTGACTTCTGTCTCTGCAAGGGGGGTGACGGTGTGCTGTGGAGTGAGCATCTAGGCGCAGCTAGCGTTCAGTACCCATCAGGAGCTAATGGTGTCCTGTCAGCCAGAAGCAGAGCCATGAAACTCTTTAGGAAGTTGGTTCCTACTTCTGCCCCCTCAGACCCACGAAGCAGGGAGACTGTTGCCAGCAGTTCTCCCTGTAAATAAAAAACCTAACATAAGTCTTTTCAGAGAAACTCAGTAGAGCTCCCCTGGAGTGCATCCAGTCTGCCTGGGCACATTTCTAAAACTGAGGTCTGGAGGAGGGGCATAGAGGGAGGAGCCAGTTCACACCCTTTGAAAGGTCTTGGAGTGCCCATGGCTCCTGCGGAGCCGTCTATGCCCCATGGCACTGAAGTGGACCCCAGCATCCTCTAGGACGTATGAGAAAATAAGAATTTACTCACCGGTAATTCTATTTCTCGTAGTCCGTAGTGGATGCTGGGTACTCCGTAAGGACCGTGGGGAATAGACGGGCTCCGCAGGAGACTGGGCACTCTAAAAGAAAGATTAGGTCCTATCTGGTGTGCACTGGCTCCTCCCTCTATGCCCCTCCTCCAGACCTCAGTTAGGGAAACTGTGCCCGGAAGAGCTGACACTACAAGGAAAGGATTTGGAATCCCGGGTAAGACTCATACCACCCACACCAATCACACCGTAAAACTCGTGATAACTATACCCAGTTAACAGTATGAATAACAACTGAGCCTCACTGAACAGATGGCTCATAACAATAACCCTTTAGTTAAGCAATAACTATATACAAGTATTGCAGACAATCCGCACTTGGGACGGGCACCCAGCATCCACTACGGACTATGAGAAATAGAATTACCGGTGAGTAAATTCTTATTTTCTCTGACGTCCTAGTGGATGCTGGGTACTCCGTAAGGACCATGGGGATTATACCAAAGCTCCCAAACGGGCGGGAGAGTGCGGATGACTCTGCAGCACCGAATGAGCAAACTCAAGGTCCTCCTCAGCCAGGGTATCAAACTTGTAGAATTTTGCAAACGTGTTTGATCCCGACCAGGTAGCAGCTCAGCAAAGTTGTAAAGCAGAGACCCCTCGGGCAGCCACCCAAGAAGAGCCCACCTTCCTCGTGGAATGGGCTTTCACTGATTTAGGATGCGGCAGTCCAGCCGTAGAATGTGCAAGTTGAATCGTGCAATAGATCCAGCGAGCAATAGTCTGCTTAGAAGCAGGAGCACCCAGCTCGTTGGGTGCATGCAGGATAAACAGAGAGTCAGTTTTTCTGACTCTAGCCGTCCTGGAAACATAGATTTTCAGGGCCCGGACTACGTCTAGCAACTTGGAAGCCTCCAAGTCCCGAGTAGCCGCAGGCACCACAATAGGTTGGTTCAAATGAAACGCTGATACCACCTTAGGGAGAAATTGGGGACGAGTCCTCAATTCTGCCCTGTCCATATGGAAGATCAGATAGGGGCTTTTACATGACAAAGCCGCCAATTCTGACACACGCCTAGCCGAAGCCAAGGCCAAAAGCATGACCACTTTCCACGTGAGATATTTTAACTCCACGGTCTGAAGTGGCTCAAACCAATGTGATTTTAGGAAATCCAACACAACGTTGAGATCCCAAGGTGCCACTGGGGGCACAAAAGGGGGCTGAATATGCAGCACACCCTTAACAAATGTCTGAACTTCACGCAGTGAAGCCAGTTCTTTCTGAAAGAAAATAGACAGGGCCGAAATCTGGACTTTAATGGATCCCAATTTTAGGCCCATAGTCACTCCTGACTGTAGGAAGTGCAGAAATCGACCCAGCTGAAATTCTTCTGTTGGGGCCTTCATAGCCTCACACCAAGCAACATATTTTCGCCATATGCGGTGATAATGTTTTGCTGTCACATCCTTCCTAGCTTTTATCAGCGTAGGAATGACTTCGACCGGAATGCCCTTTTCCATCAGGATCCGGCGTTCAACCGCCATGCCGTCAAACGCAGCCGCGGTAAGTCTTGGAACAGACAGGGCCCCTGCTGTAGCAGGTCCTGTCTGAGAGGCAGAGGCCAAGGGTCCTCTGAGATCATTTCTTGCAGTTCCGGGTACCAAGTCCTTCTTGGCCAATCTGGAACGACGAGAATAGTTCTTACTCCTCTCTTTCTTATTATCCTCAGTACCGACTGGTACACCCACGGTGTCACTAGAGCGTCCACAGCTATTGCCTGAGGGTCCCTTGACCTGGCGCAATATCTTTTTAGCTTTTTGTTGAGGCGGGACGCCATCATGTCCACCTGTGGCCTTTCCCAACTATTTACAATCAGCTGGAAGACTTCTGGATGAAGTCCCCACTCTCCCGGGTGGAGGTCGTGCCTGCTGAGGAAGTCTGCTTCCCAGTTGTCCACTCCCGGAATGAACACTGCTGACAGTGCTATCACGTGATTTTCCGCCCAACGGAGAATCCTTGTGGCTTCTGCCATCGCCATCCTGCTTCTTGTGCCGCCCTGTCGGTTTACATGGGCGACCGCCGTGATGTTGTCTGACTGAATCAGCACCGGCTGGTTTTGAAGCAGGGGTCTTGCCTGACTTAGGGCATTGTAAATGGCCCTTAGTTCCAGAATATTTATGTGTAGGGAAGCTTCCTGACTCGACCATTGTCCTTGGAAGTTTCTTCCCTGAGTGACTGCCCCCCAACCTCGGAGGCTTGCATCCGTGGTCACCAGGACCCAGTCCTGTATGCCGAATCTGCGGCCCTCGAGTAGATGAGTACTCTGCAGCCACCACAGCAGAGACACCCTGGCCCTCGGGGACAGGGTGATCAGCCGATGCATCTGAAGATGCGATCCGGACCACTTGTCTAACAGATCCCACTGAAAGATCCGTGCATAGAATCTGCCGAATGGAATTGCCTCGTAAGAAGCTACCATATTTCCCAGGACTCGCGTGCAGTGATGCACCGACACCTGTTTTGGTTTTAGGAGGTCTCTGACCAGAGATGACAACTCCTTGGCCTTCTCCTCCGGGAGAAACACCTTCTTCTGTTCTGTGTCCAGAATCATACCCAGGAACAGCAGACGCGTCGTAGGAACCAGCTGCGACTTTGGGATATTCAGAATCCAGTCGTGCTGTTGTAGTACTTCCTGAGATAGTGCTACTCCGACCAACAACTGCTCCCTGGACCTCGCCTTTATAAGGAGATCGTCCAAGTACGGGATAATTATAACTCCCTTCTTTCGAAGGAGTATCATCATTTCGGCCATTACTTTGGTAAATACCCTCGGTGCCGTGGACAGACCAAACGGCAACGTCTGGAATTGGTAATGGAAGTCCTGTACCACAAAACGGAGGTACACCTGGTGAGGTGGGTAAATGGGGACATGTAGGTAAGCATCCTTGATGTCCAGTGATACCATGTAATCCCCCTCTTCCAGGCTTGCAATAACCGCCCTGAGCGATTCCATTTTGAACTTGAACTTCCTTATATAAGTGTTCAAGGATTTCAAATTTAGAAAGGGTCTCACCGAACCGTCTGGTTTCGGTACCACAAACATTGTGGAATAGTAACCCCGTCCCTGTTGAAGGAGGGGAACTTTTATTATCACCTGCTGGAGGTACAGCTTGTGAATTGCCGCCAGTACTACCTCCCTGTCCTGGGGAGTAGCTGGCAAGGCTGATTTGAGGTAACGGCGAGGGGGAGACGTCTCGAATTCCAGCTTGTATCCCTGAGATACCACTTGTAGAACCCAGGGATCCACCCGTGAGCGAACCCACTGGTCGCTGAAATCCCGGAGATGAGCCCCCACCGCACCTGGCTCCACCAGTGGAGCCCCAGCGTCATGCGGTGGACTTAGTGGAAGCAGGGGAGGATTTTTGTTCTTGGGAACTGGCTGTATGGTGCAGCTTTTTCCCTCTACCCCTGCCTCTGGGCAGAAAGGACGCGCCTTTAACCCGCTTGCCTTTCTGGGGCCGAAAGGACTGTACCTGATAATACGGTGCTTTCTTAGGCTGTGAGGGAACCTGAGGTAAAAATGTCGACTTCCCAGCTGTTGCTGTGGAAACGAGGTCCGAGAGACCATCCCCAAACAATTCCTCACCCTTGTAAGGCAAAACCTCCATGTGCCTTTTAGAATCCGCATCACCTGTCCACTGCCGAGTCCATAATACTCTCCTGGCAGAAATGGACATTGCATTAATTCTAGATGCCAGCCGGCAAATATCCCTCTGTGCATCTCTCATATATAAGACGACGTCTTTAATATGCTCTATGGTTAGCAAAATCGTATCCCTGTGGAGGGTATCAATATTTTCCGACAGGGTATCGGACCAAGCTGCTGCAGCACTACACATCCAAGCTGAAGCAATTGCAGGTCTCAGTATAGTACCTGAGTGTGTATATACAGACTTCAGGATAGCCTCCTGCTTTCTATCCGCAGGCTCCTTTAAGGCGGCCGTATCCTGAGACGGCAGTGCCACCTTTTTTGACAAGCGTGTGAGCGCCTTATCCACTCTCTGGGATGTCTCCCAACGTAACCTGTCCTCTGGCGGGAAAGGGTACGCCATCAGTAACTTTTTAGAAATCACTAGTTTCTTATCGGGGGAAGCCCACGCTTCTTCACACACTTCATTCAACTCATCTGATGGGGGAAAAACCACTGGTTGCTTTTTCTCCCCAAACATAATACCCTTTTTAGTGGTACCTGGGTTAATGTCAGAAATGTGCAACACATTTTTCATTGCCGTAATCATGCAACGGATGGCCCTAGTGGAATGTACATTAGTCTCGTCCTCGTCGACACTGGAGTCAGACTCTGTGTCGACATCTGTGTCTGCCATCTGAGGTAGCGGGCGTTTTTGAGCCCCTGATGGCCTTTGAGACGCCTGGGCAGGCACTGGCTGAGAAGCCGGCTGTCCAACAGCTGTTATGTCATCGAACCTTTTATGCAAGGAGTTGACACTGTCGTGTAAAACCTTCCACATATCCATCCACTCTGGTGTCGACCCCGCAGGGGGTGACATCACATTTATCGGCACCTGCTCCGCCTCCACATAAGCATCCTCATCAAACATGTCGACACAGCCGTACCGACACACCGCACACACACAGGGAATGCTCTGACTGAGGACAGGACCCCACAAAGTCCTTTGGGGAGACAGAGAGAGAGTATGCCAGCACACACCACAGCGCTATATAATAAGGGATTTACACTAACACAAAATAAGATTTTACTCACCGGTAAATCTATTTCTCGTAGTCCGTAGTGGATGCTGGGACTCCGTAAGGACCATGGGGATTAGCGGCTCCGCAGGAGACTGGGCACAACTAAAGAAAGCTTTAGGACTACCTGGTGTGCACTGGCTCCTCCCACTAAGACCCTCCTCCAGACCTCAGTTAGGATACTGTGCCCGGAAGAGCTGACACAATAAGGAAGGATTTTGAATCCCGGGTAAGACTCATACCAGCCACACCAATCACACCGTATAACTCGTGATACTATACCCAGTTAACAGTATGAAATATAACTGAGCCTCTCAACAGATGGCTCAACAATAACCCTTTAGTTAGGCAATAACTATAAACAAGTATTGCAGACAATCCGCACTTGGGATGGGCGCCCAGCATCCACTACGGACTACGAGAAATAGATTTACCGGTGAGTAAAATCTTATTTTCTCTGACGTCCTAAGTGGATGCTGGGACTCCGTAAGGACCATGGGGATTATTCCAAAGCTCCCAAACGGGCGGGAGAGTGCGGATGACTCTGCAGCACCGAATGAGCAAACTCTAGGTCCTCCTCAGCCAGGGTATCAAACTTGTAGACTCTTACAAAAATGTTTTAACCCGACCAAGTAACAGCTCGGCAAAGTTGTAAAGCCGAGACCCCTCGGGCAGCCGCCCAGGAAGAGCCCACTTTTCTCGTGAAAATGGGCTTTTACAGAATTAGGGTGCGGCAGTCCAGCCGCAGAATGTGCAAGTTGAATCGTGCTACAGATCCAGCGAGCAATCGTCTGCTTAGAAGCAGGAGCACCCAGCTTGTTGGGTGCATACAGGAGAAATAGCTAGTCAGTTTTCCTGACTCCAGCTGTCCTGGAAACATATACTTTTCAGGGCCCTGACTACATCCAGTAACTTGGAATCCTCCAAGTCCCAAGTAGCCGCAGGCACCACAATAGGTTGGTTCACATTAAAAAATTATACCACCTTAGGAAGGAATTGGGAACGAGTCCTCAATTCCGCCTTATCCATATAAAATACAGATAAGGGCTTTTGTATGACAAAGCCGCCAATTCTGATACACGCCTGGCCGACGCCAAGGCCCACAGAATGACCACTTTCCACGTGAGGTATTATAGCTCCACGGATTTAAGTGTCTCAACCCAATGCGACTTCAGGAAATCCAACACCACGTTGAGATCCCACGGTGCCACTGGAGGCACAAACGGGGGCTGACTATGCAGCACTCCCTTAACAAAAGTCTGAACTTCAGGCAGTGAAGCCAGTTAAATTTTGGAAGAAAATCGATAGAGCCGAAATCTGGACCTTAATGGAACCCAATTTTAGGCCCATAGTCACCTCTGACTGTAGGAAGTGCAGAAATCGACCTAGCTGAAATTTCTCCTTTGGGGCCTTCCTGGCCTCACAGTACGCAACATATTTCCGCCATATGCGGTGATAATGGTTTGCGTTCACTTCTTTCCTAGCTTCAAATAGCGTAGGGATAACTTCCTCCGGAATTCCCTTTTCCTTCAGGATCTGGCGTTCAACCGCCATGCCGTCAACGCAGCCGCGGTACGTCTTGGAACAGACAGGCCCCCTGCTGCAGCAGGTCCTGTCTGAGCGGCAGAGGCCATGGGTCCTCTGAGATCATTTCTTGGAGTTCTGGTTACCAAGCTCTTCTTGGCCAACCCGGAACAATGAGTATAGTTCTTACTCCTCTCCTTCTTATTATTCTCATTACCCTGGGTAAGAGAGGCAGAGAAGGGAACACATACACCGACTGGTACCCCCACGGTGTTACCAGAGCGTCCACAGCTATCGCCTGAGGGTCCTTGACCTGGCGCAATATCTTTGTAACTTTTAGTTGAGGCGGGACGCCATCATGTCCACCTGTGGCCTTTCCCAACGGTGTACAATCATTTGGAAGACTTCTGGATGAAGTCCCCACTCTCCCGGGTGGAGGTTTCTTAGTTGTCCACTCCGGAAATGAACACTGCTGACAGTGCTAACACATGATTTTCCGCCCATCGGAGAATCCTTGTGGCTTCTGCCATCGCCATCCTGCTTCTTGTGCCGCCCTGTCGGTTTACATGAGCGACCGCCGTGATGTTGTCTGACTGGATCAGCACCGGCCGGTGTTGAAGCAGGGGTCTAGCCTGACTTAGGGCATTGTAAATGGCCCTCAGTTCCAGAATATTTATGTGTAGGGAAGTCTCCTGACTTTTCCATAGCCTTGGAAGTTCCTTCCCTGTGTGACTGCCCCCCAGCCTCGAAGGCTGGCATTCGTGGTCACCAGGACCCAGTCCTGTATGCCGAATCTGCGGCCCCCTAGAAGATGAGCACTCTGCAGCCACCACAACAGCGACACCCTGACCCTTGGAGACAGGGTTATCCGCCGATGCATCTGAAGACCACTTGTCCAACAGATCCCACTGGAAAATCCTTGCATGGGACCTGGCGAATGGAATTTCTTCGTAAGAAGCTACCATCTTTCCCAGGGCTCGCGTGCATTGATGCACCGACACCTGTATACGTATTAGGAGGTCTCTGTCTAGAGACAACAACTCCTTGGACTTCTCCTCCGGGAGAAACCCTTTTTATCCTGTTCTGTGTCCAGAACCATACCCAGGAACAGTAGACGCGTCGTAGGAACCAGCTGCGACTTTGGAATATTCAGAATCCAGCCGTGCTGTTGTAGCACTTCCCGAGATAGTGCTACTCCGACGAACAACTGCTCCCTGGACCTCGCCTTTATAAGGAGATCGTCCAAGTACGGGATAATTATTTCGGCCATTACCTTGGTAAATACCTCGGTGCCGGGGACAGACCAACGGCAACGTCTGGAATTGGTAATGACAATCCTGTACCACAATATTGAGGTACTCCTGGTGAAGAGGGTAAATAGGGAAGGTAATCATCCTTGATGTCCAGTGATACCATGAAATTCTCCAGGCTTGCAATAATCGCCCTGAGCGATTCCATTTTGAACTTGAACCTTCGTATATAAAAGTGTTCAAGGCTTTCAATTTTAGAATGGGTCTCACCGAACCGTCTGGTTTCGGTACCACAACATTTTGGAATAGTAACCCCGGCCTTGTTGAAGGAGGGGTACCTTGCTTTCACCTGCTGGAAGTACAGCTTGTGAATTGCCGCCAGTACTACCTTTCTCCGAGGGCAGCCGGCAAGGCTGATGTGAGGTAACGGCGAGGGGGAGTCGCCTCGAACTCCAGCCTGTATCCCTGTGATACTATTTGCAGAACCTAGAGATCCACCTGTGGGCAAGCCCACTGGTCCCTGAAGTTCCCGAGACGCGCCCCTACCGCACCTGTCTCCACCTGTGGAGCCCCAGCGTCATGCGGTGGACTCAGAGGAAGCGGGGGAAGATTTTTGATCCTGGGAACTGGCTGCTGGTGCAGCTTTTTTCCTTCTTCCCTTGTCTCTGTGCAGAAAGGAAGCGCCTTTGACCCGCTTGCTTTTCTGAAGCCGAAAGGACTGTACCTGAAAATACGGTGCTTTCTTAGGCTGTGAGGAAACCTGAGGTAAAAAAAATTCTTCCCAGCTGTTGCTGTGGATACGAGGTCCCAGAGACCATCCCCAAACAATTCCTCACCCTTATAAGGCAGAATCTCCATGTGCCTTTTACAGGCAGCATCACCTGTCCACTGCCGGGTTTCTAATACCCTCCTGGCAGAATGGACATTGCATTAATTCTGGATGCCAGCCGGCAAATATCCCTCTGTGCATCTTTTATATATAAGACAACATCTTAAATATGCGCAATGTTAGCAAAATATTATCCCTGTCTTAGCGTATTAATATTATCTGACAGGGTATCAGACCACACTGCAGCAGCCCTATTTATGCTGAGGCAATTGCAGGTCTCAGTATATAACCTGAGTGTGTAAATACAGACTTCAGGATCGCCTCCTGCTTTTTATCAGCAGGTTCCTTCAAGGTGGCCGTATCCTAAGACGGCAGTGCCACCTTTTGACAAACGTGTGAGCGCCTTATCCACCCTAAGGGATATCTCCCAACGTGACCTATCCTCTGGCGGGAAAGGGTACGCCATCAGTAACTTTTTAGAAATTACCAGTTTCTTATCGGGGGAAACCACGCTTCTTTACACACTTCATTCATTCATCTGATGGGGGAACAAAACACTGGCTGCTTTTTCTCCCCCCAAAAAAAAAACCCTTTTATGTGGTACTTGGGTTCATGTCAGAAAATGCGTAACACATTTTTCATTGCCGAGATCATGTAACGGATGTTCCTAGTGGATTGTGTATATGTCTCAACCTCGTCGCCACTGGAGTCAGACTCCGTGTCGACATCTGTGTCTGCCATCTGAGGTAACGGGCGTTTTTTGAGCCCCTGATGGCCTTTGAGACGCCTGGGCAGGCGCGGGCTGAGAAGCCGGCTGTCCCACAGCTGTTACGTCATCCAGCCTTTTATGTAAGGAGTTGACACTGTCGGTTAATACCTTCCATCCACTCTGGTGTCGGCCCCACAGGGGGCGACATCCCATTTATCGCCCTCTGCTCCGCCTCCACGTAACCTTCCTCATCCAACATGTCGACACAGCCGTACCGACACACCACATACACACAGGGAATGCTCTGACTGAGGACAGGACCCCACAAAGTCCTTTGGGGAGACAGAGAGAGAGTATGCCAGCACACACCAGAGCGCTATATAATGCAGGGATTAACACTATAACTGAGTGATTTTTCCCCAAATAGCTGCTTGTATACATATATTGCGCCTAAATTTAGTGCCCCCCCTCTCTTTTTAACCCTTTGAGCCTGAAAACTACAGGGGAGAGCCTGGGGAGCTGTCTTCCAGCTGCACTGTGAAGAGAAAATGGCGCCAGTGTGCTGAGGGAGAAGCCCCGCCCCTTTTTCAACTGACTTTCTCCCGCTTTTTCTGGAATACTGGCAGGGGTAATTTTACATCTATATAGCCTCTAGGACTATATATGATGTAGATTTGCCAGCCAAGGTGTCATATATTGCCCTCAGGGCGCCCCCCCCAGCGCCCTGCACCCATCAGTGACCGGAGTGTGAGGTGTACATGAGGAGCAATGGCGCACAGCTGCAGTGCTGTGCGCTACCTTGGTGAAGACCGAAGTCTTCTGCCGCCGATTTTCCGGACTCTTCATGCTTCTGGCTCTGTAAGGGGGACGGCGGCGCGGCTCCGGGAACGAACACCAAGGTCGGGTCCTGCGGTCGATCCCTCTGGAGCTAATGGTGTCCAGTAGCCTAAGAAGCCCAAACTACCACCTGTTAGGTAGGTTCGCTTCTTCTCCCCTTAGTCCCTCGCTGCAGTGAGTCTGTTGCCAGCAGATCTCACTGTAAAATAAAAAACCTAAATATACTTTCTTTCTAGGAGCTCAGGAGAGCCCCTAGTGTGCATCCAGCTCAGCCGGGCACAAGAATCTAACTGAGGTCTGGAGGAGGGTCTTAGTGGGAGGAGCCAGTGCACACCAGGTAGTCCTAAAGCTTTCTTTAGTTGTGCCCAGTCTCCTGCGGAGCCGCTAATCCCCATGGTCCTTACGGAGTCCCAGCATCCACTTAGGACGTCAGAGAAAGTGATTTTTCCCTATAGCTGCTTTACATATACAGTTTGCGCCTAAATTTAGTGCCCCCCCTCTCTTTTTTACCCTTTGAGCCTGGAAACTGCAGGGGAGAGCCTGGGTAGCGGTCTTCCAGCGGAGCTGTGAAGAGGAAATGGCGCTAGTGTGCTGAGGGAGATAGCCCCGCCCCCTTCTCGGCGGACTTCTCCCGCTCTTATATTAATATTATGGCAGGGGATTTTTGCCCATATATAGTTGTTTAGACTATATTATGTGCTGTTTGCCAATGTAAGGTACTCTAATTGCAGCCCAGGGCGCCCCCCCCCCCAGCTCCCTGCACCCATCAGTGACCGGAGTATGTGGTGTGCATAGGGAGCAATGGCGCACAGCTGCAGTGCTGTGCGCTACCTTAATGAAGACCGGAGTCTTCAGCTGCCGATTTCCAGGATGATCTTCTTGCTTCTGGCTCTGCAAAAGGGAACGGCGGCACGGCTCCGGGACCGGACGACCGAGGCTGGGCCTGTGTTCGATCCCTCTGGAGCTAATGGTGTCCAGTAGCCTAGAAGCCCAAGCTAGCTGTAAGCAGGTAGGTTCGCTTCTCTCCCCTAAGTCCCTCGTAGCAGTGAGTCTGTTGCCAGCAGATCTCACTGAAAATAAAAAACCTAACAAATACTTTCTTTACTAGAAGCTCAGGAGAGCCCCTAGTGTGCAACCAGCTCGAGCCGGGCACAGATTCTAACTGAGGTCTGGAGGAGGGGCATAGAGGGAGGAGCCAGTGCACACCAGATAGGACCTAATCTTTCTTTTAGAGTGCCCAGTCTCCTGCGGAGCCCGTCTATTCCCCATGGTCCTTACGGAGTACCCAGCATCCACTAGGACGTATGAGAAATATATAATATAAATATCCAATCACAAACTGGACCCCGGCACTCCGGTCTGACGTAACTACTGCTCCGGTGCCTTCCCTTCAGGGCTTTCCACCTCTGTTAACATGTATTTCCTTGGGGAGGGCGGCACTCAAAGACTTGGCAAACGATATAGGTGAAAAAAAAACCGCAGGGCAACCTTTAGTGTGACGTTTCGGGGACTAACCCCTTCCTCAGACGAGTCCCCGAAACGTCACATTAAAGGTTGCCCTGCGGGGTTTTTTTCACCTATATCGTTTGCCAAGTCTTTGAGTGCCGCCCTCCCCAAGGAAATACATAATATAAATATCCAAAAGATAAATATGGCACTATAACTGGAAACTACTGAGGAGGAAAGGGATCTAGGAGTCACTATTTCAGGTGACTTAAAGGCAGGTAAGCAATGCAACAAAGCAATTAGGAAGGCTAGTCAGATGCTTGGCTGCACTGGGAGAGGAATCAGAAACAGAAAGAAGTAATAATGCCAATGTATAGGTCATTGGTAAGGCCTCATCTAGAATACTGTGTTCAATTCTGGAGTCCATATCTTCAAAAGGATATTAATACATTAGGGACTGCACAAAGAAGGGCAACTAAAATGGCGCATGGCCTACATCACAAAACATACCCCGAAAATAAGAATTTACTTACCGATAATTCTATTTCTCGGAGTCCGTAGTGGATGCTGGGGTTCCTGAAAGGACCATGGGGAATAGCGGCTCCGCAGGAGACAGGGCACAAAAAGTAAAGCTTTACGATCAGGTGGTGTGTACTGGCTCCTCCCCCTATGACCCTCCTCCAAGCCTCAGTTAGGTACTGTGCCCGGACGAGCGTACACAATAAGGAAGGATTTATGAATCCCGGGTAAGACTCATACCAGCCACACCAATCACACCGTACAACCTGTGATCTAAACCCAGTTAACAGTATGATAACAGCGGAGCCTCTGAAAAGATGGCTCACAACAATAATAACCCGATTTTTGTAACTATGTACAAGTAATGCAGATAATCCGCACTTGGGATGGGCGCCCAGCATCCACTACGGACTCCGAGAAATAGAATTATCGGTAAGTAAATTCTTATTTTCTCTATCGTCCTAGTGGATGCTGGGGTTCCTGAAAGGACCATGGGGATTATACCAAAGCTCCCAAACGGGCGGGAGAGTGCGGATGACTCTGCAGCACCGAATGAGAGAACTCCAGGTCCTCCTTAGCCAGGGTATCAAATTTGTAGAATTTTACAAACGTGTTCTCCCCCGACCACGTAGCCGCTCGGCAGAGTTGTAATGCCGAGACCCCTCGGGCAGCCGCCCAAGAAGAACCCACCTTCCTTGTGGAGTGGGCTTTTACCGATTTTGGCTGTGGCAGGCCTGCCACAGAATGTGCAAGCTGAATCGTACTACAAATCCAGCGAGCAATAGTCTGCTTAGACGCAGGAGCGCCCAACTTGTTGGGAGCATATAGTATAAACAGCGAGTCAGATTTCCTGACTCCAGCTGTCCTTGAAATGTATATTTTTAAAGCTCTGACAACGTCCAACAACTTGGAGTCCTCCAAGTCGCTTGTAGCCGCAGGCACTACAATAGGTTGGTTCAGATGAAATGCTGACACCACCTTAGGGAGAAAATGCGGACGAGTCCGCAGTTCTGCCCTGTCCGAATGGAAAATCAGATATGGGCTTTTGTAAGATAAAGCTGCCAGTTCTGACACTCTCCTGGCCGAAGCCAGGGCTAGTAGCATGGTCACTTTCCATGTGAGATATTTCAAATCCACAGTTTTTAGTGGTTCAAACCAATGAGATTTGAGAAAGTCCAAAACAACATTGAGATCCCACGGTGCCACTGGAGGCACCACAGGGGGCTGTATATGCAGCACTCCCTTAACAAAAGTCTGGACTTCAGGAACTGAAGCCAATTCTTTTTGGAAGAAAATCGACAGGGCCGAAATTTGAACCTTAATAGATCCCAATTTGAGACCCATAGACAATCCTGATTGCAGGAAATGTAGGAATCGACCCAGTTGAAATTCCTCCGTCGGAGCACTCCGATCCTCGCACCACGCAACATATTTTCGCCAAATGCGGTGATAATGTTGCGCGGTTACTTCCTTCCTTGCTTTAATCAAAGTAGGAATGACTTCTTCCGGCATGCCTTTTTCCTTTAGGATCCGGCGTTCAACCGCCATGCCGTCAAACGCAGCCGCGGTAAGTCTTGAAACAGACAGGGACCCTGCTGAAGCAAGTCCCTTCTCAGAGGTAGAGGCCACGGATCTTCCGTGATCATCTCTTGAAGTTCCGGGTACCAAGTCCTTCTTGGCCAATCCGGAACCACTAGTATCGTTCTTACGCCTCTTTGCCGTATAATTCTCAATACTTTTGGTATGAGAGGCAGAGGAGGAAACACATACACCGACTGGTACACCCAAGGCGTTACCAGCGCGTCCACAGCTATTGCCTGCGGATCTCTTGACCTGGCGCAATACCTGTCCAGTTTTTTGTTGAGGCGAGACGCCATCATGTCCACCATTGGTCTTTCCCAACGGGTTACCAGCATGTGGAAAACTTCTGGATGAAGTCCCCACTCTCCCGGGTGAAGGTCGTGTCTGCTGAGGAAGTCTGCTTCCCAGTTGTCCACTCCCGGGATGAACACTGCTGACAGTGCTATCACATGATTCTCTGCCCAGCGAAGAATCCTTGCAGCTTCTGCCATTGCACTCCTGCTTCTTGTGCCGCCCTGTCTGTTCACATGGGCGACTGCCGTGATGTTGTCCGACTGGATCAACACCGGTTTTCCTTGAAGCAGAGGTTCTGCCTGGCTTAGAGCATTGTAGATTGCTCTTAGTTCCAGAATGTTTATGTGAAGAGACGTTTCCAGGCTCGACCACACGCCCTGGAAGTTTCTTCCTTGTGTGACTGCTCCCCAGCCTCTCAGGCTGGCGTCCGTGGTCACCAGGATCCAATCCTGTATGCCGAATCTGCGGCCCTCCAATAGATGAGCACTCTGCAACCACCACAGAAGAGATACCCTTGTCCTTGGAGACAGGGTTATCCGCTGGTGCATCTGAAGATGCGACCCTGACCATTTGTCCAACAGATCCCTCTGGAAAATTCTTGCGTGGAATCTGCCGAATGGAATTGCTTCGTAAGAAGCCACCATTTTTCCCAGGACTCTTGTGCATTGATGTACAGACACCTTTCCTGGTTTTAGGAGGTTCCTGACAAGCTCGGATAACTCCTTGGCTTTTTCCTCCGGGAGAAAAACCTTTTTCTGAACCGTGTCCAGAATCATCCCTAGGAACAGCAGACGTGTTGTCGGAATTAACTGGGATTTTGGAATATTCAGAATCCACCCGTGCTGTTTTAGCACTTCTTGAGACAGTGCTAATCCCATCTCTAGCTGTTCTCTGGACCTTGCCCTTATTAGGAGATCGTCCAAGTATGGGATAATTAATACGCCTTTTCTTCGAAGAAGAATCATCATCTCGGCCATTACCTTGGTAAAGACCCGAGGTGCCGTGGACAATCCGAACGGCAGCGTCTGAAACTGATAGTGACAGTTCTGTACGACGAACCTGAGGTACCCCTGGTGTGAGGGGTAAATTGGAACGTGGAGATACGCATCCTTGATGTCCAAGGATACCATAAAGTCCCCTTCTTCCAGGTTCGCTATCACTGCTCTGAGTGACTCCATCTTGAACTTGAACTTCTTTATGTACAGGTTCAAGGATTTCAGATTTAGAATAGGTCTTACCGAGCCATCCGGCTTCGGTACCACAAATAGAGTGGAATAATACCCCTTTCCTTGTTGTAAAAGGGGTACCTTGACTATCACCTGCTGAGAGTACAGCTTGTGAATGGCTTCCAAGACCGTCACCCTGTCGGAGGGGGACGTTGGTAAAGCAGACTTCAGGAAACGGCGAGGTGGATCCGTCTCTAGTTCCAACCTGTACCCCTGAGATATTATCTGCAGGATCCAGGGATCTACCTGCGAGTGAGCCCACTGCGCGCTGAAATTCTTGAGACGACCCCCCACCGCCCCCGAGTCCGCTTGAGAAGCCCCAGCGTCATGCTGAGGCTTTTGTAGAAGCGGGGGAGGGCTTCTGTTCCTGGGAAGGAGCTGCCTGTTGCTGTCTCTTCCCCCTTCCTCTGCCTCGTGGCAGATATGAATATCCCTTTGCTCTCTTGTTTTTAAAGGAACGAAAGGGCTGCGGTTGAAAAGTCGGTGTCTTTTTCTGTTGGGGAGTGACTTGAGGTAAAAAGGTGGATTTCCCGGCTGTAGCCGTGGCCACCAAATCCGATAGACCGACACCAAATAACTCCTCCCCTTTATACGGCAAAACTTCCATATGCCGTTTTGAGTCCGCATCGCCTGACCACTGTCGCGTCCATAAACTTCTTCTGGCCGAAATGGACATAGCACTTACCCGTGATGCCAGTGTGCAGATATCCCTCTGTGCATCACGCATATAAAGAAATGCATCCTTTATTTGCTCTAAAGACAGTAAAACATTGTCCCTATCCAGGGTATCAATATTTTCAATCAGGGACTCTGACCAAGCTACCCCAGCACTGCACATCCAGGCTGTCGCTATAGCTGGTCGTAGTATAACACCTGTATGTGTGTATATACTTTTTTGGATATTTTCCATCCTCCTATCTGCTGGATCTTTAAGTGCGGCCGTCTCAGGAGAGGGTAACGCCACTTGTTTTGATAAGCGTGTGAGCGCCTTGTCCACCCTAGGAGGTGTTTCCCAGCGCGCCCTAACCTCTGGCGGGAAAGGGTATAAAGCCAATAACTTCTTTGAAATTAGCATTTTTTTATCGGGGGCAACCCACGCTTCATCACACACCTCATTTAATTCATCTGATTCAGGAAAAACTATAGGTAGTTTTTTCACACCCCACATGATACCCTGTTTTGTGGTACCTGTAGTATCAGCAATATGTAACGCCTCCTTCATTGCCAAAATCATATAACGTGTGGCCCTACTAGAAAATACGGTTGATTCGTCACCGTCGCCACTGGAATCAGTGCCTGTGTCTGGGTCTGTGTCGACCGACTGAGGCAAAGGGCGTTTTACAGCCCCTGACGGTGTTTGAGGCGCCTGGACAGGCACTAATTGATTGTCCGGCCGTCTCATGTCGTCAAACGACTGCTTTAGCGTGTTGACACTATCCCGTAATTCCATAAATAAAGGCATCCATTCTGGTGTCGACCCCCTAGGAGGTGACATCCCCATATTTGGCAAGTGCTCCGCCTCCACACCAATATCGTCCTCATACATGTCGACACACACGTACCGACACACAGCAGACACACAGGGAATGCTCTTAACGAAGACAGGACCCCACTAGCCCTTTGGGGAGACAGAGGGAGAGTTTGCCAGCACACACCAAAAGCGCTATATATGACAGGGATAGCCTTATAATAAGTGCTCCCTGTATAGCTGCTTTAATAATACAGGTTGAGTATCCCATATCCAAATATTCCGAAATACGGAATATTCCGAAATACGGACTTTTTTGGGTGAGAGTGAGATAGTGAAACCTTTGTTTTCTGATGGCTCAATGTACACAAACTTTGTTTAATACACAAAGTTATTAAAAATATTGTATTAAATGACCTTCAGGCTGTGTGCCTAAGGTGTAAATGAAACAAATGAATTGTGTGAATGTAGACACACTTTGTTTAATGCACAAAGTTATAAAAAATATTGTCTAAAATGACCTTCAGGCTGTGTGTATAAGGTGTATAAGAAACATAAATGCATTCTGTGCTTAGATTTAAGTCCCATCACCATATCTCATTATGGGATGCAGTTATTCCAAAATACGGAAAAATCCGATATCCAAAATACCTCTGGTCCCAAGCATTTTGGATAAGGGATACTCAACCTGTATAGTTTTGCCACAATTTTGCCCCCCCTCTCTTGTTTTACCCTGTTTCTGTAGTGCAGTGCAGGGGAGAGCCTGGGAGCCTTCCTGACCAGCGGAGCTGTGTGAGGAAAATGGCGCTGTGTGCTGAGGAGATAGGCCCCGCCCCTTTTTCGGCGGGCTCGTCTCCCGCTCTTTAGTGGATTCTGGCAGGGGTTAAATATCTCCATATAGCCCCCGGAGGCTATATGTGAGGTATTTTTAGCCAAAAAAGGTTTTCATTTGCCTCCCAGGGCGCCCCCCTCCCAGCGCCCTGCACCCTCAGTGACTGCCGTGTGAAGTGTGCTGAGAGGAAAATGGCGCACAGCTGCAGTGCTGTGCGCTACCTTAAGAAGACTGAGGAGTCTTCTGCCGCCGATTCTGGACCTCTTCTCATTTCAGCATCTGCAAGGGGGCCGGCGGCGAGGCTCCGGTGACCATCCAGGCTGTACCTGTGATCGTCCCTCTGGAGCTAATGTCCAGTAGCCAAGAAGCCAATCCATCCTGCACGCAGGTGAGTTCACTTCTTCTCCCCTAAGTCCCTCGTTGCAGTGATCCTGTTGCCAGCAGGACTCACTGTAAAATAAAAAACCTAAGCTAAACTTTTCTAAGCAGCTCTTTAGGAGAGCCACCTAGATTGCACCCTTCTCGGCCGGGCACAAAAATCTAACTGAGGCTTGGAGGAGGGTCATAGGGGGAGGAGCCAGTACACACCACCTGATCGTAAAGCTTTACTTTTTGTGCCCTGTCTCCTGCGGAGCCGCTATTCCCCATGGTCCTTTCAGGAACCCCAGCATCCACTAGGACGATAGAGAAAGAAGTAATAATGCCAATGTATAGGTCATTGGTAAGGCCTCATCTAGAATACTGTGTTCAATTCTGGAGTCCATATCTTCAAAAGGATATTAATACATTAGGGACTGCACAAAGAAGGGCAACTAAAATGGCGCATGGCCTACATCACAAAACATACCCAGAAAGACTAAAAAATCTCAATATGTATAGTTTGGAGCAAAGAAGGGAAAGGGGGAACATGATATAAACTTTCAAATATATCAAGGGTTTTAACAAAGTCCAGGAAGGAAACAGTCTCCAAATGAAGAGAAGCAATAGGACACAAGGACATGCACTGAGACTGGAGGGTTCAGGGGAAATTTGAGGAAAAAATTACTTTACAGAAAGGTTAGTGAACAAATGGAATAGCCTCCCATCAGAGGTGGTAGAGGCTAAGACAGTAGAGCAATTTAAACATGCATGGAATAGTCATAAGGATATGCTTACAAAGAAGCAAGGATCAAATAAGGTTTGAGATAAAAAAAAATATGGTAAAAATAAGAATTTACTCACCGGTAATTCTATTTCTCGTAGTCCGTAGTGGATGCTGGGAACTCCGTAAGGACCATGGGGAATAGACGGGCTCCGCAGGAGACTGGGCACTCTAAAGAAAGATTTAGGACTATCTGGTGTGCACTGGCTCCTCCCCCTATGACCCTCCTCCAAGCCTCAGTTAGGACACTGTGCCCGGAAGAGCTGACACAATAAGGAAGGATTTTGAATCCCGGGTAAGACTCATACCAGCCACACCAATCACACCATATAACTCGTGATAGGAACCCCGGTTAACAGTATGATAACAGTAGAGCCTCTGAATAGATGGCTCGCACAACAACCCGATTTTTGTAACAATAACTATTTACAAGTATTGCAGACAATCCGCACTTGGGATGGGCACCCAGCATCCACTACGGACTACGAGAAATAGAATTACCGGTGAGTAAATTCTTATTTTCTCTGACGTCCTAGTGGATGCTGGGAACTCCGTAAGGACCATGGGGATTATACCAAAGCTCCCAAACGGGCGGGAGAGTGTGGATGACTCTGCAGCACCGAATGAGAGAACTCCAGGTCCTCCTCAGTCAGGGTATCAAATTTATAAAATTTAGCAAACGTGTTTGCCCCTGACCAAGTAGCAGCTCGGCAAAGTTGTAAAGCCGAGACCCCTCGGGCAGCTGCCCAAGATGAGCCCACCTTCCTCGTGGAATGGGCCTTAACAGATTTAGGCTGCGGAAGTCCCACCGCAGAATGCGCCAGCTGAATAGTGCTACAAATCTAGCGCGCGATAGTCTGCTTAGAAGCAGGAGCACCTAGCTTGTTGGGTGCATAGAGAATAAACAGCGAGTCAGTTTTCCTGACTCCAGCCGTCCTAGAAACATAAAGTTTCAGGGCCCTGACTACGTCCATTAACTTGGAATCCTCCAAATCCCTAGTAGCCGCAGGCACCACAATAGGTTGGTTCAAGTGAAAAGCTGATACCACCTTCGGGAGAAACTGAGGACGAGTCCTCAACTCTGCCCTATCCATATGGAAAATCAGATAAGGGCTTGTACAGGACAAAGCCGCCAATTCTGACACACGTCTGGCCGAAGCCAGAGCCAACAGCATAACCACTTTCCACGTGAGATATTTCAAATCCACCGTCTTAAGTGGCTCAAACCAATGTGATTCCAGAAACTCCAGAACCACATTGAGATCCCAAGGTGCCACTGGGGCACAAAAGGAGGCTGAATATGCAGAACTCCCTTGACAAAAGTCTGAACTTCAGGCAGTGAAGCCAGTTCTTTCTGGAAGAAAATTGACAGGGCCGAGATCTGGACCTTAATGGACCCCAATTCGAGGCCCAACGACACCCCTGCTTGCAGGAAATGCAGGAATCGACCCAGGTGAAATTCCTCCGTTGGGGCCTTCTTGGCTTCACACCAAGCAACATACTTCCGCCAAATGCGGTGATAATGTTTTGCGGTGACATCCTTCCTGGCTTTGATCAGGGTAGGGATGACTTCCTCCGGAATGCCCTTTTCCTTTAGGATCCGGTGTTCAAACCGCCATGCCGTCAAACGTAGCCGCGGTAAGTCTTGGAACAGACAGGGTCCCTGCTGCAGCAGGTCTTGTCTGAGCGGCAGAAGCCAAGGGTCCTCTGCAAGTATCTCTTGAAGTTCCGGGTACCAAGCTCTTCTTGTCCAATCCGGAACCACGAGTATAGTTTTCACTCCTCGCCTTTTTATTATTCTCAGTACCTTGGGTATGAGAGGCAGAGGAGGAAACACATAAACCGACTGGTACACCCACGGTGTCACTATAGCGTCCACAACGATCGCCTGAGGGTCCCTTGACCTGGCGCAATATCGTATTAGCTTTGAGGCGGGACGCCATCATCCACCTGTGGTCTTTCCCAACGGTTTACCAGCATTTGGAAGACTTCTGGAGGAAGACTCCATTCTCCCGGGTGGAGGTCGCGTCTGCTGAGGAAGTCTGCTTCCCAGTTGACCACTCCCGGAATGAACACTGCTGTCAGTGCTAACACATGATTCTCTGCCCATCGGAGAAACCTTGTGGCTTCTGCCATTGCCCTCCTGCTTCTTGTGCCACCCTGTCTGTTTACATGGGCGACCGCCGTGATGTTGTCTGACTGGATCAGTACCGGCCGGTTCTGAAGCAGGGGCCTGGCTTGGCTTAGGGCATTGTAAATGGCCCTTAGCTCCAGAATATTTATGTGAAGCGAAATTTCCTGATTTGACCACAGTCCTTGGAAATTTCTTCCCTGTGTGACTGCACCCCAGCCCCGAAGGCTGGCATTCGTGGTCACCAGGACCCAGTCCTAAATTCCGAATCTGCGGCCCTCTAGTAGATGAGCCCTCTGCAGCCACCACAGCAGCGACACCCTTGTTCTTGCCGACAGGGTTATCCGCTGTTGCATCTGGAGATGGGACCCGGACCATTTGTCCAACAGGTCCCACTGGAAAGTCCTTGCGTGGAATGTTCCGAATGGAATTGCTTCGTATGAAGCTACCATTTTTCCCAGGACTCGTGTGCATTGATGTATCGACACCTGTCCCGGTTTTAGGATGTCTCTGACTAGAGATGACAATTCCTCGGCTTTTTCCACTGGAAGAAACACTCTTTTCTGGTCTGTGTCCAGAATCATTCCCAGGAACAGAAGACGTGTCGTCGGGACCAGCTGTGACTTTGGAATATTGAGAATCCAGCCGTGCTGTTGTAGCACTTCCCGAGAAAGTGCTACCCCCACTACCAACTGTTCCTTGGACCTCGCCTTTATCAGGAGATCGTCCAAGTACGGGATAATTAAAACTCCCTTCTTGCGAAGGAGTATCATCATTTCGGTCATTACCCTGGTAAAGACCCTCGGTGCCGTGGATAAACCAACGGCAGCGTCTGGAACTGATAGTGACAGTCCTGTACCACAACTCTGAGGTACTCCTGGTGAGGAGGGTAAATGGGGACATGCAGGTAAGCATCCTTGATGTCCCGAGAGACCCTGTAATCCCCCTCGTCCAGGTACGCAATAATCGCCCTGAGCGATTCCATCTTGAACTTGAATCTTTTGTTATATGTGTTCAAGGATTGTAAATTTAAGATGGGTCTCACCGAACCGGCCGGTTTCGGTACCACAAACATTGTGGAATAGAAACCCTTTTCCTGTTGAAGGAGGGGTACCTTGATAATCACTTGCAGTGAATACAGTTTTTGGATAGCCACCAACACTGCCTCCCTGGCATAGGGAGTTGCCGGTAAGGCAGATTTTAGGAAACGGCAGGAGGGAGACGTCTCGAATTCCAGCCTGTACCTCTGAGATACTGTTTGAAGAACCCAGGGATCCACCTGTGAGAGAGCCCACTGTGCGCTGAAATTTCTGAGACGGGCCCCCACCCTACCCGGGTCCGCCTGAGCAGCCCCAGCATCATGCTGTGGACTTACCGGACGCAGGGGAGGACTTCTGCTCCCGGGAACTAGCTGTGTGCTGCAGCTTTTTCCCTCTACCTTTTCCTCTTGGCAGAAAAGATGAGCCTCTAGCCCTCTATTTTTCTGGGGCCGAAGGGACTGTACCTGATAATACAGTGCTTACTTTTGCTGTGGGGTAGCTTGTGGCAAAAGTTTTGATTTCCCAGCCGTAGCTGTGGAAACGAGGTCTGAAAGACCATCCCCAAACAGTTCCACCCCCTTCTAGGGCAAACTGCCATGTGCCGTTTTGAACCGGCATCGCCCGACCATTGCCGAGTCCATAACCCCCGTCTGGCGGCAATGGTTTTACATAGCGCTTATTAGTGATGCCAGTCGGCAAATATCCCTCTGTGCATCACGCATGTATAAGACAGCGTCTTTTATATGTTCTATTTTCAGCAAAATATTGTCCCTATCTATAGTATAAATATTATCCGACAGGGAATCTGACCACGCAGCTGCCGCACTGCACATCCATGCCGAGGCAATAGCAGGTCTCAATATAATGCCCGTGTGTGTGTATATAGCTTTAAGGGTAGTTTTCTGCTTTCTATCAGCAGGTCCTTCAGGGCGGCCGTATCCGTGACGGTAGTGCCACCTTTTTTAATAAGCGTGTAACCGCTTTATCTACCCTAGGGGTTATTTCCCAACGTGACCTATCCTCTGGCGGAAAAGGGTACGCTGCTTAGAAATTATCAATTTCTTATCGGGGGGAGTCCACGCTTCCTCACACACCTCATATCAATTTCTCAGATGCAGGAAAACTACTGGTAGTTTTCTGTCACCAAACATAATACCCTTTTTTGTGGTATCTGGGGTATTATCAGAAATGTGTAATACATTTTTCATTGCCTCAATCATGTAACGGGTGGCCCTATTGGAAGGTACACTAGTCTCATCGTCGTCGACACTGGAGTCGGTATCCGTGTCAACATCTGTGTCTGCCATCTGAGGTAGCGGGCGTTTTAGAGTCCCTGATGACATGTGAGACGCTTGGACAGGCACAAGCTGAGCAGCCGGCTGTTCTATGTCGTCAAACCTTTTATGTAAGGAGTTGACACTGTCACGTAATTCCTTCCATAAATCCATCCACACCGGTGTCGACCCCGCAGGGGGTGACATCCCATTCACAGGCATTTGCTCCGCCTCCACATCATTATCCTCATCATACATTTCGACACAGCAGTACCGACACACAGCCCACACACAGGGAATGCTCTGACAGAGGACAGGACCCCACAAAGCCCTTTGGGGAGACAGAGGGAGAGTATGCCAGCACACACCAGAGCGCTATATATCACAGGGATATCACCTATAGAGAGTGTGTTCCCTTATAGCTGCATAATATATTTATATACTGCGCCTAATTTGTGCCCCCCCTCTCTTTTTAACCCTTTTCTGTAGTGCAGGACTGCAGGGGAGAGCCAGGGAGCGATCCCTCCAGCAGAGCTGTGAGGGAAAATGGCGCCAGTGTGCTGAGGGAGATGGCTCCGCCCCTTTTTCGGCGGGCTTTCTCCCGCTATTGTAAAAGTTCTGGCAGGGGTTAATAAACACCTATATAGCCCCTGGGGCTATATATGGTGTCAGTTCGCCAGCCAACCCCCCCCCCCCAGCGCCCTGCACCCATCAGTGGCCGCAGTGTGTGGTGTGCATGAGGAGCAATGGCGCACAGCTGCAGTGCTGTGCGCTACCTTGGAGAAGACAGAAGTCTTCAGCCGCCGATTTTCCGGACCACCTTCTTGCTTCTGGCTCTGTAAGGGGGACGGCGGCGCGGCTCCGGGAACGGACGACGAGGTCGGGTCCTGTGTTCGATCCCTCTGGAGCTAATGGTGTCCAGTAGCCTAAGAAGCCCAAGCTACCACCACTTAGGTAGGTTCGCTTCTTCTCCCCTTAGTCCCTCGGTGCAGTGAGCCTGTTGCCAGCAGGTCTCACTGAAAATAAAAAACCTAACATATACTTTCTTCCTAGGAGCTCAGGAGAGCCCCTAGTGTGCATCCAGCTCAGCCGGGCACAGAAATCTAACTGAGGCTTGGAGGAGGGTCATAGGGGGAGGAGCCAGTGCACACCAGATAGTCCTAAATCTTTCTTTAGAGTGCCCAGTCTCCTGCGGAGCCCGTCTATTCCCCATGGTCCTTACGGAGTTCCCAGCATCCACTAGGACGTCAGAGAAAAAAGGAGCAGACTAGATGGGCCAAGTGGTTCTTATCTGCCGTCAAATTCATTCTTATCTGCCGTGAAATACATTTCACAATCTATAAATAAAGTGTGATTGTGATACATCATCCTTTTTAACTATATTTCCTTTTATTTTAAATTTGAGATACATTTCAAATGAAAAAAATAAAACTTCCTAAAATATAGACTATAATTTGTGAAGATAAAAGCCATTGTAGAGTACCGCCACCAGTTTAATGGCGGCAACCTGTAGCTCAGCACAAATTGTTGAACTAAAGCTGCCATTATTCTGTGGATTATTTCTGCCATTCACCATGTAATATGCAGGGTACAACTTCTTGTCATTATTCCTTGAAAGCAACAGTACTGTTACTTTGTTTAAGCCTTTAGGTTCTTGTTTTCGCAACTGTTTGTTTTTGTGGCCTGTGCCTTTTTGGGAGCACTAAAGTCAGAACCATGGAATGATTTATGTTGGACAAGATTAGCATTGTAACGTTTGCCATGAGACCCATTCATCCAAGTTTTCAGTTTTGAGTCAAACTTTTGATGTGCAAAAAGTTCGGAAGGGTCTAGATGAGCCGTGACTGACACTGTGGCTGCTCTCTCACTCCACTGAAAAAGGAAGAGTCTGCGTTCAACTTTTTTCTGGGCGCACAATCGTGCCAGGTCAAGTGCGGTGTGACCTTGTCCATTAACATCCTGTGTTTGTGCTCCATTAGCTAAAAGTACATCTATGCAGTCACATTTGCCCATAGATGATGCTGCATGGAGAGGGCTATTTCCAAGAGGAGTTTTTGCTAGTACATTTGTTCCTAAATAAACAGAGAGAAAATGAAGAATATCGGTGGTGTTGTTGTGATGGATCTGGAGATGTGCTCAGCTATGCTATTATTTAATAAATAATAGACCAGGATACAAAGCGCATGAATTCATTCAGTACATGGGAGAAGGTAAGGGGGAGAGGCTACATCATTGGCAACTGGCTTAATATCTTAGTTGACTAGCCTATGGGGGTAATTCTAAGTTGATCGCAGCAGGAAATTTTTTAGCAGTTGGGCAAAACCATGTGCACTGCAAGGGGGGGGGGGGGCAGATATAACATTTGCAGAGAGAGTTAGATTTGGGTGGGTTATTTTGTTTCTGTGCAGGGTAAATACTGGCTGCTTTATTTTTACACTGCAATTTAGATTGCAGATTGAACTCACCACACCCAAATCTATCTCTCTCTGCACATGTTATATCTGCCTCCCCTGTAGTGCACATGGTTTTGCCCAACTGCTAACAAACTTGCTGCTGCAATCAACTCAGAATTACCCCCTATGTTTCCTCAAAACTCAATAAATCACACAATGATATGACCTTTCAAAAAAAAAAAAAAGTCTCTGGCAAGTTAAAAAAAAAAAGGTCTCTGTTATGTGACTGAGTTAAAAAGAAATGAAAAAATAAGAATTTACTTACCGATAATTCTATTTCTCATAGTCCGTAGTGGATGCAGGGGACTCCGTAAGGACCATGGGGAATAGCGGCTCCGCAGGAGACAGGGCACATCTAAAGAAAGCTTTAGGACTATCTGGTGTACACTGGCTCCTCCCCCAATGACCCTCCTCCAAGCCTCAGTTAGGATACTGTGCCCGGACGAGCGTACACAATAAGGAAGGATTTTGAATCCCGGGTAAGACTCATACCAGCCACACCAATCACACCGTATAACCTGTGATCTGAACCCAGTTAACAGCATGATAATAGAGGAGCCTCTGAAAGATGGCTCACAACAATAATAACCCGATTTTTGTAACAATAACTATGTACAAGTATTGCAGACAATCCGCACTTGGGATGGGCGCCCAGCATCCACTACGGACTATGAGAAATAGAATTATCGGTAAGTAAATTCTTATTTTCTCTAACATCCTAAGTGGATGCTGGGGACTCCGTAAGGACCATGGGGATTATACCAAAGCTCCCAAACGGGCGGGAGAGTGCGGATGACTCTGCAGCACCGAATGAGAGAACTCCAGGTCCTCCTCAGCCAGGATATCAATTTTGTAGAATTTTACAAACGTATTTGCTCCTGACCAAGTAGCTGCTCGGCAAAGTTGTAAAGCCGAGACCCCTCGGGCAGCCACCCAAGATGAGCCCACCTTCCTTGTGGAGTGGGCATTTACAGATTTTTGGCTGTGGCAGGCCTGCCACAGAATGTGCAAGCTGAATTGTACTACAAATCCAACGAGCAATAGTCTGCTTAGAAGCAGGAGCACCCAGCTTGTTGGGTGCATACAGGATAAACAGCGAGTCAGATTTCCTGACTCCAGCCGTCCTGGAAACATATATTTTCAGGGCACTGACAACGTCTAGCAACTTGGAGGCCTCCAAGTCCCTAGTAGCCGCAGGCACCACCAATAGGTTGGTTCAGGTGAAACGCTGAAACCACCTTGGGGAGAAACTGAGGACGAGACCTCAATTCCGCCCTGTCCGAATGGAAAATCAGATAAGGGCTTTTTCAGGATAAAGCCGCCAATTCTGACACGCGCCTGGCCCAGGCCAGGGCCAACAGCATGACCACTTTTCATGTGAGATATTTTAACTCGACAGATTTAAGTGGTTCAAACCAATGTGACTTTTGGAACCCAAAACTACATTGAGAACCCAAAGTGCCACTGGAGGCACAAAAGGAGGCTGTATATGCAGTACCCCTTTTACAAACGTCTGAACTTCAGGGACTGAAGCTAGTTCTTTTTTGGAAGAAAATTGACAGGGCCGAAATTTGAACCTTAATGGACCCCAATTTCAGGCCCATAGACACTCCTGTTTGCAGGAAATGTAGGAATCGACCCAGTTGAATTTCCTCCGTCGGGCCTTACTGGCCTCGCACCACGCAACATATTTTCGCCAATTTCGGTGATAATGTTTTTGCGGTTACATCCTTCCTGGCTTTGATCAGGATAGGGATGCCTTCATCCGGAATGCCTTTTTTCCTTCAGGATTCGGCGTTCAACCGCCATGCCGTCAAACGCAGCCGCGGTAAGTCTTGGAACAGACAGGGTCCTTGCTGGAGCAGGTCCCTTCTTAGAGGTAGAGGCCACGGATCTTCCGTGAGCATCTCTTGAAGTTCCGGTTACCAAGTTCTTCTTGGCCAATCCGGAACCACGAATATAGAGCTTACTCCTCTCCATCTTATCAATCTCAGTACCTTGGGTATGAGAGGCAGAGGAGGGAACACATACCCTGACTGGTACACCCACGGTGTTACCAGAGCGTCTACAGCTTATTGCCTGAGGGTCCCTGGACCTGGCGCAATACCTGTCGAGTTTTTAATCATGTGGAAGACTTCTGGGTGAAGTCCCCACTCTCCCGGGTGGAGGTCGTGCTGAGGAAGTCTGCTTCCCAGTTGTCCACTCCCGGAATGAATACTGCTGACAGTGCTATCACATGATTTTTCGCCCAGCGAAGAATCCTTGCAGCTTCTGCCATTGCCCTCCTGCTTCTTGTGCCACCCTGTCTGTTTACGTGGGTGACTGCCGTGATGTTGTCCGACTGGATCAACACCGGCTGACCTTGAAGCAGAGGTCTTGCTAAGCTTAGAGCATTGTAAATGTCCCTTAGCTTCAGGATATTTATGTGAAGTGATGTCTCCAGGCTTGACCATAAGCCCTGGATATTCCTTCCCTGTGTGACTGCTCCCCAGCCTCGCAGGCTGGCATCCGTGGTCACCAGGACCCAGTCCTGAATGCCTAATATGCGGCCCTCTAGAAGATGAGCACTCTGCAACCACCACAGGAGGGACACCCTTGTCCTTGGTGACAGGGTTATCCGCTGATGCATCTGAAGATGCGACCCGGACCATTTGTCCAGCAGGTCCCACTGGTGCGTGGAATCTGTCGAATGGGATTGCTTCGTAGGAAGCCACCATTTTACCCAGAACCCTTGTGCATTGATGCACTGAGACTTGGCTCGGTTTTAGGAGGTTCCTGACTAGCTCGGATAACTCCCTGGCTTTCTCCTCCGGGAGAAACACCTTTTTCTGGACTGTGTCCAGGATCATCCCTAGGAACAGAAGACACGTCGTCGGAACCAGGTGCGATTTTGGAATATTGAGAATCCAATCGTGCTGCCGCAACACTACCTGAGATAGTGCTATACCGACCTCCAACTGTTCCCTGGATCTTACCCTTATCAGGGAATTGTCCAAGTAAGGGATAACTAAAATTCACTTCCTTCGAAGGAATATCATCATTTCGGCCATTACCTTGGTAAAGACCCGGGGTGCCGTGGACCATCCATACGGCAGCGTCTGAACTGATAGTGACAGTTCTGTACCATAAACCTGAGGTATCCTTGGTGAGAAGGGTAAATTTTGACATGAAGGTAAGCATCCTTGATGTCCCGAGACATCATGTAGTCCCCTTCTTCCAGGTTCGCAATCACTGCTCTGAGTGACTCAATCTTGAATTTGAACCTCTGTATGTAAGTGTTCAAAGATTTTAGATTTTGAATCGGTCTCACCGAGCCGTCCGGCTTCGGTACCACAACAGTGTGGAATAATACCCCGTTCCCTGTTGCAGGAGGGGTATCTTGATTATCACCTGCTGGGAATACAGCTTGTGAATGGCTTCCAAAACTGTCTCCCTGTCAGAAGGAGACATCGGTAAAGCCGACTTTAGGAAACGGCAAGGGGGAGACGTCTCGAATTCTAATTTGTACCCCTGAGATATCACCTGAAGGATCCAGGGGTCTACTTGCGAGTGAGCCCACTGCGCGCTGAAATTCATTGAGACGGGCCCCCCACCGTGCCTGATTCTGCTTGTAAAGCCCCAGCGTATACTGAGGGCTTGGCAGAGGCGGGAGAGGGTTTCTGTTCCTGGGAACTGGCTGATTTCTGCAGCCTTTTTCCTCTCCCTCTGTCACGGGGCAGAAATGAGGAACCTTGTCCACGAAAAGACTGCGCCTGATAATACGGCGTCTTCTCATGTTGAGAGGCGACCTGGGGTACAAACGTGGAATTCCCAGCTGTTGCCGTGGCCACCAGGTCTGAAAGACCGACCCCAAATAACTCCTCCCCTTAATAAAGCAATACTTCCAAATGCCGTTTGGAATACGCATCACCTGACCACTGACGTGTCCATAACCCTCTACTGGTAGAAATGGACAACGCGCTTAGACTTGATGCCAGTCGGCAAATATTCCGCTGTGCATCACGCATATATAGAAATGCATCTTTTAAATGCTCTATAGGCAAAAATATACTGTCCCTATCTAGGGTATCAATATTTTCAGTCAGGGAATCCGACCACGCCAACCCAGCACTGCACATCCAGGCTGAGGCGATTGCTGGTCGCAGTATAACACCAGTATGTGTGTAAATACCTTTTAGGATACCCTCCTGCTTTCTATCAGCAGGATCCTTAAGGGCGGCCATCTCAGGCGAAGGTAGAGCCCTTACAAGCGTGTGAGCGCTTTATCCACCCTAGGGGGTGTTTCCCAACGCACCCTAACCTCTGGCGGGAAAGGATATAATGCCAATAACATTTTAGAAATTATCAGTTGTTATCGGGGGAAACCCACGCATCATCACACACCTCATTTAATTTCTCAGATTCAGGAAAACTACAGGTAGTTTTTCCTCACCGAACATAATACCCCTTTTTTGGTGGTACTCGTATTATCAGAAATGTGTAAAACATTTTTCATTGCCTCAATCATGTAACGTGTGGCCCTACTGGAAGTCACATTCGTCTCTTCACCGTCGACACTGGAGTCAGTATCCGTGTCGGCGTCTATATCTGCCATCTGAGGTAACGGGCGCTTTAGAGCCCCTGACGGCCTATGAGACGTCTGAACAGGCACAAGCTGAGTAGCCGGCTGTCTCATGTCAACCACTGTCTTTTATACAGAGCTGACACTGTCACGTAATTCCTTCCAACAGTTCATCCACTCAGGTGTCGACCCCCTAGGGGGTGACATCACTATTACAGGCAATCTGCTCCGTCTCCACATCATTTTTCTCCTCATACATGTCGACACAAAAGTACCGACATACAGCACACACACAGGGAATGCTCTGATAGAGGACAGGACCCCACTAGCCCTTTGGGGAGACAGAGGGAGAGTTTGCCAGCACACACCAGAGCGCTATATATATACAGGGATAACCTTATATAAGTGTTTTTCCCCTTATAGCTGCTGTATAGTTAATACTGCGCCTAATTAGTGCCCCCCTCTCTTTTTTAACCCTTTCTGTAGTGTAGTGACTGCAGGGGAGAGCCAGGGAGCTTCCCTCCAACGGAGCTGTGAGGGAAAATGGCGCCAGTGTGCTGAGGAGATAGGCTCCGCCCCTTTTTTGCGGACTTTTCTCCTGCTTTTTTATGGATTCTGGCAGGGGTTAAATGCATCCATATAGCCCAGGAGCTATATGTGATGCATTTTTTGCCATCCAAGGTGTTTTTATTGCGTCTCAGGGCGCCCCCCCCAGCGCCCTGCACCCTCAGTGACCGGAGTGTGAAGTGTGCTGAGAGCAATGGCGCACAGCTGCAGTGCTGTGCGCTACCTTGTTGAAGACAGGACGTCTTCTGCCGCCGATTTTCCGGACCTCTTCTGCCTTCTGGCTCTGTAAGGGGGCCGGCGGCGCGGCTCTGGGACCCATCCAAGCTGGGCCTGTGATCGTCCCTCTGGAGCTAATGTCCAGTAGCCTAAGAAGCCCAATCCACTCTGCACGCAGGTGAGTTCGCTTCTTCTCCCCTTAGTCCCTCGATGCAGTGAGCCTGTTGCCAGCAGGTCTCACTGAAAATAAAAAACCTAATCTAAAACTTTCACTAAGAAGCTCAGGAGAGCCCCTAGTGTGCACCCTTCTCGTTCGGGCACAGAGATCTAACTGAGGCTTGGAGGAGGGTCATAGGGGGAGGAGCCAGTGCACACCAGATAGTCCTAAAGCTTTCTTTAGATGTGCCCAGTCTCCTGCGGAGCCGCTATTCCCCATGGTCCTTACGGAGTCCCCAGCATCCACTTAGGACGTTAGAGAAACATGGAATAGCACACAAGTTTTCTTATGCATAGTCATATTGTCCAATGCACATACAGGATAAAATGTTAGGATTGACACATAGTTAACTAGAATAAACCTTACTCAACCCTAGTTCAGACAAACTAGCTCCCCTAGTTCATGTCAATCTTTAGTAGATGTCAGAAGTAGTTTATGTTTAGATTAGCTGAGGGCTGACTAAGCGCAAAGCCATATTAGAGCCCCATTTTTGTGATTGGTTGTTTATGACAAAGCAGTTGCTATGTGGTTTTCCAAGGGACCTTGGAAATTTTCCATAGGTTGTTTTCCTTGTCCATCAGTATTTGTGGGTGTAGGCTTCAGTGCATATAAAAGCTTGGGTCATGTGCTTCATACTTCCTCTTGCCATTTGGACAGCCCCTCCCGCCCTCCCTCACGTTTTTTTCTACGATGTCCCCTTTTTTGTGTGTTCTGGTTTTCTCCTTTTGACGGCTATTAAAAGCCAGATAGGCGGGAAAGTCGCTACTAGCCAGAAGTCATTAAGGCCTAAGTGGTCATTGTGGGGCACCCTCTTTTGTAAAGACGGCGAGTGTGTCATTACCCTGCGGTTGGACAATCGGACGCTCCCCTACGGGAGCATCCATATTTGCCAGAGGAAAGAGTGGTGAGTCCTGCACAATGCGGGTTAGGCATGTAGGAGGTGGTTGTTGGGTAGTGCCCTCCTCATTTTTGGTGGTATAATTGGATGACTGGAGCTGGCATTGGTAGCGCCTTTTCTTTTGCCATCCTCCAATATAAAATATAGTTTAAAGTTCAGGTCAGCTATCAATAAATACCTTCTGACCTTTTAAATCTAGCTATTGGTGTCCATGTCTTTATTTGTAGTGTTAAGCTAGCTTAAAGCTAAAGTATAAGTTATTACAATAAAATTATGGGCGCCTTATTCCAAACCAAACAGGGCCGGATTAAGGGTGGTGGGGGCTCAGGGGCAACAAAGTTGTGGGGGCCGCTACTACCTGTGAGTGCACTTGCGACTCCCCATGATGGCCAGATGGGCCAGTCCAGGCTGGGTAGTGGGTCAAGTGACCTACCCGAAAGCAGCATTCATTGGGCTTCAGGGGAGAGCTCACTGAAAGCCACTGCCGGAAGTTGCACACAGGGAAGAAAGCCATGCTGCACACAGCGCACTCTGCCAGTCCGGGATTGCCTTTGAGTAGCCTTCAGCAGCAACAGACAAGGCTGCCTCAGTGTGTCACAGGAAATCACTGCACAATCCTGTGAATCTACACACAGAGGAGCTAACCGGCAGCCGCTGTTAATGAACAGCTGAGCTACCGGACTGAGACTCCTCCAATTCAAACAGCAGTGTGGGGGCCCTTTTGCCCCTGCTTTAATTCTGCTCTGAAACCAAAGCATCTTTGCGCATTGCAATTAATTGTATAAACCTCAGTGTGACTAATATGGTGTAACATTCTAGGCACAGTAATTCAAAGTACTTATTTTCTTACAATATTGACTAGGCGGGTGGTCTTTAGTATGCCGACTGTCGGGATCCCGGCGCACAGTATACCGGCGCCGGGATCCCGGCAGCCGGCATACCGACACTTTTTCTCCCTCGTGGGGGTCCACGACCCCCCTGGAGGGAGAATAAAATAGCGTGGCGCGTGTAGTGCGCCACCGTGCCCGCAGCGTGGCGAGCGCAGCGAGCCCGCAAGGGGCTCATTTGCGCTCGCCACGCTGTCGGTATGCCGGCGGTCGGGCTCCCGGCGCAGGTATGCTGGTCACCGGGAGCCCGGCCGCCGGTATACCATACTACACCCGACTAGGCCTCCTTTATCATACTTGCTATGCATGATTATCTGGGTGCTAGTTATTCAATGGTTAGAAAGGTGGGGCACAAATAACACTAACTGACAAGCATGTTAGTGAAAATCAGGGAATCATTGTGAATGTTTACCAAGATGGTAATGCATTATTGTGACTCACTGGGCGGTATTCAATTCTTTTCACCCCCTTCCACACCCGTTCTGTTTCTGCCATCAGGGGCGTGGTATCATCATTTCAGCTTGCTACCCCTGAGGTAGAGAGACAACCAACCGTTTACACAGCTAAACCTGATTACTATGGGTGCAATAATAAGAATTTACTTACCGGTAATTCTATTTCTCGTAGTCCGTAGTGGATGCTGGGGACTCCGTCAGGACCATGGGGTTTAGCGGCTCCGCAGGAGACAGGGCACAATAATAAAAGCTTTAGGATCAGGTGGTGTGCACTGGCTCCTCCCCCCATGACCCTCCTCCAAGCCTCAGTTAGGATACTGTGCCCGGACGAGCGTGCATAATAAGGAAGGATATTGAATCCCGGGTAAGACTCATACCAGCCACACCAATCACACCGTACAACCTGTGATCTGAACCCAGTTAACAGTATGATAACAACGAAGGAGCCTCTGAAAAGATGGCTCACAACAAGAATAACCCTATTTTTGTAACAATAACTATGTACAAGTATTGCAGACAATCCGCACTTGGGATGGGTGCCCAGCATCCACTACGGACTACGAGAAATAGAATTATCGGTAAGTAAATTCTTATTTTCTCTAACGTCCTAAGTGGATGCTGGGGACTCCGTCAGGACCATGGGGATTATACCAAAGCTCCCAAACGGGCGGGAGAGTGCGGATGACTCTGCAGCACCGAATGAGAGAACTCCAGGTCCTCCTCAGTCAGGGTGTGCCCCTGACCAAGTAGCAGCTCGGCAAAGTTGTAAAGCCGAGACCCCTCGGTCAGCCGCCCAAGATGAGCCCACTTCCTTGTGGAATGGGCTTTTACTGATTTTGGCTGTGGCAAGCCTGCCACAGAATGTGCAAGCTGAATTGTACTACAAATCCCGCGAGCAATCGTCTGCTTAGAAGCAGGAACACCCATCTTGTTGGGTGCATACAGGCTAAACAGCGAGTCAGATTTTCTGACTCCAGTCGTCCTGGAAACATATATTTTCAGGGCCCTGACAACGTCAAGTAACTTGGAGTCCTCCAAGTCCCTAGTAGCCGCAGGTACCACAATAGGTTGGTTCATGTGAAAAACAGAAAACACCTTAAGGAGAAATTGAGGACGAGTCCTCAATTCTGCCCTGTCAGAATGAAAAATTAAGTAAGGGCTTATATATGATAAAGCCGCCCATTCTGACAAACGCCTGGCTGAAGCCAGGGCTAATAGAATCTTCACCTTCCATGTGAAATATTTTAATTCCACAGTGGTGAGTGGATCAAACCAATGTGACTTTAGGAAACTCAAAACAACATTGAGATCCCAAGGTGCCACTGGGGGCACAAAAGGAGGCTGTATATGCAGTACCCCTTTTACAAACGTCTGAACTTCAGGCACTGAAGCCAGTTCTTTCTGGAAGAAATTCGACAGGGCCGAAATTTGAACCTTAATGGACCCTAATTTTAGGCCCATAGACAGTCCTGTTTTCAGGAAATGTAGGAAACGACCCAGTTGGAATTCCTCTGTAGGGACCTTCTTGGCCTCACACCACGCAACATATTTTCGCCAAATGCGGTGAAAATGTTTTGCAGTTACATCCTTCCTGGCTTCGACCAGGGTAGGGATGACTTCATCTGGAATGCCCTTTCAGGATCCGGCGTTCAACTGCCATGCCGTCAAACGCAGCCGCGGTAAGTCTTGGAACAGACAAGGCCCCTGCTGGAGCAGGTCCTCTCTTAAAGGTAGAGGCCACGGTTCTTCCGTGAGCATCTCTTGAAGTTCCGGGTACCAAGTCCTTCTTGACCCATCCGGAACCACGAGTATCGTTCTTACTCATCTCCTTCTTATGATTCTCAGTACTTTTGGTATGAGATGCATAGGAGGGAACACATACCCTGACTGGTACACCCACAATGTTACCAGAGCGTCCACCGCTATTGCCTGAGGGTCCCTTGACCTGGCGCAATATCTGTCTAGTTTTTTGTTCAGGCGGGACGCCATCATGTCCACCTTTGGTTTTTCCCAACGGTTTACAATCATGTGGAAGACTTCCCGCTGAAGTCCCCACTCTCCCGGGTGGAGGTTATGCCTGCTGAGGAAGTCTGCTTCCCAGTTTTCCACTCCCGGAATTAACACTGCTGAGAGTGTTATCACATGATTTTTCGCCCAGCGAAGAATCCTTGCAGTTTCTGCCATTTCCCTCCTGCTTCATGTGCCGCCCTGTCTGTTTACGTGGGCGACTGCCGTGATGTTGTCCCACTGGATCAATACCGGCTGACCTTGAAGCAGAGGTCTTGCTAAGCTTAGAGCCTTGTAAATTGCCCTTAGCTCCAGTATATTTATGTGGAGAGAAGTCTACAGACTTGATCACACTCCCTGGAAATTTTTTCCTTGTGTGACTGCTCCCCAGCCACTCAGGCTGGCATCCGTGGTCACCAGGACCCAGTCCTGAATGTCGAATCTGCGGCCCTTTCATAGATGAGCACTCTGCAGCCACCGCAGAAGAAAACACCCTTGTCCTTGGAGACAGGGTTATCCGCTGATGCATCTGAAGATGCGATCCGGACCATTTTCCCAGCAGATTCCACTGAAAGGTTCTTGCGTGAAATCTACCGAATGGGATCGCTTTGTAAGAAACCACCATTTTTCACAGGACCCTTGTGCAATGATGCACTGATACTTTTCCTGGTTTTAGGAGGTTCCTGACTAGCTCGGATAACTCCCTGGCCTTCTTCTCCGGGAGAAAACATCCTTTTCTGGACTGTGTCCAGAATCATTCCTAGGAACATTAGACATGTCGTCGGAAAAAGCTGCGATTTTGGAATATTTAGAATCCACTCGTGCTGTCGTAGAACTACTTGAGATAGTGCTACTCCGACCGCCAACTGTTCTCTGGACCTTGCCCTTATCAGGAAAGCGTCCATATTTCTTTTAGGAAGAATCATCATTTCGGCCATTACCATGGTAAAGACCCGGGGTGCCGTGGACAATCCAAACGGCAGCGTCTGAACTGATAGTGACAGTTCTGTACCACGAACCTGAGATACCCTTGGTGAGAAGGGCAAAATTTGGACATGTAGGTAAGCGTCCCTGATATCCAGTGACCCATATCGTCCTGGTTCGCTATCACTGCTCTGAGTGACTCCATCTTGATTTGAACCCTTGTATGTAATTGTTCAAATCTTTTAGATCTCACCGAGCCGTTTGGCTTCAGTACCACAATATAGTGTGGAATAATACCCCTTCCCTTGTTGTAGGAGGGGTACTTTGATTATCACCTGCTGGGAATACAGCCTGTGAATTTTTTCCCAATACTGCCTCCCTGTCGGAGGGAGATGTTGGTAAAGCAGACTTCAGGAACTTGTGAGGGGAAGATGTCTCGAATTTCCAATGTACACCTGGGATACTACGTGTAGGATCCAGGAGTCCACTTGCGAGTGAGCCCACTGCGTGCTGAAACTCTTGAGATGACCCCCCACCGCACCTGAGTCCGCTTGTATGGCCCCAGCGTCATGCTGCGGACTTGGCAGAAGCTGTGGAGGACTTCTGTTCCTGGGAATGGGCTGCCTGCTGCAGTCTTCTTCCCTTTCCTCTAACCCTGGGCAGATATGACTGGTCTTTTGCCCGCCTGCCTTTATGGGTACGAAAGGACTGAGACTGAAAAGACTGTGTCCTTTTCTGCTGAGATGTGACTTGGGGTAACAAAAGTGGATTTTCCAGCTGTTGCCATGGCCACCAGGTCCGATGGACCGCCCCTTTATACGGCAATACTTCCATGTGCCGTCTGGAATCTGCATCACCTGACCACTGTCGTGTCTATAAACATCGTCTGGCAGATATGGACATCACATCTACTCTTGATGCCAGAATGCAAATATCCCTCTGCGCATCTCGCATATATAGAAATGCATCCTTAAAATGCTCTATAGTCAATAAAATATTGTTCCTGTCAAGGGTATCAATATTTTCAGTCAGGAAATCTGACCAAGCCCCCCCAGCGCTGCACATCCAGGCTGAGGCGATTGCTGGTCGTAGTATAACACCAGTATGTGTGTATATACTTTTTAGGATATTTTTCAGCTTCCTATCAGCTGGCTCCTTGAGGGCGGCCGTATCTGGAGACGGTAACGCCACTTGTTTTTATAAGCGTGTGAGCGCCTTATCCACCCTAAGGTGTGTTTCCCAACTCGCCCTCACTTCTGGCGGGAAAGGGTATACCTCCAATAATTTTCTATCGGAGGAAACCCACGTATCATCACACACTTTAATTTATCTGATTCAGGAAAAACTACAAGTAGATTATTACCACCCTACATAATACCCTTATTTGTGGTACTTGTAGTATCAGAAATATGTAACACCTCCTTCATTGCCCTTAACATGTAACGTGTGGCCCTAAAGGAAAATACGTTTGTTTCTTCACCGTCGACACTGAAGTCAGTGTCCGTGTCTGTGTCTGTGTCGACCACTGAGGTAAATGGGCGTTTTTACAAGCCCCTGACGGTGTCTGAAACGCCTGGACAGGTACTAATTTGTTTGCCGGCCGTCTCATGTCGTCAACCGACCTTGCATCGTGTTGACAGTATCACGTAATTCCTAAATAAGCCATCCATTCCGGTGTCGACTCCCTAGAGAGTGACATCACCAATACAGGCAATTTGCTCCGCCTCCTCACCAACATCGTCCTCCTACATGTCGACACACACGTACCGACACACAGCACACACACAGGGAATGCTCTGATAGAGGACAGGACCCCACTAGCCCTTTGGGGAGACAGAGGGAGAGTTTGCCAGCACACACCAAAAACGCTATAATTATACAGGGACAACCCCTTATACAAGTGTTTTCCCTTATAGCATTTTCACATATGTAATCATATCGCCAAATAAGTGCCCCCCCTCTCTGTTTTAACCCTGTTTCTGTAGTGCAGTGCAGGGGAGAGCCTGGGAGCCTTCCTCACAGCAGAGCTGAGCAGGAAAATGGCGCCGTGTGCTGAGGAGAATAGGCCCCGCCCCCTAAAACGGCGGGCTCTTCTCCCGGAGTTTGTGAGATCTGGCAGGGGTTAAATACATCCATATAGCCTCAAGGGCTATATGTGATGTATTTTAGCCATAAAAGAGGTATAATACATTGCTGCCCAGGGCGCCCCCCCCAGCGCCCTGCACCCTCAGTGACCGCTGGTATGAAGTGTGCTGACAACAATGGCGCACAGCTGCAGTGCTGTGCGCTACCTTATGAAGACTGAAAGTCTTCTGCCGCCTGTTTCTGGACCTCTGGACCTCTTCAACTTCGGCATCTGCAAGGGGGGTCGGCGGCACGGCTCCGGGACGAACCCCAGGGTGAGACCTGTGTTCCAACTCCCTCTGGAGCTAATGGTGTCCAGTAGCCTAAGAAGCAAATCCATCCTGCACGCAGGTGAGTTTACTTCTCTCCCCTAAGTCCCTCGTAGCAGTGAGCCTGTTGCCAGCAGGACTCACTGAAAATAAAAAACCTAACTTAAACTTTTATTCTAAGCAGCTCAGGAGAGCCACCTAGATTGCACCCTTCTCGGCCGGGCACAAAAATCTAACTGAGGCTTGGAGGAGGGTCATGGGGGGAGGAGCCAGTGCACACCACCTGATCCTAAAGCTTTTATTATTGTGCCCTGTCTCCTGCGGAGCCGCTAAACCCCATGGTCCTGACGGAGTCCCCAGCATCCACTTAGGACGTTAGAGAAATGTGCGATAACGGGGATCACTTTAGAAAGGAGATTGGGCGTGATATATCGTTTGAATACCACCTATTGTCTTCCAATCTGGTACCTGAGGTATGTGTTGGAAGATACCAATATTTGGCTGCAATTTGTTGGTTTATAATGCCCATTTATTAGGGATCACACAGTCCTCTTTCTTAGGAAGACACTGTAGAGCCGATTCCAGTTTCACATTATAGCAAAATAAATGCCAAATATGATATCCTTCTTAAAAAAAAGCTTTTCTAATATTTTTCAAAGTTATAGTTTTTGCTTATTTAGCAAAGGACCCAAAGACTCCATACATGGATAAGTGGTTTGAAATGTATATATTTTGTATAGGGAACAGTAAAAACATCAACAATCAACTTACCATCCTGTAGAAGGAATTGCACTATTTTCAGGTGACCGCGGTGGGCGGCAATATATAGAGCGACACTGGATCTTGCAGCCAACCATTCACACCTCTGTGACAAATTAAAATGCGAGGAATTCTCAGTGCTGTATGGCGAGTCTTTAGTAACCCCTAAACGTATCAGCTATTGCAAGAAGAAAATAGATAAATGAAATCATGTTACCTACTGAAATAGGCATTTATACCAACATGTCATACATGGACACTATTATTCCCTTAGCAGCTATAAGTCTTTAGCACTCTGGAAAGGAATTCTTAGCAAACACATAACTTTTGTGCAAGAGCATAGAATATGGGGGATACCTGTAATCCCATTAGTGGCTGCATTCTGCAATGGAATTATTAATAGGCACTTGCCCTCAATGTGATCCTACCAGCTCCTGTGTCAAACATAAACGTACATTCATCTAAACATGTCTCTTTCACCATTTGTGATGTTTTTAGGAATCTGAAGGGTATTTCATGATAAGTAGCAATACAGACTATTGTGGCTTATTGCAGGGCTAGGAAAGCTTTTTTTTGCATTTTACAGCATCAAAAAAACTTTTACTGGGACAGCTGAGTGATGTTCATTTCCTTGGAGATGTTGGCTGGCAGCAGATAGAACTTAATGCTTGACCTGATAATCTAGGTGTCTTCTTCTAATACAAAATATATTTTAATATGTGTTCTAGGCATTGGTACAAGTAGAAATATTTTCATAGTGGTACGGATAGTAAAAATGGGCGTGGTCACGTGTCATGAGGGGGAGCGGGGCCACACAAGACTAGGGAAGTGGCAACATGACAATAGGAACATGCCCACATTATGCCACACACTGTAAAGCCCATCACACATTATGCCACACACCATAATGCTTATTACACATTATGCCACATACCGTAATGCCCATTACACATTATTCCAAACACCGTAATGGCCATTACACATTATTCCAAACACCGTAATGGCCATTACACATTATGCAAGAACACTGTAACGTCCATTACACATTATGCCTTACACCATAATGCCTTACATATTATACCACACACCGTAATGCCTATTACATATTATGCCACACACAGTTATGCCACTGACACCATTTTATGTCCCATGCCCCTTATAAATTATGCCCCAGTGGTGGGCTGGTGGTACGCATATTTCTTAATGGTACTCTGTACCACCCTACTTTCGGCACTGGCTCTAGGCAAAAAAGGCTTTATTTCAATAAGGGTCCTCACTATCAGCATCCTGATGTGGTGACAGTGATGAGGATTACAGCACTGTACAGTGATCCTTCTTAAAGCAGCTATTACTGGAAGAGCCAGCAAAGGTTATCACTGGCAATATTTATAACCAACAAAGAGCCATTTCCAGTGTGAACACCCATTTTTACCAGATCTAAGATTACCTCACTACAATAAATAGACCCCAAAATGAGAAAATCGTGTTTGTATTCTTTGGCTAAAGATACTGCCTTTCTCCTTTACCCAGCAAATATGTCCAATAAGAATACAGAGCGCTTCAATCTGCAATATGGAATAAAAGTGGTGCAGAAAGAGGTGGAAGTGGGAATTATTAGCACACACACATATAGGTCTGAAAACAGAACAAGAAGAACAATAGCCTTGATGACAGGTGTTGTCTGCCCTGCGGTGGAAAAGGTAAAGACATGTCTGTGGACTTCAAATCGGGCCTGTCCCAATTTAGGGGTTTACAGGAGATATGTTAAAGGCATCATCCTACAATGAGCTCTTAGTTTACCTTTACTAAGTTTCCTTCAGCTGCTGCCTTTACAAGATCACTCATATCTTCATATAACCAGATGTTCATACAAATGGTTACTCCAGCAACAATTCCATTGAACTGAAATGTGGAAATATCAGGCATATCCCCTATAAGAAAAGCAAATAGCAATTCACGATGAGTATATAAATATGTACAGTATATATGAACACATTTGCATATACTTCCAGTGCTACCCTTTCCTTCTTTAATGAGTCTTACTTCAAGACCCTCATCTCCTCCCAGTCTCCCCTCCTCACTCTCTGCCCTTGACTATGTCACCCACTTCACATCTAAAATGTAATCATTACATCAGGACATCAAGGGCCTACTTCAGACCTGATTGCAGCAGCAAAATTGTTCTCTAATGGGCAAAACCATGTGCACTGCAGGTGTGGCAGATGTAACATGTGCAGAGAGAGTTAGATTTGGGTCGATTATTTTGTTTCAGTGCAGGGTAAATACTGGATGCTTTATTTTTACACTGCAATTTAGATTTCGGTTTAAAAACACCCCAACCAAATCTAACTCTCTCTGCACATGTTATATCTGTCCCCCCTGCAGTGCACATGGTTTTGCCCATAGAGAACAATTTTGCTGCTGCGATCAGGTATGAATTAGGCCCCATATTCCACCAGATCCTCAGCACTCCATTCCGTCATTCCCAGCCTACCCCCACTTTTCCTCACCAACCATTCTTTCTTTCTTTCTTAATCTCCTCTCATTACTCCCATTTACATTGCTGACCTTATTTCTCTTCACACTCCCACCCCGGAGCAGGGTCATGTCACGATGTCCCCACCCACCACCACACATACATACATACATACATACATACATAGATTCACACACATTTAGGCACAGACATACATAAAGACACAAATATACAGATTATATATATATATATATATATATATATATATATATATACACACACACACACACACACACACACATAAACACACAAATAAACACAGACATACACACATACATAAACACACACATATACTCACACATACTATACACAAAGACATATAAACACAAACACACACATACATGTATACACATTAGCACACAGACATATACACACATTTACACACAAACATAGACATATACACAGGCATAAACACACAGTATACACACATTAATTCTCACCAAGAGGGCAGCAGCTCCTCATTCCAGCCTGGAGGGGCGGAGCTTCTATGTGATTGACAGGCTGGACCTCGTGGGTAGAAGGAAAGGACTGAGGAAAGGGAAAGGGAAAGGGTGGCCACCACACTGCCTGTATGTTCCAGATCACTGAATGCAGATCCCTGACAGCCAGGAAAGATCTTCTGAAAAGCCTCCAAACCTCCCCTCTTCCCTAACAACACACCACACTGCACTGCACTGCGCTGGACTCTCTGCACTGTGCAATCAGTGATGAGCAACATGCAGACAGTGTGGTGGCCACCCCTTCCCTCTCTTTTAGTCATCTCCTCCTACCACTGCCCGAGATCCCAGCTTTCAGCTGTGCAGTGAGTCGGCGCCTTCTGTCCCCAGTGGCGCCTGGAGCTCGAGCAACACTTGTTCCACCCTTCCTATGCCCCTGCTCCCACCTGCCTATATCGCTCCACTCATGATCACCAACTTTCCTCCCAACTCCCACCTCCAAAACTGTGATGCGGTTAAGATACTGGCAGTCAGAATACTGATGCCAGATTCCCAACCGTAAGTATAGAGGGAAGGATAGGGTTAGGCCCAGGGAGGGGGACTTTGTGTGTGGGGGTGGGGGGCTAGGTTTTGGTGCAACCCAGGAAGGGGGGGTTAGGATTATACTGCACAGAGGGGGGTTTATGGTTACGCACCACCGATTGGAGGTTAGGATTAGGCACTAAGGGGGGAGATTAGGGTGTTAGGCTGCAGGATGTGAGAGTAATGGTTAGGGGGTAGGGGAGAGGGCATAGCATACTTACCTCACCCCTGTCGGGATTTAAAACATCGGGATGCTGGCGTTGGTATTGTGACCACCGGCATCCCGTCCACCGGTCACACATCCCGAACCCCCAAGACTTACCACTGGATCTCTCTGCCTATCAGACTCTCCTCCTCTCTACATAATTTCAAATGGGCTCTCAAGACCCCCCCCTTCCCCCCGTATCAAAGCCTCCCAGCTCTCAATCTAACCTATCCTAAATAATATCTGCTCACTGTTTCTCCCTTCTGTGTCACCCCTGTCTGTCCCTTCCCTTTACATTTACACTGTAAGCTCTCACCAGAAGCCCCTCTGTCGTCATATGCTTTTCCTTATCTCACTTTTACCATCATCTCCTCCCCACTGGCTACAAAAGCTCCTATTCTTGGGTTCTTGCGCCCGGGTGTAGTATGGCTGACCGGCGGTCAGCTTACCGATACAGATACCGATGCCGGGATCCCGGCGGGGAGGGGCGAGTGCAGCAAGACCCTTGCGGGCTCGCTGCGTTCGCCATGCTGCGGGCTCGGTGGCGACCTACGGTCGCCACGGGTTCTATTCCCACTCTATGGGTGTCGTGGAAATAGTCCCTGTTGGTCGGCATGCCGACCATCGGGATAGTGAGGGGTCGGGATGGTGGAGGAGGTCATGTGACTGCCGGTCTCCCGACCGCCGGTCACATGTATACCACCCCTTGCGCCCTGCTGCTTATTTTGGTATTATGACTACAGGATGCAATATTTATAAACAATGTCCATGTTCTGCAATGTGCTGAACTGTAAGCCACTTTCTTTCTGGTTTTGTCCATACTTTTTCTGTTTTTGTATGGCGCTGTGGACACTTTGTGGCACCATATAAATAAAGGATAATAATAATACTTTACATATATCAATAATATATAGAAGATCTAAATACCATGCACTATAGGCATCATGAATAGGGGTTTAAAGCTGCTTCCACCTAGGAAAATAGTTTATATGTGTCTCCTCAACTAGCCAAAGTCCTAGGGTTTGATATATGGAGTCATGTGTCCTGGGACCCTGTTAGCTCTGTAATACAGAACACTTAAAAGATATATCAGTGCATGGAAATACAATATAAGCTTCAAACTAGTCCAGTAATAATGTAAAAATAAGAATTTACTTACCGATAATTCTATTTCTCGGAGTCCGTAGTGGATGCTGGGGTTCCTGAAAGGACCATGGGGAATAGCGGCTCCGCAGGAGACAGGGCACAAAAAGTAAAGCTTTAGGATCAGGTGGTGTGCACTGGCTCCTCCCCCTATGACCCTCCTCCAAGCCTCAGTTAGGATACTGTGCCCGGACGAGCGTACACAATAAGGAAGGATTTTGAATCCCGGGTAAGACTCATACCAGCCACACCAATCACACTGTACAACCTGTGATCTGAACCCAGTTAACAGTATGATAACAGCGGAGCCTCTGAAAAGATGGCTCACAACAATAATAACCCGATTTTTGTAACTATGTACAAGTATTGCAGATAATCCGCACTTGGGATGGGCGCCCAGCATCCACTACGGACTCCGAGAAATAGAATTATCGGTAAGTAAATTCTTATTTTCTCTATCGTCCTAGTGGATGCTGGGGTTCCTGAAAGGACCATGGGGATTATACCAAAGCTCCCAAACGGGCGGGAGAGTGCGGATGACTCTGCAGCACCGAATGAGAGAACTCCAGGTCCTCCTTAGCCAGGGTATCAAATTTGTAGGATTTTACAAACGTGTTTGCCCCTGACTAAGTAGCCGCTCGGCAAAGTTGTAAAGCCGAGACCCCTCGGGCAGCCGCCCAAGATGAGCCCACCTTCCTTGTGGAATGGGCATTTACATATTTTGGCTGTGGCAGGCCTGCCACAGAATGTGCAAGCTGAATTGTATTACACATCCAACTAGCAATAGTCTGCTTAGAAGCAAGAGCACCCAGTTTGTTGGGTGCATACAGGATAACAGCAAGTCAGTTTTCCTGACTCCAGCCGTCCTGGAACCTATATTTTCAGGGCCCTGACAACATCTAGCAACTTGGAGTCCTCCAAGTCCTTAGTAGGCGCAAGGCACCACAATAAGCTGGTTCAGGTGAAACACTGACACCACCTTAGGGAGAGAACTGGGGACGAGTCCGCAGCTCTGCCCTGTCCGAATGGACAAACAGATATGGGCTTTTTTGAGAAAAAAACCACCAATTTGACACTCGCCTGGCCCAGGCCAGGGCCAAGAGCATGGTCACTTTTCATGTGAGATGCTTCAAATCCACAGATTTGACTGGTTTTAAACCAATGTGATTTGAGGAATCCCAGAACTACGTTGAGATCCCACAGTGCCACTGGAGGCACAAAAGGGGGTTGTATATGCAATACTCCCTTGACAAACTTCTGGACTTCAGGAACTGAAGCCAATTCTTTCTGGAAGAAAATCGACAGGGCCGAAATTTGAACCTTAATGGACCCCAATTTGAGACACTCCTGTTTGCAGGAAATGCAGGAATCGACCGAGTTGAAATTTCTTCGTGGGGCCTTCCTGGCCTCACACCACGCAACATATTTTCGCCCCATGTGGTGATAATGTTGTGCGGTCACCTCCTTCCTGGCTTTGACCAGGGTAGGAAAGACCTCTTCCGGAATGCCTTTTTCCCTTAGGATCCGGCGTTCCACCGCCATGCCGTCAAACGCAGCTGCGGTAAGTCTTGGAACAGACATGGTACTTGCTGAAGCAAGTCCCTTCTTAGCGGCAGAGGCCATAAGTCCTCTGTGAGCATCTCTTGAAGTTCCGGGTACCAAGTCCTTCTTGGCCAATCCGGAGCCATGAGTATAGTTCTTACTCCTCTACGTCTTATAATTCTCAGTACCTTAGGTATGAGAAGCAGAGGAGGGAACACATACACCGACTGGTACACCCACGGTGTTACCAGAACGTCCACAGCTATTGCCTGAGGGTCTCTTGACCTGGCGCAATACCTGTCCCGTTTTTTGTTCAGACGGGACGCCATCATGTCCACCTTTGGTATTTCCCAACGGTTCACAATCATGTGGAAAAACTTCCCGATGAAGTTTCCACTCTCCCGGGTGGAGGTCGTGCCTGCTGAGGAAGTCTGCTTCCCAGTTTCCATTCCCGGAATGAAACACTGCTGACAGTGCTATCACATGATTTTCCGCCCAGCGAAAAGTCCTTGCAGTTTTTGCCATTGCCCTCCTGCTTCTTGTGCCGCCCTGTCTGTTTACGTGGGCGACTGCCGTGATGTTTTTCCCACTGGATCAATACCGGCTGACCTTGAAGCAGAGGTCTTGCTAAGCTTAGAGCATTATAAAATTACCCTTAGCTCCAGTATATTTATGTGGAGAAAAATCTCCAGACTTGATCACACTCCCTGGAAATTTTTTCCTTGTGTGACTGCTCCCCAGCCTCTCGGGCTGGCCTCCGTGGTCACCAGCATCCAATCCTGAATGCCGAATCTGCGGCCCTCTAGAAGATGAGCACTCTGTAACCACCACAGGAGAGACACCCTTGTCCTTGGATATAGGGTTATCCGCTGATGCATCTGAAGATGCGATCCGGACCATTTGTCCAGCAGATCCCACTGAAAAGTTCTTGCGTGAAATCTGCCGAATGGAATTGCTTCGTAGGAAGCCTCTTTTCCTGGTTTTAGGAGGTTCCTGACTAGCTCGGATAACTCCCTGGCTTTCTCTTCCGGGAGAAACACCTTTTTCTGGACTGTGTCCAGAATCATCCCTAGGCACAGCAGACGTGTCGTCGGGAACAGCTGCGATTTTGGAATATTTAGAATCCACCCGTGCTGTTGTAGCAGTATCCGAGATAGTGCTACTCCGACCTCCAACTGTTCCCTGGACTTTGCCCTTATCAGGAGATCGTCCAAGTAAGGGATAATTAAGACGCCTTTTCTTTGAAGAAGAATCATCATTTCGGCCATTACCTTGGTAAAGACCCGGGGTGCCGTGGACAATCCAAACGGCAGCGTCTGAAACTGATAGTGACAGTTCTGTACCACGAACCTGAAGTACCCTTAGTGAGAAGGGCAAATTTGGGACATGGAGGTAAGCATCCCTGATGTCCCGGGACACTATATAGTCCCCTTCTTCCTGGTTCGTTATCACTGCTCTGAGTGACTCCATCTTGATTTGAACCTTTGAAAGTGTTCAAATTTTTTTAGATTTAGAATAGGTCTCACCTAGCCTTCTGGCTTCAGTACCACAATATAGTGTGGAATAATACCCCTTTCCTTGTTGTAGGAGGGGTAATTTGATTATCACCTGCTGGGAATACAGCTTGTGAATTGTTTCCCATACTGCCTCCTTGTCGGAGGGAGACCTTGGTAAAGCAGACTTCAGGAGCCTGCGAGGGGGAAACGTCTCGACATTCCAATCTGTACCCCTGGGATACTACTTGTAGGATCCAGGGGTCCTGTACGGTCCCAGCGTCATGCTGAGAGCTTGGCAGAAGCGGTGGAAGGCTTCTGTTCTTGGGAATGGGCTGCCTGCTGCAGTCTTCTTCCCTTTCCTCTATCCCTGGGCAGATATGACTCTTATAGGGACGAAAGGACTGAGGCTGAAAAGACGGTGTCTTTTTCTGCAGAGATGTGACTTAGGGTAAAAACGGTGGATTTTCCAGCAGTTGCCGCGGCCACCAGGTCCGATGGACCGACCCCAAATAACTCCTCTTCCTTTATACGGCAATACACCTTTGTGCCGTTTGGAATCTGCATCACCTGACCACTGTCGTGTCCATAAACATCTTGTGGCAGATATGGACATCGCACTTACTCTTGATGCCAGAGTGCAAATATCCCTCTGTGCATCTCGTATATATAGAAATGCATCCTTTAAATGCTCTATAGTCAATAACATACTGTCCCTGTCAAGGGTATCAATATTTTTAGTCAGGGAATCCGACCAAGCCACCCCAGCTCTGCACATCCAGGCTGAGGCGATCGCTGGTCGCAGTATAACACCAGTATGTGTGTATATACTTTTTATGATATTTTCCAGCCTCCTGTCAGCTGGCTCCTTGAGGACGGCCCTATCTATAGACGGTACCGCCACTTGTTTTGATAAGCGTGTGAGCGCCTTATCCACCCTAAGGGGTGTTTCCCAACGCGCCCTAACTTCTGGCGGGAAAGGGTATACCGCCAATAATTTTCTATCGGGGGGAACACACGCATCATCACACACTTCCTTTAATTTATCTGATTCAGGAAAAACTACAGGTAGTTTTTTCACATCCCACATAATACCCTCTTTTGTGGTACTTGTAGTATCAGAAATATGTAACACCTCCTTCATTGCCCTTAACATGTAACGTGTGGCCCTAAAGGGAAATACGTTTGTTTCTTCACCGTCGACACTGAAATCAGTGTCCGTGTCTGTGTCTGTCGACCGACTGAGGTAAAAGGACGTTTTAACGCCCCTGACGGTGTTTGAGACGCCTGGACAGGTACTAATTTGTTTGCCAGCCGTCTCATGTCGCCAACCGACCTTGCAGCGTGTTGACATTATCACGTAATTCCATAAATAAGCCATCCATTCCGGTGTCGACTCCCTAGAGAGTGACATCACCATTACAGGCAATTTGCTCCGCCTCCTCACCAACATCGTCCTCATACATGTCGACACACACGTACCGACATATAGCACACACACACAGGGAATGCTCTGATAGAGGACAGGACCCCACTAGCCCCTTGGGGAGACAGAGGGAGAGTTTGCCAGCACACACCAAAGCGCTATATTTTACAGGGATAGCCTTATAATAAGTGCTCCATTATAGCTGCTTTTATAAAATCACAATTTCGCCAAATTTTGCCCCCCCTCTCTTGATTTAACCCTGTTTCTGTAGTGCAGTGCAGGGGAGAGCCTGGGAGCCTTCCTGACCAGCGGAACTGTGTGAGGAAATGGCGCTGTGTGCTGAGGAGATAGGCCCCGCCCCCTTTTCGGCGGGCTCGTCTCCCGCTTAAAAATGGATTCTGGCAGGGGTTAAATATCTCCATATAGCCCCGGAGGCTATATGTGAGGTATTTTTTGCCAAAAAAAGGATTTTCATTGCTGCCCAGGGCGCCCCCCCCCAGCGCCCTGCACCCTCAGTGACTGCCGTGTGAAGTGTGCTGAGAGCAATGGCGCACAGCTGCAGTGCTGTGCACTACCTTAAGAAGACTGAGGAGTCTTCTGCCGCCGATTCTGGACCTTCTTCTCTTTTCAGCATCTGCAAGGGGGCCGGCGGCGAGGCTCCGGTGACCATCCAGGCTGTACCTGTGATCGTCCCTCTGGAGCTAATGTCCAGTAGCCAAAGAAGCCAATCCATCCTGCACGCAGGTGAGTTCACTTCTTCTCCCCTAAGTCCCTCGATGCAGTGATCCTGTTGCCAGCAGGACTCACTGTAAAATAAAAAACCTAAGCTAAACTTTTCTAAGCAGCTCTTTAGGAGAGCCACCTAGATTGCACCCTTCTCGGCCGGGCACAAAAACCTAACTAAGGCTTGGAGGAGGGTCATAGGGGGAGGAGCCAGTGCACACCACCTGATCCTAAAGCTTTACTTTTTGTGCCCTGTCTCCTGCGGAGCCGCTATTCCCCATGGTCCTTTCAGGAACCCCAGCATCCACTAGGACGATAGAGAAAATGCAATAGTTTACTTATTGTTACGGTTTCACAGTTTATTTAAGTCTTCTCTGGCAACATATCAGTGTATTAGATAGATTGGGCAATATAGTAACAATAAGTAAACTATTGTATTGCTACATTATTACTGGGCTCGTTTGAAGCATAATGTATTTCTATGCACTGATATATCTTTTAAGTGTTCAATTTAAATTGTTTTATGAATATAGGAAATTGCATTTTATTTATGAAAAACTCACAAGTCTCTATATAATAATTAATGTAAGTACAATAATCCTCTGTGTTCCCAGCGCTGTTTCTCATTTGCAATGTATTTCTAGAGATTTCCCTAGAGCAATCCCAATAGGAGGTTTTATACCCCTCCCTACAGCTGCGGGTACACAGGGGTTTGTTCAATCTGTGAAATTAATTATTAATTTGCATCAGTGTCCAAAAGTTTTTTTTATGTTTAGCACTGTAATATAGAACTTGTAAATCAATAAAGCAGACCAGCTTTTTATTACAGTAGAACAAGCATGGAGTCATTCCCAGACTTCCAGCTGGGAGCATAAGAAAAACGAGATTTATGGTGAGAACTTACCTTTGTTAAATCTCTTTCTGCGAGGTACACTGGGCTCCACAAGGATAGACATTGGGGTGTAGAGTAGGATCTTGATCCGAGGCACCAACAGGCTCAAAGCTTTGACGGTTCCCAGAATGCACAGCGCCGCCTCCTCTATTACCCCGCATCCCTGCACAGGAGCTCAGTTTTTAGTTAACCAGCCCAATGCAGTAGCAGGAAAAGAGACGACAACGGTTAGTAGCCACAAACACCACACTCTCACGACAGGAGAAGTGTCAGCGGCTAATGCCATACCAACCCAAAGAAGCTTAGTGCGTCAGGGTGGGCGCCTTGTGGAGCCCAGTGTACCTCGCAGAAAGAGATTTAACAAAGGTAAGTTCTTACCATAAATCTCGTTTTCTGCTGCGGGGAACACTGGGCTCCACAAGGATAGACATTGGGGATGTCCTAAAGCAGTTCCTTATGGGAGGGGACGCACTGTAGCGGGCACAAGAACCCGGCGTCCAAAGGAAGCATCCTGGGAAGCGGCAGTATCGAAGGCATAGAACCGTATGAACGTGTTCACTAAAGACCACGTAGCCACCTTGCACAATTGTTCAAGGGTCACACCACGGCGGGCCGCCCAAGAAGGTCCAACAGACCGAGTAGAATGGGCCGTTATGTGAGCAGGAGCCGACAGACCAGCCCTCACATAAGCATGTGCAATCACCATTCTAATCCATCTAGGCAAAGTTTGCTTGTGAGCAGGTCAGCCCCGTTTGTGAAATCCAAACAGTACAAAGAGAGAATAAGATTTCCTAATGGAAGCAGGTCTCTTCACATAGATACGGAGAGCCCGTACCACATCCAAAGACCTCTCTTTGGGAGACAGATCAGGAAAAACAAGTGTCGGAACCACAATCTCCTGGTTAAGGTGGAACGAGGAAACCACCTTAGGTAAATATCCGGGACGAGTCCTAAGAACCGCCCAGTCACGGTGAAATATCAAGATATGGGGAACTACAGGACAAAGCACCCAAATCCGACACTCTTCTAGCTGAAGCAATAGCCAGCAGAAACACCACCTTAAGGGAAAGCCACTTAAGATCAGCTGAACCAAGAGGTTCAAACGGAGACTCTTGTAACGCCTCCAAAACCACCGACAAGTCCCAAGGAGCCACAGGCGGGACATAGGGAGGTTGGATACGCAACACACCCTGAGTAAAGGCATGCACATCAGGTAAGGTCGCAATTTTTCTCTGAAACCACACCAACAAGGCAGAAATATGAACCTTGAGGGAGGCCAGACGCAGGCCTAAGTCCAGGCCCTGCTGAAGAAAAGCCCAAAACTTGGCTATACTAAACTTGGAAGCATCATAATCGTTCGATGCGCACCAAACAAAGTAAGAATGCCAGACTCTATAGTAAATCCGAGTAGAAGCCGGTTTCTGGGCCTGCAACATAGTTTGAATGACCACCTCAGAAAACCCTTTAGCCCTTAAGACGGAAGCTTCAAGAGCCACGCCGTCAAAGACAGCCGGGCTAGGTCCTGGTAGACACAGGGGCCCTGAACGATGAGGTGTGGGCATTGTGGAAGTAGAATTGGACGCTCTGACGATAGGCCTTGCAGGTCTGAGAACCAGTGCCGTCTGGGCCACACTGGAGCTATGAGAAGCAGAATTCCTTTTTCTTACTTGAACTTCTGAATTACCCTGGGCAGGAGTGACACCGGAGGGAACACGTACGGCAGCCGAAACCTCCACGGCACCGCCAGCGCATCCACGAATGCTGCTTGAGGATCCCTTGTCCTTGCTCCGAAGACCGGAACTTTGTGATTGTGTCGAGACGCCATCAGATCTACGTCTGGAAGACCCCACTTTTCCACTAGGAGTCCTGACGACTGAGAAAGTCCGCTTCCCAATTCAGGACTCCCAGAATGAAGATTGCCGATATGGCCGGTAGATGGTGTTCCGTCCAATGTCGAATCCGTGAGACTTCCCTCATTGCCAGACGGCTTCGAGTGCCGCCTTGATGATTTATGTAAGCCACTGTGGTGGCGTTGTCCGACTGCACTTGAACAGGACGGTTCTGAATTAAATGCTGGGCTAGGTTCAATGCATTGAAGACCGCCCACAATTCCAGAATGTTGATTGAGAGGAGGGACTCCTCCTTGGTCCACCGACCCTGAAGGGAGTGTTGCTCCAGTACCGCGCCCCAAACTCTTAGACTGGCATCTGTCGTCAACAGGACCCAGCTGGATATCCAGAAGGGACGGCCCCTGCACAATTGTTGGTCCTGGAGCCACCAGAGCAGCGACAGACGGACCTCCAGAGTCAATGAGATCATTTGAGACCCGATCCGGTGAGGCAGGCCGTTCCACTTGGCTAGAATCAGCCTCTGGAGGGGGCAAGAATGGAATTGAGCATACTCCACCATGTCGAATGCTGATACCATGAGGCCCAGCACCTGCATTGCCGAATGTATCGACACTTGCGGACAAGAAAGGAAGCAACGAATCCTGTCCTGAAGCTTCAGGACTTTCTCCTGACACAAGAACAACCTCTGGTTGTGAGTGTCTAATAGCGCTCCCAGATGCACCATGCTCTGAGCAGGGATCAGGGAGGATTTCTTCCAGTTGATGAGCCACCCGTGGGCTTGTAGAAACCGGACCGTCAAATCTAGATGACGTAGGAGAAGTTCTGGGGAATTTGCCAGGATGAACAAGTCGTCCAGATACGGCAGTACCCTGTCCCCTTGACGGCGGAGTACCACCGTCATCACCGCCATGACTTTGGTGAAGACTCGCGGCGCTGTTGTTAAACCAAAAGGTAACGCCGAAACTGGTAATGGAGTTTGCCAATAGCAAACCTCAGGTATTGCTGATGTGACGCTGCTATAGGAATATGCAGTTAAGCATCAAGCATGTCCAGGGAGACCATGTAGTCCCCAGGTTCCAAGGCCAGAACTATAGAGTGAAGGGTTTCCATACGGAACTTGGAAACCTTCACAAACCTGTTCAATGCCTTGAGGTTGAGAATGGGCCGGGAGGACCCATTCGGTTTCGGGACTAGAAACAGCGGAGAATAGTACCCCCGGCCCCTCTGCGCGAGAGGCACCTGTACTACGACTCCTGTATCCAGGAGGGTCTGTACCACCGAATGTAGAGTGTTTGCCTTTCTCTGGTCCAACGGGACGTCTGTCCGGCAAAATCGATGAGGGGGTCGGTTTTTGAAGGTTATGGCGTAACCTCGAGTGACGACTTCCCGTACCCAGGCATCTGAAGTGGCCTTCAACCATTCCTGGGTATACCCTAGAAGCTGGCCCCCCACCCTGGGATCCCCCAGGGGGAGGCCCGCCCCGTCATGCGGCAGACTTATCAGCCTTGGAAGCTGGCTGACGGGCCGCCCAGGCTCTCTTGGGCTTTGGCTTACCAGGTTTGGAAGTGCGGGCCTGCTTGTTGTACGCCTAACCTTTTGCTTTACCTGAAGGACGAAAGGGGAGAAAGGAAGTACCTTTAGCCTTCAACACTGAAGGAGCGGTACTTGGCAGACAGGCAGTTTTGGCAGTAGCCAAGTCAGCCACTATCTTATTTAAGTCCTCCCCAAACAGAATATCTCCCTTGAAAGGGAGTACCTCCAGGGTTTTTCTAGAATCCAGATCCACAGACCAGGATCTCAGCCACAATATCCAGTGAGCCAGGACTGAGTAGAGGCCTTGGCTGCTAGGATACAGGCATCAGAAGCCGCCTCTTTAATATAGCGAGAAGCTGTGACAATATATGACAAGCATTGTCTAGCATGGTCAGAGGAGATTTCAGCTTCCAACTCCAAGGCCCATGCTTCAATAGCCTCTGCAGCCCATATTGCTGCAATAGTGGGCCTTTGTGCAGCATCCGTGAGGGTGTAAATCGGGTGTAAATCGCTTTCAGACAACCCTCCACACGTTTATCCGTAGGCTCTTTTAGAGACGTGACGGTAGTGACAGGTAGAGCTGAGGAAACCACCATCCTAGCCACATGTGAGTCTACTGGAGGAGGCGTTTCCCAATTCTTAGCGACAGCTCTGGTGCGAGGGCATAGCGAGCCAGCATCTTCTTTTGAGGCACAAACTTCGTACCCAGGTTTTCCCAGGGTTCCTGACGTATATCCACTAGGTGCTCAGAGTGAGGTAAAACTTGTTTAACCACCTTCTGACGCTTGAACTTATCTGGTTTCTTAGGAGGGACGGATGGCTCAGGATCATCCGTAATCTGTAGAATTAATTTAATAGCCTCCAAAAGATCAGGAACATCCACATGTGAACTACCCTCCCCATCAGCAGTATCTGAGTCAGAACCTGTGGGGTCAGTGTAAGTGCCGTCTTCATCAGCCGAGGTGTCAGTGACAGCAGTGGATTGTGAGGAGACAAGCGCTCGCTTAGAGGACCCCTTAGGCTTAGGCGAGCGATGGTCAGACTTTTTAGTAGTCAGGGACTGGTTCAACTTCTTCAATTGTGCAGATAAATCGTCCGCCCACGGCGGGTTAGCTGCAGGGACCACATACGGTTGTACCGGCATAGGGGGTCCCATAAGGGGTGTTAGTTTATGAACTAGCGTATGTAGAAGCGTGGAAAAAGCAGCCCACGGTGGGTCATTATGTACCTCCGTTGCCACAGTCCCACTGGGGGGCAAGAAGCCCCCAGAACCAGAGCCCACAGCTGCTATATTCTCCTCATAGGGATCTGTGGCTTCAGCATCACCGGCAGTGTGTACAGCCCCAGAACCGATACCCTCAGAAGCAGACATGCTATAACTTGCAGTATCAGGTAACACAGTTCAATTGGCAGCAGCACAATACCTCTGACCCAAACCCCTGCGCAGTGTAGTCCGCACCAGCAGAGATTAAGGAGAGATATGGTGACTAAATCACAGAGAAAAATACGTATTAAAGTATATCTTTGTGAAAATCCTATATCAATATAAAACCTGACGCACCAAGCCCCCTCAGGTTATAGAATATAGGGATAGCAAGTAAAGTGAAAGACACGAAATGGACACCACTCAGCTATCTAATGCACACACAGATAGTCACAGTTTGTACAATGCAGAGGTTATTACTAACAATAATACTGCACTGGACTAGCTTGTAAATATAGCTATATAGTCAATAGATATAACACTACACAGTAAGAACTGGATGTATATCACAGAGTAATTGTACTAGAAAACCCTTACTAAATGCACTCTTTCTTAACTAGCACTGTCTAAAAAGGCAGGTAGAATACTGAAGTGTCATGTAAAGTCACAGCACTGACAACCAGGCGGCTTTACACAGGAGGATTTGCCCAAGCAGTCCCAGGAACAGTGAAGCTGAGGGATAATGGCGCCCAGACACTGACAGGGAGTGAGGGAGAGACAGATATGCAGCTCAAGGGCGGGAACATTTGCGGGAAATGGCGCCCTGGGGCTGGGGGAGGGGCTTCAGGTCTAAGCCTTATCCCCCTGCTGGCAAAACCACGGGGTACTGTGGGCTACTGAAAATGGTTTAGAGAGAAAACATGACCTGCACCCATGCACTGGTGATCTAGTGGGATCGCCTGTACTGCTATAGTGTCCACCGCCAGCGCGCGTGGCCCGCCTCCCACTGACCGCGCCGGATCGCGATACAGACCGGGTCCCGCAAGCGGGACCCACTCACCACCTCCCGAAGCGCGGCCACACGATCCCGGAGAGCCCCCGTCGTGTGTGCCTGACGTGAAGAAAACCGGAGCCTCCTGCTGTAGTTACCCAGCAACCAGGGCTCGGGAGTGTACAGCGCCGCTGGGGAGAGCTGGAGCTGCAGCAGTGAATGTCTTCTGACATTTACCACCACTGCTGCCCTTGTAGTCTTCACTTTTTTCTTCAAAAAAAGCTCTTCTTAGGGCTTCCTGGAGCAGCCCCTCTGTTATGTGCCTGCTTACTGCAGCACCAACTACAAAACTGAGCTCCTGTGCAGGGAGGCGGGGTTATAGAGGAGGCGGCACTGTGCATTCTGGGAACAGTCAAAGCTTTAGATCCTACTCTACACCCCAATGTCTATCCTTGTGGAGCCCAGTGTACCCCGCAGCAGAAATAATTTTCGAAGTGGTATTCGTGGCTTTAAATGTCTTAAATGTATAGCACCCAATACAGATGTAACAGAATCGTTCCTCTTATACAGCTCTATGGGGGGAATTGAACTGTGGGCAAAGGAGGCAAATTGCCATTGCCGCGGCGTTAAAATACTGGCAACAGCAGCCCGACTTTCACCCTTCACCCAGTCCGATTCACACCCCACTGACAGACCCCCGCCCCTCCACACACCCTATATTTCTTACCCGACCCCCAATGGTGCCTAACCCTAACCAACCCTACCCACATCCTAAACCTAACCCTTCCTCTCCCCCAGCCTAACCCTATGTCCCTCTTACACTGCCTAACCCTAACCCTCACCCTGCAGAATAACCCTAACCACCACCATCCAACCCCTCATACAACCCACGGATCCCGGCACCGGGATTGTGATCCATGTCGGGATGGCATTCCAAACAGTGTCGGGATTCCCGGCGTAGGTATTCCGACTGTGAGGCTCTTGTAGGGGTGCCTCAGGTTGGTGGTCCTGGACCAAATCAGATTATTTATGGTTACTGCGATAGGCAAAACCAGTGTTGCTGGTTGCCAATTATAACACTTGCGGACAATCAGAAGCACAACTGTACACCACCAGGGGTGGATTGGGATTCGAAAACCAGCCTGGGAAATTTATGGAAGCAGCTCTAATAGGGGTGGGGGTCTGTTGAGGGGGTGGAGTCTGTCAAATGGGAGGGATTACTGCTCAGAAGGCCTGATGATATGGAGGTATGGAAAGTGCAAGCCTCCGGCACTCTGCTAAATTTTAGGCGTGAGGCTTCATAGGGAAGGGGCGTGGCCACATAATAGTGCCAATTCACATTACACGACACAGTAGTGCCGCTTATACACATTGCACCAGGTACAACCTCTTAAACACACTGCACCAGGTAGAGCACGTTATACATATTCCGCCAAATATAGCATGGTATACTTTTTGCGCCAGGCAGAGCACATTATACACATTGCACCAGGTAAACCACATTATACACTTTGCGCCAGGCAGAGCACATTATACACATTGCACCAGGTAGAACCTTCTATACACACTGCACCAGGTAGAGCACGTTATACATATTCCGCCAGATAGAGCACGTTCTACACTTTGCGCCAGGAAGAACATGGTATACACTTTGCGCCAGGCAGAGAACATTATACACATTGCACCAGGTAAAGCACATAAAACATATTGCACTAGGCAAAGCACATTATACACATTGCACCAGATAGAGCACGTTATACACTTTGCGTCAGGTAAAGCATATTATACACTTTGCGCCAGGCAGAGCACATTATACACATTGCACCAGGTAAAGCACATTATACATTTTGCGCCAGGCAGAGCACATCATACACATTGCACCAGGTAAAGCCCCCTTTTACACATTACGGCAGGTAGAGTAACGAAAGAGAGAGAGGGAGAGAGAGAAAAAAGGTGTCAGGTAGAGAGACAGAGTGGTGGGAAGGAGACAGAGAGAGAGAGAGAGAGAGAGGGAGAGGGAGAAACACACACACAGTGGTACCTATGTCAGGGCCGAAACTAGGGGGGGGCTAGGGGGGCACGCGACCTGGGCGCGGAATGAGAGAGGGCGCCGGCGCGGGCGGTAAGCGGAAACATGCAGTGTAGGACGGCGCAGGGCTGAAGTCGCGCCTCCCCGCTCCGCTGCGCCAGGATGCTCCGTTAGAGTCTGCTTCCGGAAACACAGAGGCGCCACTTCACACTCACATAATCATCTGCCAGCGGTGTGTGTGTGACGGCCATCTTCAGAAACGGAGAGGACGGGGGCCCTGACTGATCATCACTAGATGTGTGTAAAGGTAGGGAGAGGCGGACAGCTATATATGTATAATATGTGTGTGTGCAGTGTTGTACTTTAACCTAGTGTGTGTGAGCAGGGCAGTGTAACCCTGAGTGAGTGTGTGTGTGTGTGTGTGTGTGTGTGTGTGTGTGTGTGTGTGTGTGTGTGTGTGTTGGAGCAGTGCAGTGTAACCCTGTGTGCGTGTGTGTGTTGAAGCAGTGCAGTGTAACCCTTTGTGTATGTGTGTTGGAGCAGCGCAGTGTCACCCTGTGTGTATGAGTGTTGGAGCAGTGCAGTGTAACCCTGTGTGTGTGTGCATGCATGTGCTGGCGCAGTTCAGTGTTACCCAGTGTGTGTCTGATGGAGCAGTGCAGTGTAACCCTGTGAGTGAACTGGAGCAGTGCAGTGTAACCCTGTGTGTGTATGTTGGAGCAGTGCAGTGCAACCCTGTGTGTATGTGTGTTGGATCGGTGCAGTGTAACCCTGTGTGTATGTGTGCTGGAGCAGTTCAGTGTAACCCTGTGTGTATGTGTTGCAGCAGTTCAGTGTAACCCTGTTTGTGTGTGTTAGAGCAGTGCAGTGTAACCCTGTGTGTATGTGTGCTGGAGCAGTGCAGTGTAACCCTGTGTGTATGTGTGTTGGAGCAGTTCAGTGTAACCCTGTTTGTGTGTGTTAGAGCAGTGCAGTGTAACCCTGTGTGTATGTGTTGCAGCAGTTCAGTGTAACCCTGTTTGTGTGTGTTAGAGCAGTGCAGTGTAACCCTGTGTGTATGTGTGTTGCAGCAGTTCAGTGTAACCCTGTGTGTGTGTGTTAGAGCAGTGCAGTGTAACCCTGTGTGTATGTGTGTTGGAGCAGTTCAGTGTAACCCTGTGTGTATGTGTTGCAGCAGTTCAGTGTAACCCTGTTTGTGTGTGTTAGAGCAGTGCAGTGTAACCCTGTGTGTATGTGTGTTGCAGCAGTTCAGTGTAACCCTGTTTGTGTGTGTTAGAGCAGTGCAGTGTAACCCTGTGTGTATGTGTGTTGGAGCAGTTCAGTGTAACCCTGTGTGTATGTGTTGCAGCAGTTCAGTGTAACCCTGTTTGTGTGTGTTAGAGCAGTGCAGTGTAACCCTGTGTGTATGTGTGTTGCAGCAGTTCAGTGTAACCCTGTTTGTGTGTGTTAGAGCAGTGCAGTGTAACCCTGTGTGTATGTGTGTTGGAGCAGTTCAGTGTAACCCTGTGTGTGTGCTGGAGAAGTGCAGTGCAACCCAGTGTGTGTGTGTGTACTGAAGCAGTGCAGCGTAACCCGGTGTGTGTGTGTGTGTGTGTGTGTGTGTGTGTGTGTGTGTGTGTGTGTGTGTGTGTGTGTGTGTGTGTGTGTGTGTGTGTGTGTGTGTGTGTGTGTGTGTGTGTGTGTGCTGGAGTACCCAGGGTGGGTACTTAATTTGTATATACAGTATAGGAGGGATGTATTTAATCACAGTGTATTGGGGTAAGTGTATATACAGGTGCATGTATATATATGTTTATTTGGGTGGTATGTGTATATTCAGGGGCTGTGTATATATGTACCGTACTGTGTATTGATGTACGGGAGGATGTATTTCTGTATATTGGGGGGGGGGGGGGGGGGGCGGCAAATGACTGCCTTGCCCCGGGTGACAGAAACCCTAGTTTCGGCCCTGCCTATGTGATAATGGCTGGAGTGCAGGCAGCCATGGCGGCAGCGGCGGAGGGCTGTACCTGTGCTGGTAACGGCTGTAGCTGCTGCTGCCGGAACTGCTGCTACTCCGTCCTCTCGGCATCCCCTGCGCAACTCTGGACCGACCTGTATGGTGCACGAACACTGGGCTGCCGCACCAGTCAAGGAGGAGGGGGGAGGAGCGGGGCGGAGGTGCAGCACATGAGACGGGAAGACAGATATAGTACGCGCAGTGCTGCCAGCTATAATATATCAGCGGGAAGCAGCTGTGCGTCCGGCAGAGGAGCCGGGTGCAACGCTACTTTTATATGTTATAGCGAGCAGCGCTGCAGCTGGCGGTGGCCAATCGGGGTGGATGTGGATGGTGTGCCCACAATGCAAATGCACTCTGTGTGACGCACCATCCACCCACACTGTGTTACGGCCCTGTGCATACTACCCCCTCCCCCCCACACATGCACTGACTGTAAACAGCCCCCCCACACACATGGACTACAGACTGCCCCTCCCACACGCACACACACTGTCTCCAGACTACCCCCACCACCACCATCACCACCACCACACACACACTCAGACTGCAGACTACGCACACACATACACACAGGGACTGCAGACTGTCTCCCCCCTCCCACATACAAACCCTGCTTGCTCCACACCCATAGCATAAAAGCTGGCACGTAACCTAGTGGCAGCTCAGCAGCTGTGCTGTCTGGAGTCTGGACTGGAGCCGAGGAGGCGTGCACTGTACAGTGAGTGACACGCACAGGACCATGGGAGCTGCCTTGTCTCCTGCTCTGCTCGGCAAACGATGTAGCTGTGTGAAGGGCAGCAGCTGCAGCTGAGATCACAGCCTGGCCTCTGGGGGATGGGGGGTTCTGCGTACTCTGTAACCCCCCATACGTGCAACTCCAGCAGTGGGGGTAGGGGTTGTCGGGCATTCCTGCCCCGCAGCTCACTGTATCCTTGGGGAAGGGGATGGTAGGTTCTGGGCTGCAATGTGAACTCCGGTGAAGGGGGTAGGAGGGAGGCTGGCTGGGGCAAGAGGAAGCCTCAGGGCAGGAGGCGGTCCTGGAGGTTGAGCCGTCAGTTGTGACCGACGGTCCGGCCCTACAAAGGTTTATGGGGGCCTGCTGCGGCTGCACATGCGCAGCAGCTCTGCCGGCGGCCATCTTTTAGTTAAATTTAAGTTAACGCTGCCGCGATCTGAGCTAAGCTCCGCTCTCAGCAGCCGGCCAGCATGGGGGATGACGGCGGCCACTGAGCGGACGTCCGGACCAGCCAAACGTAATCTGGTACGGCGTCCCGGCGTGCCAATCCGCCGCTGTACACCACCACATACTGTAACTGAACCTAAAGACGACAGACAGTGGTGAATTTCCCATTAGGAACGTGCCTACGGGCAGCACTTGGTTGCTTGTGTTGGTACTGTCAGACCGAAATGCACCCGAAACTGCAAAATATTTCCACTGTACTATACCATATGCCATCCTGAATGGAGTGTAAGCAGGTAGGACATGCACATACAGTACTTCCCCTGTAAGCTGTCCTACTTAGTAAATAAATATACATAATAAAAAATAAAGTCATAGTGGATTTTAATTTATTCTTCTATTATATTGGCTATGCTCAATTGAGGCCTTATAACAAATCAATGAAAATAATAAAATTAGGCAAGCCGTTACTATTGTGCCTGGGGGTGCCCTCACACTTATATCCGCCCCTGATGACAGGTAGGCACAAATCAGTTAATTTAAAATTTGTTGTTGTTTTGGGGTTTTTTTTTTTTTAAATGTATCAATAAAAAAACTTTTATCCTAGGGGTCCCATGAATTAAATGCTGATACACTAGGGCACCGTTATTCGAGAAAGTTTGGGACCACTGCTGTAAGAAGTCAAGTCGATACTGTGATAGTAGGTGGTGGAATGATGCTATAACCCACCACCTACTATAATTATACAAGTTTTATGTAGATGGGTACTGTATATATAACAGCTGCATTAGACCAGTGTGTGTATACAAGTGTTACATAAGTGAGTATATCTGACATCTGTATTAGACCAGTGGTAGGTAGTTATACTGATAAGGCAAATCTATTAGATTACCAATGCTTTATTAATGATTCTTAACGTGTTCAATTTGGCTTATTTTTGTGTTTATAAGAATATGGATGTCATGTGTAACTATATATTGCAGTTTACAGCTCACCAGCTCTTGCATACCCTCCAACATTTTACACATAAAACCGGTACAAATTAGGAAAGAGGGCGTAGCCACAAGTAAAGGGGGCACGGCCAGGCCCCTTTTCCTATTCTTTCAATGGAAGTTTGGAGAGGAAAAAATCGGTACAAAGCGCTTTGTGGCAGGTACAGACCACAGAAAAAGGGTACTGTACCTGCCAAAAAGGTACAGTTGGAGGGTATGCTCTTGTAGGACTACAAGTCACAGCATAATTGGACTTAAGGAGCCATAAAAGCTGCATAGTGACGGATTAGTGTTTGGCATACAAGGAATGATTGCAGCCAGGGTCTGTGGGTCTTCTCAGTCACCTGCATCTATATAGGAGAGCCTCTGGAGATGGATAGGGATCCCCGCCATTAGTTCCAACTTCTCCTTCAGCTCTGCCACCTTCGTAAGGAGACTGAACCCTGACACAGCGAACCTCTCCCCGGTCTCCTGCAACCTGACATTCACGTGGAATTGTCTCTGACGCCGGCTGCTGCTCCCGGTCACCCCGCCGCGACGGGCCATCCCGCACCCTGTCACTATGACAACGAAGCAGAACGCTTCTTCAGTCTGGTCCCCTTACAAAATGAAACCAGCAGGGAATGTTTTCACAGCGTAAGGCTGTGATTGGCTACAGGAATGGGCGTGAGACCGGAAGTATCCCTGTGATTGGACCGGTAAGGGTGCGTCCTCGTTGCCTAGCAATCTGCGCGTCGCTCTGACGCTAACCATAAATAATCCCCTTAATACATTTGGGCTCGTGAATGGCTAAAGCATTAAGTGGTTGTTAATGAGCATCCCTACTTTTACTCCTATGAGACAATCTTATAATGTTTAGGTTAGGTCTAAAACAAACTTAGAGAAGAATTCTGACGTCACCAGGGGAGGAGCCATGGCCGAACAGGGTACCCGAATAGTTGGTGGCGTGGATAGTAGAGGAACTATCCCGCTGGCCTAGCTCCTCCCCCCTTGTGTTGTGACTCCTCCCCCAGACGGAAAAGGTCCCTTAGCCCACTTGATTCTAGCATCTACCGCGCCACAAGGCCAAGAACCACCTATCTCATTGACACATGCCACGCAGGTTGGGTTAGGGGCTGCTCGGGATGCTTCTTCCTTTTTGTGAGCAGCAATCTCATTACTGTAACGTTTCAAGTTGGTATCCATCCCGCATACTACCACAGGCAGGTGAAGCGTTCCAAACTTTTTACTACCAACAAAATGGCTTCTTACTAGCGACAAAATCTTCAGTGAATCTGTGTGTCAGGGGCGAGCTCTAGTGGTCATTGTTCCTCAGCGCGTCACCATGAAGCTCCGTGTAGACCGGAAGCGGCGCTAATACTGCGGCTGGATACACAGTAGGGCGTGACATACGCGGATGCACATGTGTCTGTGCTGTTACAGTATTTCTCATACTGTAACCCTAGCCCTATCCTGACTAGCGGAGCCAGTGCTGATTCCCAGTGCATGCCCGCAGTGTCTGCATTGCAGCATTAGCGAGATCGCTGTATATTCCATTCCTTATACGTTACACCGAGTGAACAAGGATGCTTGTGAGTAATACGTGTTGATACTACATTCATATTTGACTTTGACACCCCTAGTTCCAGGTTTTTAAGTATATTTTTATTTAGTCATGGAGTGAGCCTGATACACGATCTGCCTACAGGCTACTAGCAAGTTTAGCGTAATACATTGTGCATGAGTGTAACAGCTAACCCACAGGAGTAAGTGGTGTTTTTTTCCTTCAGCAGAAACAATTAACCCAACACCCACCCACCTCTTTCTGCACTTACCTTCCTGATAACCTCACTGTGGCACAGGACTTGGAGACAGATGACAGGGGCTCAATATACAGTGCAGTACATACAGTACTACATCCACCTCTTTTGCCTGTGTTCTTATTTGTGGCTTTATTGTGTTCATTTAGTAGATATACTGTATATAGCAATCATCAGGGACTTCAGTGTAAAGGTTTTTAACATTCTGTCAAGTCACCTGTTTTTGTTTTAATAATCACATTCTCAGATCCCACAGCTGAATAAAGATACAGTACGGATGAGGGACCCAGAAAGGGTTCGAGATCTGATCTTGGCATTGCAAAATGGGGGCGATGAGAAATTACAGGTTAGTTACACATGTTCCATATAATACAAGACATATAATGTATAGTAAAGAACAAGATGTTGATTGGGGCTTGTGTTTGAAGAAATACATATACATTTACTGTTTCATTTTATTTTTATCACTATAGCTGAGAATAACTTTGTGCTTTGTTACTCATCTTTACACATGATTAATTTTCAACTGTATATATTAAACTTGTACAAATACTAGAAGTATTACTGACTTCATAAGCTCAACTCCACGTTGATATTGCTAGTTTGATGCATAGAACCAACAGAAGAGCCTGTAGGAACCCAGTAGTGACAGTTATTTCTTTTAATTTTTCATAAAGTTTTGGCTATCTTGGTTTTTAGGTGACGGAGAAATAAGAATCTATTTATTAGTACCCTAATAGCATCATTGTATAGTCACATTATCTGGTGCTTTCTATTAACTAGGACTTCTTACATATGTAGGGTTCCATTTGTGATTGCATATTTGTCTATGTCTGCTCTCTGCACAATTGGTGGTGTGTGTATATCCAGTGGGATCCAGTCTTTAGGTCGACATGAGTTTGTTTTTAATCATTTTTTTAACTTTTTCATACTTTAAGATCCACGTGGATTACGATTGGTAATAGTAACCTGTGCCGAGTTCAGCGGTAACGGGCCAAGGTACCTTGCCCGAAGCATGGCGAGCAGATACAGTGCACTTATTGGGGTTCCCGGTCATTTTACGAAGAAAACAACACCAAAAAATAAATAAATAAAAACACCTCATGTCTACCTTTTTCCATGTCTACCTATTTCATGTGTCAACCTGTCACTGTCGACCCAATAATTAGTGTCTACCCTATGATCCACACCCATATCCAGTTAGATTCAGCTACCTGGCTAGAAACATGTATTTTGTGTCTAAATCTTTTTGTATAATATACCTTTCTATAGGTAATTTCTGACTTTGACATGACATTGAGCCGGTTCCAATATAACGGAGAGAGGTGTCCTACTTGCTACAGTGAGTATACAGCTGATACCCCCTGCTGGTTTCATAGAGTATACTGGGGGCAGTAAGCCAGCTGGGCATCTCATCCCATCTTTCTTACACAGATATTATCGACAACAGCAAGATCATTAGTGAGGATTGCAGAAAGAAGGTAGGCCATGGGTTTTACAGTCATACAATTGTCAGGTCTGACCCATGGATGGCCCTTCTACACATGCTGTGTAAACACACTGGTATTTTTTAGAATCATTAAAAGATCTATCAAGTATTAGGGATATTCTTTGTGCCAATCAGTCACAAATGAGCTTTTACTCACCATTAAGTGATCATATTTGCTGTAAGGTGTGCTTAGAATACAAATACTGATATTATTAAAATGAATATCTAGCAAGATGTTTGTTATTGAAGTGCAATGGTATTTACATAAGCAGTTAGTGATTTGGAGGAAATCGTCATTCTCAAACTTTGTGCCCCCTCCAATCCCCCATGGAATCCATCTCCAGCTAGCAGTGTGGCTGGGATATTTGCTACAAGATTCTCTCCCTGACCTCACATTCTAATCCCAACAGAGACTAGAGCCATCATGTGACTTCCAAATTGTTGTCAAAGGGGAGTATAGATTGAAAGAGCGACCTGATTGGACAGTTAAACCAGTCATGCGCCATTTTCAGTGCATACCTCTGTTGAAAATCCCTTCATTTAACAGTGGTTAAAGTCCTGCACTCCCTGTAATGTTCTGCAGGGAGTACAAGGTAAAAGATTGGTTTCCCACTGAGGCACTCCCCACAGTAACCCTAACACTAAATCCTTTTCGATTGTGATCTATCTTAATGCTCCTCTCTGTATTCTTAAATTATATTTTGCTATTTTTTTCTAGTTAAAAGATCTTTTCAACATCTACTACCCTCTTGAGATTGACCCAAATCGGACCAGTCAAGAGAAGTACCCACTCATGGTGGAATGGTGAGACTCGGAGTACAGTTAATGTTAGTCAATGTCCAAAACTATGCAGCAATATAGAAGCGTAGAAGTGAAGCCTTGTTCATCCTTAAAAATACATAGCAGTTATGATATGTAGTCATGTGACCGGCAGTCAGGAGATCGCCGGTCACAATCCCAATAGTCAGCATGCCGACTAACAGGGACTATTCCCACTCGTGGATGTCCACGATACCCATAGAGTGGGAATAGAACCTGCGCTTGCTATCCTGGCATCTGTATGGTGACCAGCGGTCTCCTGATTGCCAGTCACACATACCCAACCCGCAGTTATACCAAGTAATTGAAGCAATATTGTCTTTGGATTTCAGTTTATCTTCTAAAAACATTTGTGTTAATCACCGTTTTTGCTGAAAGTCTCTTTTGGGTAGGGCATCCCTTCTGTGATGTTACACATAGTAGTGATTGCTTTAAATCAATATAACCATTAAAGTTCAGAATTCTCTAGTATGAAATTCCATATCCTAAATATAGTCACTTTTCAAATGAAGATCTGACTACGGTTTGATGAAGCTTGGGATCCCGGCAGTCAGAATACCGACGCCGTAATCCCGTCACTACTCAGAATGCTGATACCGGCATCCCGAGTAAGATCACCATCCCGGCGCTGGAATCCCGACCGCCGGGATCCCAAATGAGCATCTGCTGGACCGCATGAGAGGTAAGAGGGGGGTGGGGGGCGGTTTAGGTTTAGGCTGCTGGAAGAGGGTTAGGGTTAGGCTGCGGGCAGGTGGGGGGGTTAGGTTTTAGGTACCCCCTACTAGAGTAAGGGTTAGGCTGTGGGGGAGGGAAGGTTAGGTTTAGGCACCACCTAGGAGGGTTAAGCTTAGGCTGCTGTGGGGGGGATTTAGGTTTAAGCTGTTAGAAGTGAGGGTTAGGGGGCCATTGGGGAAAGGTAAGTATACTTAACTTCTCCTGTCTGGATTCTGATCATTGGGATGCCACGGTCTGTTTTCTGACCGCCAGCATTTCCATACCACCCTGTGCCAACAATGTAGCTACAGGACTTGCATGCAAGAACCATTGACCACACGAATGTGTTTAAATACTTTTCTCTAACGTCCTAGTGGATGCTGGGGACTCCGTAAGGACCATGGGGATAGACTGGCTCCGCAGGAGACATGGGCACTTTAAGAAAGAATTTAGGTTCTGGTGTGCTCTGGCTCCTCCCTCTATGCCCCTCCTCCAGACCTCAGTTTGATACTGTGCCCAGAGCGAGCTGGGTGCTTTTCAGTGAGCTCTCCTGAGTTTGCTGAGAGAAAGTATTTTGTTAGGTTTTTTATTTTCAGGGAGCTCTGCTGGCAACAGACTCCCTGCATCGTGGGACTGAGGGAAGAGAAGCAGCCCTACTCTCTGAAGCTAGGTCCTGCTTCTTAGGCTACTGGACACCATTAGCTCCAGAGGGATCGTACGCAGGATCTCACCCTCGCCGTCCGTCCCAGAGCCGCGCCGCCGTCCCCCTCGCAGAGCCGGAAGACAGAAGCCGGGTGAGTATGAGAAGCAAGAAGGCTTCGAAATCGGCGGCAGAAGACTCCGTTCTTCACTGATGTAACGCACAGCACTGCAGCTGTGCGCCATTGCTCCCACAAACCTCACATACTCCGGTCACTGTAAGGGTGCAGTGCGCAGGGGGGGGGGGGCGCCCTGGGCAGCATTTGGACCTCTTTTTGGCAAAAGTAAACATATATACAGTTGGGCACTGTATATATGTATGAGCCCCCGCCAAGAAAATGTATATTTAAGTGGGACAGAAGCCCGCCGTCGAGTGGGCGGGGCTTCTTCCTCAGCACTCACCAGCGCCATGTTTTTTCTCCACAGCACCACTGAGAGGAAGCTCCCCGGTCTCTCCCCTGCTTATACCACGGTAGAAGAGAGGGTTTTAAAGAAGAGGGGGGGGCACATAATTCGGCGCAGATAATAACAGCGCTACTGGGTAAACATTAAATTGCTGTGTTTTTTCCTGGGTCATATAGCGCTGGGGTGTGTGCTGGCATACTCTCTCTCTCTCTGTCTCTCCAAAGGGCCTTGTGGGGGAATTATCTTCAGATGAGCATTCCCTGAGTGTGTGGTGTGTCGGTACGTGTGTGTCGACATGTCTGAGGTAAAAGGCTCTCCTAAGGAGGTGATGGAGCAAATGTGTGTGTGTGTGTGTGTGTGTGGTGTCTCCGTCGACAACGCCGACACCTGATTGGATATGTGAAATTAAGTGCTGAGGTAAATTTATTGCACAAAAGATTAGAGAACAGACAGGGAATCTACCCATGTCTGTCCCTATGCCGCAGGGACCTTCAGAGTCTCAAAACGCCCACTATCCAAAATAATAGACACTGATACCGACACGGAGTCTGACTCCAGTGTCGACTACGATAATGCAAAGTTACAGCCAAAATGGCAGGAAAGTATTCAATATATGATTATTGTAATGAAAGATGTTTTGCATATCACTGATGACTCATCTGTCCCTGACACAAGGGTACACATGTTTAAGGGGAAGAAAGCTGAGGTAAATTTCCCTCCTCTCATGAAGAAAAAGAGCGGGAATCTCCAGACAAGAAGCTGCAGCTTCCCACAAAGAATTCTCAGGGAGTATCCTTTCCCTACTAGGGCCAGGATACGATGGGAATCTTCCCCTAGGGTGGACAAAGCTTGTCACGTTTACCCAAAAGGTAGCGCTGACTTAACAGCTATCCTCAGGGATCCTGCAGATAGCATGCAGTAAAAGTACTTTGAAGTCCATTTACACACATGCTGGTACACTACTCAGACCTATCGATTGTGTCGGCATGGGGTTATAGCGCTGTAGCAGCGTGGACATTGAGACCCTAGTATGTGTATAATATAAATATATATATATATATATATATATATATATATATATATATATATATATATTATAAGGTAAGGTAATGGGCGGCACTCCAAAGGATTTTCAGCAAATACAACAGCACACCAGGCCGATTAGTGTTTCAACGTTTCAGGTGTCTTTATTCACACCTGACGGAAGGTGTGAATAAAGACACCTGAAACGTTGAAACACTAATCGGCCTGGTGTGCTGTTGTATTTGCTGAAAATCCTTTGGAGTGCCGCCCATTACCTTACCTTACCTTGTCTGCTGGGCCTTGCAGTGCCACGGGAAGGCACCCAGGTATTTAGTTCTGCTGTAGGAGTGCCGGTCACAACTGTTTTTTATATATATATATATATATATATATATCTATCTCTCATGCCCAAAGAGACATTAGTCTACTGGGTTCTAGAGTCAACGCTATGTCGATTTTCTGCTAGACGTGTCCTGTGGAACATGCGCACAGGTGATGCCGACTAAAAGAGGCATATGCAAGGTTTACCTTACAAGGCTGAGGAATTGTGTGGAGAAGGGCTCTCGGACCTGGTCTCCACAGCTATAGCTGGTAATTCTGATCTTTTGCCTTATATTCCCGCACAGCCTAAGAAAGCACGACATTATCAAATGCAGTCCTTTCGATCACAAAGAAACAAGAAAGTCCGAGGTGCGTCCTTTCTTGGCAGGGGCAGTGGAAAGAAGCTGCACAACACAGCTAGTTCCCAGGAACAGAAGTCCTCCCCGGCCTCTACAAAATCCACCGCAGGACGCTGCGGCTCCACAGGCGGGACTAGGCCTGGTGGGAGCACGTGTTCGAAATTTCAGCCACAAGTGGGTTCACTCCCAGGTGGATCCCTGCGCAATAAAAATTGTGTTTCAGGGATACAAGCTGGAAGTCGAAGAGATGCCCCCTCACCGATACCTCAAATCGGCCCGACCAGCTTCCCCCCACAAGAGGGAAATAGTGTTAACTGCAATTCACAAATTGTATCTTCAACAGGTGGTGGTCAAGGTTCCCATCCTTCAACAGGGAAGGGGTTATTATTCGACCATGTTTGTAGTCCCGAAACCGGACGGTTCGGTCAGACCCATATTTAATTTAAAATCCCTGAACATATATCTGAAAAGGTTCAAGTTCAAGATGGAATCGCTGAGAGCGGTCATCGCAAGCCTGGAAGGGGGGATTTTATGGTGTCTCTGGACATAAAGGATGCGTACCTCAGATTTGTGGTGCAGGATTGTCATTACCAATTTCAGACGTTGCCGTTTGGTCTCTCCACGGCACCGAGAATATTTACCAAGGTAATGGCGGAAATGATGGTACTCCTGAGGAAGCAAGGGGTCACAATTATCCCATACTTGGACGATCTCCTCATAAAGGCGAGATCAAGAGAGCAGTTGCTGATCAGCGTAGCACATTCTCTGGAAGTGTTACGGCAACACGGCTGGATTCTAAATATTCCAAAGTCGCAGTTGGTTCCTACGACTAGTCTGCCTTTCCTGGGCATGATTCTAGACACAGACCAGAAAGGGGTTTATCTCCCGATAGAGAAATCTCAGGAACTCATGACACTGGTCAGGAACCTATTAAAACCAAAACAGGTGTCAGTGCATCACTGCACTTGAGTCCTGGGAAAGATGGTGGCATCATAGAGGCCATTCCCTTCGGCAGGTTCCATGCGAGGACCTTTCAATGGGACTTACTGGACAAGTGGTCCGGATCACATCTTCAGATGCATCGGTTAATCACCCTATCCCCCAGGGCCAGGGTGTCTCTTCTGTGGTGGCTGCAGAGCGCTCACCTTCTAGAGGGCCGCAGATTCGGCATTCAGGACTGAGTCCTGGTGACCACGGATGCAAGCCTCCGAGGGTGGGGAGCAGTCACACAGGGAAGAGATTTCCAAGGTCTGTGGTCAAGTCAAGAGACTTGCCTTCACATCAACATCCTGGAACTAAGGGCTGTATACAACGCCCTGCGTCAAGCGGAGAACTTGCTTCGCGACCAACCGGTTCTGATTCAGTCAGACAACATCACCGCAGTGGCTCATGTAAACCGACAAGGCGGCACAAGGAGCAGAGTGGCGATGGCGGAAGCCACCATAATTCTTCGCTGGGCGGAGAATCACGTAAGCGCACTGTCAGCAGTGTTCATCCCGGGAGTGGACAACTAGGAAGCAGACTTCCTCAGCAGACACGACCTCCACCCGGGAGAGTGGGGACTTCATCAGGAAGTCTTCACACAGATTACAAGTCGGTGGGGACTGCCACAGGTGGACATGGTGGCATCCCGCTTAAACAAAAAGCTACAGAGGTATTGCGCTAGGTCAAGTGACCCTCAGGCGATAGCTGTAGACGCCCTGGTGACACCGTGGGTGTTCCAGTCGGTCTATGTATTCCCTCCTCTTCCTCTCATACCCAAGGTGCTGAGGATAATAAGAAAAAGAGGAGTGAGAACAGTACTCATTGTTCCAAATTTGCCATGAAGGACTTGGTATCCAGATCTGCAAGAAATGCTCACAGAGGACCCATGGCCTCTTCCTCTAAGACAGGACTTGTTGCAACAGGGGCCCTGTCTGTTCCAAGACTTGCCGCGGCTGCGTTTGACGGCATGGCGGTTGAACGCCGGATCCTAGCAGAGAAAGGCATTCCGGATGAGGTTATTCCTACGCTGATACGTCCTTCCTAGCCTTTAACAGCTCAACATTATCACCGTATATGGCAAAAATATGTTGCTTGGTGTGAGGCCAGGAATGCCCCTACGGTGTAATTCCAGCTGGGCCGTTCCTTCACTTCCTACAGTCAGGAGTGAATTTGGGCCTAAAATTGGGTTCCATTAAGGTCCAGATTTCGGCCCTATCCATTTTCTTTCAAAAGGAGTTGACTTCTCTACCTGAAGTTCAGACGTTTGTAAAGGGAGTGCTGCATATTCGGCCCCCTTTTGTGCCTCCAGTGGCACCTTGGGATCTTAACGTGGTGTTGAGTTTCCTGAAATCCCACTGGTTTGGACCACTCAAAACGGTGGAGTTGAAATATCTCACGTGGAAGGTGGTCATCAGGGCCGTAACTACCTATGGGCAGACGGTGCGTTGCCCACAGCGCATTTGTCCTGTGGGCGCACCGTCTGTATCCACCCCTGATGACCAGCTCATATGTGAGGAGAGCTGCAGCGCTGGGGAGGCAGAGTCAGTGAGTCTTATGTTTGTCTTAACTTTTCAGTGCTCCTCTTGCTGTGCCAGCGCTGCAGACATGACAGGCAGCGCTGGGCAGGTTCCCCTGTGTTCCCTCACCTCCTCTCCACAGCAGCGGCACCGGCTCCAATACTCCCTTCTACACACTCCGGGCGAGCCGCGCGCATGTGGGATGGCCAGCGCTGCATAGTGAAAGATCCACAGCACCGCTACAAAACGTGTCGGGAGGGGGGTGTTTGTGTTTTTACTTTCCAGAGCTCCGTCTTGCTATGCCAGCGCTGGGCAGGTTCCCCGCCGCCCCCTCCCACTGTCCACCCCCTCTGTGCGCGCTGCTCTCCCGGTGGCTATAGAAGTGAGTATTGGGAGCCGGCGCCGCTGCTGTGGAGAGGGAAGATGTGCGCTGATGATTGAGCGGAAGCAGCGTACCGTCGCCCCCACCCCCACACACCGTAGGGAGCCTGGAGATGAGAGAGGAGCTCTGAAATTAGCTGTAAGTGCTTTACCCAGATTTTTCTAATATCCTGTATTCTCATTCTTCACTGTTCTGCTGGTAAACTGCAGGCATTCAACCCCACAGTACCCAGTCCAGGAAGCAAGTAAGCATTTGTAGGACCCATAAAATTCACACATTCACAGTACCAAAAAATGTAGTGTGTTTATATTATGATTCAGGGCCATAGCTAGGTGTGTGCCAGCCTGGCACATAGCGCATGTCCACTGTGGGCGCCCTGTGTATCCATGTACCACTGGCACCTGGCTACTTGTAAAGCGCTACACAGAAGAATAGCCAGGTAGCGCTGCAGGTTGTGTGCCCCCCTTGTAATTTTTTTAATTTATTTAATAATTTGGCTGCGGCACTTGCTGGTCTCTCTGCACCATACTTGCCTACCTGACCCTCTCCATGAGGGAGAAAATACTCTGTTCCTGGACTCTCCTGGTAATGTATGATTGCCATCACCTGTGGTGAGCTGGGTAATTGATAAGAAAGGTGTTTCACCACAGGTGATGGCAATCATACATTACCAGGAAAGTTCAGGAACAGAGCATTTTCTCCCTCATGGAGAGGGTCAGGTAGGCAAGTATGCTCTGCACCTGCGGCTCCTCCCCCAGCGTGTTCTGATCACTTCTGGTCACAGTGATCGGGCAGCCCGTGGCATTCCCCCCAGAACTATTGAGACTGCAACCAGGGTCAGTGTGGAGAGGTGCCATCCCCGTTCCATCCTCAGACTCTGGAGAGTGCGCCTGAGCCTGGAGGACGCAGCCTGCATTGCTGGGGGCTGGGAGACTACTTATATGAGGACCTGGGAATCCCTTCATCAAACACAGCCAGCTGTGTCTGCATGTCACGCTGCAACACACGGAAGAACCCAGGCGTTAGCGCTCGCTGCTGCTGGCTCTGCTCTCGGCATGTCTGGTGACATGCTGCGGTTGCCGATCATTTCTAAATGGCACATAAAGCCCAGGCAGCTGGTGATGTCCCAGGGAGCTACCCACCTGCAGGCTAATGGTATGTCTCATATATGAGTGTGTGTGTGTGTGTGTGTGTGTCCCTCTCTCCCCCTCCCACCCCTCTCTCTTTGTCTACTTCCCATAACTCTCTCTTTGTCTACTTCCCACAACTCTCTCTCTACTTACCTCTCAACCCTATCTCTCTCTCCATCCCTCTCTCTCTCTCGTAACTGTACCTGGCGTAATGTTTACAAGGGGACTCTGCCTGTCATAACGTGTAAATGGGGCCTCTGCCTGCTGTACTGTGTAAAATGGGGTTCTACCTGGCGTAATGTGTGATAGGAGCTCTACCTGGACTAATGTGTAAAATGGAGCTCTACCTGGCGTAATGTGTGACAGGGGCTCTACCTGATGTAATATGTGACAGGGGTTTTACCTGGCGCCATGTGTAAAAGGGGACTACTGTGCAGCATAATTTGAATTATGGAGACTACTGTGCAGTGTAATATGAATTGGTATTATTTTGTGGTCAAGCCCCATCCCCAAAAAGCCATGCCCGTATAAAACCCTGTTGTGAATATGACGAAAGGGGGGGCGCCAATGCTGTTTTTTTGCACACAGCGCTAAAATGTCTAGTTACGGCACTGGTGGTCATGCTATTAGCCTTGGGTTCGGCTAGGCGTGTGTCAGAGTTGGCGGCTTTGTCACATAAAAGCACCTATCTGGTTTTCCATGCGGATAGAGCAGAATTGCGGACCCGTCCATAATTTCTGCCGAAAGTGGTTTCATCCTTTCATATAAACTAACCTATTGTGGTGCCTGTGGCTACTACTGACTTGGAGGATTCCGAGTTACTTGATGTGGTCAGGGCTTTGAAGGTTTATGTAGCCAGAACGGCTAGGGTCAGGAAAACAGAGTCTTTGTTTATCCTGTATGCTTCCAACAAGCTTGGTGCTCCTGCTTCAAAGCAAACTATTGCTCGCTGGATCTGTAACACGATTCAGCAGGCTCATTCTGCGGCTGGATTGCCACTGCCAAAATCAGTTAAGGCCCATTCCACTAGGAAGGTGTGCTCTTCTTGGGCGGCTGCCCGAGGGGTCTCTGCATTACAACTTTGCCGAGCGGCTACTTGGTCAGGTTCAAACACTTTTGCAAAGTTCTTCAAGTTTGATACCCTGGCTGAGGAGGACCTCTTGTTTGCTCAATCGGTGCTGCAGAGTCATCCGCACTCTCCCGCCCGTTTGGGAGCTTTGGTATAATCCCCATGGTCCTTACGGAGTCCCCAGCATCCACTAGGACGTTAGAGAAAATAAGATTTTACTTACCGGTAAATCTATTTCTCGTAGTCCGTAGTGGATGCTGGGCGCCCGTCCCAAGTGCGGACTTCTTCTGCAATGCTTGTATATAGTTATTGCTTCAATAAGGGTTATGTTATGGATGCATCAGGGTTGGACCTGATGCTCTGTTGTTGTCATACTGTTGACTGGTTGTTATAAACTCATGTTATACGGTGTGATTGGTGTGGCTGGTATGAATCTTGCCCTGGATTACCAAAATCCTTTCCTTGTACCGTCAGCTCTTCTGGGCACAGTTTCTCTAACTGAGGTCTGGAGGAGGGGCATAGAGGGAGGAGCCAGAGCACACCAGAACCTAAATTCTTTCTTAAAGTGCCCATGTCTCCTGCGGAGCCCGTCTATCCCCATGGTCCTTACGGAGTCCCCAGCATCCACTACGGACTACGAGAAATAGATTTACCGGTAAGTAAAATCTTATTTATTTTTTTTATTGCTCAGATTGTGAAAATGTTTTTACAGACTTTCTTATACTTTGGTATAATTTGTGTATATAATTGCTGCTACTGAAACATCATCTACTTTATAGCCTGCCCTCATATACTGTAGTGTTTTATTGCATCTTGATCTAGAATATAAACCATTGTAGCCTTGTATATTAGCTAATTCCTTTTGATCTTGGTGTAGTATAGATTACTTACTTTGCAGTCTGTCGCCATTCAAGTCTGTGTGCTAAATTTATATAACAGGAGTGCTATATGTGCAATAAACCAACAAAAACATCAGACGTGTAATAAGTCTAGTTCGCAAAACCCATATATAGTCCTGTGCTGACCTTCATCAACATGCTGCGGAAACATTGTAGTCAGATAGTGAGCTGTGTTTGTCTTCTCTCTCCAAGGTGGAGTAAAGCGCACACACTCCTCTGTGAACAAAAAATTGAGAAGCAAAAGCTGGCACAGATTGTGAAAGAGTCCCAAGCTAAACTAAGGTATGGAGCTGAGAACAGTAACAATGCATAGGAAAGGTCATTCCCTGCTCCTACACATTCACAAAATACTGAGGTTGCTACGTCACTGTTTAGTCCATTGCCCTTTATACTTAAAGGTCATTATCATTAATAATATTTGTTTCAGTCGCTTTTTCAATCTATGGTAGAATAGTCATTTTGAGCCGCAACTCTGTAGATTGTGTGGATGGCGGGTCTATAAATGTGCATATATGTATTGTTGCTATCCTTCCCATGCGCACAAATCAACAATCTTGCTTCTAGAGACTACATTGGTTGCTGCCCCTAGAACAGGGGTGGCCAACCAGTCAGAGGCAAAGAGCCCCAAAAATCTGTAGTCAAGCCAAAGAGCTGGGGCGTGGCCTAACTGGCACAAGGCCACGCCCAATTTCTGTGCGCCGGCCTTCAGTATGACATTCGTAGGAGCATGACTGTGTGTCTCGCCCCCATTTTTTACTTACACTGGGGGCGAGAAACACAAACATTTTACACATTAGGGCAGGCAAGAGTCCCCATTTTACACATTAGGGCAGGCAAGAGTCCCCATTTTACACATTAGGGCAGGCAAGAGTCCCCATTTTACACATTAGGGCAGGCAAGAGGCTGCAGGCTCAAGTCTCCCCAGGCAGGCTCCAGTCTCCCCAGGCTCGCCCCCCAGGCAGGCTCCAGTCTCCCCAGGCTCGCCCCCCAGGCAGGCTCCATTCTCTGTGGGCTATTATGCCTAGGGATAAATACATACTTACCACGGCATCCACGAGTCCCGCGACCGCGTCTCTCCTCTCCTCGTGGCAGCGGCTCCACCTCTCATTACGCGATGTGACGTCACATCGCACACAAAGCGGAGTGCTGCCGGCGCATCCAGTACCAGTGACAAGTGCGGGAGCCGCATCAAATGAAGGGGAGAGCCACATGCGGGGAAGAATCAGTCCAGCAGGGAGGGGTAGGGTGATCGGGAGGAGGAGAAGTTGGCTCTGGGGCTGCAGAAGATGTGGGTAAGGAGGAGGCAGATAATCAGCTCAACTGGTTTATATATACTACATGCCAACGGAGGGGTGTGGTCCTGTGCTTGCCCTTCCCACACCCTGCACAGGCAGGCAGCTGCTGGCGGCTACTGGTGTCCTCTACCCCCAGACTGGCTGGCAACTGGTGAGCTTACACGTGCCAGTCCTGGTGTAGTGCAGGACTGGCACATATAATAGTGCAGCATGATATAGTGCAGCATCATTATAGCCTGCCCATTACAGATATACAGCATCTATATAAAAAAAGTAGCCATGCTCATCTTACTACGATGTGGCATGCTGCATAGCGTGCCAGACTGTGACTATTTGCAGCCGGTGATTGCTCCATTATTTCCTAAAGGAATTAATGAAGCACTTGCCGTCTGGGAATAGTCACAGCCTGACACGCCATGCACCATGCCGTGAGGCAGCATGCCACATTGCAGTAATATGAGCATGGCTACATTTGTATACAGCAGAAGGCTAATGCCCTTCATCATGACAGAGCCCTTGGTCCCAGCAGCAGGACTTCAAGAAACCCGGCAGCTCCTGTGTGAGTAGCGACCCCCCCCCCCCCTTTTATTCTGGCCCTGGTGTCTGTCATTTTGATGGCCTTTTGACTAGTAAGAACATATTAGAATAATGGTTTGAGCAGAATTGTGTGGTTGTTAAATTGTTTAAAAATAGAGTACATTTTAACTAACTAACATGAGTAGGGCCTTTTAAAGCTGCTTGAACCTCAACGTCTCCTTTCATTTTTTGAGTAGAACATCTTTAAAAGTATTATGTCATCTCACTCCCACTGTGCATAGCCACCTGTCCCCTGTACTGTACTGTAGGTGTCCTTGCAGAAGTGAAGCTGCAGTTTTTTTTTAAAATTGCCCAACCAAAACATGACTGCTTTCTGTTTTGTGTTATACCTCTGCAGGTTATAAGAAGACGTCACTTTTCTATAGGGTTAGAGCAGCATGCACAGCAACAATGTTTTCTCTAAATGACCATGTTTAGCAATTAATGATAAAATTCTTCTCTCTAATGACAGCTTGCTGTTAATTGCGCAAAATGAAACCGTCACATAACTTCTGTTTAACACATTGTGTTCCATAAGAAATGTTCCAAATACCAGAGGGCACCCAAACACAAGAAAAATCTGAGTAGATATCGGGACATTTTGGTGAATGGATTCTAATGTGAGGGCTGTTAACATGCATTGTACGAGTATAAAGAGCGCTGGTAAACACTTGTAAGCCTATACCAGTGGGCATCTGCCCTTGTTACTATGATGAAAAAAGGAACAGTCTACAGGAGATTACAGTGCGTGCCTTTACCACTAATCTCCCTAGAAAAGATATGGCTTATTATACGGTCAATATTCAAAGATTTACACAAAGGGAATGTGTCTTAAAATAAGTGTCTTTAATCCCCCTCCTTTCTGTTCACTGCTGGGACTGGAGGCCCCTTCCCATTGTCTTCTGGCACGAGCACTTTACTACAGCCCCAACTCACCTTTTATGCTTTCTTTCCTTATACTTTGTAAATAGGTATTTCATTGCTGGCCTCCTTCCTGCTCCTGGGAGCTCCATGTACTCTCAGAGTTAAATTCCATTTTTGTTTTTTCTTAGAGAAGGTTTTCAGATTTTCTTTGACTCTCTACATCGAAGCAAAATCCCCCTCTTTATATTCTCTGCTGGCATTGGGGATGTTCTGGAGGAAATTATCCGTCAGGCTGGTGTCTATCACTCCAATATTAAGGTGGTCTCCAACTACATGGACTTTGATGATGATGTAAGTCACAATACAAAGTTTACTTGCATATACAAGTTTGTGTATATAATAATATATGCAGTAGTGTGCAAACATTTTAGGCATTTGTGGAAAAATACTACAAATTAAGAATCATTTGGAGTCATCAAGAAGGTGTCTGATTGGCTCCAAATTTGGGACCTCATTCAGTAAGGATTGTAAATTCTGCTAAACAGCAGAACTTGCAATCCTTCTTTTGCATGCTGAGGGTCGCGCCCACCGCAAGGCAAGGCCCCCCAGCATTCAGGCCACCACCTACGAACTGCGATCACGCTGTAATTGCGCCTCAATTACAGCTTGATCGCAGAAATTATGGAAGCCTCCTGTCGGCACAGCTTCGCCACAGTTTTTTAGTGCGGAGTGGCTGTGTTTGCGATGCGACCTGAATCAGCCCCTTATTCTGCAGCAGGACAGCGACCGCAAACATACAGCCAACCTCACTATATTCAGCATAAAGAAGAACAAGGAGTCCTGGAAGTGATGACATGGACCCCACAGAGCCCTGATCTCAACATCATCGAGTCTGTCTGGGATTACATGAAGAGACAGAAGGATTTGAGCAAGACTACAGCCACAGAAGATCTGTGGTTAGTTTTCCAAGATTTTTAGAACAACCTCCTTGCAGAGTTCCTTCAAAAGCTGTGCAAGTGTTCCTAGAAGAATTGATGCTGTGATGTTGTTTTGAAGGCAAAGGGCGGTCACACCAAATATTGATTTGATTTAGATTTATCTTCTGTTCATTCACTTTGCATTTAGTTAATTGATAAAAATAAATTATGAACACTTCTATTTTTAAAAGCATTCTTACTTTGCAGCATTTTTTTCACACCTGCCTAAAAAAATATGTATTTATGTAATACTTTTTTTTTATGTGGGGAGTGAGAGAGCTACTTTATATGTATTCGAAGTCGATGAGATGGGCATGCTCTGTGTCTGATAGGGAAAGGTATGTGTCCTGGTGCTTATGTATGAGTAAGAATAGAGCGGGACATGGGGGCAAATTTACTAAGATGGGAGTTCTATTTAAGATGGGATGTTGCCCATAGCAACCAATCAGATTTCACTTCTCATTTATCTAGCACCTTCTAGAAGATAATACCTGGAATCTGATTGGTTGCTATGGGCATCATCCCATCTTAAATAGAACTTCCATCTTAGTAAATTTACCCCATAATGTGTGTATTAGGAAAAGGTGGGAGTTAGGTGTCCTAGTGACTGTGTATTATGAGGAGGTGAGAGATACATGTCTTGGCTTTGTGTATAACAAATATGTGATAGGTGAGTGTCCTGATGCCTGAGTTCTAAGAAGAGGTGAAAGTGCAAGCCCTATTGTCTGGGAGGAGGAGGTAGATATGTGTCTTGGTTTCTGTGTATTAGTAGGTGTGTACATGTCCTTATGTCTGTGTTTTAGGAGGTGAGAGGTACATGTTTAGGTGTCTAAATTAGTACAAGGTGAGAGGTTTATCCTGATGTAACTGTCATCGCCACTTCTTAATGCACAGACGTGCCCTGATTTCTATGTATTGGCAGTTAGTTTTTATAATATTTTACATCATTTTTTCCTAGGGTTTTCTGACTGGATTTAAGGGTGACTTAATCCACACATACAACAAGAATAACACTGTACTAAGAGACACTGAATATTTCCAACATATTAGCAACCGCAGTCATATTCTTCTCCTTGGAGATACTCTGGGGGACCTCACAATGGCTGAAGGAGTCACCAACATGGAAAACATTCTTAGGATTGGTTTCCTGAATGACAAGGTGGGGACAGATTCCAAAACCTTTGCTATATAAATTATTACTTATTAAAAACTTTAAATTGAGTGGAACCCCCACCGTACACTGTTTTTACTGGAGAACAAAAAGATATATAATGCGGTATATTCAATAACTGTCGGAAGCTGCCGTCTTTTCTGAAAGACGGCAGCTTCCGACAGTATTAGGTCGGAAGGGGTTCCGACCTATTCATTACGGCCCCGTTTTTTCCGACAAGTCAGGAAACCCGACATGTCGGAATGCACGCTGATCGGCGGCTTCAGCCACGATCAGCGTGCATTGTTGGAAGCGAGGCCAAACCCGACAGGTTTTAGCCCCGTTTCCGACCATCTCAATCCGACTTTAAAAAAAAAAAGTCGGATTGAGATGAGGGAGCTGAGAGCAGGAGACGGGGGGGGGGAGCAGCGGGGAGAGCAGGAACCCAGCGGCAGCATCCACCTGGCTCTAGCAAGCGAGGTCCCGCATGATGGAGCCGAGTGGACACCGCCGTGAGCCCCCAGTTACTCCCCCCCTTCCTGGCGCCGCTGACAGCTCCCCTCGCCGCTGACAGCAGCGTCAGGACAAGACACCGGGAGCGGCCAAATCAGACAGTCGGATTTGGCCGCTCTTTGAATAGGGGTTGTCGGGTCCATTCCGACAACTGCATGTTGGAATGGACCCGACTCTTATTGAATATATACCCCATAATGTGTCTGTGTATGTATTTGTGTTTCTAAAAAATTGAAAAGCTGACCGGCACTCCCCTGTGTTTAAAGTACACGCTCCAGGGCCCTCCAAATTGATAGCAGCAGTAGAAAAAAGAGGCGGCACTCAAAGTCTTAAGAGCAATTAAATAAAGTGTATTAAACACCTTACATCTTATGCACCAACGTTTTGGGGCTTCTCCTGCCCGTTTGTCAAGGTGAGCAGAACACCAGATCACAAAGGGGCATGAGAAACCCCGTATTTTTTTTCTTTCTGTCTATCTATCTATATATAATTTACACTGCTCAAAAAAATAAAGGGAACACTTAAACAACACAATGTAACTCCAAGTCAATCACACTTCTGTGAAATCAAACTGTCCACTTAGGAAGCAACACTGATTGACAATCAATTTCACATGCTGTTGTGCAAATTGGATAGACAACAGGTGGAAATTATAGGCAATTAGCAAGACACCCCCAATAAAGGAGGAGGTCTGCAGGTGGTGACCACAGACCACTTCTTAGCTCCTATGCTTTCTGGCTGATGTTTTGGTCACTTTTGAAAGCTGGTGGTGCTTTCACTCTAGTGGTAGCATGAGAAGGAGTCTACAACCCACACAAGTGGCTCAGGTAGTGCAGCTCATCCAGGATGGCACATCAGTGCGAGCTGTGGCAAGAAGGTTTGCTGTGTCTGTCAGCGTAGTGTCCAGAGCATGGAGGCGCTACCAGGAGACAGGCCAGTACATCAGGAGATGTGGAGGAGGCCGTAGGAGGGCAACAACCCAGCAGCAGGACCGCTACCTCCGTCTTTGTGCAAGGAGGAGCACTGCTAGAGCCCCGCAAAATGACCTCCAGCAAGCCACAAATGTGCATGTGTCTACTCAAACGATCAGAAACAGACTCCATGAGGGTGGTATGAGGGCCCGACGTCCACAGGTGGGGGTTGTGCTTACAGCCCAACACCGTGCAGGACGTTTGGCATTTGCCAGAGAACACCAAGATTGGCAAATTCACCACTGGCGCCCTGTGCTCTTCACAGATGAAAGCAGGTTCTCACTGAGCACATGTGACAGACGTGACAGAGTCTGGAGACGCCAAGGAGAACGTTCTGCTGCCTGCAACATCCTCCAGCATGACCGGTTTGGCAGTGGGTCAGTAATGGTGTGGGGTAGCATTTTTTGGGGGGGTCGCACAGCCCTCCATGTGCTCGCCAGAGGTAGCCTGACTGCCATTAGGTACCGAGATGAGATCCTCAGACCCCTTGTTAGACCATATGATGGTGTGGTTGGCCCTAGATTCCTCCTAATGCAAGACAATGCTAGACCTCATGTGGCTGGAGTGTGTCAGCAGTTCCTGCAAGACGAAGGCATTGATGCTATGGACTGGCCCGCCCGTTCCCCAGACCTGAATCCAATTGAGCACATCTGGGACATCATGTCTCGCTCCATCCACCAACGCCACGTTGCACCACAGACTGTCCAGGAGTTGGCGGATGCTTTAGTCCAGGTCTGGGAGGAGATCCCTCAAAAGACCATCTGCCACCTCATCAGGAACATGCCCAGGCGTTGTAGGGAGGTCATACAGGCACGTGCAGGCCACACACACTACTGAGCCTCATTTTGACTTGTTTTAAGGACATTACATCAAAGTTGGATCAGCCTGTAGTGTGTTTTTCCACTTTAATTTTGAGTGTGACTCCAAATCCGGACCTCCATGGGTTAATAAATTTGATTTCCATTGATAATTTTTGTGTGATTTTGTTGTCAGCACATTCAACTATGTAAAGAACAAAGTATTTAATAAGAATATTTCATTCCTTCAGATCTAGGATGTGTTATTTTAGTGTCCCCTTTATTTTTTTGAGCAGTGTATTTACATCTGCTGTTCTGGTATTAAAGCTGGGCAGTGTTCTGGCACGCTGTACGCAAGGGCAGATGGTGTGATTAGTATATATTGATATCAACATTTATATGTTTGTTTTTTTTAAACACTGTAAGTTGCAGTCATTTTTGGTTATAACAGGTATACACATGAGAACCATTGGTGAGTAATTAATGTGCTAAAGTATGAGAAATAAAATATGTAGCTTTATAAGCATGGATGAACTATCCAATAATGGATAGAATAAAATAAAGGTGAAAGGTATGATGCAGTGTTTTTGGCAAAATGGGCATAAAAATTAAATATCGGATTTACATATACTGGCCCATTGTAGCTTTAAAATTACACATTAATGGTGACGCTTTAAATTTTGAGAGCAAGTTGCCTCTTTGTACATATACTGCTTAGGGCAGGCATGTCCAAACTGCGGACCTCCAGCTGTTGAGAAACTACACATCCCAGTGTGCCCTGACACAGCTTTAGCATTCTCTGACAGCAAAATTGTGTTGGGGCATGCTGGGATATGTAGTTTCACAACATCTGGAGGGCCGCAGTTTGGACATGCCTGGCTTAGGGGGTCATTCGGATCTGAATCTAGGCAGCGATTTTTGCTGTCCTGCGATCAGATAGTCGCCACCTACATGGGGAGTGTATTTTCTCTGTGCAAGTGTGCGATCGCATGTGTAGTTGAGCTGCACAAACTGATTTTGTGCAGTCTCTATGCAGCCCAAAACTAACTCAGCTGCTGCGATCACATCAGCCTGTCCAGGACTTCAGACACCCTCCCTGAAAATGCTTGATCCTGTCTGCGTTTTTCCGGACACTCCCTGAAAACGGTCAGTTGCCACCCACAATCGGCTTCTTCCTGTCAGTCTCCTTGCGAACGCCCGTGCAAATGGATCCTTCGCACAATTCCGTCGCTGACCGGCGATCCCCGTTGCAGCCATCCATCGCGCCTGCGCATTGCGGTGCATGCACAGTTTGGATCTGACCGCCCGCTGTACGAAAACACACAGCAGCGATCAGATCTGAATGACCCCCTTAGTCCTGTGATACTAGGTTTTTACTTAGAGCCCTCTACTTTCCTGTCTATTGATACCAATCTGTATCTTAATTTGCCACTGACACCCCTGGTTTCAGTTTAGTATTTTATATTGTGTCTGTCTCTGCAGGTCGAGGAGCTGACTGAGCAGTTTCTACAGTCCTATGACATAGTCCTTGTCAGAGATGAGACACTGGATGTTGTGAACGGCATTCTAAACTTCATTACCACCAAGAACTAATTACCTCCAACAGCCCGTTATCTACCTTCCACATAACAAAAGTATTCTAGATGAGCTTAGTTCGGTCGTGAAGGCCTTGTTATAGCTGATCTGAAATACCTTTTATTATGGTGGACCTTTCGCCTTTTTTTGATGCTTTGTCAGTAAATAGTGATGTGCAAGATGTTTTCTTCAGTTCCTCCCTGCTCTGCTGGCAGTGTCACACGGTACCACAGGCATTCCTTCTTCGGGCACTGGAGAAGCGAAGTCTGCAGTTGTGTAAGAGAAACATGATTTCCATTATTGTAGCACTGTAAACATTACTGCAAGTGTTTATGCTCAGTTTTTAATCAGTCTACTAGAATTATTTTAAAGCAATCAGGCCCACTTTAGCAAGCTGCATTTAGACTTTTAGAGGAATATGCACGGTATGCTATAACATCTGCCTCATGGAGTGCCTACATTTGTCTTCCAGATGACATCTAAAAATAAAAAAAAACTTTAATTTGCCATTCGTATGACTTGATTTTTCTAAACTGATTATTATTCATTGCTAACAGACTCCACAAGTTCATGTGCCATAGCATATATTTAGCAATGTCAGATGGTAAGGTTGGGAGAGATCCCACAGGGACAGCGTATAACAAAACAAGCTTATTACCCAAATTATGATATTGGTGCTAATTTTAGACATGCCCTATAAAACATTTCATTTTCAGGAACTTTTTAATTATGTAAAATGAATAAATGTACCTTTTAACCTACCTACACATTTCTGTATTAGTAATACCACTAGAAGTTTATTTCATTGATGTTGTTTTGTTTTTGTTTGTTTTTTTAAAGTAAGAGCATTATGTACCATTTGCATTCATGGTTCAGCAGTGGCAGGATCCAGGCCACCTATTTGCAGTTGTTGACTTTACTAGCATATAAAATTTTCTCAAAGAAGGATTTTATCTTGTAACTCATGAGTGTATATGTCAGTAAGCCAGTAGCGGTGCACAGCAATATAATCTTTATCAGAAATGGAATCTTCATAGGCAAGTTAAGAAGAGACCTATGACTGTGCTGCCAGCAGGTAACCGGATGGTAGGTCGACAGTTAATAGCTCGACCACTATTAGTCGACATGGACAAGGTTAACATAGGAAAATGTAGACCGCAAAATGGCCGGCATGGGACAGGTCGACACATGAAAAGGTCTACATGAGTCTCTTTGCATTTTTTTTTTTTTTTTTTTTTTTACTTTTTCATACTTTACCATCCACGTGGACTACGATTGGGATTAGTAATCTTACCTGTAGCATGATGAGCGAAGCGGTGCACTAATTGGGGGTCCACGTGCCGGAAGGGAAAATTTGACCCCAAAATAAAACAAGGGCATGTCGACATTTTCCATGTCGACCTAGATGTTGTCCTATTTGACCCTTAACCCTTTTGCTGAGTGTGTTTGATTAATTGCTGATGGATTGATTGCAAGAAGAACATTGTATATTTCGTTAGAAGATCTGCTTGTAGGCCTTTGTACAATAACACTGTTAAAATTTGTATTCTATACAATAAGTCCACTAGCACAACATTGTTCTCAATTAGTGTGTTTTAATAGTAGATACTGTAAGAATTCAGTATGGATACGATATCATCATTGAATTTGTTAGAATGAAATGAGAACATTATTCACGGATATAGGGGTCTATTTACTAAGCCTTGAATGGAGATAAAGCGGACGGAGATAAAATCCCAACCAACCAGCTTCTAACTGTCATTTTTCAAACGCAGCCTGTGACATGGTAGTTAGGAGCTGATTGGCTGGTACTTTATCTCCGTCCACTTTATCTCTATCCAAGGCTTAGTAAATAGACCCCATAGTTTCTACATAATGTATTTCCCACTTCCAGATTGAAAATCCATCCCTTAATCTGGGGTTACTCCAGAGAAGGGTGAATGAAGAAGTCCTATTTTACTAGTGATACATATTGGGGACCATAGAATACTCTCTTACTGTTTTCATTGTAATCTTTGGCCCTAACCTAAAAATGAGATGAGTAGGGAATGTACGGTCTAATACAAAGAGCTAACAATCTCTATAATATTAATATGCCCTCATTTAGGCAGTGGCAAGCAGCTTCAGTGTTCAAATTTATGCCTGCAATAACCCATCACCATGGGGATTTTGCTGCCATTGTAGTCTTGTCATCTGGGTGTAAGTACCTAACTATTTAAATGAACTGGCCTATACAGGAGGGGATCGCTTGGTGCTAATTTATATATGGGTTGAAGATCAGCCAAAAACATCAATGATTTCCTCCAAATCATGTTAAGCCCAGAATGTGAGATGCATTATCTAACAGCCCACTCTGTAATAAACCGTGTGTGCCGTTTGCATACAAGTCTGTGTATCCATGCAAACTCCAATCATAAGTCCTGTAATTTATGGCAAGGGCATCACAGTGACGCCCGGTGCGCTGCAGCTAAAAAGGGGGCATGGTGGTGTGGATAGAGGTGTGGCTTTGTGGCCCCACCCCTTTTTCATTACTCTTTGGGCGTGCCCAGCATTCCCCGATATGCTGGGCTGCCCCCAGAGACTCGTCTGGCTGCACTGCCAGCCCCTATACTGTGATAGGAGCAGAGTGCTGCACATAATGTCACAGTGTAGCACCTGGCTCCTGTCACTGGGGATGAGTAAGCATTTTGGTGTCACCCCTTGGAGTGTGACACCCGGATGGTCTCGCACCCCCATAGTGATGTCACTTATTTATGGATGATCACAGTAATATGTCACCTGTAGGGAGGCCAATCCCGGGCCATTTCTCTGACGTCCTAGTGGACGCTGGGGACTCCGTAAGGACCATGGGGAATAGACAGCTCCGCAGGAGACTGGGCACATCTAAAGAAAGCTTTAGGACTATCTGGTGTGCACTGGCTCCTCCCCCTATGACCCTCCTCCAAGCCCCAGTTAGATCTCTGTGCCCGGCTGAGCTGGATGCACACTAGGGGCTCTCCTGAGCTCCTAGGAAGAAAGTGTTTGTTAGGTTTTTTATTTTCAGTGAGACCTGCTGGCAACAGGCTCACTGCATCGAGGGACTAAGGGGAGGAGAAGCGAACCTACCTAAGTGGTGGTAGCTTGGGCTTCTTAGGCTACTGGACACCATTAGCTCCAGAGGGATCGAACACAGGACCCGACCTCGTCGTCCGTTCCCGGAGCCGCGCCGCCGTCCCCCTTACAGAGCCAGAAGCAAGAAGGTGGTCCGGAAAATCGGCAGCTGAAGACTTCTGTCTTCTCCAAGGTAGCGCACAGCACTGCAGCTGTGCGCTATTGCTCCTCATGCACACCTCACACTCTGGTCACTGATGGGTGCAGGGCGCTGGGGGGGGGCGCCCTGAGCAGCAATACTGACACCTTGGCTAGCAAACTGGCACCATATATAGCCCCAGAGGCTATATAGGTGCTTTTTAACCCCTGCCAGAATCCATAAAAATGCGGGAGAAAGTCAGCGAAAAAGGGGCGGAGCTATCTCCTTCAGCACACTGGCGCCATTTTTCCCTCACAGCTCCGTTGGAGGGAAGCTCCCTGGCTCTCCCCTGCAGTCAATACACTACAGAAAGGGTTAAAAAGAGAGGGGGGGCACAATTTAGCGCAGTAAACAATATATATAGGCAGCTATAAGGGAAAACACTTTATATGTGATATCCCTGTGATATATAGCGCCCTGGTGTGTGCTGGCATACTCTCCCTCTGTCTCCCCAAAGGGCTTTGTGGGGTCCTGTCCTCTGTCAGAGCATTCCCTGTGTGTGTGCTGTGTGTCGGTACGGCTGTGTCGACATGTATGAGGAGGATAATGATGTGGAGGCGGAGCGAATGCCTGTAAATGTGATGTCACCCCCTGCGGGATCGACACCGGTGTGGTTGGACTTATGGAAGGATTACGTGAAAGTGTCAACTCCTTACACAAAAGGTCGACGACACAGAACAGCCGGCTACTCAGCTTGTGCCTGTTCCAGCGTCTCAAATGTCATGGGGGGCTCTAAAAACGCCCGCTACCTCAGATGGCAGAAACAGATGTCGACACGGATACCGACTCCAGTGTCGACGACGATGAGACTAGTGTACCCTCCAAATAGGTCCACCCGTTACATGATTGAGGCAATGAAAAATGTATTACACATTTATGATAATACCCCAGGTACCACATAAAAGGGTATTATGTTTGGTGAGAGAAAACTACCAGTAGTTTTTCCTGCATCTGAGAAATTAAATGAGGTGTGTGAGGAAGCGTGGTCTTCCCCCGGTAAGAAATTGATAATTTCTAAACGGTAATTGGCAGCGTACCCTTTCCCGCCAGAGGATAGGTCACGTTGGGAAACACCCCATAGGGTAGATACAGCGCTTACACGCTTATCAGAAAAGGTGGCACTACCGTCTCCGGATACGGCCGCCCTGAAGGAACCTGCTGATAAAAAGCAGGGGGTTACCCTGAAAGATATAGTCACACACTCGGGCATTATATTGCGACCAGCCATTGCTTCGGCATGGATGTGCAGTGCTCCCGCTGCGTGGTCAGATTCCCTGTCGGAAAATAACTATGGATAGGGACAATATTTTGCTGACAATAGAGCATATAAAAGACGTGGTCTTATACATGCGTGATGCACAGAGGGATATTTGCCGGCTGGCATAAAAAATAAGCGCTAGGTCCATTGCCGCCAGACGGGGGTTATGGACTCGGCAATGGTCAGGCGATGCCGACTCGAATCGGCACATGGAAGTTTTACCCTATAAGGGGGTAAAACTGTTTGGGGATGGTCTTTCAGACCTCGTTTCCACAGCTACTGCTGGGAAATCGACTTTTTTGCCACAGGCTACCCCACAACAAAAGAAAGCACCGTATCATCAAGTACAGTCCTTTCGGCCCCAGAAAAGCAAGAGGGCTAGAGGCTCATCCTTTCTGCCGAGAGGCAAAGGTAGAGGAAAAAGCTGCAGCACACAGCTAGTTCCCAAGAGCAGAAGTCCTCCCTGCGTCCGGTAAGTCCACAGCATGACGCTGGGGCTGCTCAGGCGGACCCGGGTACGGTGGGGGCCAGTCTCAGAAATTTCAGCGCCCAGTGGGCTCTCTCACATGGATCCCTGGGTCCTTCAAGTAGTATCTATGGGGTACAGGCTGGAGTTCAAGGCGTTCTTCCCCCCGCCGTTTCCTAAAATCTGCCTTACCGGCACCTCCCTCTGCCAGGGAGGTGGTGTTGGTGGCTATTCAACACTATAATCACAACAAGTGATTGTCAAGGTGCCCCTCCTTCAGCAAGGAAGGGGTTACTATTCCACAATGGTTGTGGTACCGAAACAGAACGGTTCGGTGAGACCCATCTTAAAATTAAAATACTTGAACTTTTATATCAGAAGATTCAAGTTCAAGATGGAATCGCTCAGGGCGGTTATTACGAGCCTGGACGAGGGGGATTACAGGGTCTCCCTGGACATCAAGGATGCGAACCTGCATGTCCCCATTTACCCTCCTCACCAGGAGTACCTCAGATGTGTGGTACAGGACTGTCACTATCAGTTCCAGACGCTGCCGTTGGAGTTGTCCACGGCACCGAAGGTCTTTACCTAGGTAATGGCCGAAATGATGATACTCCTTCGCAAGAAGGAAGTTTTTATTATCCCGTACTTGGACGATCTCCTGATAAAGGCGAGGTCCAAAGAACAGTTGGTAGTGGGGGTAGCACTCTCTCGGGAAGTGCTACAACAGCACGACTGGATTCTCAATATTCCAAAGTCACAGCTGGTCCCGACGACACGTCTTCTGTTCCTGGGAATGATTCTGGACACAGACCAGAAAAGTGTTTCTTCCAGTGGAAGCACACGAGTCCTGAAAAAAAATGGTAGCTTCGTACGAAGCATAATTTCCATTCGGAAGGTTCCACGCAAGGACGTTCCAGTGGGACCTGTGGGACAAATGGTCCGGGTCCCATCTACAGATACAACAGCGGATAACCCTGTCGGCAAGAAACAGGGTGTCGCTGCTGTGGTGGCTGCAGAGGGCTCATCTACTGGAGGGCCGCAGATTCGGAATACAGGACTGGGTCCTGGTGACCACGGAGGCCAGCCTTCGGGGCTGGGGTGCAGTCACACAGGGAAGAAATTTCCAAGGAGATTTCGCTTCACATAAATATTCTGGAGCTAAGGGCCATTTACAATGCCCTAAGCCAAGCAAGGCCCCTGCTTCAGAACCAGCCGGTACTGATCCAATCAGACAACATCACGGCGGTCGCCCATGTAAACAGACAGGGCGGCACAAGAAGCAGGATGGCGATGGCAGAAGCCACAAGGATTCTCCGATGGGCGACCTACACCCGGGAGAATGGGGACTTCTTCCAGAAGTTTTCCAAATGCGGGTAAACCGTTGGGAATGACCACGGGTGGACATGATGGCGTCCCGCTTCAACAAAAAGTTGAAAAGATATTGCGCCAGGTCAAGGGACCCTCAGGCGATCGCTGTGGACGCTCTAGACACCGTGGGTGTACCAGTTGGTTTATGTGTTTCCTCCTCTACCTCTCATACCCAAGGTACTGAGAATAATAAGAATGCGAGGAGTAAAAACCATACTCGTGGTTCCGGATTGGCCAAGAAGAGCTTGGTACCCGGAACTTCAAGAGATGCTGGCAGAGGACCCTTGGCCTCTGCCGCTCAGACAAGACCTGCTGCAGCAGGGACCCTGTCTGTTCCAAGACTTACCGCGGCTGCGTTTGACGGCATGGCGGTTGAACACCGGATCCTAAAGGAAAAGGGTATTCCGGAGGAAGTCATCCCTACCCTGATCAAAGCCAGGAAGGATGTCACGGCAAGACATTATTACCGCATTTGGCGGAAATATGTTGCTTGGTGTGAGGCCATGAAGGCCCCGAAGGAGGAATTTCAACTGGGTCGATTCCTACACTTCCTGCAAGCAGGGGTGACGTTGGGCCTCAAATTGGGGTCCATCAAGGTCCAGATTTCGGCTCTGTCGATTTTCTTCCAGAAAGAACTGGCTTCACTGCCTGAAGTTCAGACTTTTGTCAAAGGAGTTCTGCATATTCAGCCTCCTTTTGTGCCCCCAGTGGCACCTTGGGATCTCAATGTGGTTTTGGCATTCCTGAAATCACATTGGTTCGAACCACTTAAGACTGTGGAATTAAAATATCTCACGTGGAAAGTGGTCATACTGTTGGCCTTGGCTTCGGCCAGGCGGGTTTCAGAATTGGCGGCTTTGTCTTGTAAAAGCCTTTCTCTGATTTTCCAGATGGATAGGGCGGAATTGAGGACTCGTCCTCAGTTTCTTCCGAAGGTGGTCTCAGCTTTTCACTTGAACCAACCTATTGTGGTGCCTGCGGCTACTAGGGACTTGGAGGATTCCAAGTTGCTGGACGTAGTCAGGGCCCTGAAAATGTATGTTTCCAGGACGGCTGGAGTCAGAAAAACTGACTCGCTGTTTATCCTGTATGCACCCAACAAGCTGGGTGCTCCTGCTTCTAAGCAGTCTATTGCGCGCTGGATTTGTAGCACTATTCAGCTGGCGCATTCTGCGGTAGGATTACCGCAGCCTAAATCAATAAAAGCCCATTCCACAAGGAAGGTGGGCTCATCTTGGGCGGCTGCCCGAGGGGTCTCGGCTTTACAGCTTTGCCGAGCAGCTACTTGGTCAGGGGCAAACACGTTTGCTAAATTCTACAAATTTGATTCCCTGGCTGAGGAGGACCTGGAGTTCCCTCATTCGGTGCTGCAGAGTCATCCGCACTCTCCCGCCCGTTTGGGAGCTTTGGTATAATCCCCATGGTCCTTACGGAGTCCCCAGCATCCCCTAGGACGTCAGAGAAAATAAGATTTTACTCACCGGTAAATCTATTTCTCGTAGTCCGTAGTGGATGCTGGGCGCCCATCCCAAGTGCGGATTGTCTGCAATACTTGTACATAGTTATTGTTACAAAAATCGGGTTTTGTTGTGAGCCATCTCTTCAGAGGCTCCAATTGTTATCATACTGTTAACCGGGGTTCCTATCACGTGTTATATGGTGTGATTGGTGTGGCTGGTATGAGTCTTACCCGGGATTCAAAAATCCTTCCTTATTGTGTCAGCTCTTCCGGGCACAGTTCCTAACTGAGGCTTGGAGGAGGGTCATAGGGGGAGGAGCCAGTGCACACCAGATAGTCCTAAATCTTTCTTTAGTTGTGCCCAGTCTCCTACGGAGCCGTTTATTCCCCATGGTCCTTACGGAGTCCCCAGCATCCACTACGGACTATGAGAAATAGATTTACCGGTGAGTAAAATCTTATTTTTTTCAATCCCGGGATTCGGGATTGAAAAATGCTCAATCCCGGGATTGAGTTGGTCAGTGAAATTAATATTTATTCTGTACTTTTTCAAAAATAAAAATGAATGACTAGTACAAATAAAGGTCTAATAATGACTTTTATTAACATTTTCAAAATACAACAAGTATTAAAACATTCAAAGTTAAATTGAAGTTATTCTAGTATATCAAGTCTACAGAATGGTGAATGGTCCCTGATCTGTATCAGCAGCAGCACAAAATACAGTATTAATAATATTTATTAAAGACTTTAAGAACAATGAAAGAGAAAAAAGACTGGACCCTGACCTTAGTCTGACAATGACCAACTGGCAAACACCCCCCTTGGGCCCATCACTGTATAAGCAGCACAAAATACAGTATTAATAATATTTATTAAAGACTTTAAGAACAATGAAAGAGAAAAAAGACTGGACCCTGACCTGAGTCTGACAATGACCAACTGGCAAACACCCCACTTGGGCCCATCACTGTATAAGCAGCACAAAATACAGTATTAATAATACAAGTTGAGTATCCCATATCAAAATATTCCGAAATACGGACTTTTTTGAGTGAGAGTGAGATAGTGAAACCTTTGTTTTTTGATGGCTCAATGTACACAAACTTTGTTTAATACACAAAGTCACAAAAATATTGGCTAAAATGACCTTCAGGCTGTGTGTATAAGGTGTATATGTAACATAAATGCATTCTGTGCTTAGATTTAGGTCCCATCACCATGATATCTCATTATGGTATGCAATTATTCCAAAATACGGAAAAATCCGATATCCAAAATACCTCTGGTCCCAAGCATTTTGGATAAGGGATACTCAAAGCTGTATTTATTAAAGACTTTAAGAACAATGAAAGAGAAAAAAGACTGGACCCTGACCTTAGTCTGACAATGACCAACTGGCAAACACCCCCCTTGGGCCCATCACTGTATCAGCAGCACAAAAAAACAGTTATTAATAATATCTATTAAAGACTGTAATTATTAAAGAGCAAAAAAAGTACAAGAATGGACTTGAGCAGGACCACCGACTATAAATCTCACATGAAAACAAACATATGCTTATTTACTGTGCAAGTCCGACTCCTTATAATATGATCGTAGGAAACGGAGTGTGTCAATAGTTTCATCTCCCAGGCGTGTGCGTACTTTGGTGCAAATTATGCCAGCTGCTGAAAAAGCACGTTCTGCCTCAACAGATGTAGCCGGAATGGTCATCAGAAATTCATAAGCCTTTTGAAGACATAACCCACACTTTCCATTGCTTTCAAACAATACCATCTCAGTCTTGATGGCTTTAGTCAAATCCTTCTCCTCATCAGACTGACTCTGTCGGAAAGAAGGTTGTGTCAAAGAATCTTTCATTGCCAGTTCCAGTTGTTCTTGTAGACTTATTTCAACTTCACAGGAATGTTCATCTTCAGAATGGTTGTTCTCAATCTCATTAATTAAACTGCAAGATTCAGTAACTTGATTACATTCAGTTGACAGCACGACACCACCACCTCCAGACGTAGACGGATTGAAAGAATGGAGACGTAGCAACAATGCTACAACAGCTCTTTTGACTTCTGCCGATTTTGCAACAGTGAATGTGCTGTCATTTGTGGTGGCCCGTGGATTATTTAAATATTGTAGAATCCCTGCAAATTCATTTCTACGTTCACTTATCCTGGCACGAACAGCAACTGCAAGGTTCTTCGCCAATTCGGAACACTGTTTTTCCAGCTGTTGAAGAGCAAATTTAACTGCAGCATCAGCTGTGATGAGGTTGATATCTCGACGACACAGAGCTTCTACAACGAGTTTGACTGGCTGCAACGCTGACACAATTTCCTGCACACTCTCAAAATCAGTATCTGTTATGTGAACTTGAGACTTAACATCAATCATCGCTTTCAGGATACAGCTCCTCAAACGTATAACTCTACTTAACATTTCAAAAAGGCTATTCCACCGTGTCTTACAGTCAAGTATTAGGTTCAGCTCTTGCCCAATTTCAGCTCTTACGTACTTCTGCAGTACATCATCGTTTCTCGTTGGTGACCGTCTGAAGATTTTAATGACCATCCTAATCCTCTTGACCAGGGTCTGGTAATCTGAGAGTTCTGCGATGTCGTCCACATTGATGTCCGTGACTTTAAATTCATCCTCCTCATCTGAATCATCAGATTGGATGTTGGCTATTGAAGCCAAAGGACTTTCAGGGCGCTTGTACAATACATCCATAACAGCTAAATGGATTCCATGAGCATAGCACAGCTGCTGTTTGGCAGATATGAGCCGGACCACTTTTTTCATTACACTGGCACCATCAGTACAAATAGCAACAATATCATCTTGGAGCGAAAGTCCAAATACAGAGAGTTTCATTTCAAGAAGATCCACACATTTTTCAGCAGGCATTGATCCTAAAACTCGAACCATACCAAGGCTCCAGAACTGAGCTTGCCCAACATGAACATTAATATTCATGTACCGTCTGTTGCAAGTAGATGTCCACTCATCAAAAGTTAGACTGAAGCGTTTTCCATCAGCCTTCAGCTTTGCAAGTTGACTTGCTACGAACCTTCTCGTCATCTCTCCATGTTCCATGACAAGTTGTTTTATTGTTTCTTTTGATTTGGGGAGCGGTGTAAATCCCTGCATCTCAAGACCTTTTCTAACATCAGGTGACGTAATGAAGATACGGAATGGCAGTCCGTCACACGCAACCATTCTGGAAAGAGTAGCCTATAGTGAATTTTCTATATTTTTTACAAGAAATTTCAACATAGGCCCAACTGCAGCATCAGGGCTTTTTTTCTTTGTTCCAGTAGTCAGTGCAGAGTCAGACTCTGTTGCATGAGCGCTCAGTGTATCACGAGCAGCAACATTTGACCGTTTTGGTTGTATATAAATCTTGTGCATTGTCTTGAGGTGCACATGCAGGCCTTTGGTAGAGCTGCCACCACATTTCAGAACTTTTCCACAATCTTTGCACTGAGCTGCTTCACCTGTGGCTTTCTCACGTAAAAAAATGATTCCACACTCCTTCAGACTTATAAACAACATACTCTACTACTGGTAGTTTTGATTTTGAGGCAGTCATTGAAAACGATGGTCAGGCTAATAGGTCGTCCAGTAGGAGGAGGAGGTGGTGGTGGTGGTGGACTGGTGAACCAAGGGGCCAGGGGGCGGTGTCAGGTCAGGGTAGAGTCTGCTTCGTTCAATAAGCCGGGTCGTTATGGACCGGTCCGGTACTTAGCAATCCACTGTCTAAAAACTATCCAAAGTTCCATGATTCCTGAGTGACAAACAAAAAAAACGAGGTAAAATAAAGACTTGAAATAAAGTATTTTGGATTTGCATTAGTTAAACAAAAAACAAACAAAAAAAACCACTACATAAATGTCTTGCGGTGCACTGCATGTGCCGAGTCTGCCGACTGCCGAGTCTCTTCCCTATCCAATTTTATCAATATTATTAGCATAAATAAAAAATTGTCAAAAGCAGAAGAAAAAAAAATGTATATAAACACACACACTACAAAGTACACACACCATGCAAGAAATAAAAATCTTAGACGGCCCCCGCCCCAGCACAATCAAGACCATAAATAACACAACAACAACAGGAATAAAATAACATTTATCATGGCCCAGCAGCACAGGCCCACAGTCTGAAAAATAAAATAAAAATATTATTCCTATGGACCTGTTCTGGGCCATGAATGATATTTTATTCCTTTGGTGTTATAGGATTCAGCTGAGGCATGGCCCCCCAACACCACAGGTATAAAAATAAAATAAATAACATTCATGACCCAGCACAGGCCTACAGGAAAAATAGGAAACTTTCATGATGACCCACGGCTGGGCCCAACACTCCACCACAGCAATAAAATTACATTTATCATGGCCCAGCAGCACAGGCCCACAGTCTGAAAAATAAAAAATATATTTTTCCTATGGGCCTGTTCTGGGCCATGACTGATATTTTATTCCGTTGGTGTTATAGGATTCAGCTGAGGCATGGCCCCCCAACACCACAGGTATAAAAATAAAATAAATAACATTCATGGCCCAGCACAGCACATCATCTTCATGGTCAGCATTAATTCACCAGAATATTAGAAAACTGCTGCCCCCTCCCCCGGGCCGGAATAAAATATCTGTACTGAGTGACTATTATGCGGCTCACCCCCACTGCAGCTACTTACTGTGTGCTGTCACCAGGAGTGGGTTGGGGGCTGGGGCCCTCTAGGCAGGTGTCTCCTGGTCCTCTCCTCTCCTCTAGGCTCCACTTAAAATGGCCGCTGCTTCACTGGGCGTGGAGATGGGTCTCTAGAGGACTCTGGCAGCAGGACAGGCCTCCCTCTCTCCTTCTCCCTTCATTTCAGTGGCAGCTGGCACTGGCAGGCTACTAAAAAAAAAAACTGAGTGTGAGTGAAGGCAGCCGCTTCACCCACCCATCACACACGAAGCTGGCCGCGCGGCTGGCTGCGTCAGTGTCACAGAAAGCAGCCATCAGCTCTCCATCTCCTCCACCCCCAACTTCTACTTACTGTGTGCCGCCATAGTGTGGTGTGGGGGTGAGGGTCCTGCGACTCCTAGTCCTGCCTGTCTGAGGGGGAAGGTCTGTGCGCCACCAGCAGCACCGTCCGTGCTGCAGGCAGCCCTCCTCGTCCCCTGCTGTCCTCCACTCCAGCCTCCGCTTAAAATGGCTGACGGGCGCGGCTGAAGGGGCGGGCCGGCGGGAGTCTACGCTGCGTGACCTGTAATGTCACGCTGCTCCCTGCACACAGCCGAACACAGCAGGCTGATTGAAATGCGCATGCGCCGTTTAATCCCGAAAATACCGGGATTGGAAGGCGCAATCCCGGGATTACAATCCCGGTGTTTTTGAGGCCAAATCCCGGGATCCCGCCGATCCCGGGATTGGCCTCCCTAGTCACCAGTGTATTGCACTGGTGTTTGATACTATGAAAAGTGTGTCATATGCCACATCTGGAGAGGGTCAAGTAAAACAGTACCAGCTTGAATCCTTGCCATTGGCAAGATACATAACATTAACAACAAATTAAGGAAGGGAGTCCTGAACCCAAATACCTGCATGGATTGCCAAAGAAACATCCACTCCAGTGAGTATAATGTCCTTGGCTGCATTCAGAGAGACCATTACTCTACGATCAAAAGATTTATGTAGGATTTGTAAATGCATTATCAATTTCAAGATATTAGAGGTAGACTATTCCTAGAAGGAGTTTTTTAGTCTCTGGAAAATGCTTGATTGTGTCCATACAGTTTGTAGGTCAACTCCTTAGCTGATGTGTTACTATCTGCCTTAATATTGGCCTGTATGGTTTACATTCCAATCCATATGTTCCTACGTTTGGGAAAAGCTATTATACATATTTCATCTCAAGATGGTGGAGGAGAGCCACCATTCCAGGCTGCATTTTTGGATTTCATTAAGCTTGGACCCATGATATCAGTGTATTATTATACTTGTATATGTTGCTATTCTGTCTTTAATTTGTGCTGCTGACCAAATGGCCTTAGTAATATGTTGTAGGGGAATTCAGTACCCCTAGTTTCTTTTATCTGTATACTTGTGGTACATTTGATTATGGTTTTTATGGGTCTGGGACTCCAGGTCGACAACAAAAAGGTCGACACACCTTAGGTCGATGCCAATTTGTCGACACACCTTATGTCGACATGGACAAAAGGTCGACATGAGTTTTTTATGTTTTTTTGTGTCGTTTTCTTCGTAGAGTGACCGGGAACCCCAATTAGTGCACCGCGTCCCCTCGCATGGCTCGCTTCGCTCGCCATGCTTCGGGCATGGTGCCTTCGCTCGGCACAGATTACCATTCCAATCGTAGTCCACATGGATCGTTAAGTATGAAAAAGATCTAAAAAAGAAAAAAATTGTGAAAAACTCATGTCGACCTTTTTCCATGCCGACCTTTTTCCGGTCGACCTTTTGTCCATATCAACCTAAGGTGCGTCAACCAATTGGCGTCGACCTAAGGTGTGTCGACCTTTTTGTTGTCGACCTGGAGTCTGGATACCGGTTTTTATTACCCCCACTGTATTAAGTTCAATGATTTGTAAGGTGCCATGTGCTCTGTAGCACAAGACAGTGGGGAAAATAAAGCATACAAAGTAGACAAAATAAATGTAGATTTGGAACTGAGTGCGATGTTCATAAGAGAATCTACATTCTATTGAGAAAATCTAGCGTTGCAGTTGGGACAGTAGGGAGACTATACTAGTGGTTACATAGGGTTCTGGACTACAGATAGACACTGTCTAAATAGACAGTCAATAGGTCGGCACCATATGGTTGACGAGCATTAGGTCGTCCGGGTCAAAAAGGCCAACAGGTTCAAAAGGTCAACATGGCAATGGTTGACACAAGTGTTTTTGGTGGTCACAATTTTTTCCAACTTCTGCTGGGATTACCATTCACGTGGACTAAAATGGGGACACCTGCCTGCCGTGCTGTGTAAAATGGGGGCACGTGCCTGCCACGCTGTGTAAAATGGGGATATCTGCCTGCCGTACTATGTAAAATGGGGATACCTGCCTGCCGCACTTTGTAAAATGGGGGCACCTGCCTGCGTACTGTGTAAAATGGGGATATCTGCCTACCGTACTGTGTAAAATGGTGATAATGTTGATATTATCTTAGACCACAAAGCTATACCTTTAAATACACTATTACCGTGGAGCCGCTATGGCAGCTAGCTCACGCTACGTACTTTGTACGCTATTTGCGCAGAGTCCCGTACCGTGTACGCACTCAGCGTACAAACGCCGCACTGTGGGTACAAAGCACACACAGCGTGCGCACACACAATTAATACACCTTAAAACCTTGTTAATGATACAATGTAATGATATGCTTACACTTTAAACCTTAGCAGCAAAGTACTGCAACAATGTAATACCTTTGAATCTTAAGTAGCGCTGGCTGTATAAAGTACCCGCAGTGCGTACACCTTATCAATACCAATACACCTTATACAGATTAATACACCATAAAGCCCATGCAGGAAAGTGAAAACACAACACTGATTTGTAGTTGCAACCACAGGGTTCTAAGGCCTCAGTGGATTAATTCCAAAAAGGTAAAACAATACAAATCATACACTACAGGCTAACAAGTAAATCTAAACAGAATAATGGCTACAGAGAATGTACATACGTGAGAATGTTTCGCAAGCGCAACCCGGTCCGGTCCTCCGCCATCTGATAGCGTTGTGAGCCTTCTGTCTGACTAAGCCTGCTGTAGGCTCTCTTTATTCACTTCATCCAAAACATAACACAATGGATACTGTAATCTCTTTGTCCATTGGACACAGGGATGGTCATTTACATTACAGGAGAGGTCATAGGTTGATTTGAAAAGGTGGGCTTTGTCTTTCTCAACTGCTCTTGTGGGTGGTCTCCTCTGGATTCCCCCCGCATACATAATATACAGTAAATAAAGTTTAAACCTATATTCTGCTTCTGCATCTAACTATCCTCAGGAACATGCGATTTTCCTCAAACCAACACCAGAATGTTTCCCTTAAAATACCCTACAGCTGGATACCAAACACCACCTTTTAACCTTGTTCTGTCCCCTCCTCTCCTGTAAAGGTGAATCCCTTTGTACTGTTACTATTTTAAACAGCTATTTCTTTCTGATGTGGTGCAGGGGGCTATGTGTACAATGTGCACTATTTGGGTTAAATATGTAATGTTCTAATAACCCTCTACGCGCTCACAAACTCCGCCGTAAATACCCATATCACGCGCATGATCGCCGGAGAGATCCTACGCAAATTGCGGATATGTGCACTCACGGAGGACTGAGTGCACGAGCAGCGGGCATATGCATGGGGCTAGTACATGGGGCATGCATTACAATATTGTTTCGACTTTGACAGTCCACCCTTTGGCAGTAAACAATAACTGCCACTATCTAAACATTAAACAGAAAAATATACAATACAATACAGATTGGATGGTAGGAGGAGAGGTGTAGGTGGGAAATGTATGACCTAGTGAAAAAGTAAAAGCATGTATGTATGAAATCCATGTCTGAGGGGCATGTATCATTCTGCCGTATATGTTCTAAATAAGCTTTGAGGTATTGCGAAGTATACATTAAATCCTTCTCATCCCGTATTAAGGGTCTGTAATTGGGCCAACAAACACTACCGAGCTCTTTTCGGCTTCTTGTTCCAACAAATGGGGTGCACATTTAGTTGATGATACATGGAGGGGGGAATACATGTGAATGCTAATATGTGTATATATATATATATATATATCACCTGTCGACTATGTGTGTCACTACCTGAAGGTTGTAGAGATGAAGATAAAACACGTATCACAAATACATTCATATATCATTTGTGCAATCGTTCTTGGGTGTTGGTTGAAGTCTTGTCCGTGTGGGTGTATCTTTGCTGTGAGTGCCCATTAATAGTCTTTAGAGTGTCCATCAAAGTCTTTAGAGTGTCCATAAAAGTCTTTTCCGGATGGATTGTGTCTTTGGTTTAGGTGTTCATCAAAAGTTTTTTCTGGATGGATGTATTTTCGCTGAGGGAAAACAAAGGAGAAACGGGTGAAAGAAACGGACCGTGAAATCACGTCTTATCACAACATTGTCTCTATTGATGGGTCATAAATTAAATCAGTAGTTGTAACAATGCCTCCGTTCCTCAAACTCATCACTTTGGTACTATGCATGCGCCGCATTAAAACTCGAACACACCTAAATATCAAACCAATCATCATGACAACTCCCAGGATAGAAAAGAGAAACTTTCCTACACTCACGATAACATTTTGAGCCCATTCTCCTAAACCAGAGAACCAATTTCGTGGGTTCAACCATGAGACCCAGCCGGTCAGTTCATTACTCACAGCAGTAAGGGTAAGGTTGTGTCTCCTTCGGAACTCCCATTTCAACTGCAAGATATCGTCCATCTTTTGATCTATGACTTCGGTTGGGTCATCAGTGCTGTTTGTAATGTACGTGCAGCACTTCACACCATACTGAGTTGCTAGGGTGACACAATACCCGCCTGTCACCACTGTGATATAATTGAGAACCATCATGTGCTGGATCAGTTCCGTTTTGTAAGCTTGCAACTCCCTCCCTGTATACCTGAAGGTGTCATCATACATCTCGTGATATTATCTTTCAGGTTCGCTAGCGCATGAATATACCTATAATTTATAATTCCTCTGGCGGTACGGGTGATATCTAACGCGAGCAGGAATTGAATCCCGGTAGATTCGTGGATCAAATCAGAGGCTGCGTGCTCTTCCTATCTATAAGGTGCCTCTTAATGATGTGTTCATAGTGAGTGTGAGTGTAAGGAGCTTGAGCACTGCTGTGAACGTCTTTCATCTTATTATGGGTTATGGTTATAACTTCTGGCAACACTCTTCCAATGTAACACAATCCCTCTGAGTTTGGGGCAAGCCACTTATACGCCTTCCTCCCGCATATGAAATATGCATCATCGGGGAGAACATATGGGACAGAATATGACATTACCATATTGCAAACCTTCCAGGTGAAAAATCCTATCCCTAACTCTCTCATCTGTTCAGTACACGTATCAGGCTGTATGATATGCGCACAGTACCCTGGAGATACTTCTCCAACCCGCATGGTCCTACTTCCTAGAGTATACCTGTACCGAAAATACCTCCCACCGTCGGCTATTTGGCGTATAAGTTCAGGGTTTTACGGGCATTCTGTCAGCTCTGTGTGAAAATGCCATGGTTTGGTTATTCCATGTCACTTCCCAATTTCCCGGCTTTCGGGGATTGGAAATGTTGAAACATACTAAGGATCTATCCACATGATATTGGTGGAGCTTCAGACTAGGGGGCCTAGAAATATTAAATTTCTTGTCCACCGGTCTCCCACCCCGTAATTCAAGTACCTCATCTATTGTTAAGGGATACGGTACTAGTCCTGACTTGCTCTGACCTTGAGGTACTTGTGAGCACACCCAGCATTCTGTTAGGTTTAAAACCTTACCCACTAATGAGTGATAGTCACTCATTGGATGACGGTCCATGTTGATATTAAGGCTGGACTGACATCTCTGGATGCACCCGTCCTCAACTATGTTTTCACAGTTTCTACAAATACTATTTTCCTCAGCCAATAACCCTTCACAGTGCCTCCTAGTTTCCTGATTACCAGATCGTTTTCTGATACTCGCCTTTGCTCGATGGATGTGTTGCTCTTGGAATTCTACAAATCCGTCCTTGTCATCAGAACCCATTCCAGATCCTTTCTCGACCTCTCTGGTACTCTTACCGAAATAGACTGCTCTGGTCAACAACAGGGTCAACAGGAAAACCCGGAATGCAGTCTCTTGGGGTAAGTCCATCTTGTTAAGGGGAGAGAAAAAGGAGCAAGGAGGGGGGAGGAAAGGAGGGTAATGGAGAAATTAATAAAAAGGAAAAAGAAAAACTGGTACGACAACCGCCTCTAGTCTTGTTGTTCTCCGTGCTCAGATACCGTCTCAACAGTGCTGCCTCTCAGTCTTCCCGGAACAGACGCTCCAGTGATACAATATTTTTTTCAAGTCAGCGACCTTTCTGTATGGAACATAAATCCTGCATTACAATGTGTTTAACTGTTGTGTGAAATTAACCATCCGTGGAAAATGAAAAAAAGAGAGAGAGAGAGAATAATAAAAAGAAAATTTGTCAGATTTGCGTTCACCATCAGGCTGTCACACCATCATGTCTATCGGTATCTCTGCACAGTCTCCCTTCACCAGTATTTCCACTCTTCACCCTCTGTGCATGGCCAGGCACAATGATGCTGGTGAGATATACTGGGGTTGGGCAGACCTCTGAAAAGACCGAGTAGATATGTGACGTTTGAGCTGTAAATCTGTCGGTGAACGTCAGAGATGTAGAGGAAACTTTTAAAGATAAATCACAGAGTTTACCTGGCCGCCCCTGTATCTACAAGAAATTATCTACCCAGTACATCAACTGTGACCTCAGGTTCACTACCAAGGCTAGCAATCAACTTCACTGGCTGCAGACTACAGGTGTGGCCCAAAATTTTTCCTATGTGATCCCTGATCCCAATTACGTGTATCATAACTTTGCTCGTGTTCTTGTCTAGGGGGTCTGAATTTATGTGTGCTGTTACAGTTGCTGGCATAATGCCCTTCCCTTTTACACAGATAACAAACTCTTGGCTTCCTCCATGTGCTAGGGGCCTGGGGTTTTGGTCGAGTTGATGCTTCCAGTGCTTGGATGCTCATCACCATCAACCGCTCTCCCTGTGCCTCCCTGGTTCTTTGGATATTTCGGTCATGCTCGATAGCGGACTCTCTTAATGCAGCCACCGAAATACCTCTCCAGTTAGGTAGAGAGGTTTGTACCCTGGTTCTTAGTGAGAGGGATTGTGTTCAATTACACCATTTTGTGTTGACTCTACAATGTGAGGTGCTATTATTTCTGCATAATGTACAGTACCGTACTTACCTGTGGACACGACCTCACTTATCCCTCCGCTAGGTGGCTTTACTACTGCTCTTACCGGTTGGGCCGTGCCCACCTGGGTGTCCTGTATGGTGGCTGCTAGAGAAAGTGCCGATTTCGTGCTGGGTTCATCTTCTTGCTTGTAGTCCTGAGGGAAGTTTAAAATGGGATGCAACTTGCACGGGTTAGAATTAATCCATTTATCAGTTTTACTCTTATCGTCATTAATACATTTATCAACTTTACTCTTATCATATATCGGTATGCCATTGTCTGTAGCCACTTTCTTCCCTGTAATATACGGTGGTGGTGGTGCGGTTGCCATCAGTTTCCTGCTAGGGTTTGAACCGGCTGTGTAAGCTAGTTCCCTCTGCATATCGCCCTCTTGTTGCCATAAATGTAAACAGTTTGTGTGTCTGATCCTTTGTTTTCGGGACTTTAACAGACATATCCTAACCCTTAAATTCTGCAACACCTCTGAATAAAAACTACCTATCCCAGGAAATTGTGCTTTATCCCCCACAGTCATTCGTGTCCATTCATCACAAAAGGTCTCAGTGTGGGGACCATACTTCCCCCACATTACTAACCGAGCTGACCCCCTGGGTCTGAAATCTGCAGTCTGAACCCTGGCTGCTGAACGTCCCTGTGTTGTGCACTTGGCTTCCATTGTGGACCTTTTTAACACTGGAAAACTTCCTAAAATGCACCAAACACAGTAAGTAGTCTACCGGTGGAAGTCCTCAAAGTTCTTCCACTAACTTCTTCTGCTCCGAGTACCACGGATCCGCCTTTTAGCAGACACGTGCAGCCGTTGCAGGCCCTACTTCAGCCTATATCCCCTTGGCCTTTTAGGAGTAACTTACCGTACCCAGTGAATATCTGCCTCTGGAGATTTTCCTGAGAGACCAGCGAAAACTCCCTAAACCTTTACTTTACACAAATCACGCTTGCATGTGCTTCCTATAACGCGTATGATGACGAGATTTACGCACAAATATGCAAAACTTCGTATCACGTTGCGTCACGTATTGCCCATACAACCGTGCAGTCCAATCGTACCGCTTATAGACACTTGCTATCTATAAGTGGTAGGATCACTGGAGTCTCCACACTGTGCTCCAAAACAGCCGGAGCGTAATACCACGAAAACTTTATCACACTCCATTGCACGTATTCACCTAGACCGTGCTCACCACGTTTTCACCTAGACCGTGCTTCACCAAGTTTCACCAAGCTTCACCAAGCGGGATTCAATATAGTCACACCCTATTCAGCCCACACTATCATTCTATAGTTTTCTGATCAGAAAAATCCTTTCCTGTTAACTGATAGCTTTCCCCAGAGGTAATACAGAAAAAAAAAAAGTTTTTTTTAAACTAAATATTGGAAACTGAACAAATTTGTGCTATTATCGCGTGGCTACCGTCTCGCGCCTAAACTAAAACAATGCTATTGTGTGATTTGTATTTTAGCGGTCGTTCTGTTACGCATGTTGCGTAAACACGCCACGTGCGTAGGCCTTTACGTTGCGTACACAGTCCCGCACGCTGTCCGAGACACGTGTACAAAGGCCGTACATCCGCAGTACTACAAATCCCACACTTCTATAAATGTAAGCGGTATTTAACTATAATCGCTTACTTAACACACACACAGTTTCTTCTGTATAAACCTTTACAACTAGGCCAGGCTGCATGTGCGTCTTACACTTATTTCTTAAATATTCACTCTGTATTTAAACTAAATAGCAACAAATTTTTTCAGTACAGGTCAAAATGAATCTAGTAATTGCTAATTCAAATGGTATGATTCAGATTGGATAGCTATCTTGCAGAACATACATTGATATAAACACACATAATTATAATATTATATATATGTACCATTCACTGGTCTCCTGAGACTCATTTACCCATTAAGTGCTTCTAATTTGCATATGAATGCTGTGTGCTTTTGACTGCCTGTAAAGGTGGGGGGGTTTTCCACTGCTAGGAAAAAGCAGTTACACAGGTTAATTTGCATTTAAATGGCTAACTTATAGCAAGCAGAGTTAACTGAATCCTAGAGGTAAAGAAAAAAAAACTTTTTTTTTTCAAGAATTCATCTTATTAACTTTCATTAAGCCCCATCTGAAACTATTTGTAATTGACTATGGCATGGGTTAAATAAATGCATTGGTAACTCATAAATGCTGATTTCTTTTTGACCAAGGACGGCTGATTATTCTTGAGCAGACTGAAAATCAGCCATTTAGAAAAAATGACCTTCCCAACATGGCCGCTGCTCCTCCCCCTACCACATCCATGAGGGTTACACAAAATGGTGGACAGGCCATGTGGTCAGTCCAAAATGGAGGACAAACCATGCGGCTTCCTTTGTCACAAAGAAATCACACACCATGCAAGCCCCTGAAGTTATTTTAGGCCTGAGTTAAAAAAAACACTATATCAAGGCTTTTGCAGCAACTTTTAAATGTACTTTTACCCTACTTAACAGATAAGCAATCCAATCTGAATCAAACACAACATGACTCATTTGAACCTTGTTTTGCAACAATATGATCAGATATGCAGAGTACAGGTGTACGCTTGTATTGTGTGCGCATTGGCGCCAAACAGAAAGTTACAGATTTTAAAATAGCTTTGCGTTCTTACCTTCCGGATCCCACCAGCATCCCAACAAACCTTGCAGAGCAGACACCAGCTTATTGGCAATGAAATAGGGTTCACCAGTGTATTCTACAGCCAAAAAAAAGCTTACGTAGGATACCTGTCCGCCCTTTTGCTGATAGATAAAGTCTGCTTTAACCTGCTAGGCTGTGGGTATGAGGAAAACCAGGACGTAGCCCCCAATTGATAATGGTGATATTATCTTAGACCACAAAACTATACCTTTAAATACACTATTACCGTGGAGCCGCGATGGCAGCTAGCTCACGCTACGTACTTTGTACGCTATTTGCGCACAGAGTCCCGTACCGTGTACGCACTCAGTGTACAAACGCCGCACTGTGGGTGCAAAGCACACACAGCGTGCGCACACACAATTAATACACCTTAAAACCTTGTTAATGATACAATGTAATGATATGCTTACACTTTAAACCTTAGCAGCAAAGTACTGCAACAATGTAATACCTTTAAACCTTAAGTAGCGCTGGCGGTATAAAGTACCCGCAGTGCGTACACCTTATCAATACCAAGACACCTTATACAGATTAATACACCATAAAGCCCATGCAGGAAAGTGAAAACACAACACTGATTTGTAGATGCAACCACAGGGTTCTACGGCCTCAGTGGATTAATTCCAAAAAGGTAAAACAATACAAATCATACACTACAGGCTAACAAGTAAATCTAAACAGAATAATGGCTACAGAGAATGTACATACGTGAGAATGTTTCGCAAGCGCAACCCGGTCCGGTCCTCCGCCATCTGATAGATAGCGTTGTGAGCCTTCTGTCTGACTAAGCCTGCTGTAGGCTCTCTTTATTCACTTCATCCAAAACATAACACAATGGATACTGTAATCTCTTTGTCCATTGGACACAGGGATGGTCATTTACATTACAGGAGAGGTCATAGGTTGATTTGAAAAGGTGGGCTATGTCTTTCTCAACTGCTCTTGTGGGTGGTCTCCTCTGGATTCCCCCCGCATACATAATATACAGTAAATAAAGTTTAAACCTATATTCTGCTTCTGCATCTAACTATCCTCAGGAACATGCGATTTTCCTCAAACCAACACCAGAATGTTTCCCTTAAAATACCCTACAGCTGGATACCAAACACCACCTTTTAACCTTGTTCTGTCCCCTCCTATCCTGTAAAGGTGAATCCCTTTGTACTGTTACTATTTTAAACAGCTATTTCTTTCTGATGTGGTGCAGGGGGCTATGTGTACAATGTGCACTATTTGGGTTAAATATGTAATGTTCTAATAACCCTCTACGCGCTCACAAACTCCGCCGTAAATACCCATATCACGCGCATGATCGCCGGAGAGATCCTACGCAAATTACGGATATGTGCACTCACGGAGGACTGAGTGCACGAGCTGCGGGCATGTGCATGGGGTTAGTACATGGGGCATGCATTACAATATTTTTCGACTTTGACAATGGGGATACCTGCCTGCCGCACTGTGTAAAATGGGGATACCTGCCTGCCGCACTTTGTAAAATGCGGACACCTGCCTGCCGCGCTGTGTAAAATGGGGACACCTGCCTGCCGCGCTGTGTAATATGGGGACACTTGCCTGCTGTAATGAGTAAAATGGGGACTTTTTTTATTTTTATGTTTTTCCCCATGTGGTGGGCGTGATGATATCAGACGAGGCCACGCCCACTTTAATGAGACCACGCCCATTTTAATCAGACCACACACCCTTGTCGGGAGCGGGCGCGCGCATGCTTTTGCTTTTTATAGCTATATGGGGGGGCACACAATTTATTTTTTTATAGCAATGGGGGGGGGGGGGCGCATTTTGAAATCTCGCACTGGAAGCCAAATTGTCTAGAAACGGCCCTGGAGGTAACCTACTTTCTTTGGGAATGTTGTTTTTTTCACCCAATTTTCCACTTCATCACCCTGAGATGTGTGACAGACATGGCTACCAGCTGTTTTTTGTTTTTGTTTTATTTTATTTCTCTCCCCCCCCTTCCCTATATATGTTGTTTTGAGGACTCTAAATATAAATTCTAATGCAGAAGTAAAGAAAAGGATCACTTTTGGAGGAGACATCCATTATTTTGGATTGGTATTCAGTGCTTTTATCATTTGCCCTAGTTATTGACTATATTGAGCATTTGATAGCACATGATGTGTACAGCCTTTGGGACATATTTATTAATATTTGTTTTAATGATATAATGTAAAAATGGGTGTGTTCACATCTTTTTTACATTATTTTTGTATCCCTTAAATGTATCAAAGGGCTTATGGAGGAGAATTGTAAATTGTAACGGAAATGTAATCTGTTTCAGATGTACTACATTTAAATAATAAAATAATAATTAAGGGAGCCTCACGAAAATAACTCCATCTTCAGGTGTTATAGAGGTTTCCCTTAATTTTCCTTTCTCCTGCTTTGCCCCTCCTGCATGCGGACAGGCAGAGCATTGCATAGAGCTGGCTTCTGTGATCAGCCTACGTGTTTAAATATACTGGCTGATCACAGAGAAAAGAAACCGCTATATTGGAATATGATTTTTTTTTTAAACTTCCCTTCATTCAGAGATCAGTGATTCGTGGGCTCCTTCTGTGTGGCCTGGTCTGCTGAGGTGAGTGCCGGGACTTTAAATGCACCTCAGCTGACTGGGTCACAGAGAACAAGCCCGCAGGTCCTGGGGCAAGTTAATTGTATCCCATTGTTTTCCATTACAGTAGAGCACAGTGGAGGGGTAGCCGGCACATGTACAGACGCATCCCCAGAGGAGTGGGTGGAGGGGATTCGCAGGGACAGCGCTTTCTCACAAGCTCTGTGCCAGGATGCAAATTATAATACGTTCCCGCAATATTTTATAATCACAATGCAAATGTAGCCAATTTTTTCACATAACCGCATGTGAAATACAGGTTGTGATAAATAGGGTTCTTTGTGTTTAGAAGAGTAGTATTCATTCTTAGCCATATCAAATTAGCTTTGACAACCATTTTCCCCTTTTTATTTTACTCATAGAAGAGCGAGATGTTTCATATGTTGGATCATAGGGTTGACGGTCATTAGGTCGACTACTACTGGTCAACAGTCATTAAATCGACATCTTAAATATGGGTCAACAGTCATTATATCGACATGGAAAAAGGTCGACATGAGTTTTTTTTATATATTTTTGGTGTCGTTTTTTTCGGAAAGTGACCGAGGACCCAATTTAGTGCACCACATCCCCTCGCATAGCTCGCTTCGCTCGCCATGCTTTGGACAAGGTGCCTTGTTCCACTACCGCTGCGCTCGCCACAGGTTACTATTCCCAATTGTAGTCCAAGTGGATCGTAAAGTATTAGAAAGTTTTAAAAAAATTGTTTTAAAAACTCATATCAACCTTGTCATGTGTCGACCTTTGCCATGTCGACATAATGACTATGGACCTATAGACCATGTCGACCAATAGTGGTCGACCTAAGTCCTATGACCTAAACACTGGATACCAATCCAGCACACCTGAAAAAGGAGCACTGATATGGAGAAAGTTTTAGTGTCTTATTAGGTTACTCAAAATATTTATCTTTTGGGACTGCCCTGATATCTGTAGTCCTCTTTAGATGTCAGTGGTCAGAGATGGTATATATTGCATCCTCTCTGTCATCTGTCTCCCTCATATTTAGTGCGGTTAGTTCTAGGCTCCAGTGCTTGGTTATTACAGCAAGCTCCTGTTGTTCCTGTGCCTTGTTGCTCTCCACGTCTTATTCCAGGATCCGCTACTTGATTTCCCTTGTACTGTGCCTCGTCTTACTTAAATCTCACCAAGTACTGACCACTACCTGTATATGTGATCCACTATTTACATTTCCCTTGAACTGTAAAGGCCCCCATAAATCTGTGACTGTCTGCTGCTATTCTACGATCCCTGATTTAGGGTTGGGGAATCTGTAGTATTCAACAAGTTGAAAGATCTCAATGCCCCAATCCTGACCCAAAAATGGTTGAGAGCGGCAAATGAGAAACGTTTAACATTTAGAATTTCCCTGACAAAGCGCCTATCACCAATGGCCGCCAATCAACATTTCGGATTGAGGAAACAGTGTGACGACCATGTCTGTATCTGACCCACAACTGGGTTCTCATTGTACTGCTTCACTTTATCTCAGCCTTATTGTGAATTGACTGCTTGCATTCTGCCAATTTCAAGATACCCCTTGAACTGAGCCTTGACACACATCAGACACCATAGGCTAAATATAATAGGGTACTTTTTCAGTAAATGTGCGATTTGTACCACAAATTCGCACGTATTTCAAAATTCGCAAATGTAATAGGATGTGATTTTGCCCAAAATCACATCTTTTTACTTAATCCAAAAATTGCAAGTGTCAAAATCGCGTCCAGATGTTTTCCCATTGAAAACACTGAAAATCGCAAATGTAATAGGATGCGATTTTGACACTTAGACAGAAAACCTTACCACAAATCGCCAGAATAATAGACCAGGTTTATACTGGCGATTTATACCAGTGATATCTGTGCATGCTTCTGCATTTAAGTGTTTAAATAGTAAAAAAAAAAAAGCTGTGCAGATCCCCCCCCCCCAAAAGCATAACCAGTCTCGGGCTATTTGAACCGCTCCTCGTTACAAAAATACGAGGAAAAAATTGACTGGGGTTCCCCGTATTTAAGCAACCAGAACCAGGCTCTTGGTCCGGTCCTGGTTCCAAAAATACGGGGGACAAAAGAAGTAGGGGTCCCCCGTATTTTTAAGACCAGCAGCGGGCTCCACTAGCCAGGGAGGTGATGCCGCAGCCTGGGGACACTTTATACAGGTCCCTGTGGCCGTAGCATCACTCCCCCCAACTAGTCCCTTAAATCAAGAGGTCCCCCCCTCCAGGCACCCAAAGGCCAGGGGTGAAGCCACAAGCTGTCGTACCCCCGCACCCCAATCCCTGGGCAGTGGATAGGGGGCTGGTAGCCAGAATTGTGTAATAAAAATAAAAAAATACAGTTTTTTGTTGTGGAACTACAAGTCCCAGCCTCCCCCGCTTGCTGGTACTTGGAGAACCACAAGTACCAGCATGCAAAGAAATAACGGGCCAGCTAGTGCCTGTAGATCTACAACAAAAGAAATACCCAAATAAAAACAATATACACACACCGTGAAAGTACAACTTTTTCCCCCTTCTTATGCTATGTATTCCCCCCTACATGTTGCTACTTGGCGATGCATTCTACCACAAAAAATTCCTAGTGTACGTGAGTACACCTGACCAATAAAGCTGATTCTGATTCACAGGGTTAAATAAATTAACAAACCAAAAACCCGATCCACGCGACTAAAGGGGTTCCATGTTTACACATGGAACCCCTTTCCCCGAAGGCCGGGACCCCTCGTGACACCTGTCACAGAGGACCCAGCAGCCAATCAGGGAGCGCCACGTCGAGTGACCCCAATTAACCTCGCAATTAGCCGCGGACCTCAAAGTTCCCACGGGTTCACTACGGCTGGCCGGCGGTCGGGCTCCCGGCGACCAGCATCCCGGCGCCGGGAGCCCGACCGCCGGCTTACCGACAGCTTGGCGAGCACAAATGAGCCCCTTGCGGGCTCGCTGCGCTCGCCACGCTACGCGCGCCACACTATTTTATTCTCCCTCTATGGGGGTCGTGGACCCCCACGAGGGAAAATAAGTGTCGGTATGCCGGCTGTCGGGCTCCCGGCGCCGGTATACTGAGCGCCGGGATCCCGACCGCCGGCAAACAGAAGACCACCCGTTCCCACCATAGAGAATAATGGAGGATCACGATCCTCCATTGTAGCTGGTGTGCTCCGCCTGATTGGCTGTGCGCTCCTAGCCTGTCAATCAGGAGAGCGCCATTACGTGGCGCTTCCTGATTGGCTGCCGGGTCCTCTAGTGACCAGAGTCACCAGGGGTCCCGGCATTCCATATGTGAACATGGAACCCCTTTAGTGGCCTGGATCGGGTTTTTGGTTTGTTGTTTTATTTAAACCTGTGGATGCTACATGGACAGAAGAGGACCGATCTTCACCGGATAAAAGGTGAGTATTTTGGGCATTTTTTAAACAGGTACCCCTTGGATTCTACGTTGACAAGGGGACCGATGGGCTCCGTGGGACACTAGGTAAATATGTTTGTGTGTGTGTAAGTTTGCATGTAAAAGTTGTACTTTCACGGTGTGTGTGTATTGTTTTTATTTGGGTATTTCTTTTGTTGTAGAACTACATGTACCAGTGGGCCCGTTATTTCCTTGTAAGCTGGTACTTGTGGTTCTCCGAGTACTAGCAAGCGGGGGAGGCTGGAACTTGTAGTTCCACAACAAAAAAACATTTATTTATTTTTTACACAATTCTGGCTATTAGCCCCCCACCCACCACCCAGGGATAGGGGGGACAACGCCTCGGGCTTCACCCCTGGACCTTGGGTGCCTGGAGGGGGGGACCCCTTGATTTAAGGGGTCCCCACTCCCTCAGGGAACCCTGGCCAGCGGTGACTAGTTGGGGGGAGTGATGCTGCGGCCGCAGGGACCTGTATAAAAGTGTCACCCGGCTGCGGCATCACCTCCCTACGCTAGTGGAGCCCGGTGCTGGTTTTAAAAATACGGGGGACCCCTACTTCTTTTGTCCCCCGTATTTTTGGAACCAGGACCGGACCAAGAGCCCGGTGCTGATTGATTAAATATGGGGAACCCCAGTCAATTTTTTTCTCGTATTTGTGTAACCAGGAACGGCTCAAATAGCCTGAGACTGGTTATGCTTTTGGGGGAAGGGGACCTGCTCGTCATTTTTTTTATTTTTTTTTAACACTTTCATTATGGTTCCATACAGAAGCATGCACGGATCTCACTGATCTGTGCATGCTTCTGACGATGTAATAAAAACATGACCTAAAATCCGCATGTTTTTATTACTAAAAATCGCCAGAAATCGCATGCAAATTCCATTTTAACCTTAAAATTTGCACCCTATTACATTTGCGATTTTTAGTTAAAAAAAATCGCAAATTTCAAACGTGCGATTTTTTTTAGACACCTAAAAAATTGCACCCTATTACATTTAGCCTCATGTGTTATCCATGGGCCTAATTCAGACATGATCGCAGCAGCAAAATTATTCTCTAATGGGCAAAACCATGTGCACTTCAGGGGGAGCAGATAGAACATGTGCAGAGAGAGTTAGGGTGTGTACACACGGTGAGATCCTTGCTATGCCCGATTTTCACTTGCGATTTCCCTTGAACTCCCTGGAGCCCAGATAGCACAGATTTTGACTAACTTTTCTTGAGATATGGACTATGTGTGCTTGCGATTTTGGCTTATGTGAGATGTCATTGACATGTGCGATGAACTAGATAGTACACCGATCTAGCAAGGATTGACTTGCCTGCACAGTCTATCTTTTCTTGCAATGCAGACCTGGCGGGACCGTGTATCGGGATCGAATCGGGATTGCAAGGTGACTTTCACTTGCGATCTGCACTAACTTTTCATGCGATTTTGACTATATAGTCAAAATCGAAAGAAAATATCTCACCATGTGTACACACTAGAGATGAGCGGGTTCGGTTTCTCTGAATCCGAACCCGCACGAACTTCATGTTTTTTTTCACGGGTCCGAGCGACTCGGATCTTCCCGCCTTGCTCGGTTAACCCGAGCGCGCCCGAACGTCATCATGACGCTGTCGGATTCTCGCGAGACTCGGATTCTATATAAGGAGCCGCGCGTCGCCGCCATTTTCACACGTGCATTGAGATTGATAGGGAGAGGACGTGGCTGGCGTCCTCTCCGTTATAGTAGAAAAGAGTAAAGACTGAGTGACTTAGTTATAATTGTGGGGAGGATTGGGGACGGGGAGCAGCTGTTAGGGAGTACAGTGATTTAGATTAGGAGAGAGAGAGAGAGAGAGATTGACCTGATTTACTGGAGCTTAGGAGTACTGTAGAAGAGAGTGCAGAGTTTACTAGTGACTGACCACAGTGACCACCAGACAGTGCAGTTTTATTTAATATATCCGTTCTCTGCCTGAAAAAAACGATACACACAGTGACTCAGTCACATACCATATCTGTGTGCACTGCTCAGCCCAGTGTGCTGCATCATCTATGTATATATTATATATCTGACTGTGCTCAGCTCACACAGCTTATAATTGTGGGGGAGACTGGGGAGCACTGCAGTGCCAGTTATAGGTTATAGCAGGAGCCAGGAGTACAAGACAGTCACATACCATATCTGTGTGCACTGCTCAGCCCAGTGTGCTGCATCATCTATGTATATATTATATATCTGACTGTGCTCAGCTCACACAGCTTATAATTGTGGGGGAGACTGGGGAGCACTGCAGTGCCAGTTATAGGTTATAGCAGGAGCCAGGAGTACATATTATATTAAAATTAAACAGTGCACACTATTGCTGCAGGAGTGCCACTGCCAGTGTGACTGACCAGTGACCTGACCACACTGACCACCAGTATAGTTAGTAGTATACTATATTGTGATTGCCTGAAAAAGTTAAACACTCGTCGTGTGACTTCACTTGTGTGGTGTTTTTTTTTTTATTCTATAAAAAACTCATTCTGCTGACAGACAGTGTCCAGCAGGTCCGTCATTATATAATATATATACCTGTCCGGCTGCAGTAGTGATATATATATATTTTTTATATCATTATTTATCATCCAGTCGCAGCAGACACAGTACGGTAGTTCACGGCTGTAGCTACCTCTGTGTCGGCACTCGGCAGTCCGTCCATAATTGTATACCACCTAACCGTGGTTTTTTTTTCTTTCTTCTTTATACATACATACTACGACATCTCTTTATCAACCAGTCTATATTAGCAGCAGACACAGTACAGTACGGTAGTTCACGGCTGTGGCTACCTCTGTGTCGGCACTCGGCAGTCCGTCCATAATTGTATACCACCTAACCGTGGTTTTTTTTTCTTTCTTCTTTATACATACATACTACGACATCTCTTTATCAACCAGTCTATATTAGCAGCAGACACAGTACAGTACGGTAGTTCACGGCTGTGGCTACCTCTGTGTCGGCACTCGGCAGTCCGTCCATAATTGTATACCACCTAACCGTGGTTTTTTTTTCTTTCTTCTTTATACGTACATACTACGACATCTCTTTATCAACCAGTCTATATTAGCAGCAGACACAGTACAGTACGGTAGTTCACGGCTGTGGCTACCTCTGTGTCGGCACTCGGCAGTCCGTCCATAATTGTATACCACCTAACCGTGGTTTTTTTTTCTTTCTTCTTTATACATACATACTACGACATCTCTTTATCAACCAGTCTATATTAGCAGCAGACACAGTACAGTACGGTAGTTCACGGCTGTGGCTACCTCTGTGTCGGCACTCGGCAGTCCGTCCATAATTGTATACCACCTAACCGTGGTTTTTTTTTTTTTCTTCTTTATACGTACATACTACGACATCTCTTTATCAACCAGTCTATATTAGCAGCAGACACAGTACAGTACGGTAGTTCACGGCTGTGGCTACCTCTGTGTCGGCACTCGGCAGTCCGTCCATAATTGTATACCACCTAACCGTGGTTTTTTTTTCTTTCTTCTTTATACATACATACTACGACATCTCTTTATCAACCAGTCTATATTAGCAGCAGACACAGTACAGTACGGTAGTTCACGGCTGTGGCTACCTCTGTGTCGGCACTCGGCAGTCCGTCCATAATTGTATACCACCTACCCGTGGTTTTTTTTTTCTTTCTTCTTTATACATACATACTACGACATCTCTTTATCAACCAGTCTATATTAGCAGCAGACACAGTACAGTACGGTAGTTCACGGCTGTGGCTACCTCTGTGTCGGCACTCGGCAGTCCGTCCATAATTGTATACCGCCTAACCGTGGTTTTTTTTTCTTTCTTCTTTATACATACATACTACGACATCTCTTTATCAACCAGTCTATATTAGCAGCAGACACAGTACAGTACGGTAGTTCACGGCTGTGGCTACCTCTGTGTCGGCACTCGGCAGTCCGTCCATAATTGTATACTAGTATCCATCCATCTCCATTGTTTACCTGAGGTGCCTTTTAGTTGTGCCTATTAAAATATGGAGAACAAAAATGTTGAGGTTCCAAAATTAGGGAAAGATCAAGATCCACTTCCACCTCGTGCTGAAGCTGCTGCCACTAGTCATGGCCGAGACGATGAAATGCCAGCAACGTCGTCTGCCAAGGCCGATGCCCAATGTCATAGTACAGAGCATGTCAAATCCAAAACACCAAATATCAGTAAAAAAAGGACTCCAAAACCTAAAATAAAATTGTCGGAGGAGAAGCGTAAACTTGCCAATATGCCATTTACCACACGGAGTGGCAAGGAACGGCTGAGGCCCTGGCCTATGTTCATGGCTAGTGGTTCAGCTTCACATGAGGATGGAAGCAATCAGCCTCTCGCTAGAAAAATGAAAAGACTCAAGCTGGCAAAAGCACAGCAAAGAACTGTGCATTCTTCGAAATCCCAAATCCACAAGGAGAGTCCAATTGTGTCGGTTGCGATGCCTGACCTTCCCAACACTGGACGTGAAGAGCATGTGCCTTCCACCATTTGCACGCCCCCTGCAAGTGCTGGAAGGAGCACCCGCAGTCCAGTTCCTGATAGTCAGATTGAAGATGTCAGTGTTGAAGTACACCAGGATGAGGAGGATATGGGTGTTGCTGGCGCTGGGGAGGAAATTGACCAGGAGGATTCTGATGGTGAGGTGGTTTGTTTAAGTCAGGCACCCGGGGAGACACCTGTTGTCCGTGGGAGGAATAGGGCCGTTGACATGCCTGGTGAAAATACCAAAAAAATCAGCTCTTCGGTGTGGAGGTATTTCACCAGAAATGCGGACAACAGGTGTCAAGCCGTGTGTTCCCTTTGTCAAGCTGTAATAAGTAGGGGTAAGGACGTTAACCACCTCGGAACATCCTCCCTTATACGTCACCTGCAGCGCATTCATAATAAGTCAGTGACAAGTTCAAAAACTTTGGGTGACAGCGGAAGCAGTCCACTGCCTTCCTCTTGTAACCAAGCTGAATCCCTTCCTCTTGTAACCAAGCTCACGCAAACCACCCCACCAACTCCCTCAGTGTCAATTTCCTCCTTCCCCAGGAATGCCAATAGTCCTGCAGGCCATGTCACTGGCAATTCTGACGATTCCTCTCCTGCCTGGGATTCCTCCGATGCATCCTTGCGTGTAACGCCTACTGCTGCTGGCGCTGCTGTTGTTGCTGCTGGGAGTCGATGGTCATCCCAGAGGGGAAGTCGTAAGACCACTTTTACTACTTCCACCAAGCAATTGACTGTCCAACAGTCCTTTGCGAGGAAGATGAAATATCACAGCAGTCATCCTACTGCAAAGCGGATAACTGAGGCCTTGGCATCCTGGGTGGTGAGAACCGTGGTTCCGGTATCCATCATTACTGCAGAGCCAACTAGAGACTTGTTGGAGGTACTGTGTCCCCGGTACCAAATACCATCTAGGTTCCATTTCTCTAGGCAGGCGATACCGAAAATTTACACAGACCTCAGAAAAAGAGTCACCAGTGTCCTAAAAAATGCAGCTGTACCCAATGTCCACTTAACCACGGACATGTGGACAAGTGGAGCAGGGCAGGGTCAGGACTATATGACTGTGACAGCCCACTGGGTAGATGTATGGACTCCCGCCGCAAGAACAGCAGCGGCGGCACCAGTAGCAGCATCACGCAAACGCCAACTCTTTCCTAGGCAGGCTACGCTTTGTATCACCGGTTTCCAGAATACGCACACAGCTGAAAACCTCTTACGGCAACTGAGGAAGATCATCGCGGAATGGCTTACCCCAATTGGACTCTCCTGTGGATTTGTGGCATCGGACAACGCCAGCAATATTGTGTGTGCATTAAATATGGGCAAATTCCAGCACGTCCCATGTTTTGCACATACCTTGAATTTGGTGGTGCAGAATTATTTAAAAAACGACAGGGGCGTGCAAGAGATGCTGTCGGTGGCCAGAAGAATTGCGGGACACTTTCGGCGTACAGGCACCACGTACAGAAGACTGGAGCACCACCAAAAACTACTGAACCTGCCCTGCCATCATCTGAAGCAAGAAGTGGTAACGAGGTGGAATTCAACCCTCTATATGCTTCAGAGGTTGGAGGAGCAGCAAAAGGCCATTCAAGCCTATACAATTGAGCACGATATAGGAGGTGGAATGCACCTGTCTCAAGCGCAGTGGAGAATGATTTCAACGTTGTGCAAGGTTCTGATGCCCTTTGAACTTGCCACACGTGAAGTCAGTTCAGACACTGCCAGCCTGAGTCAGGTCATTCCCCTCATCAGGCTTTTGCAGAAGAAGCTGGAGACATTGAAGGAGGAGCTAACACGGAGCGATTCCGCTAGGCATGTGGGACTTGTGGATGGAGCCCTTAATTCGCTTAACAAGGATTCACGGGTGGTCAATCTGTTGAAATCAGAGCACTACATTTTGGCCACCGTGCTCGATCCTAGATTTAAAGCCTACCTTGGATCTCTCTTTACGGCAGACACAAGTCTGCTGGGGTTGAAAGACCTGCTGGTGAGAAAATTGTCAAGTCAAGCGGAACGCGACCTGTCAACATCTCCTCCTTCACATTCTCCCGCAACTGGGGGTGCGAGGAAAAGGCTCAGAATTCCGAGCCCACCCGCTGGCGGTGATGCAGGGCAGTCTGGAGCGACTGCTGATGCTGACATCTGGTCCGGACTGAAGGACCTGACAACGATTACGGATACGGACATGTCGTCTACTGGCACTGCATATGATTCTCTCCCCATTGAAAGAATGGTGGAGGATTATATGAGTGACCGCATCCAAGTAGGCACGTCACACAGTCCGTACTTATACTGGCAGGAAAAAGAGGCAATTTGGAGGCCCTTGCACAAACTGGCTTTATTCTACCTAAGTTGCCCTCCCACAAGTGTGTACTCCGAAAGAGTGTTTAGTGCCGCCGCTCACCTTGTCAGCAATCGGCGTACGAGGTTACATCCAGAAAATGTGGAGAAGATGATGTTCATTAAAATGAATTATAATCAATTCCTCCGCGGAGACATTGACCAGCAGCAATTGCCTCCACAAAGTACACAGGGAGCTGAGATGGTGGATTCCAGTGGGGACGAATTGATAATCTGTGAGGAGGGGGATGTACACGGTGATATATCGGAGGATGATGATGAGGTGGACATCTTGCCTCTGTAGAGCCAGTTTGTGCAAGGAGAGATTAATTGCTTCTTTTTTGGTGGGGGTCCAAACCATCCCGTCATTTCAGTCACAGTCGTGTGGCAGACCCTGTCACTGAAATGATGGGTTGGTTAAAGTGTGCATGTCCTGTTTATACAACATAAGGGTGGGTGGGAGGGCCCAAGGACAATTCCATCTTGCACCTCTTTTTTCTTTTATTTTTCTTTGCGTCATGTGCTGTTTGGGGAGAGTTTTTTGGAAGGGACATCCTGCGTGACACTGCAGTGCCACTCCTAAATGGGCCCGGTGTTTGTGTCGGCCACTAGGGTCGCTAATCTTACTCACACAGCTACCTCATTGCGCCTCTTTTTTTCTTTGCGTCATGTGCTGATTGGGGAGGGTTTTTTGGAAGGGACATCCTGCGTGACACTGCAGTGCCACTCCTAAATGGGCCCGGTGTTTGTGTCGGCCACTAGGGTCGCTAATCTTACTCACACAGCTACCTCATTGCGCCTCTTTTTTTCTTTGCGTCATGTGCTGATTGGGGAGGGTTTTTTGGAAGGGACATCCTGCGTGACACTGCAGTGCCACTCCTAAATGGGCCCGGTGTTTGTGTCGGCCACTAGGGTCGCTAATCTTACTCACACAGCTACCTCATTGCGCCTCTTTTTTTCTTTGCGTCATGTGCTGTTTGGGGAGGGTTTTTTGGAAGGGACATCCTGCGTGACACTGCAGTGCCACTCCTAGATGGGCCAGGTGTTTGTGTCGGCCACTAGGGTCGCTTAGCTTAGTCATCCAACGACCTCGGTGCAAATTTTAGGACTAAAAATAATATTGTGAGGTGTGAGGTATTCAGAATAGACTGAAAATGAGTGGAAATTATGGTTTTTGAGGTTAATAATAATATGGGATCAAAATGACCCCCAAATTCTATGATTTAAGCTGTTTTTTAGGGTTTTTTGAAAAAAACACCCGAATCCAAAACACACCCGAATCCGACAAAAAAAATTCGGTGAGGTTTTGCCAAAACGCGGTCGAACCCAAAACACGGCCGCGGAACCGAACCCAAAACCAAAACACAAAACCCGAAAAATTTCAGGCGCTCATCTCTAGACTACACACCCTTCGATTTGTGTGGGTTATATTTAGTGATGAGCGGGTTCGGATCCTCGGGATCCGAACCCCGCCGAACTTCACCCATTTTACACGGGTCCGAGGCAGACTCTGATCCTCCCGCCTTGCTCAGTTAACCCGAGCGCGCCCGAATGTCATCATCCCGCGGTCGGATTCTTGCGAGATTCGTATTCTATATAAGGAGCCGCGCGTCGCCGCCATTTTTCACTCGTGCATTGGAGATGATCGTGAGAGGACGTGGCTGGCGTCCTCTCCGTTTCTATGTTCAGTGGGCTGCAAATATCTGTGCTCAGTGTGCTGCAAATATCTGTGCTCAGTGTGCTGCAAGTACAAATATCTACGTTCTCTGCCTGAAAAACGCTCCATATCTGACTGTGCTCAGTGTGCTGCATATATCTGTGCTCGGTGTGCTAATTGTTTTATTGTGGGGACTGGGGACCAGCAGTATTATATAGTAGGAGGACAGTGCAAAGTTTTGCTGACCAGTGACCACCAGTATTATACGTTCTCTGCCTGAAAAACGCTCCATATCTGTGCTGCATTGTAGTATATAGTAGGACAGTGCAGAATTTTGCTGACCACCAGTATAACTATATATATATATATATATATATATATATATATATAGCAGTACGGTACAGTAGTCCACTGCTCTACCTACCTCTGTGTCGTCAAGAATACTATCCATCCATACCTGTGGTGCATTTCAGTTTTGCACAGTTTGCTGACCACCAGTATAACTATATATATATATATATATATATATATATAGCAGTACGGTACAGTAGGCCACTGCTCTACCTACCTCTGTGTCGTCAAGTATACTATCCATCCATACCTGTGGTGCATTTCAGTTTTGCACAGTTTGCTGACCACCAGTATAACTATATATATATATATATATATATAGCAGTACGGTACAGTAGGCCACTGCTCTACCTACCTCTGTGTCGTCAAGTATACTATCCATCCATACCTGTGGTGCATTTCAGTTTTGCACAGTTAGCTGACCACCAGTATACTATCCATCCATACCTGTGGTGCATTTCAGTTTTGCAGTTTGCTGACCACCAGTATATAATATATATAGCAGTACGGTACAGTAGGCCACTGCTCTACCTACCTCTGTGTCGTCAAGTATACTATCCATCCATACCTGTGGTGCATTTCAGTTATGCACAGTTTGCTGACCACCAGTATATACTATATAGCAGTACGGTACAGTAGGCCACTGCTCTACCTACCTCTGTGTCGTCAAGTATACTATCCATCCATACCTGTGGTGCATTTCAGTTTTGTACAGTTTGCTGACCACCAGTATATACTATATAGCAGTACGGTACAGTAGGCCACTGCTCTAGCTACCTCTGTGTTGTCAAGTATACTATCCATCCATACCTGTGGTGCATTTCAGTTGTGCGCAGTATATATAGTAGTAGGCCACTGCTATTGATATATTACTGGCATATAATTCCACACATTAAAAAATGGAGAACAAAAATGTGGAGGGTAAAATAGGGAAAGATCAAGATCCACTTCCACCTCGTGCTGAAGCTGCTGCCACTAGTCATGGCCGAGACTATGAAATGCCATCAACGTCGTCTGCCAAGGCCGATGCCCAATTTCATAGTAGAGAGCATGTAAAATCCAAAAAAATAAAGCTCCGTAAAATTACCCAAAAATCTAAATCAAAATCGTCTGAGGAGAAGTGTAAACTTGCCAATGTCCATTTACGACACGGAGTGGCAAGGAACGCCTGAGGGCCTGGCCTATATTCAAGGCTAGTGGTTCAGCTTCACATGAGGATGGAAGCACTCATCCTCCTGCTAGAAAACTTAAAAGAGTTAAGATGGCAAAAGCACAGCAAAGAACTGTGCGTTCTTCTAAATCACAAATCCCCAAGGAGAGTCCAATTGTGTCGGTTGCGATGCCTGCACCTCTTTTTTCTTTCAATTTTCTTTGCATCATGTGCTATTTGGGGACTATTTTTGGAAGTGCCATCCTGTCTGACACTGCAGTGCCACTCCTAGATGGGCCAGGTGTTTGTGTCGGCCACTTGGGTCGCTTAGCTTAGTCACACAGCTACCTCATTGCGCCTCTTTTTTTCTTTGCATCATGTGCTGTTTGGGGACTATTTTTTTGAAGTGCCATCCTGTCTGACACTGCAGTGCCACTCCTAGATGGGCCAGGTGTTTGTGTCGGCCACTTGGGTCGCTTAGCTTAGCCATCCAGCGACCTTGGTGCACCTCTTTTTTTTTCGCATCATGTGCTGTTTGGGGACTATTTTTTAAATCTGCCATCCTGTCTGACACTGCAGTGCCACTCCTAGATGGGCCAGGTGTTTGTGTCAGCCACTTGGGTCGCTTAGCTTAGTCATCCAGCGACCTCGGTGCAAATTTTAGGACTAAAAATAATATTGTGAGGTGTGAGGTGTTCAGAATAGACTGAAAATGAGTGGAAATTATGGTTATTGAGGTTAATAATACTATGGGATCAAAATGACCCCCAAATTATATGATTTAAGCTGTTTTTGAGGGTTTTTTGTAAAAAAAACACCAGAATCCAAAACACACACGAATCCGACAAAAAAAATTTCAGGGAGGTTTTGCCAAAACGCGTCCGAATCCAAAACACGGTCACGGAACCGAATCCAAAACCAAAACACAAAACCCGAAAAATTTCCGGTGCACATCACTAGTTATATTGTGTCTGTGCATGGCTGCTTTATTTTTACCCTGCATTTTAGATTTCAGTTTGAACACACCCCACCCAAATCTTAATGGGGGTACACACTGAGAGATCCGTGCTTAAATTCTAAGCAATCTGACTAGATTGCTTAATAATTAAGCACGGATCTCTCTGTGTGTAGAGGGCCGGCAACAGCGATGCGCTCGCCGGCTCTAGATTTGGAATGCATGCATGCCAAATCTAGTAGATACCTCATTTCACCACATTTCATCCCCCTCGCTCAGCACAAATCGCGCTGAGTGATGAATGGGGGGGAGATGTGTGCTGAGCGGTCTGTGCTAGATCGCTCAGCACACATCTCCCCTGTGGAGCTTAACTCTCTACACATGTTATATCTGCCCCCCAACCCCCTGCAGTGCACATGGTTTTGTCCATTAGAGAAACATTTTGCTGCTACGATCAGGTCTCATAGCTGTTGCCCTGCTCTGTTTGAATATCGCCCTAGTCTACGCATTTCTGCACCACAATTTCTCAAGAGTGCCACCTGCATCCAACCAATAAACTTTGTAGGGAATGGGGGCTGTCTAGATGGTGCCCAATAGGATACCCTGACTCCTGCAGCCTAAGGAAAGAAAAGAGATTCCCATCCAACCCTGTAGAATAGCAGGAAAAAAAAATCTGATTATCTCTGGCACTGGGCTAGGGTATTGCAAATAATCTTGGTTATAACCTGGTAAAATATGTATGGACCGTGCCTTATTCTCTTAAAAGGTGAGCTATACAGTGTTTTGGGACTGTCCCAATAATTGTCTTGGCTTCAAGTAATATAATGATCATCCTTACTCACTAGGTGAGCTAAAATATAAAGACCAAAAGTGAGTGGCCAAGTAAAAATGTAAATTAGTAATTTTTCATTAATGACATCAATAAACATACACCTACTGTCCTGGATAAATGAATTACATGTTTTCTCTAGTGCAGACAACTGATGAAAAACTAAAGTTTGAACAGTAACACTGTCCAACTGCCATCACAATTCAAGTGAGATTTTTACCATTATGCTATATTTATAGTAGAGATGAGCGGGTTCGGTTCCCTGAGAACCGAACTTCACCACCTGAGGCTGGATCCGAGTCAGGCTCGGGTTTTCCCGCCTGACTCGGAAACCAGAACGAGGCAAAATGTCATCATCCCGCTGTCGGATTCTCGCGGGTTTTGATTCCATATAAGGAGCCGCGCGTCGCCGCCATCATTTTCACTCCGGCATTGGAGAGTGTAGAGAGAGGATGTGACTCCATCCTCAGTGTCCTGCATCAGTTCAGTGGTAGTGTCTTGTGCTGCATCAGTCCAGTCACAATGATTGTGTCCTCTACTGCCATATGTCCAGTGTAGCTGTATAAATCCAGTGCAGTGGTGCTGTCTTGTGCTGCATCAGTCCAGTCACAGTGGTTGTCCTCTGCTGCCATATGTCCAGTGCTGCAGTATCAGTCCAGTCCAGTGGTGCTGTGTTGTGCTGCATCAGTTCAGTGGTAGTGTTTTGTGCTGCATCAGTCCAGTCACAGTAGTGGTATCCTCTGCTGCCATATGTCCAGTCCATTGCAGTGGTGCTGTGTTGTCCTGCATCAGTACAGTGGTAGTGTCTTGTGCTACATCAGTCCAGTCACAGTGGTGGTGTCCTCTGCTGCCATATGTCCAGTGCTGCAGTATAAGTCCAGTCTATTGCAGTGGTGCTGAGTTATCCTGCATCAGTCCAGTGGTGGTGTGCCTGTGCTGCCGTATATATGTCCAGCAGTACTGCCATATAAGTCCAGTGGTACTGCTGTATAATTCCAGTGATCCTGCCATATAATTCCAGTGGTACTGGCGTATAAGTCCAGTGTGCCTGCCGTATAATTCCAGTGGTCCTGGTGTATAAATCCAGTTCAGTGATACTGCCGTATAATTCCAGTGGTACTGGCGTATAAATCCAGTGATCCTGCCGTATAATTCCAGTGGTACTGGCGTATAAATCCAGTGATCCTGCCATATAATTCCAGTGGTACTGGCGTATAAATCCAGTGATCCTGCCATATAATTCCAGTGGTACTGGCGTTTAAGTCCAGTCCCGTGATCCTGCCGAATACTTCCAGTGGTACTGGTGTATAAGTCCAGTTCAGTGATACTGCCAAATAATTCCAGTGGTACTGGTGTATAAATCCAATCCAGTGATACTGCCGTATAATTCCAGTAATCCTGCCGTTTAATGCCAGTGGTACTGGCGTATATGTCCAGTCCAGTGATACTGCCGAATATGTCCAGTGGTACTGCCGTATAAGTCCAGTGATCCTGCCGTATAATTCCAGTGGTACTGGCGTATAAATCCAGTCCAGTGATACTGCCATATATATGTCCAGTGGTACTGGCGTATAAATCCAGTGATCCAGCCGTATAATTCCAGTGGTACTGGCGTATAAATCCAGTCCAGTGATACTGCCGTATACGTCTAGTGGTACTGCCGTATAATTCCAGTCGTACTGGCGTATAAGTTCAGTGATCCTGCCGTATCATTCCAGTGGTACTGGCGTGTAATTCCAGTGGTACTAGCGTATAAGTCCAGTGATCCTGCTGTATAATTCCAGTGGTACTGGCGTATAAGTCCAATCCAGTGATACTGCCGTATATGTCCAGTGGTATTGCAGTATATGTCTAGTGGTTGTACCGTATAAATCCAGTGGTAATGCTGTATAATTCCTGTGCTACTGGCGTATAAATCCAGTCCAGTGATACTGCCGTATAATTCCAGTGATCCTGCCGTATCGTTCCAGTGGTACGGGCGTAAAATTCCAGTGATCTTGCCATATAATTCCAGTGGTACTGGCGTATAAGTCCAGTCCAGTGATACTGCCATATATATGTCCAGTGGTACTGGCGTATAAATCCAGTGATCCAGCTGTATAATTCCAGTGGTACTGGCGTATAAGTCCAGTACTGTGATCCTGCCGTATAATTCCAGTGGTACTGGTGTATAAATCCAGTCCAGTGATGCTGCCATATAATTCCAGTGGTACTGGCGTATAAGTCCAGTCCAGTGATACTGCAGTATAATTCAAGTGATCCTGCTGTATAATTCCAGTGGTACTGCTGTATAAATCCAGTCCAGTGGTGCTGCCATATAAGTTCAGTGGTAATGTCTTGTGCTTTATATTATTTACTCCTAATAAAGGGGTTATTAATATTTAATCCAAATAATTTTCACAGGGTTTGCTCTGTGTGGTGTAGAGGTATGCTCTCCTGTACCGCATATTGTTATATAACTCCAGAAAAATAATGGAGAACAAAAATTTGGAGGATAACATAGGGAAAGATCAAGAACCACTTCCTCCTAGTGCTGAAGCTGCTGCCACTAGACATGACATAGACAGTGAAATGCCATCAAAGTCGTCTGCCAAGGCCGATGCCCAATGTGATAGTAGAGGGCATGTAAAATCCAAAAAGCCAAAGTTCTGTAAAAATACCCAAAAAAAAGAAATTTAAATGGTAAGTGTGCTGCATATATCTGTGCTCACACTGCTTTATTGTGGGGACTGGGGACCAGCAGTATTATATAGGAGGAGTACAGTGCAGAGTTTTGCTGACCAGTGACCACCAGTATTATACGTTCTCTGCCTGAAAAACGCTCCATATCTGTGCTCAGTGTGCTGCATATATCTGTGCTCACACTGCTTTATTGTGGGGACTGGGGACCAGCAGTATTATATAGGAGGAGTACAGTGCAGAGTTTTGCTGACAGTGACCACCAGTATATATAGCAGTACGCTACGGAAGGCCACTGCTCTACCTACCTCTGTGTCGTCAAGTATACTATCCATCTAGATTCTATACCTGTGGTGCATTTTAGTTTTGAAGTTTGCTGACAGTGACCACCTGTATATATATATATATAGCAGTACGGTACGGAAGACCACTGCTCTGCCTACCTCTGTGTCGTCAAGTATACTATCCATCTAGATTCTATACCTGTGGTGCATTTTAGTTTTGCAGTTTGCTGACAGTGACCACCAGTATATATAGCAGTACGGTACGAAAGGCCACTGCTCTACCTACCTCTGTGTCGTCAAGTATACTATCCATCTAGATTCTATACCTGTGGTGCATTTTAGTTTTGCAGTTTGCTGACAGTGACCACCAGTATATATAGCAGTACGGTACGGAAGGCCACTGCTCTACCTACCTCTGTGTCGTCAAGTAAACTATCCATCTAGATTCTATACCTGTGGTGCATTTTAGTTTTGCAGTTTGCTGACAGTGACCACCAGTATATATAGCAGTACGGTACGGAAGGCCACTGCTCTACCTACCTCTGTGTCATCAAGTATACTATCCATCCATACCTGTGGTGCATTTCAGTTGTGCACAGTATATATAGTAGTAGGCCATTGCTATTGATACTGGCATATAATTCCACACATTAAAAAATGGAGAACAAAAATGTGGAGGTTAAAATAGGGAAAGATCAAGATCCACTTCCACCTCGTGCTGAAACTGCTGCCACTAGTCATGGCCGAGACGATGAAATGCCATCAACGTCGTCTGCCAAGGCCGATGCCCAATGTCATAGTAGAGAGCATGTAAAATCAAAAAAACAAAAGTTCAGTAAAATGACCCAAAAATCAAAATTGAAAGCGTCTGATGAGAAGCGTAAACTTGCCAATATGTCATTTACGACACGGAGTGGCAAGGAACGGCTGAGGCCCTGGCCTATGTTCATGGCTAGTGGTTCAGCTTCACATGAGGATGGAAGCACTCATCCTCTCGCTAGAAAACTGCAGTGCCACTCCTAGATGGGCCAGGTGTTTGTGTCGGCCACTTGGGTCGCTTAGCTTAGTCACACAGCTACTTCATTGCGCCTCTTTTTTTCTTTGCATCATATGCTGTTTGGGGACTATTTTTTTTAAGTGCCATCCTGTCTGACACTGCAGTGCCACTCCTAGATGGGCCAGGTGTTTGTGTCGGCCACTTGTGTCGCTTAGCTTAGTCACACAGCTACCTCATTGCGCCTCTTTTTTTCTTTGCATCATGTGCTGTTTGGGGACTATTTTTTTTGAAGTGCCATCCTGTCTGACACTGCAGTGCCACTCCTAGATGGGCCAGGTGTTTGTGTCGGCCACTTGGGTCGCTTAGCTTAGTCACACAGCTACCTCATTGCGCCTCTTTTTTTCTCTGCATCATGTGCTGTTTGGGGACAATTTTTTTAAAGTGCCATCCTGTCTGACACTGCAATGCCACTCCTAGATGGGTCAGGTGTTTGTGTCGGCCACTTGTGTCGCTTAGCTTAGCCATCCAGCGACCTCGGTGCAAATTTTAGGACTAAAAATAATATTGTGAGGTTTTTCAGAATAGACTGAAAATGAGTGGAAATTATGGTTATTGAGGTTAATAATACCATGGGATCAAAATGACCCCCAAGTTCTATGATTTAAGCTGTTTTTGAGGGTTTTTTGTAAAAAAAAACACCCAAATCCAAAACACACCCGAATCCGACCAAAAAAATTTCAGGGAGGTTTTGGCAAAACGCGTCCGAATCCAAAACATGGCCGCGGAACCGAATCCAAAACCAAAACACAAAACCCGAAAAATTTCCGGTGCACATCTCTAATTTTCAGCCTTCTGAGCGATATTATGTGTGATATCACCTGGTGTGTATGCCACGGACGATGAACGACATGTGGTCCCGCACATCTTTATTGTCCCCCTCCGTCAACTGTGCATGCATCTCAATTTGGACTTATCATCCAAAACTGCATGCACTGCCTTACCGTGGCGGCATGTCAGTGCATGATATCGCTTGCTTAGGAGATAGATTGATTGCTGCTCTGTAAAGGGGCGTGGATCGTTGAGTTGACAGTAACTGGGCCGACAAGGTCATTAGGTCGACATGGAAAAGGTCGACATGAGGGTTGTTGTTGTTGTTGTTGTTGTTTTTTTTTGGGGGGGGCATTTTCTTCGTAAAGTGACTGGGAACTCCAGTTAGTGCACCGTGTCCCCTTGCATGGCGAGCAGGTTACTATTCCCAATCATAGTCCATGTGGATCGTAAAGTATGAAAAAGTTAAAAAAATGAATAAAATATGAAAACTCATGTCGACTTTTTCATGTTTCGAACTTTGCCATGTTGACCTAATGACCATGTCGACCTATTGCATGTCGACCAATAGTTCTCGACCTAATCAGTGTTGACCGAAGTGTTGTCGACCTAAAGACCAGATACCCTATAAAGACCTTACGAGAGAGCTTAATTACCAGTGTTGGCTGGTTTAAACCAAATTTATTTATTTTTTAGAAAAACCACTGTTTTTTATTATTATGCTGTTACTACAGGCATGGCGCCATTGGCATTTCTATAATGGGTGCAGTGTGTGCGGTGCACACGGGCCCCCGACTCATGGGGGGCCCACACCGTACACACTGCACCCATATCTCCTATACTTACCCTTCCGGAGTCCATCGCTGACCATGTGTGGGCCCCTCCTCTCCCGTAACCGTTGCACTGCTCCTAGCGCACTGACCACTAGAGACTCTGGCACAGTGCCAGAGTCTACAGCGCATGCGCAGGACTCCAAAAAATGGCATGGTGGCCATTTTTCAGAGCCCTGCGCATGCGTTGTAGACTCTGGCACTGTGCCAGAGTCTACAGCACTCAGAGCGCCAGCAGCGGTGCGACGGCTATGGGAGAGGAGGGGGCCCACACACGGAGTCTGCACACGGGTCCCCTCCTCTCTAGAGACGCCCCTGCATGGCGCCGTGACTTATTAAAAAAAAGCCTATTACATTAAGTTGTTCTTATTTTCAATTTCAGCTATGAGTGTACTTTGTATGTATTAATATTTTTAGTCTATCTACATATATTCAACTGTAATAGGAATAATAAGCTGTAAAAAATTGAAATATGTAAAATAAATCAAATCAAAGCCTAATAACATTATTAGTGTTAGACAGGATTAAAATGTGGTTGATCAAGGTTTCTAATACATTATTCTTTTTTTTTTCATTGAAACATTAATGCAAAAAAAAAAAATTGGTTTAAACCAAAAAAAGCGTTGTTGTTGTTGTTGTTGTTGTTGTTGTTTGGGGTTTTTTTTTACTTTTTTTTTTCCAATCCTGTTAATTATATTGAAATTTTTAAAGGACATCACATCCCCTTGTGGGTCCTCGTGTAATATAGGGATGTTGAGGGGAGTCCAACCCTTCTTTATTCTGACCGTTTCTTGTGGCTCCTCATCATCTTTTCTTTTTGTTCATAACCTACATGTGGGTGCTGCATATGCTTTGTGATTTTTGATATACAGTATTTCCTTTTTATTGTTTACTAACATTTGCCCGCTGCTTCGCTCGCCTGGATGTCTGTTAGTACTACTATCTTTGTAAAATTAGTTCAGTTGAGCAATATCTAATATTGTGATGTATATTTTATATTGTGAACATTGATCAGAAAACTTTTTTGCAAACAGTATTTGATTTCCTTCAGGTATTAACACAAAAAGATGCTTGGGGCTACTAACTCGTGAGCAAGCCACATAAAGCTGCCCATGGGAGGAGCAGCTGGTCCTGAGTTCTACGCCTGCAGCCCTGAGCGTTTGTGCCGAGTGTTAAGCGTCTGTTTTTTTCCTTTATTGTTTCTCTTCCTGATGTCACACTGAGATCATACATACCTCAGTTTCTTTTCTTTCTAGGTCACTAAGCTATATAATAGTGAAAATGCGTTCTAAATTCATCCAGCAGTTTTTGCGTGATGCTGGAATCAACAGATAAAAAAACATTTTTCAGAATTTTTCTCTACCTCCATAGTTCATAAACAGTCCCTAGAAGTATATTTCTACCGAAAAAATTGTAATGTACAGACACAATCCGTACAAATTTGTTTTATGTATTGATGTTTTCTTTGATCTAACTCTGTAATTCAGACCTTATCATTGCAATAGCTAAATATTTAGATCATTTACCAAAAGATCCAAGTTACGATCATGAGGTATTAAAGGGATTTATTTCAGCTTTTTAGACTGACATGGTCTTTTCTAAAAATATTGTCACCCACCTTTAAATTTTAACTATTTGATTGAACAGTGTTTAATAGAATCATAGACCTTTGTATCTCTGCATGAAATCAGACAGGTCACTGTACATCCATATGGCTATCGAATCCTTGATATTTTGATGTTCCGCATTTTATGTTTTTTCATGTAATTGGGACATTAATGTAAATTGCCTGTGTTTTATACTTCAAGGACATATTATTTTAACTTGAATTAAAAAAAAGTTCTATTTTAAACATAAATTGATTTATAAGAGTGTCTCAGCAAAAAGTTTTGTTCTCCTTTCTTTTGTCATAAGTCTATGTACTGCTGACTCATGAGAGCTCCATCAACCCGGGATATAGAACTTGCATTTAGGCTCAGCTTGTATATAACCTTTATTGTTAGTATATGATCTCCATATGTAATTATGGATTGTAGATCCAGTACAGGTTGAGTATTTTATATCCAGAATGCTTGGTACCAGGATCATTCCGGATATGGGATTTTTCCAGATAACATAATACCTGCAGGTCCGGAGAATCGTCGGAGGGGTCGCGGGGGTCCATGATGGGTCCAGCATGTCAGCTGGCGGGAGGGTTCCGGGAGTCCACGCAGGTCTGGCACGTCGGCAGGAGGGAGGTCCGCGGCTGGTCCGGCACATCAGCGGGGGGTCCGGTGTGTCCTAGTGACGGTGAGGGAATGGCTGCAAAGCCAATCCCCCACCTGTCTATGATTGGCCGCGTCATCACTACAGGGCTGAAATATTCCGGTTTTCAGGTATCCAGATGCCCGACCTGTACCAAGTCCATACTACCTTGGTTTATTAGTAAGAAGTAGTGATGTGCACCGGAAATTTTTCGGGTTTTGTGTTTTGATTTTGGATTCGGTTCCGCGGCCGTGTTTTGGATTCGGACGCGTTTTGGCAAAACCTCACGAAAATTTTTTGTCGGATTCGGGTGTGTTTTGGATTTGGGTGTTTTTTTCAAAAAACCCTAAAAAACAGCTTAAATCATAGAATTTGGGGGTCATTTTGATCCCATAGTATTATTAACCTCAATAACCATAATTTCCACTCATTTCCAGTCTATTCTGAACACCTCACACCTCACAATATTATTTTTAGTCCTAAAATTTGCACCGATGTCGCTGGATGGCTAAGCTAAGCAACCCAAGTGGGCGGCACAAACACCTGGCCCATCTAGGAGTGGCACTGCAGTGTCAGGCAGGATGGCACTTCAAAAAAATAGTCCCCAAACAGCACATGATGCAAAGAAAAAAAGAGGCGCACCAAGGTCACGGTGTGACTAAGCTAAGCGACACAAGTGGCCGACACAAACACCTGGCCCATCTAGGAGTGGCACTGCAGTGTCAGGCAGGATGACACTTCAAAAAAATTGTCCCCAAACAGCAAATGATGCAAAGAAAAAAAGAGGCGCACCAAGGTCGCTGTGTGACTAAGCTAAGCGACACAAGTGGCCGACACAAACAACCTGGCCCATCTAGGAGTGGCACTGCAGTGTCAGGCAGGATGGCACTTCAAAAAAATTGTCCTCAAACAGCACATGATGCAAAGAAAAATGAAAGAAAAAAGAGGTGCAAGATGGAATTGTCCTTGGGCCCTCCCACCCACCCTTATGTTGTATAAACAGGACATGCACACTTTAACGAACCCATTATTTCAGCGACAGGGTCTGCCACACGACTGTGACTGAAATGACTGGTTGGTTTGGGCCCCCACCAAAAAAAGAAGCAATCAACCTCTCCTTGCACAAACTGGCTCTACAGAGGCAAGATGTCCACCTCATCATCCTCTGATTCCTCACCCCTTTCACTGTGTACATCCCCCTCCTCACAGATTATTAATTCGTCCCCACTGGAATCCACCATCTCAGGTCCCTGTGTACTTTGTGGAGGCAATTGCTGCTGGTGAATGTCTCCACGGAGGAATTGATTATAATTCATTTTGATGAACATCATCTTCTCCACATTTTCTGGAAGTAACCTCGTACGCCGATTGCTGACAAGGTGAGCGGCTGCACTAAACACTCTTTCGGAGTACACACTGGAGGGAGGGCAACTTAGGTAGAATAAAGCCAGTTTGTGCAAGGGCCTCCAAATTGCCTCTTTTTCCTGCCAGTATACGTACGGACTGTCTGACGTGCCTACTTGGATGCGGTCACTCATATAATCCTCCACCATTCTTTCAATGGTGAGAGAATCATATGAAGTGACAGTAGACGACATGTCAGTAATCGTTGGCAGGTCCTTCAGTCCGGACCAGATGTCAGCACTCGCTCCAGACTGCCCTGCATCACCGCCAGCGGGTGGGCTCGGAATTCTTAGCCTTTTCCTCGCACCCCCAGTTGCGGGAGAATGTGAAGGAGGAGATGTTGACGGGTCACGTTCCGCTTGACTTGACAATTTTCTCACCAGCAGGTCTTTGAACCTCTGCAGACTTGTGTCTGCCGGAAAGAGAGATACAACGTAGGTTTTAAATCTAGGATCGAGCACGGTGGCCAAAATGTAGTGCTCTGATTTCAACAGATTGACCACCCGTGAATCCTGGTTAAGCGAATTAAGGGCTCCATCCACAAGTCCCATATGCCTAGCGGAATTGCTCTGTTTTAGCTCCTCCTTCAATGTCTCCAGCTTCTTCTGCAAAAGCCTGATGAGGGGAATGACCTGACTCAGGCTGGCAGTGTCTGAACTGACTTCACGTGTGGCAAGTTCAAAGGGTCGCAGAACCTTGCACAACGTTGAAATCATTCTCCACTGTGCTTGAGTCAGGTGCATTCCCCCTCCTTTGCCTATATCGTGGCCAGATGCATAGGCTTGAATGGCCTTTTGCTGCTCCTCCATCCTCTGAAGCATATAGAGGGTTGAATTCCACCTCGTTACCACCTCTTGCTTCAGATGATGACAGGGCAGGTTCAGGATTGTTTGGTGGTGCTCCAGTCTTCTGTACGTGGTGGCTGAATGCCGAAAGTGGCCCGCAATTCTTCGGGCCACCGACAGCATCTCTTGCACACCCCTGTCGTTTTTTTAATAATTCTGCACCACCAAATTCATTGTATGTGCAAAACATGGGACGTGCTGGAATTTGCCCAGATGTAATGCACGCACAATATTGCTGGCGTTGTCCGATGTCACAAATCCCCAGGAGAGTCCAATTGGGGTAAGCCATTCTGCGATGATCTTCCTCAGTTTCCGTAAGAGGTTGTCAGCTGTGTGCCTGTTCTGGAAAGCGGTGATACAAAGCGTAGCCTGCCTAGGAACGAGTTGGCGTTTGCGAGATGCTGCTACTGGTGCCGCCGCTGCTGTTCTTGCTGCGGGAGGCAATACATCTACCCAGTGGGCTGTCACAGTCATATAGTCCTGAGTCTGCCCTGCTCCACTTGTCCACATGTCCGTGGTTAAGTGGACATTGGGTACAACTGCATTTTTTAGGACACTGGTGAGTCTTTTTCTGAGGTCTGTGTACATTTTCGGTATCGCCTGCCTAGAGAAATGGAACCTAGATGGTATTTGGTACCGGGGACACAGTACCTCAATCAAGTCTCAAGTTGCCTCTGAATTAACGGTGGATACCGGAACCACGTTTCTCACCGCCCAGGCTGCCAAGGCCTGAGTTATCTGCTTTGCAGCAGGATGACTGCTGTGATATTTCATCTTCCTCGCAAAGGACTGTTGGACAGTCAATTGCTTACTGGAAGTAGTACAAGTGGTCTTCCGACTTCCCCTCTGGGATGACGATCGACTCCCAGCAGCTACAACAGCAGCGCCAGCAGCAGTAGGCGTTACACTCAAGGATGCATCGGAGGAATCCTAGGCAGGAGAGGACTCGTCAGACTTGCCAGTGACATGGCCTGCAGGACTATTGGCTTTCCTGGGTAAGGAGGAAATTGACACTGAGGGAGTTGGTGGTGTGGTTTGCAGGAGCTTGGTTCAAGAGGAAGGGATTTAGTGGTCAGTGGACTGCTTCCGCTGTCACCCAAAGTTTTTGAACTTGTCACTGACTTATGATGAATGCACTGCAGGTGACGTATAAGGGAGGATGTTCCGAGGTGGTTAACGTCCTTACCCCTACTTATTACAGCTTGACAAAGGCAACACACGGCTTGACACCTGTTGTCCGCATTTGTGTTGAAATAATTCCACACCGAAGAGCTGATTTTTTTTGTATTTTGACCAGGCATGTCAATGACCATATTCGTCCCACGGACAACAAGTGTCTCCCCAGGTGCCTGACTTAAACAAACCACCTCACCATCAGAATCCTCCTTGTCAATTTCCTCCCCAGCGCCAGCAACACCCATATCCTCATCCTGGTATACTTCAACAGTGACATCTTCAATTTGACTATCAGGAACTGGACTGCGGGTGCTCCTTCCAGCACTTGCAGGGGGTGTGCAAATGGTGGAAGGCGCAAGCTCTTCCCGTCCAGTGTTGGGAAGGTCAGGCATCGCAACCGACACAATTGGACTCTCCTTGGGTATTTGTGATTTAGAAGAACGCACAGTTCTTTGCTGTGCTTTTGCCAGCTTAAGTCTTTTCATTTTTCTAGTGAGAGGATGAGTGCTTCCATCCTCATGTGAAGCTGAACCACTAGCCATGAACATAGGCCAGGGCCTCAGCCGTTCCTTGCCATTCCGTGTCGTAAATGGCATATTGGCAAGTTTACGCTTCTCCTCAGACGCTTTCAATTTTGATTTTTGGGTCATTTTACTGAACTTTTGTTTTTTGGATTTTACATGCTCTCTACTATGACATTGGGCATCGGCCTTGGCAGACGACGTTGATGGCATTTCATCGTCTCGGCCATGACTAGTGGCAGCAGCTTCAGCACGAGGTGGAAGTGGATCTTGATCTTTCCCTATTTTAACCTCCACATTTTTGTTCTCCATATTTTAATGTGTGGAATTATATGCCAGTATCAATAGCAATGGCCTACTACTATATATACTGCGCACAACTAAAATGCACCACAGGTATAGAATGTAGATGGATAATATACTTAATGACGACACAGAGGTAAGTACAGCAGTGGCCTTCCGTACCGTACTGCTATATATAGTATACTGGTGGTCACTGTGTCAGCAAACTGCAAAACTAAAATGCACCACAGGTATAGAATGTAGATGGATAGTATACTTAATGACGACACAGAGGTAGGTACAGCAGTGGCCTTCCGTACCGTACTGCTATATATAGTATACTGGTGGTCACTGTGTCAGCAAACTGCAAAACTAAAATGCACCACAGGTATAGAATGTAGATGGATAGTATACTTAATGACGACACAGAGGTAGGTACAGCAGTGGTCTTCCGTACCGTACTGCTATATATAGTATACTGGTGGTCACTGTGTCAGCAAACTGCAAAACTAAAATGCACCACAGGTATAGAATGTAGATGGATAGTATACTTAATGACGACACAGAGGTAGGTACAGCAGTGGCCTTCCATACCGTACTGCTATATATAGTATACTGGTGGTCACTGTGTCAGCAAAACTCTGCACTGTACTCCTCCTATATAATATTATACTGGTGGTCCCGACTCCCCAGTCCCCACAATAAAGCAGCACACTGAGCACAGATATGGAGTGTTTTTCAGGCAGACAACGTATATTGGTGGTCACTGTCAGCAAAACTCTGCACTGTACTCCTCCTATATAATATTAATTATACTGGTGGTCCCCAGTCCCCACATTAAAATAAAGCAGCACACTGAGCACAGATATGGAGTGTTTTTCAGGCAGACAACGTATACTGGTTGTCACTGTCAGCAAAACTCTGCACTGTACTCCTGCTATATAATACAACTGCTCCCCAGTCCCCACAATTAAGCAGTGTGAGCACAGATATATATGCAGCACACTGAGCACAGATATGGAGCGTTTTTTTCAGACTGAGAACGGATAACTGGTGGTCACTGATCAGCAAAACTCTGCACTGTACTCCTCCTATATTATACAGCTGCTCCCCAGTCCTCCCCACAATGAATTAAGCAATAATGCACAATCAAATTCAACAATAACGGAGAGGACGCCAGCCACATCCTCTCCCTAACATTTGCAATGCACGAGTGAAAATGGCGGCGACGCGCGGCTGCTTATATAGAATCCGAATCTCGCGAGAATCCGACAGCGGTATGATGACGTTCGGGCGCGCTCGGGTTAACCAAGCCATACGGGAGAATCCGAGTATGGCTCGGACCCGTGTAAAAAGGGTGAAGTTCGGGGGGGTTCGGTTTCCGAGAAACCGAACCCGCTCATTACTAGCAAGAAGTATAGTGATTGTAAGACACCTTAATCATGAAGACTATGCTCATTTCTAAATAGCCACAAACTCCACTTTAAAGTCTGACCTGTTACTATCAACAATTAATTTAACGATTTAATCACAAGGTTCCGGTCTTCGGAGCAAGGACAAGGGATCCTCAAGCAGCATTCGTGGATGTGCTGGCGGTTCCGTGGAGGTTTCGGCTGCCGTACGTGTTCCCTCCAGTGTCACTCCTGCCCAGGGTAATTCGGAAGTTCAAGCAAGAAAAAGGAAATCTGCTTCTCATAGCTCCGGCGTGGCCCAGACGGCACTGGTTCTCAGACCTGCAAGGCCTATCGTCAGAGCGTCCACTTCTACTTCCACATCGCCAGACCTCCTCGTTCAGGGCCCCTGTGTCTACCAGGACCTAGCCCGGCTGTCTTTGACGGCGTGGCTCTTGAAGCTTCCGTCTTAAGGGCTAAAGGGTTTTCTGAGGCGGTCATTCAACCTATGTTGCGGGCCCGGAAACCGGCTTCGGCTCGGATTTACTATAGGGTCTGGCATTCTTACTTTGTTTGGTGCGCATCTAACGATTATGACGCTTCCAAGTTTAGTATAGCCAAGTTGTTGGCTTTTCTTCAGCAGGACTTAGGCCTGCGTCTGGCCTCCCTCAAGGTTCAAATATCTGCCTTGTCGGTGTGTTTTCAGAGAAAAATTGCGACCTTACCTGATGTGCATACCTTTACTCAGGGCGTGTTGCATATCCAACCTCTCTATGTCCCGCCTGTGGCTCCTTGGGACTTGTCGGTGGTTTTGGAGGCGTTACAAGAGTCTCTGTTTGAACCTCTTGGTTCAGCTGACCTTAAGTGGCTTTCCCTTAAGGTGGTGTTTCTGCTGGCTATTGCTTCAGCTAGAAGAGTGTCGGATTTGGGTGCCTTGTCCTGTAGTTCCCCATATCTGATATTTCACCGTGATCGGGCGGTTCTTAGGACTCGTCCCAGCTATCTACCTAAGGTGGTTTCTTCGTTCCACCTTAATCAGGAGATTGTGGTTCCGGCCTTTGTCTCTCCTGATTTGTCTCCCAAAGAGCGGTCTTTGGATGTGGTACGGGCTCTCCGTATCTATGTGAAAAGAACTGCTTCTATTTGAAAATCTGATTCTCTCTTTGTTTTGTTTGGATTTCACAAACGTGGCTGGCCTGCTCACAAGCAGACCCTGGCCAGATGGATTAGAATGGTGATTGCACATGCTTATGTGAGGGCTGGTCTGTCAGCTCCTGCTCACATTACGGCCCATTCTACTCGGTCTGTTGGACCCTCTTGGGCGGCCCACCGTGGTGCGACCCTAGATCAATTGTGCAAGGCGGCTACGTGGTCCTCTGGGAACATGTTCATAAGGTTCTATGCCTTTGATACTGCCGCTTCCCAGGATGCTTCCTTTGGACGCCAGGTTCTTCTCCCCGCTACAGTGCGTCCCCTCCCATAAGGAACTGCTTTAGGACATCCCCATTGTCCAATCCTTGTGGAGCCCAGTGTACCCCGCAGCAGAAAATGAGCTTTATGGTAAGAACTTACCTTTGTTAAATCTCTTTCTGCGAGGTACACTGGGCTCCACAAGGTGCCCACCCTGATGCACTTAGCTTCTTTGGGTTGGTATGTCAATAGCCGCTGACACTTCTCTTGTCGTGCGAGTGTGGTGTATGTGGCTACTAACCGTTGTCGTCTCTTTTCCTGCTACTGCATTGGGCTGGTTAACTAAAAACTGAGCTCCTGTGCAGGGAGGCGGGGTTATAGAGGAGGCGGCACTATGCATTCTGGGAACAGTCAAAGCTTTTCAGCCTGTTGGTGCCTCGGATCAAGATCCTACTCTACACCCCATTGTCCAATCCTTGTGGAGCCCAGTGCACCTCACAGAAAGAGATTTAACAAAGGTAAGTTCTTACCATAAATCTTGTTTTGGTCCTAATTGAAACACACTGGGGTTCGTCAGAACATGCATTTCATCAAGATCAAACACTCAAATTTATTAAGAATCATTTTTAATGTGCAAATTCAACAGACCAGCCTGTGACTAGCGTGTTTTGCGGAAACCTGCACAAATAAGGGTGAATTTGATGAATACAACAATGTTGATATATTAGATAAAACAGTTTTATTCCTAAAATAGTTACAGTAGGTATATATTAAAAACTAGATTGGTAAAATGAGTACATGTCAGAAACAGTAGGTATAATTTCTAATTTGCAAATTTTCAAATAAACATTCTAAGGGGTTACCCAATTCGCCAGGTAGAGAAAGTAGAGTTTGTGGAGATTTATGCATTGACCGTTCCAGATATTTTTCCCTGTAATCTATCTTCATCCGCAAAAGAGTAAATCTAACCTGTCCAGACAAGAGAAGAGGGCAATTAACAACTTAACCAAAGATAAATCCATAATTATTAAGGAAGCTGACAAGGGGGGTGGGCTTGTTATACAGAACAAGACCGACTACATATCGGAGTCTATGAGACAGCTAGAAAATCCTGAGTTTTACACCAAACTGAGTAGTGACCCCACTCAAGATTTCCTCCGGGAGCTTGCAACTCTTCTGGGGGGGGCCCTAGACGCTGAAGTCATATCCAAAGATGAATACCACTTTCTGTATTCTGCACACCCTGTCACTCCGGTATATTATCATTTACCCAAGATACACAAATCCCTCACTTCACCCCCAGGGCGACCTATTATTTCCGGCATTCACTCCCTCACGTCCAATTTATCTTTTTACGTTGATTCATATTTACAACCGCGTGTACCCACACTCAGGTCCCACATCAAAGACACTACTCACTTCCTATCCCTTATTAAAGATGTGAAATGGTTAAATTCATATGCATTTCTTACCCTAGATGTTCAAAGCCTATACTCAAATATTCCACATGAAAAAGGCCTACTCACAATATCGAACAGACTTAATCAAGATGGGGACCTGAGTGAGACCCACAAGAAATTTATTATTGATTCTATTTCTTACATCCTACATCACAATTATTTTTTATTTCTTCAATCTCACTATTTACAAGTCAAGGGTACCGCCATGGGGACCAGGTTCGCCCCCAGCTACGCCAACCTCTATGTGGGTGAACTGGAGGAACATCTTATTTGGGAGGGGGGTTGGGAGGCGCACCTGGTCCTATATGGCAGGTACATTGACGATCTTTTTATTATTTGGGATGGGGATTCTCACTCAGCACAGCTATTTGTTGATTTTCTTAATTCCAACACTTACGGCTTAACCTTCACTCACCAATATCACTCCCAATGTATTAATTTTTTGGATGTGTCACTAGAAGCCAAAGATGGTAAAATACACACCAACAACTATGTCAAGGAAGTAGGCACTAATGCATATTTGCATTATTCTAGTGCTCACTACCCCCCCTGGAAGAGGAACATCCCCAGGGGACAGCTCATACGCCTCAGACGCAATTGTTCTGATACAGCATCTTTGAAGCTCAAGCATTAGAGATGCTAAAATCATTTGAACAGAGAGGGTACCCTATAACCCTCCTAAATAGAGCACTTGAAGAAGTCAGAAAAATAGACAGAAACGCATTATTATTTCAAAAAAAGGACAAAGTTAATATAATAGGAGACAAGAAACCAATAACATTTATCTCCACTTATAATAGTTATTGTCCTCAAATTAAACAAATTATAAAGAAAAACCATAATATCCTTAAACATGACTACCTAATAGCTCCCCTATTACCAGTTGACCCCGTCTTTATTTTCAGGAAGAACAGATCCCTCAGGAACTCATTAGCACCCTGCTTCTTGAAACCTGATTCAAAATTTACGGCCCAATTAGACTCCTGGCTTCCGTCCAACACTAAGGGGTTCTTTAAATGTGGAGCAACTAGATGCATTACCTGTAATCATATAGATAACAGAACTAAAACTATTAAAACCGTAAACAATGAGGCACTATATGAAATTAAACACTTCATTAACTGCAATTCATCTTATGTTATATATATTCTTTCATGTGAATGCGGTCTCAAATATGTAGGTCGTACTACCAGAAAACTTAAAATCAGGTTTCTCGAACACCGTAGAAATATTATCAAAAGACTGACATCCCATAGTGTTTCCCAACACTTCCATGAGTTCCACCAAGGCAATCCCAACTGCCTTAAACTAATTGGAGTGGAACACATCCCAATAACTAATAGGGGTGGGGATCGATACAAAAAATTATGCCAACAGGAAACATATTGGATGTTCAGAATGGGCTCCATTTACCCCGGGGGTCTTAATGAGGCTGTAGAACTGAACACCATAATATGACATATCGCCAATAATCAATTCTCTCCCCTATATAGATTATATAGCTCTTTTTGAAAAGCTACAACCTTTTCTATAAAACAGCTGCACCCTGGTGGGACATGCGTTTCTCTTTTCCAGTGCCTTATTTACCCTGCCGAACCTTACAAATAATTACTAGGGGAAAAGGGAAGAAAAGAAAAAAGAAAAAAAATAATCTTTTTTTTATTTTTTTTATTTTTATTATAAATATATATAGATTAGTTGTGGGGACACATGCTCGGTCCCTATATCACCATACTTACCATAACATATAAATATAAATAAAACTAATATATCGAGTACTAAGTAGATATGTAAAACTATATTCCATTTACCCCTCTGAGAAACTAACTATTTAATTCCTATATAATGGATGTGATATTGCTGCGATTGAGATACTTGTCATTTCGTATCTAAATCAAAAGAAATCTTTTTATTTATCTTTGGATACTAGTCCTGTTGTGGTAGATTTATAAAACTATCTAAATGGTCGTTGTTCCACCTAAATATAAACTTTTACTTTCTGACTGTCTGGTTGGCGGAAGCACCACATCCCCGATAGACTGGAGGGCGGAAGTGATGCTTACTCCTAGTCACTGACATTGACGTAATCACGTCTCCCTCATTACACGGACCAGGGCGGAAGAGCCGCTACGGCCCCTGGTCTGTGCAACCCACTATGTTACTAGGTTGCTTAGTAACCATTTCTCCTCCCGCACGGCGGAGACATGCAATACAAAGCTCCGATCACGTGACACACAGGTCACGTGCAGGGCCGGTGCAAGGTATCTCGGCACCCTAGGCAAAACTTCAGCCTAAACCCCCCCCCCCCCCCCCCCCAAAAAAAAAAAAAAAAACACTTGCTCTCCTTGGTGTCTGAATGCCTGTGTCTCTCACCTTTACTTACTCCTCGCATTTTGCCTGCTACCCATTCGGCTACTTCTTCCCTCTCAACCCCTGCCCCCCCCCCCTCATTCCCCGCACCTCTCATTGCTTGTTTCACTCCCTGCCTGCATCCTTGCCCCTCTGCCTACCTGATTACTTCTCTCAGCCCCACACCTCTCACTAGCTTTCTTTTCTTTAACCCCTAGCCCCTCTCCCCAATGCAATTTTGTCATCCAATGCAGCTCCTTTCCCAACATAGACATCTCAAATCAGGAGCACCACGGCAGATATGGTGGCAATTTAAACTTAGCACAGCCACTCACACAGGAGTCACCCACTGTCGCACACATTCACACACAGCAGTCACCCAATGTCACCCACACACAGCAGTCACCCAATGTCACCCACACACAGCAGTCACACAATGTCACCCACACACAGCAGTCACCCAATGTCACCCACACACAGCAGTCACCCAATGTCACCCACACACAGCAGTCATTCACTGGCACCCATATACAGCATTCACCCAATGTAACCCACAATGTCACCCACACACAAACAATGCACCCAGTAGTGCTCACCTAGTGCTACCTTGCACTGCGCAGCTGGCTGGGAGGAGCCCGGGAGGCAGCTGTCATCCGCAGCCGCTATGTGTCTAGCCAGATAACTGGAAAAGTGTGGTACAGTAGCTGCAGCTGGTGTGACAGCTGTTCAGCGGCTCTGGGCAGCTCAATGTCAGGATCAGCCACACAGCAGCAACAGCCGGGGGCGGGAGGGCGCATGGTCATTGAGGATGTCCCGGGCCCTAATGTTGCTGTGTCTTTAGTGCAAAGGGGAGGTCTTGACCCTCCTCAGACTGGCCCTGGCAGCACAAGATGCAGGGGGTGGGGAGGCAGCGGGTAACATTTGGGAGCACAATCGCGGGAGGGGGGGGGGGCTGGTAATGATGCAGAGAGGAGGAAGTAACATTCAGGAGCATAATTGCGTGGGGGCGGAGATTGCGGTGAGCGAAAAAGCTTGTGGGTCCCGGTGACCCATTACTTTAAAAAAATGGGGTCCTATTCCACTGTTTCTGGGTCCCATCTCTATATGCCGCACCTACACCTTCTCTATATACCGCACCTACACCATCTCTATATACCACACCTACGCCATCTCTATATACCACACCTACACCCAGGGCCGGTGCAAGGTTTCTCAACGCCCTAGGCAAAACTTCGGCCTGCTGCGCCCCCCCCCCCCCCCCCCCCCAACCACACACCGAGTTTTAGTACTGTACATACAGAAAATGCGGTAGAACACAGAAAACAGGTTTTTACTGCATCTTCCTTTTAGTACATCCCGTCAAGCATGCTGACTCTAATGGGCCCTACACACTGGTCGATATCTCAGAACGATATTGTTCAGATAAGAACACTATATCATTCATATCGTTTAGTATGGAGGCACCGACGATGAAAGATGTGCCTCCCCGCAGTCGTTCATCGTTGGTTTTAATAGTTTTTCAATGCAAGCCAATTTGAATGATATCGATCATCGTTCAAATCGCACTAATCGTCCAGTGTGTAGGGCTTATTAGTGGGAACTTCAGGACAGGTTGCTGCTGTAATGCTGCTGGTGCTCTACCCCGGGTGCTCAAGAACCGCTAGACAAGGGCTGGATTAAGCCTTTGGGGGGCCCAGGGCACTTAAGTCAGCATACCTCCGCCGGGACACCGGCAGCGAAATGTCGGCAGGTGAGCGCAAGAAGACCCTTGTGGGCTCGTTGTGCTCGCCACAGGTTCTATCTACACTAGTGGGAATAGTCCCTGCTAGTCGGCATGCCGACTGTTGGGATTCTCAAGGGGCGGGATGTAGGGGGAACTGTTTTGACCGGTCACATAACTACATCCCATGCCTGCTGTTTCTCTAATCCCATGTGTGTGTGTGTGTATATATGTATATATATATATATATATATATATATTATAATAAAAGGCTAACGCTGCTCCTCACCTGTTTGGGGGGGGGGGGGGGGTCAGTGTTTTTTCGTGCTGGCAGACACTATATGGCGCCCGACCAAGCAGTACAAGTGTTGCTCCGTCCAGGTGTGCACAGCCACTGGCTCTGACATTACTGTTATGATGTTCTGTCATTTTGATGGCCTGGTAACTAGTGTATTTTATATATATATATATATATATATATATATATATATATAATGTCATCTCTTTCCCCCTTCCAGCACCTCCATCCCTTATATATTTAAAGATGCACCCTCACCCCCGCCCTTTGCTGTATAGATTAAATAATCCCCCCACACCTTAAGTATTTCCCAACCCTCTCACCCCCACCCTTTATATATTAAATGAAGCTCTCACCTACCCAATGAGCCCCCGGTCCTTAATCCTGCTATATTTGGTGATGCAGTAGGAGGGACCCGACCCCTTGATCGCCCTATGTGTTGCGATCATGAAGGGTAGGGTGGGAGGGTCCGCAGGGGCAAACACAGGATTTCTAAGAAGGGGTTTCCAGATAAATGCTATACATTTAAAGAATATATATATATATATATATATATATATATATATACACACACACACACACATCAGTGCCGTAACTAGACATTTTAGCACTGTGTGCAAGAAACGGCATCAGCGCCCCCCTTCCTTAACGAAAACCGGTGGCAGTGCGCGTCGTACGCGCACGCAAAAAATATAGGGGCGTGGCTTTACGGGAAAGGGGTGTGGTCACAAAATAATTCCAATTCATATAATGGTGCACAGTAGTCCCCATTATTCAAATTACGCCGCACAGTAGCACCACTACACCAGGTAGAGCCCCTTTTACACCTTATGGCAGACAGCGTCCCCTTTTTACACATTACGGCGGACAGTGTCCTCTTTTTACACATTACGGCAGACAGCGTCCCCTTTTTTACACATTACGGCAGACAGCGTCCCCTGTTTACACATTGTGGCAGACAGAGTCCCCCTTTTACACGTTACGGCAGACAGCACCTCCTGTTTTACAAATTACGGCAGAGAGCGTCACCTTTTTTACACTTTACGGCAGACAGCGTCCACCTTTTACATATTACGGCAGACAGCATCCCCTTTTACACATTATGGCAGGCAGAGTCCCCGTTTAACACAGTATGGCAGGCAGATTCACCCTTACACCCCCCCTCCCGTCCTAGTGTAGTGTAGTGTTGTGAAGTGTACTGTGGTGTAGTGTAGTGTAGTGTAATATAGTGTAGCATAGTGTAGTGTAGTGTAGTGTAGTCACTTACGTGCTGTTGTGGGTGGGCGGCGGCGGCTTTACTGGGACACAGGCGGGTGGGTGGCGGCTTCAGCAGCAGGAGTCTTGTGGGCGGCAGCGGCTTCCGAATTGCAGGGGAGGGGGGCCGGGCTGCCGCTGGGCTATTGAGAAAGCTGCCTGTCGCACAGACGCTGAAGCGGCTTGAAAACTTCCTCTGAACTTGAAGCCGCGGCTTCAAGTTCAGAGGAAGTTGTGGAACACAGGTGGGCGGGTGGCGGTGGCTTCAGCGGGACATGGTTGTGTCTAGGCGGTGGGCGGCGGCTTCAGAGGGACATGGGCGGCTCCGCCGTCAGCGGGACACAGGCGGCGCCGCCTTCAGCAGTCTGGGCTCGAAGCTAGCAGGTGTGATGCCCGATGGTGTGCCCTCAGTGCATTTGTGGGCAAGGCACCATTGGCACACACCTAGTGACGGCTCTGATATACATCAGACTGCACCCCCCTCCCTCCCGCATTCAATGCAATTCAGCAACCAGATGACACTCCATGGGTGTAAAAAAAAAAAAAAAAACAGAAAAACAGTGGCTGTATCATTTTCTATAAGAGTATGTGTGTAATATATATATATATATATATATATATATATTACACACATACTTACTGTATATTTCTATACATAAACACATCATACACACACACACACTCGCATATAAATACATACACATAAAGTAAGGTCACACTTAAACATTTGGAGGAGCTTGGAGTCCTTCTGACAAACTTATGCTGCATAACAGGGCAGACTAGCTGCCTCTTCCTGGAGCTCAGTGCAGCCGTGTACCTGCCTATCCTGTCGCTGCCGAGTTCCTGCTGCTACCAACATTGCTGGGTGCCAAGTGTCCGCCGTTGCCGACTGCCCGCTGCTCCCGCCTCTGCTGAGTTCCTGCTGCAGCTCCCCTCCGCCCTCTATACATTGCACACGCTGCAACTTTGATCCTGGCAGCGGCAGTCACTCTCAGTGTGACTGTGTAAGGCTGCCTTCGTCCACCAAAAAACCCCAAACTTGTCCCATCAGCGGAGGTCCCTGCATGTGCCGGGGGGGGGGGGGGGAGAGGGGGGGGGGGCTGGGCTGTAATATTCATGATATGCAATCGCGGGGTCAGGGCGGGGGGGGAGGTGTAAAGCGCAGGGTGAGATCGCGGACGTCTGTGGAGAAGACAGTTAGAACAACTGTAACCTGCTTACTCTAAGTGCATAGAGCAGTGGTTCCCAAACTGTGTGCCGTGGCACCCTGGGGTGCCGCGGGACACTTGTAGGGGTGCCTCGGGTTGGTGGTCCAGAACCAATTCAAAATATTTATTATCCATGTAATAGGAAAAACTAGTACTTGTGGCTGCCAGTTATAAAATATGTGTACAAACAGAACAAATCTTGTCCCTCACCACATAACTGAACCTAAGTATGACATATAAACATAATTTACTTAAAATTCATATTTTTTATAAATTTCCCAATTAGAAACTTTTGGACTAGGGGTGCCGTGATAAAAATTCTGATACTCTAGGGCGCCGTGATTCAAAAAAGTTTGGGAACCACTGGCATAGAGTATTGAAGCCGCTGCCAATGGGTTACATTCACACTGACAGTGCAGCAGGGATGTCGCGGCCGCCTATCTGTTACGGCAGCGGCTTCAATACTCTATGCACTTAGAGTAAGCAGGTTACAGTTGTTCTAACTGTCTTCTCCACAGACGTCCGCGATCTCACCCTGCGCTTTACACCTCCCCCCCGCCCTGACCCCGCGATTGCATATCATGAATGCTGCCGGCTATGGTTACAGAGTTGTTGTAGCAACAGTCTCCTGCTCCTCTCCACGGTAACGCTCCACATGACAAGAAGCCAAGCATTCATCGGCAGCATGAGCTGCCGCCCTCCAGTGGTCTGCGCCCATAGGCAGCTGCCTAAAGCTGCCTAGTGGTGGCGCCGGCCCTGCCTACACCATCTCTATATACCGCACCTACACCATCTCTATATACCGCACCTACACCATCACTATATACCGCACCTACACCATCCCTATATACCGCACCTACACCATCCCTATATACCGCACCTACACCATCTCTATATACCACTCCTACACCTTCTCTATATGCCGCACCTACACCTTCTCTATATGCCGCACCTACACCTTCTCTATATACCGCACCTACACCTTCTCTATATACCGCACTACACCATCTCTATATACCGCTCCTACACCATCCCTATATACCGCACCTACACCATCTCTATATACCGAACCTACACCATCTCTATATACCGCACCTACACCTTCTCTATATGCCGCACCTACACCATCCCTATATACCGAACCTACACGATCTCTATATACCGCACCTACACCATCTCTATATGCCACACCTACACCATCTCTATATGCCGCACCTACACCATCCCTATATATCGCACCTACACCATCTCTATATACCGCTCCTACACCATCCCTATATACCGCACCTACACCATCTCTATATACCGCACCTACACCATCACTATATACCGCACCTACACCTTCTCTATATACCGCACCTTCACCATCTCTATATACCGCACCTACACCATCACTATATACCGCACCTACACCATCTCTATATGCCGCACCTACACCATCTCTATATGCCGCACCTACACCATCCCTATATACCGAACCTACACGATCTCTATATACCGCACCTACACCATCTCTATATGCCGCACCTACACCATCTCTATATGCCGCACCTACACCATCCCTATATACCGCACCTACACCATCTCTATATGCCGCACCTACACCATCCCTATATACCGCACCTGCACCTTCTCTGCATGATGCTCCTGAATAGAACTTTCTGTGTATTGTGAACCTTTCTAAACCAATAGCAGAAACCAGAACTACATGGCTGAAGTTTCTCTGCAAATTGAGATTGTCCTGGGGGATAAGGTGTTAACAGTCACAGATTCCCATGTAGGGGTGGGGGGCAGTGTAACACATTCCAAGAAGCTGTGCAGACACTACTGTGTACTATGCATTACTTCAGTCAGTGTTTCTGTACACGTGCAGCAGGGACCAGTGACCGGTCAGCCGGAGCTGGAGACGGAGCGCTGCCTGGTGCTTCAGCCTGAATGTGAGTGAATGTGAGTGTATGTCACAGCAGAACAGACAGAGCCAGTGTAAGTTACCTTACATCATTCTGCACTGCACATTTCCTCTGTGTGCTGTGCTGGAACAGCATCGTAGGTAACCATCACTGGAGGGTGATGTGAAGAACGTCGGCGCTGTTGTTCCTTAGTTCCGGGGGAGGAGGGAAGAGAGAGGGAGGGAGGGCTGTACAAACAAACTCCCCTGGGACGCGCTGCACTGATATTGGTTTATTTTAATGATTGCTGTCCCCCTCGCAGGCTGGCTCCTCCTCCACTTCTGCAGTCGGGCAAGGGAGACTTCAATCATTAAAACAAACCAATATCCGTGCAGCGCGTCCCAGGGGACCCACCCACCCTGGCACGTATTTGCGAACACTGGAGGTAACATTCGGGAGCGGGTGGATGGGGGCGGGGGATGACCCACTCACGTTGAACTCATGTTGAACAATTGTCAGCAGAGTGATAAAGCGTTGTCTGATTCATTCAGTGTGCGGTGCCGCCCTCCAGTGGTCGCCGCCCATAGGCAGCTGCCTAAAGCTGCCTAGTGGTAGCGCCGGCCCTGGTCACGTGATCGGAACACTGACTGGGAAATACGTAATCCCAGCACCGTCCTTCGTTATGTTTCCCCACCAATAACAAAAGCTATCAGTGTTATCTCCATGACAACATGTCTAACAACAAATCCCCTCATTGGTTACTGTTTCTCAGCACACTTCCTGTTTGCTCTTATTTATTTATTTATTTACTAAAAAAACCTTTAACCAAGTTGGTTTTTATGAATAATTTACACATTCGTTGTCTATTATATTCCATCTGAAGTAGGTCTGTCTCAGCTTATAAGCTTGCTCTAATTTTATACATCCAGTTCTAAAGTGATCATGTAATTGTACAATCAGGTGCCCCTAGGGGCTAATTAGCCACCATATTAGAGGGGGTATATAAACCCCACATGTCTTAACTGTGGATACCTTTGATAAAGCTGCCAGCTGATTGCAGCGAAACGCGTCAGGTGAACCAGGGACCCTCGCCAGGAATCGATTTGAAGGAGGACCGAACCATTTCCCTAACCTTTGTCCAGACGGCCTTTCCAAATTCTCGGACTGCATATAGCAAGTACTTCATAAAGGACTGTACCAACCGTAACGCATGAGGAGCTCTCCATCAAAGATTCTGGAGCACATTACCCTCTAACGGTAAATAGTCCATCCACTGGACCTTGCTTAATTCTGAGACTGTTGTTTAAAGCTGGACTATAACATTACAGGGAAAAATATCTGGAACGGTCAATGCATAAATCTCCACAAACTCTACTTTCTCTACCTGGCGAATTGGGTAACCCCTTAGAATGTTTATTTGAAAATTTGCAAATTAGAAATTATACCTACTGTTTCTGACATGTACTCATTTTACCAATCTAGTTTTTAATATATACCTACTGTAACTATTTTAGGAATAAAACTGTTTTATTTAATATATCAACATTGTTGTATTCATCAAATTCAGCGCAGTCTCAATACCTTTCTCTTTGTGCATTACATACGGGAGTGACTTCCCTTTTCCTGAGACTGCAGCTTGGCGAAACATCTCATACCTAAAGCGCCCGAGTACCCCTGGGCAACCAACCTTTCCACACCTACAAATAAGGGTGATCTGTTTAGTGCTGTCTAGTGTAGATAATAGGTTTTAACCCCCCCCCCCCTCACCACCAGCTGTATTTAAAGAACCAGCAATGGGCTCAACTAGCAGGAGGGGGTGGGGGGGGGGGGGGAGTATAACCACAAGTGCCAGCATGCATGCCATTGAGGGCCCACTTGCATCTCTAGTACCACTGTATGTATTCCCTGGCACAGGTCCATCCTCTTGTGCAGTAGACATCCCGATCCTTTGGATATAGAAAAGCTATATGTATCAGGGGCGGCACTGGAGTCTGTTGCTGCCGGGCTTCAGCACTAAAGGGGGGCACTTTCTCCATTGTCCCCTGACTATTTTGTACCCTTCCTACTGGAACAAACAGAGGAGCCGCCGAGTGGAGAGTAGCGTCACTGCTGCCCTTTTCAAGACCCAGACCGGCTTTTCCTTCCACCGCCACATGCACTCACATAGCCGGTCTGCGCTTTAGCTGGCCGTCTACGTTCTCCGCCCCCTTACTGCTTCTGGCCTCTGCTGCTGCTGCTGCCCAGTGATCGAGGAGCCGGCTGCTGTGAAAAAAAGAGGAAGTGGCCGAGCTTCAGCCAGTGAGTAACTGGCAGAGGACAGCAATTATAGCTGCAACAGTTTAACGGGGTGTGGAGAGGCAAAGGTATGGGATGGGGAACTGCACAGGGTGTAGGGACGGAAAGTGTCTGTGTTTGTCCTGTTGCTAAGTAGTATAGTGAGTGGGACTGGAAGTAGGGCATACTGTATCAGTTACAGTATATATAGTGAGTGCAGCCAGGCTGCCAACTACCTCCACCCACCAGTGCTGAAATCAGGGCTGTGTCCTGGTCCTGTCTCCCCACTCTTCTGTCCCTGTCACCTCTGTGTTGGCCCTGTCTCCCCTCTCTCCTGGCCCTTCTGTCCTGTGCCTGTCACCTCTGTCCTGTCCCTGTCACCTCTATGCTGGCCCTGTCTCCCCTCTCTCCTGGCCCTTCTGTCCTGTCTCCTCAGTGCTGGCCTTGTCACCCCTGTCCTGTTTCCCCTGTGCAGCTGGCCTGTCGCCTCTGTCCTGTCCCCTCTATGTCTCCCCTCTCTCCTGTCCCTTCTGTCCTGTCCCTATCACCTCTGTGCTGGCCCTGTCTCCCTTCTCTCCTGGCCCTTCTGTCCTGTCCCCGTCACCTCTGTCCTGTCCCTGTCATCCCTGTCCTATCCCTGTCTCCCCTCTCTTTTGTCTCTGTCACCCCTGTCCCGTCACCTCTGTGCAGGCTCTGTCTCCCATCTCTCCTGTTACCTCTATACTGGTCCTATCATCAGTTTCAGACCATAGATTGGTTCCATTCCCCTAGGTACTGAAACTTTAGGAGAATTCCTGTAGAGAGAAGACAGGAAAGCACATCCAGCAGCAATGCCTATAGGCTGTGATTTTTGTGCTGACTGGCTGGAATGCTTCACTGTGACAAAGTCACTAAAAACCTTACTCGAGGCTGTGACTTTCCGAACCCCACCAGGGGCAGTGGCCTTTGGGAACCCCTCTGGGGCAGTGGCCTTCGGGAACCCCTCTGGGGCAGTGGCCTTCGGGAACCCCTCTGGGGCAGTGGCCTTTGGAACCCTCTCTGGGGCAGTGGCCTTCGGACTCCCTCGCTAGGATCGGACCGTCGGACTCCCTCGCTGGGACCAAACCGTAGGACTCCCTTGCTGGAACTGGACCGTCGGACTCCCTCGCTGGGACTGGACCATCAGAATCTCTCGCTGGGACAATAATTGTCGAGACTTCTCCCGGGGGTTATGGCATCCGGGATTTTTGCTGAAGCTATGACCTTCAGAACCTCCACTAAAGCTATGCCTCTTGAGTTCTTTCCTGGGGAAGCGACCTCTATAACCCCTCCTGGGGCTGTGCCTCTCGAGACCCCACCTGGGGATACTGCTTCAAAGATCACTTCTGGGTTGTGCTTCTCGAGTTCCCTTCTGGAGCTATGGCTTTAGATACCCTTTCTGGGGTTGCGCCTTTCAAGTCCCTACCCGGGGTAACAGCTTCTGAGACCCCTTCTGGGATTCACACCTGAATCATTATATCCGATGCCCCTCTAGGACCCTGAGCATCGGGCACCGCTAATAGACCCTGAGCATTGGGCACCGCTCCAGGACCCTGAGCATTGGGCACCGCTCCAGGACCCTGAGCATTGGGCACTGCTCCAGGACCCTGAGCATCGAGCACCGCTCCAGGACCCTGAGCATCGGGCACCGCTCCAGGACCCTGAGATTCCACTACTGGGGTTTGCAACTCTGATTCAACAGGAAAGTAAAAAGATGAGAGCAACATTCTCCTTTGATTCCTGAATCTATAATGGGACTCCCTAGCCCAATGACCCCAATTATAGGACAGAGTGCTTTTTAGTGTGGCTTTCATGACAAGTACCTCTGCCACAGTTGAGACAGGAGTAGGTCTTGAATCCTGACTCAACTTGGCCAGAGGGCAGACTTGTCACCACATTTTGGCTTGCGCAACTCACAGGTCTGCAGATAGTGGCCTAAACCCCCACAATATAGGCATAAATTCAAGTTTCTGCGACGCTGATGCTCCTCTTCTGAGAGCCTGGGTCACAGTAAACTTTTAAACCTTTTCTCTCCAACCAAATCACCTGTTTTTTTTTAATCCATTTTCTGTTATGTCCTAGTGGATACTGGGGTCTTGTACTTTAGTACCATGGGGTATAGATCGGGTCCACTGGAGCCTGGCACTTTAAAAATGTTAGTGTGTGCTGGCTTCTCCCCTCTATGCCCCTCCTACCAGACTCAGTTTAGAAAAATATGCCCAAGGGGCCGGGTGCACTTCTCTGGCGCTCCATGTGGGCGAAGTCCTGCCGGGATCCTTGGGTGAGGGACCTCATTTCCCAGGGATACCTCCTGGAATTTCAAATGCTCCCTCCTCACAGATTTTTCAAGTTGGGCTTACCAGCTTTACACGCAGCAAAAGTTACTTTGCAAGAGGCTCTTCAAAAACTTTTGCAGATGGGGTTGGTGGTTCCAGTACCTCCTCTGTTATGCAACCGGGGTTTTTACTCCAGTCTTTTTGTTGTTCCCAAACCAGGTGGTTCGGTGCGCCCTAGCTTGAACCTGAAGTCTCTAAACCTGTATCTGTGGGTGTTCAAATTCAAGATGGAATCCCTGCGGGCGGTGGTGTCTGCTCTGGAGGAGGGGGAGTTCCTGGTGTCTCTGGACATCAAGGATGCTTACCTACACATTCCCGTGTGGCCACCTCATCAAGCTTACCTCAGGTTTGCCATATTGGACAACCCTTTCCAGTTTCAAGCCTTACCTGTCATATTATCCACAGCTCCGAGGGTCTTCACCAAGGTGATGGCAGAAATGATGCTACAATTGCGCATGATGGGTATGAATATAGTCCCCTACTTGGACGATCTTCTGATAAAGGCTGTGTCCAGGGACCATCTGCTGCACAGCATAGACCTGACGACTCGCCTGCTTACGGATCATGGGTGGATCCTGAATTTTCAGAAAGCTCACCTGGAACCGACCCAACGTCTTCAGTTCCTGGGAATGATACAGGATACAGTGTCTCAAAAGGTGTTTCTCCCGATGGACAAGGCCTTGGATATCCAGACTATGTTTTGCTTGGTGCTCAGTCCTTGCAGGGTATCTCTACATCTTTGCATCCGATTACTGGGCAAGATGGTGGCTGCTTACAAGGCAATCCAATACGGCGGATTTCATGCTCGACCATTTCACCTGGATCTGCTAGACAAATGGTTGGGGTCTCACCTTCACATGCATAAGGAAGTGACATTGGGGGTCATTCCGAGTTGATCGCAGCAAATCTTCGCATCGCAAGCAGCGGAGTTTAGCCAAATGCGCACGCGCAAATTACTGAATGCCGTACGACGAATGTGCAGAAATACAAACGCCTTTTGTGTTCGCAGCCACGCAACGACAAAGAGGCATGCTGAAGGCGTTGCGGGGAAATGGCTTCGCTAGCTAGCGAAAAGGGGCGTGAAGGTGGGTGTCTTGTGGGGTAGTGTGCTAAGGTTAGCAGGTGTGGTTCTTGCACCACTGCAAAGCTGCTCGTTGCCAGTGCACAGCAGGCGTTCGCAGCACAGGAGTAGGTCTAGAACTGCGCACAGCTAGTGAACACTTGCTACAGGTGCCTGACAGGGCGTAGCTAATCATTGGCAATAGAATTCAGCTGATTGACATGCTAACGGAACACTGCAATTGTAGCTGTAGCACTCTCACAGATGGTATGTACATTTACACTCCCAGGAAATGTGATTATGTTAAAGGTTCGCAAATTACTTTACACTGACAAGCAGCACACATATGTATTACTAACAAATACATGTGTATTGCCCATGTCCCACATGTCTGCTTTGTGTTGAAATTATGTGTATTTTGTAAAATTTAAAACACAACTAATTACCTTAAAATGCAACATACATGCCATATTTTCAAGATTCCGACATTAGTTTTGTGTTTCATATAACATTACCAACATAATTCAGCCTAGCCTATACTGTTATTACCTGCTACTTTTCCTAATACATTGCTATGGATGAATTAGGTAACTTGTCAGTTATATGTAATCAGACCCTCCAACATGATCCGCCCCACTAGGTACAAAATGCTCTGTTTCTGGACTTCCCTCTTAATTTATGATTTCCATCACCTGTGTTGAACTAGTTAAATGATAAGAAAGCTGTTTCTTCACAGGTGATGGCAATAATAAATTAAGAGGGAAGTCCAGAAACAGAGCATTTTGTACCAGTGGCAAACGCAGGATTTGCAAGGGGGGGTTTCCAGAACTGGGTGGAGCCAATCACGGGGGTGGGGTCTGAGTTGACCCAGTATATGTTGGGTCCGTAAAACTAGTGTGTCTGTGTGTGTATATATATATATATATGGGAAAAAAGGATTCAGGAGAATGCGCCCATAGTGTAAATCTGATTTATTTATAAAAACATATCAGTAAAACCAAATCACAGGTATAGATATAATAATACCTCTTCAGACCCACACTTTGGGCCAGTTTATGCATATAAGAAATTCCACAAGGCTAATGCACCAACCGCCGTGTCCAAACGCCGGGACCGTGCACCGTGCTGCGCTCAGAAGCCCGTCCGGCCACCCGCAGTGATCACAGGGAGATGCAGAACCGAGTGAATGAGACGTCTGGCAAGCTCCGCCCCAACGCGTTTCGTAAACACTTCGTCAGGAGGCTGGCTTGCAGACGTCATTCCGACCTTAATATACTACTCCACAGATTATCACCAGCTGTTTGTGATAATTAGCGGCCAGTGAACAATCCTCAGTCCACCGACAATATACACAAATTTTAGGCTCGCACGTAATTTGTGACAGATGGGTTAAAAATGTTGCTATTAAATACATACACACAAAACATATTTGCACAAAATTTACAAACAATACATATAAAATTCATAGACAGTACACACATGTAAATCTCCGTCCCTAGCTATTTTTATATTAGTCAAAAGGCAGAATAAAAACACATCATAAATCATATGGGTACCTCATTAGAATTCAATACCCTTGTACTGTAACCACACTTTGGGCTTAAACATAATTTATAACTAACAATGTTAATAGCAGATTCCATACACGCATGGATTAGTTATAATTAGTGATGAGCGGATTCGGTTTTACTCGGTTTTACTCGGTTCTCAAAACGGCATCTTATTGGCTCACGGATGTCACGTGTTTTGGATAGCCAATAAGATGCCGTTTTGAGAACCGAGTAAAACCGAGTAAAACCGAACCTCGCTCATCACTAGTTATAATTAAACGAGATTTAAACTGAGGGAAGGAGTAAAACTTTTTGCCCATTCGTCACACAGTTTAGCGAACAAAGACGGTGGTAATAGAGACGAACATCCATTAACCGGGAATCTCTCGTTTGGATGACTCTAGATACATCCAAAGTCGACTACTGCTATATACATATGTATATCTTTATAATATCTCCATCTGGTTTACCCCTGATATGGCTTATGAATATGGTGGTCAGCTAAAAGTCTCCCCGTCTGAAATCTCGAGAGGGCACTGAGGCTACTGATCGTAAGAACTATTTTCTCTTAGAAAAAAATGCTCTCTTCTAAAGAGGTTAATACTTTCAGTGCTTGCTCGTTACAAGTATGACGATTTGCACTAGATCAGATACGTGACTATTTCAATGAGGTATCCTTTCCATGTGTTCTAAGTAGTATGTGAATCCAATATAGACACGAGTGTGTGCTGTAAATTTTATGTGTAGTGCTTTAAATCTCGTTTAATTATAACTAATCCATGCGTGTATGGAATCTGCTATTAACATTGTTAGTTATAAATTATGTTTAAGCCCAAAGTGTGGTTACAGTACAAGGGTATTGAATTCTAATGAGGTACCCATATGATTTATGATGTGTTTTTATTTTGCCTTTTGACTAATATAAAAATAGCTAGGGACGGAGATTTACATATGTGTGTACTGTCTATGAATTTTATATGTATTGTTTGTAAATTTTGTGCAAATATGTTTTGTGTGTATGTATTTAATAGCAACATTTTTAACCCATCTGTCACAAATTACGTGCGAGCCTAAAATTTGTGTATATTGTCGGTGGACTGAGGATTGTTCACTGGCCGCTAATTATCACAAACAGCTGGTGATAATCTGTGGAGTAGTATATTAAGGTCGGAATGACGTCTGCAAGCCAGCCTCCTGACGAAGTGTTTACGAAACGCGTTGGGGCGGAGCTTGCCAGACGTCTCATTCACTCGGTTCTGCATCTCCCTGTGATCACTGCGGGTGGCCGGACGGGCTTCTGAGCGCAGCACGGTGCACGGTCCCGGCGTTTGGACACGGCGGTTGGTGCATTAGCCTTGTGGAATTTCTTATATGCATAAACTGGCCCAAAGTGTGGGTCTGAAGAGGTATTATTATATCTATACCTGTGATTTGGTTTTACTGATATGTTTTTATAAATAAATCAGATTTACACTATGGGCGCATTCTCCTGAATCCTTTTTTCCCAGAAATTCATTCAAGGAGTCCTGAATGCTTTGGAGAAGTGCAGCGGTGGTGGTTCATCAGTGCTAACAGCCAAGGTGTGGAATCACCTGTGGACTGCAAACCTTCATTAAGACTAACCAGCGCACCTGTACACCAATCTTTGCCCAATATATATATATATATCTACATATATATATATATATATATATACATACATACACACACACATACATATACACATATACATAGCATATTAAACATGCATACATATATATATATATGTACACACACATACAGTACACATATATATACACATGTGTATATATATATATATCGTGTGTGTGTGTGTGTGTGTGTGTGTGTGTGTGTGTTTATATGTATGTATGTATATACATGTGTATATATGTATGCACGTGGATATATGTGTACTATAATTAAAATAAAATAAACTTTTATTGCACTTTTTTTTTTTGTGTGGAGGGGGGTTTCTGGGTGCTCGGAACCCCCCCCCCCCCCCCCCCCGGGTGCGCCACTGCGCACCTAGTGGGGCGGGTCATGTTGGAGGGTATGTGTAATATGCCATGTTGCCCATAGTAACCAAACCACTTTGTTGCATTATATTGTGTAAGGAGCAACATACATGTTTTTTGTTTGAACATCATTTTGATCTATGCAAGATGCCCTGTTTTTTGGGGAATTTTACCACCCATAAAAAAATAAAAATTTCATTTTTACACCCACCCACAATAATAAACACACCATTTCAAAACAAAATATATTTATTCAAACTCATTTTACTATTTGGCCAAATGATTTTGTTGCAAAAAAAACAACACACATGACACAGCAACAAACACCTGCCAGTGCAAAACATAGGAAGACAGTACCCAGTAGTCAAGCCCTCGCCCATCTACTGCCCATCAAACACAAAAAGAGACTGGTGCATGACCCTGCCTGAGGAATATGTGGGTCAGATTGAGGAAGATTCTGGCCACAATACCCAAACCAAACTAGCCAGACCTCAATATGAAGAGGAAGGTGGGACAAGTTCACAGGCTAATGCATCACAGGCTAATACCTAAAAGATAAGCTGGCAAACCATATTCAGCATGATGGAGTTTGGCATTCTAGTCCCACAATAATACATTTTTGAACTGATTCAACATGGGTGCTGGTAAATGTGACCGCATCTGGAGAGAATTTTTTTTTCTTTTTCTGGCCTGCCTGAAGTGGCTATTGTTCAGTGCTTGGTCTGCGAACTGACCTTCGAGGGCCCTGCCCAGTGGGATCTGGTTCCTGGGCAGGGGTAGGGGATGGGCCAGGCGTTGGATCCTCCCTGACACTGTGGGCAAGGAGGCCAGCAATGGTCTGTATGCCTTGGCCAATTGTGGTGTTTAATTGGCCAATTGTGTTGTTCAATTGTTGCACCGAGGAGGTGAGATCGGCCATACCTTGGTGAACACAGGTGGTCAGGTCAGTGAGCCATAAGGACATCTCGCGTACCTCCTGGGTCATCACGTCATAGAATTGGGTGTTGATAGCTCCATGACTGGCTATTTCACTAAGAATCGTCGGGAGAGAGGGTTGGGTGGGGGGCAAGTGTGGGGATGGGCAGGTGGTATTTCCTGTCCCACACTGGAGGTGTCACTACCTCCCCCCGCCTCAGCGTCAGTGAGATGCCCCTCCTGTGACTCTCTGAGCTGCCCCTCTTGTGCTGTGTTTGTAAAAAAACAAACATATTTTAAAGGATACTCTCAATTAAAACAATTATACAGGAAACACTTTACAATATATGATTGGAAACTTACCTGCCAAGTCAGGCCATAGCATGTCAGGTGTTTTGGTGTCCATTTGAGACACACTTGCCACCTCCTCATAGGACACACAAACCATTGCTTTCTCCTCTACATCTGTAAACTCCACAGTCTCAGGGGCTGGCCCTCCCCCTGTTGCCCTTGAAGCATTCCAGTTCACAGCCTTTTTCTGCTTCAGGCGGGACTTGAAGTCGGCCCAACTACATATATTTATTGGTTTTGGGGAAAGGAGAGTAAATGAAATATAAGTAAATGTGAATCATACTTTTTTAACACATGTCGTGGTTTGGGTTGCTATAGCCAAGCTCACTTGAAAAATGTTACTTAAATCTTAGTTAATACATACTATAGTGTTTGTTATTGTGTCTCATTATGTACTTACCATTTTCAGACTTCCTGAGGTGTGCGGACAATTGGTACAACTTCATTAATCCGGTCAGTTATTTCTCTCCAGATACGGTCTTTGGCAGCAGCACCCATGTTTTTGTTCCCAAAATGGATTTTATCAATGGCTTGTGGAACCAAAATACCCAACTCCCTCCTTGTGAATGGGGGCTGCTGCTTTCTCTTTTTGGCTGCTTCCTGTGAAGCATCATCCTGCAAATTGTCGCCACCTTCCTCTTCAGTTTGTGGTTGGCTTTGCTGTGTTTGGGTATTGTGATCAGAATCTTCATCAGCTTGGCCCACATCTTCCTCAGGCAGAGCTCTCACACCAGCCTCTTGTCTTGTTTGTGGGCCAGTAGATGAGGGTTGTTGACTACTGGGTCCTGATCCTTCCTCCTCTGCACTGGCAGGTGTTTGTTGCATCCATTGTTGTTGCAGCCTTCTTCTCCTGGCTACCATGTCACGCATCTGCTGTTGCAATAGGTTGACCTCAGCAGTGATTTGCTCTCTCTGGATCAGGATCCATGATAGTGATAGGATGTGTGTATGAATCTGTGGTTTGTTTTTATACCTGCGTTTGCAAGATGTTGCGGGAACCTGCATGGGTGATGCATACACAATTGGTCGACGTATTTTTAATTACATACACTATTTAAACAAGTTCCATGCGGCCTGTATTTGTGGGTGTATGCAGGAGTTGGAGAGGAGATGCAGGAGTTGGAGAGACAGAGACAGAGACAGAGAGAGTGAGAGAGAGAAGGGAGTAAGGAAGAAGAAGAAGAGTAGGAGTGTTTGAAAGTTGTGTGAGAAGTAAGATATGATTGTGTATGCTTCCACCGTGTTGCGTCGCGGGTATTTATTGTCTTGCAGACGCACAGCGTTTTTTATACTTTTATTTTTAATTTTGTATTGTTTAAATTTTAATGTATTATCTAACATTTCTCTGGCTGGGTCCACAGGATTATCCACAGGATAACATTGGGATATGGTTGAGCAACAGCGGAAATGGCACCAACGCGGTCACAAGCTTTCTGGCCTCCCAGGATGCATCGGGGCCTCACCATATAGTCCCGCCCACCGACTCAGTCAAATCAGTTTTTTGCTTGGTGCGGCAGGAAGCCGGACCATGGTCACAGGGCTGCTGAGATAAAGCAGCCTGGAGCTTTTATTATTTTATTTTTATAGACTTACTATGTTTTTTTTGAGCGACTTTTCCTAACAGCGTCTTAAACGCATACAGGAAAGAGTCGCTCCAACAACTCCCCACCGGGTCGCAACAACGCTTACCTTCGCGGTAGTAGTGCTGTCTCGACAGGCGTCTGTGTCGGATGTTCTAGCAGGTCCAGCAGACGTAACCAGGCTGTGGCCGGAGAATGGGGGGACGGTAAGTCTATGGATTTAATCTTACTAGGGGGGTCCGGACACAGCTACACTGTATTGGTGAAGACTACAAACAGTGTGTTGATGCGCCGAACATCTCGAGTGCGACAGCGCTATGCTCTAGGGATCATAGGGGCCAGGACTAGGTAGAGGCCGCGATCCTTAGGGTTTAAGTCAACAGGGGGATTCAGACGCTCTCCTGGCCGCCCCTCCTCCGAGTTCATGACTAGTTTCCGTGCATCTCCCATCCATGAACTAAATGACCTCACTTCCATCTCAGACGCTACCATGAGGGTACTCGGTCGCAGCTTAGACGCTGCGGTTGTGTATACTAGAGATCCCGCCTAGACCGAGTCGCAGGCCTTAGCGTCTGCATACACGTGGAAGTCGCTGAGCGTCCGTGTCCGCAGGGAGCGACTGTGTCCATTATCAGTTATATAAGAGCAGTAGTGTACATCAGTAGCGTCTGAATCCACTCAGCGTCTCATGAGCGCATTTGCTTGGATGTGGAAGTGTGGTGAGTCTCCCTATATCCCGCTCTACAGAGGAAGGGTATACAGTACTAAAAATTCTCTCTACTTGTTAGTATGAATTGTTAATTTTTAGTACATATTGCATATGAGATCTGTGTATTACTGTGTTTTCTGCATGTTATGTTGAAAAAGGAACAAGTTAAAAACAGAAGTACAATTTTCCTACTTACTTGTAAGTTGTTATGGGGGTTGTATTCTCATATGACAATGTCTAATGCCTTAACATGTGACTGACTGCAAGTATGTGTGCTGACTTTTCTATGTAATGTCAGTCCTGTCCTGACCCTCAATTCAGGTGCACGGCTGTGGTCAGATTGATCTAACTTCTATATACTCATATATAGGTGATTTTCAGTCACAAATTGTGTAGTAATTTATCAGATTATTACCTTGTCTGTGAGCGGCAAAAGTGACGAGGAGAATTTATCAGGCACTCGTACATCCCTAACATGCTTATCTTGTAAGACAGGGTTAATTGGTATGGACCAATTGGTCACTTATGAGGGCTTGTGTGCGAACTGTTTTGCTTTTCAGCAAAGTAAAAAGCAGGAGTTGGTTCAACCACCAACAGAGCCACCATGGAATATGTTTGCAGACTTTATCTTCAATAGCGGACAGGTTAACTCTGGTAGCACCCCCTCAGGGGTTAGGTTACACTATTAACCCATAATGCAGCTCCCTTCCTACGGCTTGGTTCCAGTAGCCTCTACAAGTAACCAAGGGACAGGTAAGACTAAGACAGATGCGTCTATGTGGCAGACTACACAAGATAATACAACAGATGATGATACAGTATATTCAAATACTCCGTATGATGATCAGTCGCAGAGTTTTAGTTCAGAGGATTTTGCTGAACTTATTGATGCTGTGAAGGCTGTTCTCTCTTTGGAAGAGCCAGCCAAGACAGTGTTAAAATCTAAAGCACCTGTGTTTAAACGAACAAAATCAGTTAAAACTGAATTCCCAGCGTCAGATGAGCTGACGGAAATGATGGAAGAATCTTGGGCGACGCCTAGTAAAAAGTATAAGATTCCAAAAAGATGGAATTCTTATTATCCATTTCCAGCTGCGGATTGTTCGAAAAGAAGTTCCTCCAAACATAGATGCACATGTACTGCGACTTGTGCATAAATCTGCTTTACCACTGTCATCTACCTCACTAAATGATGTCACAGACAGAAGGGTAGATAGCTTCTTGAAAAATTTATTTTCCCTAGTAGGAGCAGTGGTAAGACCTGCTATGGCTTCGGCCTGGGTAGCAAAGGCAATGGGCGAATGGATAGAGGAACTAGAGAATGACATCTCTTCCCCTAATAGGGAGCAAGAGTATCATTTAAGCCGTTTAAGACAATATGCCCAATACTTGGAGGAAGCAGGAATTGATATGGGCACAGTTGCTTCTAAAGCTTCAGCCTTGACAATAGCCGCTCGCAGAGCAGTTTGGCTACGTACCTGGAAGGCAGATGCGGAATCCAAGAAAGAATTGGAAGCATTGCCTTTCATTGGTAATATATTGTTTGGGAAACCATTATCTGATATCCTAGAATCAGAGGCTGAATCAAAGAAGGTCAGATTTCCGGCTACTTATAACCCTAAGTCTAAGGGTTCAAAGTTTCGCTCATTTAGTTGGTAAGGCAAAGCGAAAGCTAAAGAGGAGCCTAAGCAACCCCAGTTCAAAACCAGGGGTAGGAAGCAGTGGGCTAGCAAAAAGCCAGCTTCCAAGCCTGAACAGAAACCATCAGCCTGAAGAGACGGGCCTCCGCCTGGAGGATTCCAGGGTTGGGGGCCGACTCCTTCATTTTGCACACATATGGCAGCAGTCAACAACAGATGCTTGGGTGCAGAAGGTGGTATCTCAAGGGCATAGGTTCCCATTCAGGAGGCAGCCTCCTCAAAGATTTTTTTGCACCAGCCCGTCTCGTATAGACTTGAAGGCCAATGCCCTTGCAAGAAGCAGTCCAAAAATTATTGCAGTCAGGTGTGATTGTCCCAGTACCGCCATCACAAAGGGGACAGGGGTTTTACTCCAATCTATTTCTGATCCAGAAGCCAAATGGGTCATATCGACCAATTCTCAATCTGAAAATGTTAAACAAATACATTTGGATCCCAAAGTTCCACATGGAGATATTATGCTCCATAATGTTGGCTATGGAACTGGGAGATTACATGGTATCTCTGGATGTACGGGATGCTTACCTACATGTGCCTATAGCACTGTCTCATCAGTGTTACCTCAGGTTTGCCATCCTCCAGGAACATTTTCAGTTCCAAGCTCTGCCCTTAGGGCTAGCAACAGTACCCAGGGTATTTACCAAAATTATGGTGGTTATGGCAGCTTGTCTGCGCAAACAGGGGATAAGAATATTCCCATACCTCGACGACCTGTTAATCTTAGCACATTCGCAAGATTTACTTTTGAGCCATCTTCAACAGACAATAGTTTGTTTACAGAGACACGGGTGGCTCATAAATTGGGAAAAGTCGTCTCTGAATCCGTCACAGCGGATGGTTCATTTGGGGGCCATACTGGATTCAGACCTACAGAAAGTTCTCTTAGCAGAGAAAAAGATAGTCACGGTGCAGGTCATGGCTCAGGAAGCGTTGCACGCCCAGACAATGTCAGTCCATGCAGTAATGTGACTGTTGGGTCTGATGGTATCAACCTTCGACATGGTGGAATATGCGCAATTCCACTCCAGACCATTGCAGCACCTTATTCTAACCAAATGGAACGGAAATCATCGGACGATAAAAAAGCAGATGATAAAGTTTCCAGTAAACGTGAAAAGGTCTCTAGCGTGGTGGCTACGGACAGACCATTTAAACAAGGGGAGACCCTTTTGGATAAAGAATGGCAAGTCCTGACAACAGATGCCAGCCTGCAAGGCTGGGGTGCGGTACTCGGAAGCCTGTGGTTCCAGGGAAAATGGACCGCAAGGGAAAGTCACCTGCCAATAAATCTGTTGGAAATAAGGGCCATTTACATGGCTCGAGTTCAGGCAAAGGACAGTCTGCAAGGAAGACCGGTCCAGATCCGCTCAATGTGACAGCAGTAGCGTACCTCAATCATCAAGGAGGATCTCACAGCAAAAGATTGATGGAGGAAGGAACTCCCATTCTAAGATGGGCAGAGCTCCATCTCCCAGCATTGTCAGCAGTGTTTGTCCCAGGTGTACTGAACTGGGAAGCAGATTTTCTCAGTCGACACACCATTCAGGAAACCAAATGGGCATTACACCCAGAAGTGTTCCAGCTAATAGTGAACAGATGGGGTCTACTGGAGATAGACCTCATGGCATCTCGTCTAAACAACAAAGTTCCAAAGTACGGATCGAGAACAAGGGACTCAGGAGCGGTCCTTGTAGACGCACTGTCAGTAGAATGGAATTTTCATCTGGCATATCTGTTCCCTCCAATATCTCTGTTACCCAGAGTAGTAAGAAAGATAAAGCAAGCAAAGGAAGCAATAATTCTAATAGCTCCAGCTTGGCCAAGAAGGCATTGGTACAAGGATCTATTGAGGATGTCCGTGGAAGCACCAATACTGCTCCCTCAACGTTCAGATCTGCTAATACAGGGTCCTTGTTGCCACAGTCATCTGGATCGCCTGTCTTTGACGGCGTGGCTGTTGAAACCTCTATCTTAAAAGCTAGAGGATTTTCGAAACAAGTAATCCAAACTATGCTTAGAGCAAGAAAGCCTTCTTCAGCTCGGGTGTATCATAGAATGTGGCAAGCCTATATTCATTGGTGTACTGAAAAAAGTTTGAATCCAAGATCTTTCAAAGTATCCAGGATTTTGGACTTCCTCCAAGCAGGATTGGATAAAGGTCTGAAGGTAGCTTCCTTGAGAGTTCAAGTATCAGCATTGATTGTATGGTTTCAGCGAAAGATTGCTGAATTACAGGATGTACGTACTTTCTTTCAGGGAGTTGTACATATTCAACCTCCATTTGTTCCTCCTGCAGCTCCTTGGGATTTGAATTTAATTCTTAAATTCCTCCAGGGTCCTCCGTTTGAACCACTTAAGAGAGCAGATCTTAAATGGTTAACGGCTAAAGTACTTTTTTTACTGGCAATGGCGTCAGCCAGAAGAGTGTCAGATTTACGAGCGTTATCCTGTAAGTCTCCTTTCCTAAGTTTTTTTCCAGACAGAGCAGTTCTCAGAACTAGATCTGGTTATCTTGTGAAGGTGGTTTCAAAGTTTCAACTGAATGAAGAGATTATAGTCCCAGCTTTTCAGGTATCGGGACTATCTGCGGGAGAAGCGTCGCTGGACGTAGTCCGAGCTTTAAGAATCTACATAGATCGTACTAGTGCCATCCGGAAAACAGATTCTCTCTTCATCCTCTACAGATTTCATAGAAGAGGATAGCCTGCTAGTAAACAGACGCTGGCGAGATGGCTCCGAATGGTAATATCAGAAGCTTATTCTCATGCAGATCTCCCTACTCCTGCTAATGTCTCTGCTCACTTTACACGTAAGGTAGGCCCTTCATGGGCAGCACAACTGGGTGCTTCAGCAGAACAGATATGTAAGGCAGCCCCATGGTCTTCCATAAACACATTCATTAGACATTATGCCTTGGATACTTTTGCCTCTCATGAAGCAGACTTCGGGCGAAAGGTCCTCCTGTGTAATCAGGAGCGTCCCCACCACTAAAATTGGTGGACATAAGAGAAATCACGTTATCAACGGTAAGTTCTTACCATAACGTCTATTTCTCTGGCTGGGTCCACAGGATTATCCACAGGATAACATTGGGATTCCCAAAGCCAATTTTAGTGGTGGGGATGCTCCTGATTACACAGGAGGACCTTTCGCCCGAAGTCTGCGTCATGAGAGGCAAAAGTATCCAAGGCATAATGTCTGATGCATGTGTTTATGGAAGACCATGTGGCTACCCTACATATCTGTTCTGCTGAAGCACCCTGTTGTGCTGCCCATGAAGGACCTACCTTACGTGTAGAGTGTTGGTGCCATTTCCACTGTCGCTCAACCATATCCCAATGTTATCCTGTGGATGCCTGTTGACATAAGAGAAATCACGTTATCAACGGTAAGTTCTTACCATAACGTCTATTTGTGGTGGTGATGTCCTTCATTGTAATTGTAATCTGTTTTCCTTTATTCTAATTGGACCAACAGTATATCTATATCTGCCGGTAAGTATCTGCATGTTCTTTGGTGTGTTTTGGGTGGTGGGGTGTAGTATTCTCTGAGTATGCATCTTATTCTTGTGTCACTTTTCCTTCTCCATGGATCAGCTTATTTTTCAGTTTATTTAGCCAAAGTAGGCTTCTTTTATTTTCTTGTGGCCTTTTGCCTTTTTGTGGGCCCTTCATATCTATCTGCTGGTAAGTATCTGCATGTTCTTTGGTGTGTTTTGGGTGGAGGGGTGTTGGCTCATTTTTGGTGTTTCTACTTACCCATGTAAGTTTATTTGTGTGTTAATTGTATGTTTAAGGTAAATACATGCATGCTAAGTATGTTTTTTTGTATTATTGGTATTTGTTATTTTTGCATCCAAATTGTTTACATTTTTCTGGATAATTCTCACAGTTTCTTGCCTCCTGGTGTCCTACATTTAGATATGGATTATAAGGCGGGAGTAAGTGTTTTTTTCCTGATGCATATATTTAAATGTTGTTATGTGTGAATCACATTGGATGTTGTTTTGATTCAATTTTTGTACATTTTCAAGATGCTGGTTGCCACATATCTAGCCTCTGAAGCCGTCCAACCCCAACCTGCCCCTCATCCTCGAAGGCAACGGAGGCGTGCAAGGCCTAGTATTTTCCGTACCTATGTCCGTATTTTCGGTATGCCAGATGATGCGGTCGTGCAGCGCTATAGGCTGCCCCCTCAGGTCATCCTAGAAACTCTCTCAATAATAGAGAGTGATCTAGATACATAAATTCGGTATCCTACAGAAATACCAGCATTGACACAATTCCTAGCTGTGTTACATTTCTGCGCAACAGGTTCCTACCAGCACGTGGTTGTGCTGGTAGGAATGTCACAGTCTGCCTTTTCCAAAATCCTGAGATGCGTAATTGGTGCTTTTTTCTCAAGAATTAAGCAGTTCATATCAATGCCATTGGATGTGGGGGCCCTAGCTCTGTTAAAGATGCAATTCGAGGAAGGAGGTAGTCGCTTCCCACACGTTATTGGGGTTGTGGATGGGACACATGTCCCACTTGTAACGCCTAAACATAATGAAGAAATATATCGGAACCGGAAAATGTTCCACTCTCTGAATGTGATGGTTGTTTGTGGCCCATCTCTCCATACCCTGTCCCTGAATGCAAAGTACCCCAGCAGTGCACATGATGCTCACATCATTAGGCAATCAGGGATCTTGCAAAAATTAAGACAGATGGAAGGCCAAAACATGTGGCTATTGGGTGAGTTATATTGGCATCATGTTTTTTAGTAAAAACCCAACTTATGTTTTTTGGAATATATTTGTTACTTTTTTTTACAGGAGATCGTGGATACCCTTGCACCCCCTGGCTCATGACTCCTTACAGCACACCCACACCAGGGCCACAAACGGCATTTAATTCCATGCTTACAGCCACTAGGCAGCTGGTGGAGCGCACAATTGGCGTCCTGAAAGGATGCTTCCGTGTGCTCCACCACACTGGTGGCGACCTCATGTATTCGCCGGAAATGGTAAGTCAAATTGTGGTCCTGTGTGCAATCCTGCACAATATTGCTGTGAGGAGGCATGTCGAGCTGCCAATAATGATGTATTGTCCCGAGAGGATGAGAAGCCAGGGGTTGGCCGGACAAGGATTCGGGGTTGGGAGGCCCTGCGGGGACATGCTGTAAGGGCACAAATAGTCAGGCAATATTTCAGGTAGGCTTTGGCCAAGAACACGTTAAACACTTGTTTTTGGCATTTACAAAAATTTTATTTGTGTAAAGTAGAACATGTGGTTAAAGATTGTTATTTTTATATTTATGATTGAAAAAAAATATGGGCCACATAAAATATGTGTGTGTGTTTTGAGTAGGTACTTAACTCATGCTGCATTCAGATCGCAAATGCCGGATCCTACCCGGTAAGAGAAACGTGTACTTACCGGGTGGGATCCGGCATTTGCGCTCCGTTGCTGGCTTTCCAACCCGGCAATATACCGGGTCGGTTGCCATAGCAGCGGGGGGCGCAGCAGCAGCAGGGGCGGGGGTGGAGGCGGCGCTGGGAGATGAGGTCATCTCCTGCGCCGCCCCTCCCTATGCTGTGAATGGGAGCCGTGTCGCATCGGAACGGCTCCCATTCACACTGCACCTGACCCGGTATTCAACCCGGTAATAACCTTTCTTTTTTACCGGGTTGAATTACCGGGTCAGGCGACCCGCTAATTCTGCAAAGGACCTTTCACATCGCACACTGACCCGTTTCGACACGGCAATATGCCGTGTCAATACCGGGTTTTTAGTGCGATGTGAAAGGGGTATTACTGTGAAATGGATCTGTCTGCAAATGTAAAAAGAGCATCAGTATTATTTGTGGAAAAGATAATTTTTTTGGAACTATCATAATGTTACTTTATTTTGTCCGATACTTTGTGTTTCTATGTAAATGGTATTTTAATATGTGTTTGTTTGTTTTTTAATTTGACTTTTTATTAAAAAACCAACAACAAATCCAACCATATCTGACCACACTAATACAACAATCCTGGAATGTTTAGCTGAATGGTGCGGAGAAATTTGGTGAGTTATGTTTTGCAAAATTGAGGATATTAGCAATGCGAAATGCAAATAGTCGCATATGCGAACGCAATAGGAACACACAACACAATGTAAACATACAGCAATATTAATAAAGTTTATTAATGAAGATGACACCATCACAGGTTTGGACCAATCATCAGTTAGCACTAGTGATGAGCGGGTTCGTTTCCTCGGAATCCGAACCCGCCCGAACTTCACCTTTTTTTTACACGGGTCCGAGCGACTCGGATCCTCCCGCCTTGCTCGGTTAACCCGAGCGCGCCCGAACGTCATCATCCCGCTGTCGGATTCTCGCGAGACTTGGATTCTATATAAAGAGCCGCGCGCCGCCGCCATTTTTCACACGTGCATTGAGATTGATAGGGAGAGGACGTGGCTGGCGTCCTCTCCGTTGTATTAGAAAAAAAAAAAACTGAGTGACTTAGTTTTAATTGTGGGGAGGATTGGGGACGGGGAGCAGCTGTTAGGGAGTACAGTGCAGGGTTTTGAGTTTAATCCGTTGTTTCTCTGCCTGAAAAAAAACGCTCCACCATATCTGTGCTCACTCAGTGTGCTGCACTGCTGCATGATATATCTGTGCTGAGTGCACTGCTCACACTGCCTAATTGTGGGGACTGAGGAGCAGTTATAGCAGGAGTACAGTGCACAGTTTTGCTGACAGTGACCACCAGTCCAGTATACGTTTGTCTGCCTGAAAAACACTGTGGTGTTTTTTTTCTCTTTCTTCATGCTAGTTTGTTTAGCAGTCTGCTGACAGTGTCCACCAGGTCCGTTATACAGTATATTATATATATAATTAAGCACCAAGCAGCAGTACGGTAGGCCACGGCTGTACCTACCTCTGTGTCGTCAGTGCACTCGTCGTCCATAAGTATAAGTAATACTATACTATCCATCCATCTACATTGTATACCTGTTGTGTTTTTTTTTCTTTCTTCATAGTCATACTAGTTTGTTTAGCAGTCTGCTGACAGTGTCCACCAGGTCCGTTATACAGTATATCATATATATAAGCACTAAGCAGCAGTACGGTAGGCCACGGCTGTACCTACCTCTGTGTCGTCAGTGCACTCGTCGTCCATAAGTATAAGTAATACTATACTATCCATCCATCTACATTGTATACCTGTGGTGTTTTTTTTTTCTTTCTTCATACTAGTTTAGCAGTCTGCTGACACTGTCCACCAGGTCCGTTATACAGTATATAATATATATAAGCACTAAGCAGCAGTACGGTAGGCCACGGCTGTACCTACCTCTGTGTCGTCACTCGTCGTCCATAAGTATAAGTAATACTATACTATCCATCCATCTACATTGTATACCTGTGGTGTTTTTTTTTTCTTTCTTCATACTAGTTTAGCAGTCTGCTGACACTGTCCACCAGGTCCGTTATACAGTATAATATCATATATATAAGCACTAAGCAGCAGTACGGTAGGCCACGGCTGTACCTACCTCTGTGTCGTCAGTGTACTCGTCGTCCATAAGTATAAGTAATACTATACTATCCATCCATCTACATTGTATACCTGTGGTGTTTTTTCTTTTCTTTCTTCATACTAGTTTGTTTAGCAGTCTGCTGACAGTGTCCACCAGGTCCGTTATACAGTATATCATATATGTAAGCACTAAGCAGCAGTACGGTAGGCCACGGCTGTACCTACCTCTGTGTCGTCACTCGTCGTCCATAAGTATAAGTAATACTATACTATCCATCCATCTACATTGTATACCTGTGGTGTTTTTTTTTTTTTTCTTTCTTCATACTAGTTAGTTTAGCAGTCTACTGACAGTGTCCACCAGGTCCGTTATACAGTATATCCTATATATAAGCACTAAGCAGCAGTACGGTAGGCCATGGCTGTACCTACCTCTGTGTCGTCAGTGCACTCGTCGTCCTTAAGTATAAGTAATACTATACTATCCATCCATCTACATTGTATACCTGTGGTGTTTTTTTTTTTCTTTCTTCATACTAGTTTGTTTAGCAGTCTGCTGACAGTGTCCACCAGGTCCGTTATACAGTATATCATATATATAAGCACTAAGCAGCAGTACGGTAGGCCACAGCTGTACCTACCTGTCACGATCCGGGTATCTGGACGCCATTACTTACCCTTCAGATGCCTCCTAAGGCTGGCTCAGCGTTCCAGGACCGGATCCCGCTGTTCCTGAGTTTCCACATGCAGAATGTCAGAGTGGTGATTTCATCAGCCGCGGCCTCCGCTGTGCCCGCGTGGTTAAATGTGCGCTTGTCAGTCTGGCGTCTCCTGTCTCCTGTGGCCGGCGTCGCCATTACTGTTTCAATTCTCACATGGATTACAAACCAAACTTCCCTCCAAGTGTCTGCATGGGCGCAGCCATCTTGGATTTTGTCATCTGATCATTTCCACCAATCTGCTGTCTGTATTGTTGATTTGCATAATTGCCTAGCCAACCCCTTCCTTGCTGCAGGTATAAGTAAGCTGTGCCTGAGCAAGGAAGGCGTCAGTGCTTTGGTTGTCTAACCTAGTTCCAGTTTGTCTCTCTCCTGTGGTTGTCTTCCAGGTTCCAGCTCCTGTCTCCAGACTTCTGCTATAGAGACCCGCACCAGCATTCCATCTGCGGTGTAGCCTGACTCTCCGATCCATTCTGGACTCACCTGTTTCCAGTTACAACAATCACCTGCTTCCAGCCCAGCTTCCAGCAGTGTACAGCTTCTCTTAAAGGGCCGGTGTCCTTTCTGCAGTTTACCACTCTCCACCGGTATTATTATTTCACCGCTCTCAAACTCCAAACTTCATTATTATTTCACCGCTTTCAAACTCCAAACTTCATTATCAATCACCTGCTTCCAGCCCAGCTTCCAGCAGTGTACAGCTTCTCTTAAAGGGCCGGTGTCCTTTCTGCAGTTTACCACTCTCCACCGGTATTATTATTTCACCGCTCTCAAACTCCAAACTTCATTATTATTTCATCGCTCTCAAGTTCGTTTATTATTTAACTGGTTCCAGCCAGTATCCACTCCGTACCAACAACAGTCTGGTTCCAGCCAGTATCCACAGCAGCCGTTTTATCTTCAGCAGCCCAGCCTTTCCTGGAACACCAGCTGGTACGATCCTGGGTTCTCTCCATTGCTACAGTCAGGCCTGGTAAGGACTTTCCAACTAGAAGATTATAAGAACTGTCTCACACTACCAGTGCCTGTGGCCCTTGCCACCCTGTAGTACCCAGGAATTGTATTTATCCTCTGTTGACTTTTATGTTTCCTTTACTGCTGCTGTGTTACGGAGTTTTGTCATAATAAACATCATTGACTTTTATCCTGGTTGTCGTGGTCACGCCTTCGGGCAGTTATTCTACATGTTACTTACATGTCTAGGGGTCTGATACAACCTCCCAGGTTCCGTTACATCTCAGCCGCTACAACTGAGGCTGCCTCCCGTCAGCTCAGGCCCTCAGTTGTGACAGTAAGCACTGACCTAATGAATCCAGCCGGAGACCAGGATCAAGCGACCAGGCCGATGCAAGAACTGGCAGCCCGACTTGAACATCAGGAGGCTGCACAGGGCCACATCATCCGCTGTCTCCAGGATCTCTCTACACGGCTGGATGGGATTCAAACGACCCTCCGTGGACCTGGCACGTCCGGTGCGTCCACTACAGTGACACCAGCTGTAACCCCACCCACCTTACCCATTTCCAGTCCACATCTTCATCTTCCAACGCCAGCAAAATTTGATGGATCTCCAAGGTTCTGCAGGGGATTTCTCAATCAATGTGAAATCCACTTTGAGCTTCTACCTGGCAATTTCTTCAGTGACCGTACCAAAATTGCCTATATCATCTCCCTTCTCAGTGGCTCAGCCCTTGACTGGGCATCACCTTTATGGGAGAAGTCTGATCCCCTGCTATCCTCCTATACTGACTTTGTAGCTACATTCAGGCGCATCTTCGACGAGCCAGGCCGGATAACATCTGCTTCATCTGAGATTCTCCGTTTACGCCAGGGAACACGTACTGTGGGACAGTATCTTATACAGTTTAAAATCCTGGCATCCGAACTGGCATGGAACGACGAGGCCCTGTATGCTGCATTCTGGCATGGCTTATCAGAACGCATCAAGGATGAGTTAGCTACCAGAGACTTGCCCTCTAAGTTGGATGAGCTAATTTCTCTTTGCACGAAGGTTGATCTACGTTTCAGAGAGAGAGCAACCGAGCGAGGAAGATCATCTACTCCTAAATCTTCTGCTCCTCCTCCTCGTCAACCATCTCCATCCAAGGATGAGCCTATGCAAATTAGTCGTTCCCGTCTATCTCCCGCTGAGCGCCGAAGACGTCTCTCTGAGTCTCTCTGTCTCTACTGTGCAGCTCCGTCGCACACTATCAATGCCTGTCCCAAACGTCCGGGAAACTCCAGATCCTAGCTCGCCAAGGAGAGGGCCGGCTAGGAGTAATGATCTCCTCTCCATCTCCTCATGACTGTAACCTCCCAGTGTCGCTCCAAATTGCTCAACGTTACAGGAACGTCATTGCCCTCCTTGATTCCGGAGCAGCTGGGAATTTCATAACCGAAGCTTATGTTAAACGGTGGTCCCTACCCACCGAGAGACTGTCCTCGTCCATCTCTTTGACTGCCGTGGATGGCAGCAAGATTTTTGACGCAGTCATTTCCTTAAGGACTCTTCCAGTTCGTCTGAGAGTGGGAGTTCTTCATTCTGAGTATATTTCTTTTTTAGTGATTCCAAGAGCCACACATCCAGTGGTTTTAGGCCTTCCATGGCTCCGTCTCCACAACCCATCAATTGACTGGACGACTACGCAAATACTGGCATGGGGTCCCTCCTGTGCTGAGACTTGTTTAGCCAAAGTTCTTCCTGTTTGTTCTTCCTTCCCCAGGTCATCTGATGTTCCGCCTCCTCCATATCAAGACTTCACGGACATGTTCAGTAAAGCCTCTGCTGATATCCTTCCTCCTCATAGAGAATGGGACTGCCCAATTGACCTCATTCCAGGGAAGGTTCCACCGCGAGGTCGAACTTATCCGTTGTCTCTGCCTGAGACACACTCCATGGAAGAGTACATCAAAGACAACCTGGCGAAGGGTTTCATCCGACCATCTTCTTCTCCAGCCGGCGCAGGCTTCTTCTTCGTTAAGAAGAAAGACGGTGGTCTGCGTCCGTGCATCGACTACAGAGGTCTGAACGACATTACCGTCAAGAACCGATACCCTTTACCCCTGATTACCGAGCTCTTTGATAGAGTTAGTGGTGCAACTATTTTCACAAAGCTGGACTTGAGGGGTGCCTACAATCTCATCCGAATCCGTGAGGGTGACGAGTGGAAGACCGCCTTTAACACCCGTGACGGACATTATGAGTACCTCGTCATGCCCTTCGGATTGAGCAACGCTCCAGCAGTCTTCCAGCACTTCGTGAATGAGATTTTCAGGGACATCTTGTACCGCCATGTCGTGGTTTATCTAGACGACATCCTCATCTTTGCTAATAATCTCGAAGATCATCGTTTCTGGGTAAAAGAGGTTCTTTCTCGTCTCCGTGTCAATCACCTCTATTGTAAATTGGAGAAGTGTGTGTTTGAAGTTAAAACCATTCCGTTTCTAGGTTACATTGTGTCCGGTTCCGGACTAGAGATGGATCCTGAGAAACTCCAAGCAATCCAGAATTGGCCTATACCCTTAAGCCTCAAAGGGGTCCAGAGGTTCTTAGGGTTCGCCAATTATTATAGAAAATTTATACGAGACTTTTCCACCATTGTGGCGCCTATCACTGCATTAACCAAGAAAGGTGCTAATCCGTCCAAGTGGTCCGAGGAAGCTACACAGGCCTTTCACCTTCTGAAGCAACGGTTCATCTCTGCACCAGTTCTGAAACAGCCCGACACCGACTCCCCTTTTATCTTAGAGGTAGATGCCTCCTCCGTTGGAGTAGGAGCAGTGTTATCCCAGAGGGCCAAAGATGGACATCTACATCCTTGCAGTTTCTTCTCCCGGAAGTTCTCCCCAGCTGAGCGCAACTATGCCATTGGCGATCAGGAGTTGCTAGCCATCAAGCTCGCTCTGGAGGAGTGGAGATACCTGTTGGAGGGAGCTTCCCACTCAATCACCATACTTACCGACCACAAAAATCTTTTATATCTCAAAGGCGCACAATGTCTGAATCCTCGTCAGGCCAGATGGGCACTTTTCTTCTCTAGGTTTGACTTTAAACTCCAGTTCTGTCCGGGTTCTCAGAATCGTAAGGCCGATGCCCTTTCCCGCTCATGGGAGCAAGAAAATGAGTCCGAGTCTGCAGACAAGCATCCTATTATTAATCCGTTGGCATTCTCCACGGTAGGGATGGACTCTACGCCTCCACCAGGGAAAAGTTTTGTTAAGCCAGTTCTAAGGAAGAAGCTCATGCATTGGGCCCATGCTTCCCGTTTTGCTGGACATACAGGCATTCAAAAAACCCTTGAATTTATTTCTAGGTCCTACTGGTGGCCAACTCTGAAGAAGGACGTTATGGAATTTATTGCCTCCTGCCCAAAGTGTGCCCAACACAAAGTCTCCCGCCAGTCGCCTGCGGGGCAACTGGTTCCATTATCTGTTCCCCGTCGACCTTGGACCCATTTGTCGATGGACTTTGTTTCCGATCTACCTATCTGCAACAAGTTTAATACCATCTGGGTGGTAGTTGACCAGTTCACCAAGATGGCACATTTCATCCCTCTCACCGGTCTTCCGTCAGCTTCCAAGTTGGCTCAAGTGTTTATACAAGAGATCTTCCGACTTCACGGTCTTCCTGAAGAGATCATCTCGGATCGTGGAGTACAATTTGTAGCCAAATTTTGGCGAAGTTTGTGTCAAGCCCTCCAAGTCAAGTTAAAGTTTTCCACGGCTTACCATCCTCAGACCAATGGTCAAACCGAGAGGGTGAATCAGGACTTGGAGGCCTTCCTCCGTATATATGTGTCTTCCTCTCAAGATGACTGGGTTCAACTCCTTCCTTGGGCCGAGTTCAGCCACAACAATCAATACCATTCCTCATCTTCTTCTACACCATTCTTCATTAATTATGGATTCCACCCTAAAGTCCCAGAATTCCAACCGCTTCCCGCAACTTCTGTTCCAGCAGTGGATGTCACCTTGCGTCAGTTTTCAAATAACTGGAGGAACGTCCGCGCAGCCCTGCTTAAAGCCTCATTCAGGTATAAGAAGTTTGCCGATAGGAAGCGTAGAGCGGTTCCTGCTCTCAAGGTGGGTGATCGTGTGTGGCTGTCCACGAAGAATTTGAGGTTGAGAGTTCCCAGCATGAAATTTGCACCTCGCTACATCGGACCCTTCAAGATTGAACAAGTCATCAATCCTGTTGCCTACAGGTTACAGTTACCATCCTTCTTGAAAATACCCAGGACATTTCATGTTTCTTTGTTGAAACCGCTGATCCTGAATTGGTTTCATTCCGCACTTCCTCCAGCTCCCAAAGTTCAGACTCAACGGGGAGTCGAGTACGAGGTGGCCAAGATTTTGGACTCACGTTTCCGTTACGGTCAGTTACAATACCTCATTGACTGGAAGGGCTATGGTCCTGAAGAACGCTCTTGGACCAATGCCTCAGACGTCCATGCTCCTGCCTTGGTCCGAAATTTCCACGCAAAGTTTCCTTTAAAGCCTAAGAAGTGTCCTGGGGCCACTCCTAAAGGGGGGGGGTGCTGTCACGATCCGGGTATCTGGACGCCATTACTTACCCTTCAGATGCCTCCTAAGGCTGGCTCAGCGTTCCAGGACCGGATCCCGCTGTTCCTGAGTTTCCACATGCAGAATGTCAGAGTGGTGATTTCATCAGCCGCGGCCTCCGCTGTGCCCGCGTGGTTAAATGTGCGCTTGTCAGTCTGGCGTCTCCTGTCTCCTGTGGCCGGCGTCGCCATTACTGTTTCAATTCTCACATGGATTACAAACCAAACTTCCCTCCAAGTGTCTGCATGGGCGCAGCCATCTTGGATTTTGTCATCTGATCATTTCCACCAATCTGCTGTCTGTATTGTTGATTTGCATAATTGCCTAGCCAACCCCTTCCTTGCTGCAGGTATAAGTAAGCTGTGCCTGAGCAAGGAAGGCGTCAGTGCTTTGGTTGTCTAACCTAGTTCCAGTTTGTCTCTCTCCTGTGGTTGTCTTCCAGGTTCCAGCTCCTGTCTCCAGACTTCTGCTATAGAGACCCGCACCAGCATTCCATCTGCGGTGTAGCCTGACTCTCCGATCCATTCTGGACTCACCTGTTTCCAGTTACAACAATCACCTGCTTCCAGCCCAGCTTCCAGCAGTGTACAGCTTCTCTTAAAGGGCCGGTGTCCTTTCTGCAGTTTACCACTCTCCACCGGTATTATTATTTCACCGCTCTCAAACTCCAAACTTCATTATTATTTCACCGCTCTCAAACTCCAAACTTCATTATCAATCACCTGCTTCCAGCCCAGCTTCCAGCAGTGTACAGCTTCTCTTAAAGGGCCGGTGTCCTTTCTGCAGTTTACCACTCTCCACCGGTATTATTATTTCACCGCTCTCAAACTCCAAACTTCATTATTATTTCATCGCTCTCAAGTTCGTTTATTATTTAACTGGTTCCAGCCAGTATCCACTCCGTACCAACAACAGTCTGGTTCCAGCCAGTATCCACAGCAGCCGTTTTATCTTCAGCAGCCCAGCCTTTCCTGGAACACCAGCTGGTACGATCCTGGGTTCTCTCCATTGCTACAGTCAGGCCTGGTAAGGACTTTCCAACTAGAAGATTATAAGAACTGTCTCACACTACCAGTGCCTGTGGCCCTTGCCACCCTGTAGTACCCAGGAATTGTATTTATCCTCTGTTGACTTTTATGTTTCCTTTACTGCTGCTGTGTTACGGAGTTTTGTCATAATAAACATCATTGACTTTTATCCTGGTTGTCGTGGTCACGCCTTCGGGCAGTTATTCTACATGTTACTTACATGTCTAGGGGTCTGATACAACCTCCCAGGTTCCGTTACATCTCAGCCCCTACAACTGAGGCTGCCTCCCGTCAGCTCAGGCCCTCAGTTGTGACACTATCTCTGTGTCGTCAGTCGTCGTCCATAAGTATAAGTAATACTATACTATCCATCCATCTACATTGTATACCTGTGGTGGCTTTTAGTTGTGCGCAAAATATGGAGAACAAAAATGTGGAGGTTAAAAAAATAGGGAAAGATCAAGATCCACTTCCACCTCGTGCTGAAGCTGCTGCCACTAGTCATGGCCGAGACGATGAAATGCCATCAACGTCGTCTGCCAAGGCCGATGCCCAATGTCATAGTACAGAGCATGTAAAATCCAAAACACAAAAGATCAGTAAAAAAATTACCCAAAAATCAAAATTAAAAGCGTCTGAGGAGAAGCGTAAACTTGCCAATATGCCATTTATGACACGGAGTGGGAAGGAACGGCTGAGGCCCTGGCCTATGTTCATGGCTAGTGGTTCAGCTTCACATGAGGATGGAAGCACTCATCCTCTCGCTAGAAAAAAGAAAAGACTTGCGGCAAAAGCACAGCAAAGAACTGTGCGTTCTTCGAAATCACAAATCCCAAAGGAGAGTCCAATTGTGTCGGTTGCGATGCCTGACCTTCCCAACACTGGACGGGAAGAGCTTGCGCCTTCCACCATTTGCACGCCCCCTGCAAGTGTTGAAAGGAGCACCCGCAGTCCAGTTCCTGATAGTGAAATTGAAGATGTCAGTGTTGAAGTACACCAGGATGAGGATATGGGTGTTGCTTGGGCTGGGGAGGAAATTGACAAGGAGGATTCTGATGGTGAGGTGGTTTGTTTAAGTCAGGCACCCGGGGAGACACCTGTTGTCCGTGGGAGGAATATGGCCATTGACATGCCTGGTGAAAATACCAAAAAAATCAGCTCTTCAGTGTGAAAGTATTTCAACAGAAATGCGGACAACAGGTGTCAAGCCGTGTGTTGCCTTTGTCAAGCTGTAATAAGTAGGGGTAAGGACGTTAACCACCTCGGAACATCCTCCCTTATACGTCACCTGCAGCGCATTCATAATAAGTCAGTGACAAGTTCAAAAACTTTGGGCGACAGCGGAAGCAGTCCACTGACCACTAAATCCCTTCCTCTTGTAACCAAGCTCGCGCAAACCACACCACCAACTCCCTCAGTGTCAATTTCCTCCTTACCCAGGAAAGCCAATAGTCCTGCAGGCCATGTCACTGGCAAGTCTGACGAGTCCTCTCCTGCCTGGGATTCCTCCGATGCATCCATGAGTGTAATGCCTACTGCTGCTGGCTCTGCTGTTGTTGCTGATGGGAGTCGATCGTCATCCCAGAGGGGAAGTCGGAAGACCACTTGTACTACTTCCAGTAAGCAATTGACTGTCCAACAGTCCTTTGCGAGGAAGATGAAATATCACAGCAGTCATCCTGCTGCAAAGCGGATAACTGAGGCCTTGACAACTATGTTGGTGTTAGACGTGCGTCCGGTATCCGCCGTTAGTTCACAGGAAACTAGACAATTTATTGAGGCAGTGTGCCCCCGTTACCTAATACCATCTAGGTTCCACTTCTCTAGGCAGGCGATACCGAGAATGTACACGGACGTCAGAAAAAGACTCACCAGTGTCCGAAAAAATGCAGTTGTACCCAATGTCCACTTAACCACGGACATGTGGACAAGTGGAGCAGGGCAGACTCAGGACTACATGACTGTGACAGCCCACTGGGTAGATGTATTGCCTCCCGCTGCAAGAACAGCAGCGGCGGCACCAGTAGCAGGATCTCGCAAATGCCAACTCGTTCCTAGGCAGGCTACGCTTTGTATCACCGCTTTCCAGAATACACACACAGCTGAAAACCTCTTACGGCAACTGAGGAAGATCATCGCAGAATGGCTTACCCCAATTGGACTCTCCTGGGGATTTGTGACATCGGACAACGCCAGCAATATTGTGCGCGCATTACATCTGGGCAAATTCCAGCACGTCCCATGTTTTGCACATACCTTGAATTTGGTGGTGCAGAATTATTTAAAAAACGACAGGGGCGTGCAAGAGATGCTGTCGGTGGCCAGAAGAATTGCGGGTCACTTTCGGCGTGCAGGCACCGCGTACAGAAGACTGGAGCACCACCAAAAAAACCTGAACCTGCCCTGCCATCATCTGAAGCAAGAGGTGGTAACGAGGTGGAATTCAACCCACTATATGCTTCAGAGGATGGAGGAGCAGCAAAAGGCCATTCAAGCCTATACATCTGGCCACGATATAGGCAAAGGAGGTGGAATGCACCTGTCTCAAGCGCAGTGGAGAATGATTTCAACGTTGTGCAAGGTTCTGCTGCCCTTTGAACTTGCCACACGTGAAGTCAGTTCAGACACTGCCAGCCTGAGTCAGGTCATTCCCCTCATCAGGCTTTTGCAGAAGAAGCTGGAGGCATTGAAGGAGGAGCTAAAACAGAGCGATTCCGCTAGGCATGTGGGACTTGTGGATGGAGCCCTTCATTCGCTTAACCAGGATTCACGTGTGGTCAATCTGTTGAAATCAGAGCACTACATTTTGGCCACCGTGCTCGATCCTAGATTTAAAACCTACGTTGGATCTCTCTTTCCGGCAGACACAAGTCTGCAGGGGTTCAAAGAACTGCTGGTGAGAAAATTGTCAAGTCAAGCGGAACGCGACCTGTCAACATCTCCTCCTTCACATTCTCCCGCAACTGGGGGTGCGAGGAAAAGGCTACGAATTCCGAGCCCACCCGCTGGCGGTGATGCAGGGCAGTCTGGAGCGACTGCTGATGCTGACATCTGGTCCGGACTGAAGGACCTGCCAACGATTACTGACATGTCGTCTACTGTCACTGCATATGATTCTCTCACCATTGAAAGAATGGTGGAGGATTATATGAGTGACCGCATCCAAGTAGGCACGTCAGACAGTCCGTACGTATACTGGCAGGGAAAAGAGGCAATTTGGAGGCCCTTGCACAAACTGGCTTTATTCTACCTAAGTTGCCCTCCCTCCAGTGTGTACTCCGAAAGTGTTTAGTGCCGCCGCTCACCTTGTCAGCAATCGGCATACGAGGTTACTTCCAGAAAATGTGGAGAAGATGATGTTCATTAAAATGAATTATAATCAATTACTCCATGGAGACATTCACCAGCAGCAATTGCCTCCAGAAAGTACACGGGGATCTGAGATGGTGGATTCCAGTGGGGACGAATTAATAATCTGTGAGGAGGGGGATGTACACAGTGAAAGGGGTGATGAATCGGACGATGATGATGAGGTGGACATCTTGCCTCTGTAGAGCCAGTTTGTGCAAGGAGAGATTGATTGCTTCTTTTTTGGTGGGGGCCCAAACCAACCAGTCATTTCAGTCACAGTCGTGTGGCAGACCCTGTCGCTGAAATGATGGGTTGGTTAAAGTGTGCAAGTCCTGTTTATACAACATAAGGGTGGGTGGGAGGGCCCAAGGACAATTCCATCTTGCACCTCTTTTTTCTTTCATTTTTCTTTGCGTCATGTGCTGTTTGGGGAGTATTTTTTAGAAGGGCCATCCTGCCTGACACTGCAGTGCCACTCCTAGATGGGCCAGGTGTTTGTGTCGGCCACTTGGGTCGCTTATCTTACTCACACAGCTACCTCATTGCGCCTCTTTTTTCTCTTCTTTGCGTCATGTGCTGTTTGGGGAGTATTTTTTGGAAGGGCCATCCTGCCTGACACTGCAGTGCCACTCCTAGATGGGCCAGGTGTTTGTGTCGGCCACTTGGGTCGCTTATCTTACACAGCTACCTCATTGCTCCTCTTTTTTTTCTTCTTTGCGTCATGTGCTGTTTGGGGAGTGGTTTTTGGAAGGGCCATCCTGCCTGACACTGCAGTGCCACTCCTAGATGGGCCAGGTGTTTGTGTCGGCCACTTGGGTCGCTTATCTTACTCACACAGCTACCTCATTGCGCCTCTTTTTTTTCTTCTTTGCGTCATGTGCTGTTTGGGGAGTAGTTTTTGGAAGGGCCATCCTGCCTGACACTGCAGTGCCACTCCTAGATGGGCCAGGTGTTTGTGTCGGCCACTAGGGTCGCTTAGCTTACTCACACAGCTACCTCATTGCGCCTCTTTTTTTCTTTGCGTCATGTGCTGTTTGGGGAGTATTTTTTGGAAGGGCCATCCTGCCTGACACTGCAGTGCCACTCCTAGATGGGCCAGGTGTTTGTGTCGGCCACTTGTGTCGCTTAGCTTAGCCATCCAGCGACCTCGGTGCAAATTTTAGGACTAAAAATAATATTGTGAGGTGTGAGGTGTCCAGAATAGACTGAAAATGAGTGGAAATTATGGTTATTGAGGTTAATAATACGATGGGATCAAAATGACCCCCAAATTCTATGATTTAAGCTGTTTTTTAGGGTTTTTTGTAAAAAAACACCCGAATCCGACAAAAAAAATTCGGTGAGGTTTTGCCAAAACGCGTTCGAACCCAAAACACGGCCACGGAACCGAACCCAAAACCAAAACAGAAAACCCGAAAAATTTCAGGTGCACATCCCTAGTTAGCACACAGTATAAATATTAGGCCATGCGAGCTGCAGCTTTCACCATGAGGGAGCTGCGGCTTTTAACAGCCATTATGGACTGCTGCGTAGGCCGTGCGGGACCATATATCCCTAATTCCAGGAATCGTGCGGCCTATGCGGCAGTCCGCAGAGCACTGCGGGTGAGGCTACGCACCAGGCGGGCCATTGTGCAACTTGAGCGGCGGTGATCCGACCTCTGCCGCCATCAGCCGTACTTGCTGGCGCAAGTGAGTAAGCCACATGAACAGTTGTTTGCGTTAGTGTGTATTTTCAAAAATAAATGCTTAACAATATTAGCAGAAATCTTCACACATAAATCCTGGAAGGTATGCATATAGACTGTGTGGGGGTAGTCCAGGCAGGACACACTAGGTAATGCAGTGGTAGGGACCCATGTGTAGGGGTGTGGCCAGTCTCTTTTGAGGTTATAGACAGACAACACTTTGGGTTTTGAAACTTGTTTAGAGTGCATGGACTGTGGCCATTCAGATATATATGCAGTAAACATTAGTAATGCTAGCATGTTAATAGCAAACAAATGGAGCTAAATAAATAGAGGCCAGCATAGGCAACGTTTACATATGTGTTCTGTCTAATGAAAGTGCACAAGCTATAGCATTATCCCTTGAGGTGCAGGTGGAGGGCCAAGGCACAGTGATTCATGCATGTATGTAAAATTCCATTAGTTGTGTTGCCACAAAAACAAAAACAATAAAAAGTAGTTTACAACAAGATAAAACATTCTGAAAAACAACTATAAAACATTTTAAATAAAAAAACACAATGGTAACATAACATATAATACTATAACATAAAATAAATGGGTTAAAATAGTATAGTAAACATAATTACATATTTGTGTGTTTCTATCTCTTTAGGGAGTGTACAAAGGCAGGCCACAGAAGCAGAGGGATCTGCACCATCTCCGCAACCCTCCCAAACAATCCTCCTCCCCTTCTCCACAACCCTTCCCCATCAAGCCTCTTCCCCCTCAAGAACGTGACCCCCATCAAGACTCCTCCCCCACTCAAGAACCCGACCCTCATCGAGACTCCGACCCCTATCAATCTTCATCCTCCACATCATCATCTTCCTCCACTCAAGCCCCTGACCTACCTCATACACTCTTCTCTTCCCCATCTCAAACACCCCCTCCCAATCCAAACATCCTGGAATTTCCAACACCTTCCCAATCCAATCCTTCTTCCCCCATCCAACTGCCAACACCCTTCCAAGACCCTTCCCCCATCCAAACTATCCCCCCTTTCAACACCCTTCCCCCATTCAAACTACCCACCCCATTCAACCCCCTTCCTCCATCCAAAGCTACCCAGGAGAGTGGGCAGCTGAGGCCCCTGAGGAGGTGGAAGGTGCTCTTCCGGCATCGGGGGAGAGTAAGTAATTTCGACAAAAGAAATGTATTTGTAAGCTATTTGAAATGTAGATACAACTACATGTTTTAAAAATGTGTCCCTGCAAATGCTGTGCTGAAACACATTCCAACATTCCCTGTCTCAGCTTAGGAATTAATGCATGCTATCGCTGAGTCAGGACATGCTTGGATATGCAGTTCCACAGCAGATGTAGAGATGCAGTCTGCAAGCCTGGGCCTACACCCGAAATGGTGAGGCCTGGCCACTCCAGATGTGGGTGAAGTACACATTCCAGCATGGCCTGCACCAGTTTTAGCATGGCTATTTAAAAAAAAAATTGCAGGCCATGCTGGTATGTATAGTTCATCAAGAGCTGGAGGGTCAAAAGTTCAACATCCCTAACCTAGGTATTGACTGGTTAAAATGTGCCTTGTGCCTTGCTTCTATATTGCGTAATGTGAGTAAATAATTTTGTATTGTTTACATTCATTACAGATGCTGCGTTTGGAGATCCCAGTGTGGGAATGTCTCAAATATTGGGCAGGATGGAGCACTACTGCCATGGCCTCCTGGATGAAATCCTGGCCTTGAAACAATTGTTTCACAAATTTTTTGTTTGTATATAAAAAAAAAAAAAAAAGATAAGCATGTTTTCAAAATAAAAAGTTCAAAATTGTTGTGTTGTGTTCTGTAAAAGGTAAATAGCATATATCTAGAGATGTTTCATCACTTGTAAAGGGTTAAAATGAAGATTGAGACATGAATAGTTAATCAACTACTAACCGACACTTAAAAACCAAAGGCTGTGACATGACAGTTAGGAGCTGATTGTTTGGTACTTTATCGCTCCCCATTTTAACACAGACTAAACCAAAAAGCATATATGGTAAACTGTGTAATGTACGTTATGTCAGTCAGGGATTACACACATTTAAATTATGTGGTATTGAACAAATAGGGCTACAAATATTTTAAAAGATATATATTTGAAGCCTTAATTGAGGATTGTTATTGTGCAATTAGGTTGCAAACACTTCATTTTTAAGACTTTGAACACTTAATTGGACAATCACATTACAAATCCTTAGCCTAATTGGTTTCTTAATTTAGAAAGGGATGGGATGAAATATTTACAAAAAAATAACAAGCACTGTGCGAATATTTGCAAACTAACGATATCATGTGCATGCCAACGAAGGAATAGCACATATATGACAGTCTCCGTGTTGATAGCGATGCATTTGGCACTCATGCGAAGCACAATAGTAAACACCCACTTTGTGCATTGCTGCACGGTCGTTTGCAGTTATATGTGGTAGTGATGAGCGGGTTCGGTTTCTCGGAAACCGAACCCCCCCGAACTTCACCCTTTTTACACGGGTCCGAGCCATACTCGGATTCTCCCGTATGGCTCGGGTAACCCGAGCGCGCCCGAACCTCATCATCCCGGATTTTCGCGAGATTCGGATTCTATATAAGCAGCCGCGCGTCGCCGCCATTTTCACTCGTGCATTGGAAATGTTAGGGAGAGGACGTGGCTGGCGTCCTCTCCGTTATTGTTGAACTTGATTGTGCTGTGCACTATTGCTTAATTGTGGGGAGGGCTGGGGAGCAGCTGTATAATATAGGAGGAGTACAGTGCAGAGTTTTGCTGATCAGTGACCACCAGTCATCCGTTCTCTGCCTGAAAAAAACGCTCCATATCTATGCTCACAGTGTGCTGCATATATCTGTGCTCACACTGCTTAATTGTGGGGACTGGGGAGCAGCTGTATTATATAGCAGGAGTACAGTGCAGAGTTTTGCTGACAGTGACCACCAGTATACGTTGTCTGCCTGAAAAACACTCCATATCTGTGCTCAGTGTCCTGCATTATTGTGGGGACTGGGGACCACCAGTATAATATTATATAGGAGGAGTACAGTGCAGAGTTTTGCTGACCAGTGACCACCAGTATATAATATATAGCATTACGGTACGGAAGGCCACTGCTGTACCTACCTCTGTGTCGTCATTAAGTATACTATCCATCTACATTCTATACCTGTGGTGCATTTTAGTTTTGCAGTTTGCTGACACAGTGACCACCAGTATACTATATATAATAGCAGTATGGAAGGCCACTGCTGTACCTACCTCTGTGTCGTCATTAAGTATACTATCCATCTACATTCTATACCTGTGGTGCGCCTCTTTTTTTCTTTGCATCATGTGCTGTTTGGGGACAATTTTTTTGAAGTGCCATCCTGTCTGACACTGCAGTGCCACTCCTAGATGGGCCAGGTGTTTGTGTCGGCCCCTTGTGTCGCTTAGCTTAGTCACACAGCGACCTTGGTGCGCCTCTTTTTTTCTTTGCATCATGTGCTGTTTGGGGACTATTTTTTTAAGTGCCATCCTGTCTGACACTGCAGTGCCACTCCTAGATGGGCCAGGTGTTTGTGTCGGCCACTTGTGTCGCTTAGCTTAGTCACACAGCGACCTTGGTGCGCCTCTTTTTTTCTTTGCATCATGTGCTGTTTGGGGACTATTTTTATGAAGTGCCATCCTGCCTGACACTGCAGTGCCACTCCTAGATGGGCCAGGTGTTTGTGTCGGCCACTTGTGTCGCTTCGCTTAGTCACACAGCGACCTTGGTGCGCCTCTTTTTTTCTTTGCATCATGTGCTGTTTGGGGACTATTTTTATGAAGTGCCATCCTGCCTGACACTGCAGTGCCACTCCTAGATGGGCCAGGTGTTTGTGTCGGCCCCTTGTGTCGCTTAGCTTAGTCACACAGCGACCTTGGTGCGCCTCTTTTTTTCTTTGCATCATGTGCTGTTTGGGGACAATTTTTTTGAAGTGCCATCCTGTCTGACACTGCAGTGCCACTCCTAGATGGGCCAGGTGTTTGTGTCGGCCACTTGCGTCGCTTAGCTTAGTCACACAGCGACCTTGCCACGCCTTTCTCAGCACACCTTGCTAAGGTTATCCGGCTCAGCAAGCAGCTCTACAAATTACCACGGGTTTGTACTACCCGCAAGCCGTCCACACCATCTATAGAGGCCGTAAGAGCAGCCGCGGATGTGTTTTCCCCGCTAGCCGTCTACACTAAATAACGGCTCTACACAGTGAATTGGCGACTCCCTCTCCTCTGCGGCATTCGCACCAGTGGGCACTGCAGGATACATCGCCGAGGACGCTCGGCTCTGGACCAGCCCACACAAAAAGAGGTACCAACGCTGTATTAATATTGGCTCAACCCGCCATTGGTGTTATGGGACATATATCCAACTGACCTCTCATTGCATCTCAAATATTCTACCTACGGTCATCCTCCTGAGTATACTTGTCACTCACTACTCTGAATACCAGCTGAATCTCATACGATGTGTGGACTTTTATTTAGAGAACCATTATAATCGTTATTCCTTTTAAATGGATACTTTTAAATGGATACTTTTATTTGAGGTGTGCTTTTTTTATAACATTTTATTGTTGCATCTTGATTATTAATCAATCATCTTACATTTATGGTTAATAAATTTATAGTATATACATCGGCTCTCATATCTTTTATTGCCCCCTTTTTTCCCCTGATATATTGCGCAGCTGATCCCTTTGTCCCACACAGCGACCTTGGTGCGCCTCTTTTTTTCTTTGCATCATGTGCTGTTTGGGGACTATTTTTTTGAAGTGCCATCTTGCCTGACACTGCAGTGCCACTCCTAGATGGGCCAGGTGTTTGTGTCGGTCACTTGTGTCGCTTAGCTTAGCCATCCAGCGACCTCGGTGCAAATTTTAGGACTAAAAATAATATTGTGAGGTGTTCAGAATAGACTGGAAATGAGTGGAAATTATGGTTATTGAGGTTAATAAAACTATGGGATCAAAATGACCCCCAAATTCTATGATTTAAGCTGTTTTTTAGGGTTTTTTGTAAAAAAACACCCGAATCCAAAACACACCCGAATCCGACAAAAAAATTTCGGTGAGGTTTTGCCAAAACGCGTCCGAATCCAAAACACTGCCGCGGAACCGAATCCAAAACCAAAACACAAAACCCGAAAAATGTCCGGTGCACATCACTAATATGTGGTGGGCATTTGCATTCGTGCGATGTGTTCGCTGCTGTGCGAATGCTGCTTGCATGCGCATCTGATAGCAATCAACTCAGAATGAGGGCACTTATCTCCGAAATAGACGTCATGGTAAGAACTTACCGTTGATAACGTGATTTCTCTTATGTCCACAGGTATCCACAGGATAACATTGGGATATGGTTGAGCGATAGCGGAAATGGCACCAACACGGTCACGAGCTTTCTGGCCTCCCAGGATGCATCGGGGCCTCACTATATAGTCCCGCCCACTGACTCAGTCAGATCAGTTCTTTCCACAGCGATTTAGGCAGGAGCATCAGGTAGAGACCTGTACAGGCGATAAGAACACACATGCACACCCTTCCATACAAGAAGGAAGAGGTTTAGTGATTGTCTAGATCCTCAAATCAGGTGCGTCAGGGTGGGATCCCTGTGGATATAAGAGAAATCACATTATCAACGGTAAGTTCTTACCATAACGTCTATTTCTCTGGCTGGGTCCACAGGATTATCCACAGGATAACATTGGGATTCCCAAAGCCAATTTTAGTGGTGGGGATGCTCCTGATTACACAGGAGGACCTTTCGCCCGAAGTCTGCTTCATGAGAGGCAAAAGTATCCAAGGCATAATGTCTGATGCATGTGTTTATGGAAGACCATGTGGCTACCCTACATATCTGTTCTGCTGAAGCACCCTGTTGTGCTGCCCATGAAGGACCTACCTTACGTGTAGAGTGTGCAGAGACATTAGATGGAGTAGGGAGATCTGCATGAGAATAAGCTTCTGATATTACCATTCGGAGCCATCTCGCCAGCGTCTGTTTACTAGCAGGCTATCCTCTTCTATGAAATCCGTAGAGGATGAAGAGAGAATCTGTTTTCCTGATAGCACTAGTACGATCTATGTAGATTCTTAAAGCTCGGACTACGACGCTTCTCCCGCAGATAGTCCCGATACCTGAAAAGCTGGGACTACAATCTCTTCATTCAGATGAAACTTTGAAACCACCTTCGGAAGATAACCAGATCTCGTTCTGAGAACTGCTCTGTCTGGAAAAAAACTTAGGAAAGGAGACTTACACGATAACGCTCCTAAATCTGACACTCTTCTGGCTGACGCCATTGCCAGTAAAAAAAAGTACTTTAGCCGTTAAACATTTAAGATCTGCTCTCTTAAGCGGTTCAAATAGAGGACCCTGGAGAAATTTCAGAACTAAATTCAAATCCCAGGCAGCTGCAGGAGGAACAAACGGAGGTTGAATATTCATCACTCCCTGAAAGAAAGTACGTACATCCTGTAAATCAGCAATCTTACGCTGAAACCATACAGTTAATGCTGATACTTGAACTCTCAAGGAAGCAACTTTCAAACCTTTATCTAATCCTGCTTGAAGGAAATCCAAAATCCTGGATACTTTAAAAGATCTTGGATTTAATTTTTTTCCAGTATACCAATGAATATAGGCTTGCCATATTCTATGATACACACGAGCTGAAGAAGGCTTTCTTGCTCTAAGCATAGTTTGGATTACTTGTTTCGAAAATCCTCTCGCCTCTAAGATAGAGGTTTCAACAGCCACGCCGTCAAAGACAGGCGATCCAGATGACTGTGGCAACAAGGACCCTGCATTAGCAGATCTGGACATTGAGGGAGCAGTATTGGTGCTTCCACGGACATCCTCAGTAGATCTGTGTACCAATGCCTTCTTGGCCAAGCTGGAGCTATTAAAATTACTGCTCCCTTTGCTTGCTTTATTTTTCTCACTACTCTGGGTAACAGAGATATTGGAGGGAACAGATACGCCAGATGAAATTTCCATTCTACTGACAGTGTGTCTACAAGGACCGCCCGGGATCCTTTGTTCTTGATCCATACTTCGGAACTTTGTTGTTTAGACGAGACGCCATGAGGTCTATCTCTGGTAGACCCCATCTGTTCACTAGTGTCTGGAACACTTCTGGGTGTAACGCCCACTCGGTTTCCTGAATGGTGTGTCAACTGAGAAAATCCGCTTCCCAGTTCAGTACACCTGGGACAAACACTGCTGACAATGCTGGGAGATGGAGTTCTGCCCATCTTATAATGGGAGTTACCTCCTCCATCAATCTTTTGCTGTGAGTCCCTCCTTGATGATTGAGGTACGCTACTGCTGTCGCATTGTCTGAGCGAATCTGGACCGGTCTTCCTTGCAGACTGTCCTTTGCCTGAACTCGAGCCAAGTAAATGGCCCTTATCTCCAACAGATTTATCAGCAGGCGACTTTCCCTTGTGGTCCATTTTCCCTAGAACCAAAGGCTTCCGAGTACCGCACCCCAGCCTTGCAGGCTGGCATCTGTTGTCAGGACTTGCCATTCTTTTATCCAAAAGGGTCTCCCTTTGTTTAAATGGTCTGTCTGTAGCCACCACGCTAGAAACCTTTTTACGTTTACTGGAAACTTTATCATCTGCTTTTTTATTGTCTGATGATTTCCGTTCCATTTGGTCAGAATAAGGTGCTGCAATGGTCTGGAGTGGAATTGCGCATAGTCCACCATGTCAAAGGTTGATACCATCAGACCCAACAGTCGCATTGCTGCATAGACTGACATTGTCTGGGCGTGCAACGCTTCCTGAGCCATGACCTGCACCTTGACTATCTTCTTCTCTGGTAAGAGAACTTTCTGTAGGTCTGAATCCAATATGGCCCCCAAATGAACCATCCGCTGTGACGGATTCAGAGACGACTTTTCCCAATTTATGAGCCACCCGTGTCTCTGTAAACAAACTATTGTCTGTTGAAGATGGCTCAAAAGTAAATCTTGCAAATGTGCTAAGATTAACAGGTCGTCGAGGTATGGGAATATTCTTATCCCCTGTCTGCGCAGACAAGCTGCCATAACCACCATGATCTTGGTAAACACTCTGGGTGCGGTTGCTAGCCCGAAGGGCAAAGCTTGGAACTGAAAAAGTTCCTGGAGGATGGCAAACCTGAGGTAACACTGATGAGACAGTGCTATAGGCACATGTAGGTAAGCATCCCGTACATCCAGAGATACCATGTAATCTCCCGGTTCCATGGCCAACATTATGGAGCATAACGTCTCCATGTGGAACTTCGGGATCCAAATGTATTTGTTCAACATTTTCAGGTTGAGAATTGGTCGATATGACCCATTTGATTTCTGGATCAGAAATAGATTGGAGTAAAACCCCTGTCCCCTTTGTGATGGAGGTACTGGGACAATCATACCTGACTGCAGTAATTTTTGGACTGCTTCTTGCAGGGCATTGGCCTTCGACTCTATACGAGACGGGCTGGTGCAAAAAAATCTTTGAGGGGGCTGCCTCCTGAATGGGAACCCATACCCCTGAGATACCACCTTCTGCACCCAAGCATCTGTTGTTGACTGTTGCCATATGTGTGCAAAATGAAGGAGTCGGCCCCCAACCCTGGAATCCTTTAGGCCAGGCCTGGCCAACCTGTGGCTCTCCAGCTGTTGCAAAACTACAAGTCCCATCATGCTTTGCCACAGTTTTGCTATTAAGGAATGGTAAAACTGTGGCAGGGCATGCTGGGATGTGTAGTTTCACAACATCTGGAGAGCCACAGGTTGGCCAGGCCTGCTTTAGGCGGAGGCCCGTCTCTTCAGGCTGATGGTTTCTGTTCAGGCTTGGAAGCTGGCTTTTTGCTAGCCCACTGCTTCTTACCCTTGGTTTTGAACTGGGGTTGCTTAGACTCCTCTTTAGCTTTCACTTTGCTTTGCCAACGAAATGAGCGAAACTTTGAACCCTTAGACTTAGGGTTATAAGTAGCCGGAAATCTGACCTTCTATGACTCAGCCTCTGATTCTAGGATATCAGATAATGGTTTCCCAAACAATATATTACCAATGAAAGGCAATGCTTCCAATTCTTTCTTGGACTCCGCATCTGCCTTCCAGGTACGTAGCCAAACTGCTCTGCGAGCGGCTACTGTCAAGGCTGAAGCTTTAGAAGCAACTGTACCCATATCAATTGCTGCTTCTTCCAAGTATTGGGCAGATTGTCTTACATGGCTTAAATGATACTCTTGCTCCCTAGTAGGAGAAGAGATGTCACTCTCTAGTTCCTCTATCAATTCGCCCATTGCCTTTGCTACCCAGGCCGAAGCCATAGCAGGTCTTACCGCTGCTCCTACTAGAGAAAATACATTTTTCATAAAGCTATCTACTCTTCTGTCTGTGACATCATTTAGTGAGGTAGATGACAGTGGTAAAGCAGATTTATGCACAAGTCGCAGTACATGTGCATCTATGTTTGGAGGAACTTCTTTTCGAACAATCCGCAGCTGGAAATGGATAATAAGAATTCCATCTTTTTTTCGGAATCTTATATTTCTTACTGGGCGTCGCCCAAGACTCATCCATCATTTCCGTCAGCTCATCTGATGCTGGGAATTCAGTTTTCACTGATTTTGTTCGTTTAAACACAGGTGCTTTAGATTTTAACACTGTCTTGGCTGGCTCTTCCAAAGAGAGAACAGCCTTCACAGCATTAATAAGTTCAGCTACATCCTCTGAACTAAAACTCTGCGACTGATCATCATACGGAGTATTTGAATATACTGTATCATCATCTGTTGTATCATCTTGTGTAGTCTGCCACATAGACACATCTGTCTTAGTCTTACCTGTCCCTTGGTTGCTTGTAGAGGCTACTGGAACCAAGCCGTACAAAGGGAGCTGCATGTATGGGTTAATAGTGTAACCTAACCCCTGAGGGGGTGCTACCGGAGTTAACCTGTCCGCTATTGAAGATAAAGTCTTTGCGAATATATTCCATGGTGGCTCTGTTGGTGGTTGAACCAACTCCTGTTTTTTACTTTGCTGAAAAGCAAAACAGTTCACACACAAGCCCTCATAAGTGACCAATTGGTCCATACCAATTAACCCTGTCTTACAAGATAAGCATGTTAGGGATGTAGGAGTGCTTGATAAATTCTCCTCGTCACTTTTGCCGCTCACAGACATGGTAATAATCTGTAATGACTACACAATTTGTGACTGAAAATCACCTATATATGAGTATATAGAAGTGAGATCAATCTGACCACAGTGCACCTGAATTGAGGGTCAGAACAGGACATACGTTACATAGAAAAGTCAGCACACATACTAGCAGTCAGTCACATGTTAAAGCATTAGACATTGCTATATGAGAATACAACCCCCATTACAACTTATAAATAAGTAGGAAAATTGTACTTCTGTTTTTAACTGGTTCTTTTTCAACATAACATGCAGAAAACACAGTAATATACAGATCTCATATGCAATAGGTATTAAAAAATTAACAATTCATACTAACAAGTAGAGAGAATTTTTAGTACTGTATACCCTTCCTCTGTAGAGCGGGATATAGGGAGACTCACCACACTTCCATATCCAAGCAAATGCGCTTGTAAGACGCTGAGTAGATTCAGACGCTACTGATGTACACTACCGCTCCTGATAACGGACACAGTCGCTTACTGACGGACACAGACGCTCAGCAACATCCCTGTGTATGCAGAAGCTAAGGCCTGCGACTCGGTCTAGGCGGGATCTCTAGTGTACACAACCGCAGCGTCTAAGCTGCGACCGAGTACCCTCGTGGTAGCGTTTGAGACAGAAGTGAGGTCATTCAGTTCATGGACGGGAGACGCGCGGAAACTGGTCATGAACTCGGAGGCGGGGCGGCCAGGAGAGCGTCTGAATCCCCCTGTTGACTTAAACTCTAAGGATCGCGGCCTCTACCTAGTCCTGGCGCCTATGATCCCTGGAGCGTAGCGCTGTCGCCCTTGAGATGTTCGGCGCATCAACACAGTGTTTGTAGTCTCCACCAATACAGTGTAGCTGTGTCCGGACCCCCCTAGTAAGATAAAATCCATAGACTTACCGTCCCCCCATGCTCCGGCCACAGCCTGGTTACGTCTGCAGGACCTGCTAGAACATCCGACACAGATGCCCGTCGAGACAGAACTATTACCGTGAAGGTAAGCGTTGTTGCGACTCGGTGGGGAGTTGTTGGAGCGACTCTTTCTAGTATGCGTTTAAGACGCTGTTAGAAAAAGTCGCTCAAAAAATACAGTAAGTCTATAAAAATAAAATAATAAAAGCTTGAGGCTGCTTTATTCACAGCAGCCCTGTGACCATGCGGCTTCCTGCCGCACCAAGAAAAAAACTGATCTGACTGAGTCAGTGGGCGGGACTATATGGTGAGGCCCCGATGCATCCTGGGAGGCCAGAAAGCTCGTGACCGTGTTGGTGCCATTTCCGCTGTCGCTCAACCATATCCCAATGTTATCCTGTGGACCCAGCCAGAGAAATCCCGGATTTCTCTGTTATGGTGGCTACAATTTTCTCACCTGGTAGAGGGCAGGAGTTTCAACATCCATTCGTGGATTCTTCTGACAACGGATGCCAGCCCCTGCGGTTGGGGGGCTGTGACCCAAGGGGCCCACTTCCAGGGGACGTGGTCGAGACAGGAATCTGTTCTGCCGATAAACATCCTGGAACGCAGGGCAATTTACAATGCCCTTCTGCAGGCTTCTCATCTACTGAAGGAACAGGCAATCCAGGTTCAGTCAAACAACGCCACGGCGGTGGCGTACATAAACCAACAAGGGGGAACAAGAAAGAGTGGCAATGCAAGAGGTGTCAAAAATCCTTCTCTGGGTGGAGGCCAATGCAAGGGCCATCTCAGCCATATTCATTCCAGGAGTGGACAACTGGCAAGCGAACTTCCTCAACAGGCATGACCTCCATCCGGGGGAATGGGGCCTACATCCCCAGGTGTTTCAACAGTTAATTCGCGAGTGGGGCTGTCTGCAGATAGATCTGATGGCTTCTCGTCTCAACAAGAAGCTATGTCGTTACTGTTCCAGAACACGAGATCCACAGGCTGTTGCAGTATATGCACTGACAACCCCGTGGATGTACCAATTTGGTTATCTGATCCCTCCTCTACCGCTAATCCCAAGGATTCTCAAAAGACTAAGAAGGAAAAGCGATCAGGCAATTCTAATTGCCCCAGATTGGCCTCGACAGGCGTGGTACTTGGACCTCCTAACCATGGCTCTGGAGGATCCCTGGCCTCTGCCGCTACAAAACGATCTTCAGCAAGGCATGTTCATTTATCCAGACTTACAGCAGCTGCGTTTGATGGCTTGGAAGTTGAGAGAAATTCTAGCTAGAAAGGGTCCCTCCCCTTCCCTCTTGAGTCATTTCCACCATGGTCCAGGCCAGGAAGATGGCTACGTCAAAACATTATCATATCTGGAAAAAGTAAGTTTCCTGGTGTGAAGGTAGAAAGGTTTCTGCCATGGAATTTAGAATTGGTCGTTTTCTACTTTTCCTGCAAGCGGGAGTGGATATGGGCCATCAAAGTCCAGAGTTCTGCACTCTCTATTTTCTTCCAGAAACAACTTGCCATGTTGCCTGAAGTACAGACTTTCCTAAAGGGAGTTCATCTGCAACCACCCTTTGTGCCTCCCACGGCTCCGTGGGACCTCAATGTGGTTCTCTCCTTTCTTTAATCAGATTGGTTTGAACCCTTACAGAGGGTGGAGTTGAAATTTCTCACCTGGAAGACGGTGATGTTATTAGCATTGGTGTCTGCCAGATGTGTCTCTGAATTGGGGGCCTTATCCTGTAGAAGCCCTTATTTGATATTTCAGTGGTGTCAGCTTTTCATGTGAATCAACCTATAGTGGTTCCAGTTTTGTCTGATGCTTCCGTTGGTCCTGAGTCCTTGGATGTGGTCAGAGCTCTGAAGATTTATGGCAAAAGGACGGCCCATCATCGGAAATCTGACTCGCTGTTTGTCCTTTATGATGCCTCCAAGATTGCTCGGCCGGCTTCTAAGCAATATATTGCTCACTGGCTCAGGTTGACCATTCCACAGGTCTATATTTCGGCGGCTCTGCCCTTACCAAAGTCTTTTCAGACCCACTCGACAAGGTCGGTGAGGTCTTCCTGGGCGGCTGCCCGGGATGTATTGGCCTTACAGTTGTGCCGCTCTGCAACTTGGTATGGTTCGAACACGTTTGTTAAATTCTATAGGTTCGATACTTTGGCCAAGGATGACTTCCGTTTGGTCAGGCGGTTTTATAGGGGTCTCAGCACTCTCCCACCCATTTTGGAGCTTTGGGACTTCCCCATGGTATTAAAGTACAAGTCCCCAGTATCCACTAGGACGTAAGAGAAAATAGGAATTTAATACCTACCCGTATTTCCTTTTCTCCTAGTCCATAGTGTATACGGGGCGCCTGCCTCGGTGCTTCAATCCTGCTTACCTGTGTAAGTGTTTGTTTGGACCAGCGTTGCGGTCCCTTAGGTTGATGTTATCCTCTGTTCCTGGTTAGCGCCCTCCTTCCATTTATGGTTGTGTGTTGGTTTGTTGCCTCACCGCTGTTGTATTGTTTCTTCTCTCATATTTTGTCCGTCTCCTCAGGCAGTTTTCCTAGACTGAGTCTGGTAGGAAGGGCACAGAGGGGAAGAGACAGCACACACTAAAAGTTTTAAAGTGCTAGGCTCCAGTGGACCCGATCTATACCCCATGGTACTAAAGTACAAGACCCCAGTATCCACTACGGACTAGGCAAAAAGGAATTACCGGTAGGTATTAAATTCCTATTTTCGCCCATGCCGTTTCACTTTTTTTTTCTTGTCGAATTGGCATGGGTGAAAATTGCGACAAAAATGCCCATGAATTCGCCAAAATGTGTATCAGTGGCAAATTCACGATACATGTGGTTTTTACCAGTGACTGATATTTCGACCAGTCAAAAAAATAGCACGGGCATTGAATAGGTCGAATGTAAATTTAAAAACGGGCGAAAAGTTCACTTTTTTGAGTGGTTGAAAAAAAACGTCACTAATTACATACCCCCTATGTTTTCTGAGAAATCTTACAACCCTAGGATGCAACTGGGAGCCCAGCAGAGGTACACAGGATGGGCCACTGCACACTTTCAATGATGATGTTATATAGAGTGAGCCAATTCAGTTCAAGAAATTGTACTAATTGCCTTTTCAGAAATTGTTTGAGATGCCCCCTCTGCATTCTCCAGAATTCTCATGTGTCTAATATTGTTGCATATGTGTTCTCAAAATCTTCTGTTCAGGCCACCATATTATCTTCTTAACATTTCAGGCTTTTGTAGGAGAAAGTAGGCTTTTAAGCTATAAATGTGACTTTGATAGTCTCATACTTTGGAGGAGCACACCTAAGATCAGGGCAGCAACTATGGAGGATATACACTGCTCAAAAAAATAAAGGGAACACTAAAATAACACATCCTAGATCTGAATGAATGAAATATTCGTATTAAATACTTTGTTCTTTACATAGTTGAATGTGCTGACCACAAAATCACACAAAAATTATCAATGGAAATCAAATTTATTAACCCATGCAGGTCTGGATTTGGAGTCACCCTCAAAATTAAAGTGGAAAGACACACTACAGGCTGATCCAACTTTGATGTAATGTCCTTAAAACAAGTCAAAATGAGGCTCAATAGTGTGTGTGGCCTCCACGTGCCTGTATGACCTCCCTACAACCCACACAAGTGGCTCAGGTAGTGCAGCTCATCCAGGATGGCACATCAATGCGAGCTATGGCAAGAAGGTTTGCTGTGTCCGTCAGCGTAGTGTCCAGAGCATGGAGGCGCTACCAGGAGACAGGCCAGTACATCAGGAGACGTGGAGGAGGCCAACAACCCAGCAGCAGGACCGCTACCTCCGCCTTTGTGCAAGGAGGAACAGGAGGAGCACTGCCAGAGCCCTGCAAAATGACCGCCAGCAAGCCACAAATGTGCATGTGTCTACTCAAATGATCAGAAACAGACTCCATGAGGGTGGTATGAGGGCCCGACGCCCACAGGTGGGGGTTGTGCTTACAGCCCAACACCGTGCAGGACATTTGGCATTTGCCAGAGAACACCAAGATTGGCAAATTCACCACTGGCGCCCTGTGCTCTTCACAGATGAAAGCAGGTTCTCACTGAGCACATGTGACAGATGTGACAGAGTCTGGAGACGCCAAGGAGAACGTTCTGCTGCCTGCAACATCCTCCAGCATGACCGGTTTGGCAGTGGGTCGGTAATGGTGTGGGGTGGCATTTCTTTGGGGGGCCACACAGCCCTCCATGTGCTCGCCAGAGGTAGCCCGACTGCCATTAGGTACCGAGATGAGAGCCTCAGACCCCTTGTGAGACCATATACTGGTGCGGTTGGCCTTGGGTTCCTCCTAATGCAAGACAATGCTAGACCTCGTGTGGCTGGAATGTGTCAGCAGTTCCTGCAAGACGAAGGCATTGATGCTATGGACTGGCCCGCCCGTTCCCCAGACCTGAATCCAATTGAGCACATCTGGGACATCATGTCTCGCTCAATCCACCAATGCCACGTTGCACCATAGACTGTCCAGGAGCTGGCGGATGCTTTAGTCCAGGTCTGGGAGGAGATCCCTCAGGAGACCATCCGCCACCTCATCAGGAGCATGCCCAGGCATTGTAGGGAGGTCATACAGGCACGTGGAGGCCACACACACTACTGAGCCTCATTTTGACTTGTTTTAAAGGACATTACATCAAAGTTGGATCAGCCTGTAGTGTGTTTTTCCACTTTAATTTTGAGGGTGACTCCAAATCCAGACCTCCATGGGTTAATAAATTTGATTTCCATTAACAATTTTTGTGTGATTTTGTTGTCCACACATTCAACTATGTAAAGAACAAAGTATTTAAAAAGAATATTTCATTCATTCAGATCTAGGAGGTGTTATTTTAGTGTTCCCTTTATTTTTTTGAGCAGTGTAGTTTTGGCCCTGATAAAAAGGTAACTTAGGTAAATATCTCTTATCGTCAGCCAAAAGCAGGTAAGATTCTATCACTAACGATTTCCAACATTGGAGTCTATTAGGGACTGCTGTCTAGTTGGAGCGATGGCAGTTTCAGACTTTAGGTCGAATCTGGATTCGACTTATTCAATGGGGCTGCCATTTTTCCGACTTGTCGGATAACATGTGGATCGGCAGATTAGCCGCTGATCCATGCGTTTTGACGGATTTGCGGCCAAATAAGTCAGGTTTCAGTCCAGTTTTCTTAAATGTCAATCGAACTTTGGATCCAATCTTGTCAGATTTGGCCTCAAATTGAACACTGAACGGTCAGAAAGGATTCAACATCAATTGAATAGACCCCATAGTTGGAAATTCCACTGGATAAGGCTATAAATGGCTTATACTGGAGATAAAGGCAACTTGCTAATGTGGGAGACTGATCCCCACCGAGAGATACCACCATTATACAATTGCGTGTATCTTGTTTAGGCCTGGCCAACCTGTGGCTCTCCAGCTGTACTGAAACAACATGTCCCAGCATGCCCTGCTACAATTTTGCCATTAGGGAATGCCAAAACTGTGATTGCATGCTGGGATGTGTAGTTTCACAACAGCTGGAGAGCCACAGGTTGACCAGCCCTGATCTAGTTTGTCTACAAGCATACCTGTGCCATCTTTGATGCCTCTGAAGAGGTGTACAAACTAATTTTAGCTGGCAGTTGTGCATAAAGAGTGGGCATTATGGATGTTTGTACATATGTGTGTGGCTACGGTTCTAGGCCCTGTGCAACATACTCCTTTACAGCAGAGAGATCAATCACCCCTTTTCACATCAGATGTTCTAAAACATCTGCCCTACTCTGCCATTCATGTAAATACAAGAACCGTAGAATACTACTTACTTTATTACAAATGCATCTTTTAATAATCTGCTTGAAATGGCTATTGTAGTGTTTGGAAAGCAAAAGCTTTTATATGACCTTGGTGTTCATAGCCTTAAGATAAACATGCAGAAAAAAAAAAATAAAAGCTTTCAAAGTCAACAACTTGTTTTAATACAATATTTTCACTGCAAAAATAATGACATTTACATCTTCTTGCTTAACAATATCTGTGGTTGGAAGTTTCTGGAGACAATCATGGGGATATTTTTGGGTGCCTGTTACGTGCAATGCCACCGAGAGATAAAATTAAGTGCAAACACTTCACGGAAAAGGAACCAATAGAATACTTTGTAAACCTGTATCAAAGAAAACATGAAGGTGCAATACGCACTAACAACTTTGGGCAAAGGAAGCTAAAACTGGAAATAAAGGTTTGACACGAAGTTAAAATTAGTATTTTTTTCCCTCCCATTTTCAGCAATGTTCAGTCTATCAGAGCTGCTTAGAATACAGGATGGGTTTTTCAAACTGTGCATACTCCACAATTGTTGATTCTATTCTGCACATCTGCCAAATCATCACCTTACAGTCAGATGTACTTGTAGGACTTTGCTATGCAACATGTTACAGCCACCCCTTTCTCCAAGAGGGTTTAAGCAGCAGAAGTCACAGTCCACACCAAAGTGCATAAAGCACCCCATTTGGTTTGGTTGTATCACAAGTAGCACTGGCTTCTTAAAGTCTCCTGGCTGCCTCCCTAATCTCAGTGCGGAGCTTCCTACAGCTCTTCGTGAACTCGCTCTGCCTCCTCTTCAGTCTTCAGTTTCAGCTCATCCGCTGTGATCTTATTATCTTTGTTGCGGTCCTGGTTAATGAACATATCTGCAATAGACTTCTCGCGATCTACTCCTGGTAGAAACCGACCCTTTCCTTCATCTACCTGAGCCTTCAGGAAAGTGGAAAACTGGAAAAACAAAAAATGGACAACTTTACTAATTTTGTGCAATACAACATGGCATTTATTACAGATTTCTCTAACGTCCTAAGTGGATGCTGGGGACTCCGTCAGGACCATGGGGTTTAGCGGCTCCGCAGGAGACAGGGCACAATAATAAAAGCTTTAGGATCAGGTGGTGTGCACTGGCTCCTCCCCCTATGACCCTCCTCCAAGCCTCTGTTAGATTTTTGTGCCCGGCCGAGAAGGGTGCAATCTAGGTGGCTCTCCTGAGCTGCTTAGAATAAAAGTTTAAGTTAGGTTTTTTATTTTCAGTGAGTCCTGCTGGCAACAGGCTCACTGCTACGAGGGACTTAGGGGAGAGAAGTAAACTCACCTGCGTGCAGGATGGATTTGCTTCTTAGGCTACTGGACACCATTAGCTCCAGAGGGAGTCGGAACACAGGTCTCACCCTGGGGTTCGTCCCGGAGCCGTGCCGCCGACCCCCCTTGCAGATGCCGAAGTTGAAGAGGTCCAGAGGTCCAGAAACAGGCGGCAGAAGACTTTCAGTCTTCATAAGGTAGCGCACAGCACTGCAGCTGTGCGCCATTGTTGTCAGCACACTTCATACCAGCAGTCACTGAGGGTGCAGGGCGCTGGGGGGGGCGCCCTGGGCAGCAATGTATTATACCTTTTTTATGGCTAAAATACATCACATATAGCCCTTGAGGCTATATGGATGTATTTAACCCCTGCCAGATCTCACAAACTCCGGGAGAAGAGCCCGCCGTTTTAGGGGGCGGGGCCTATTCTCCTCAGCACACGGCGCCATTTTCCTGCTCAGCTCTGCTGTGAGGAAGGCTCCCAGGCTCTCCCCTGCACTGCACTACAGAAACAGGGTTAAAACAGAGAGGGGGGGCACTTATTTGGCGATATGATTACATATGTGAAAATGCTATAAGGGAAAACACTTGTATAAGGGGTTGTCCCTGTATAATTATAGCGTTTTTGGTGTGTGCTGGCAAACTCTCCCTCTGTCTCCCCAAAGGGCTAGTGGGGTCCTGTCCTCTATCAGAGCATTCCCTGTGTGTGTGCTGTGTGTCGGTACGTGTGTGTCGACATGTAGGAGGACGATGTTGGTGAGGAGGCGGAGCAAATCACCAATACAGGCAATGTCACTCTCTAGGGAGTCGACACCGGAATGGATGGCTTATTTAGGAATCACGTGATAATGTCAACACGATGCAAGGTCGGTTGACGACATGAGACGGCCGGCAAACAAATTAGTACCTGTCCAGGCGTCTCAGACACCGTCAGGGGCTTGTAAAAACGCCCATTTACCTCAGTTGGTCGACACAGACACGGACACTGACTTCAGTGTCGACGGTGAAGAAACAAACGTATTTTCCTTTAGGGCCACACGTTACATGTTAAGGGCAATGAAGGAGGTGTTACATATTTCTGATACTACAAGTACCACAAATAAGGGTATTATGTAGGGTGGGAATAATCTACTTGTAGTTTTTACTGAATCAGATAAATTAAAGTGTGTGATGATACGTGGGTTTCCTCCGATAGAAAATTATTGGAGGTATACCCTTTCCCGCCAGAAGTGAGGGCGAGTTGGGAAACACACCTTAGGGTGGATAAGGCGCTCACACGCTTATAAAAACAAGTGGCGTTACCGTCTCCAGATACGGCCGCCCTCAAGGAGCCAGCTGATAGGAAGCTGAAAAATATCCTAAAAAGTATATACACACACATACTGGTGTTATACTACGACCAGCAATCGCCTCAGCCTGGATGTGCAGCGCTGGGGGGGCTTGGTCGGATTTCCTGACTGAAAATATTGATACCCTTGACAGGAACAATATTTTATTGACTATAGAGCATTTTAAGGATGCATTTCTATATATGCGAGATGCGCAGAGGGATATTTGCATTCTGGCATCAAGAGTAAATGTGATGTCCATATCTGCCAGACGACACGACAGTGGTCAGGTGATGCAGATTCCAGACGGCACATGGAAGTATTGCCGTATAAAGGGGCGGTCCATCGGACCTGGTGGCCATGGCAACAGCTGAAAAATCCACTTTTGTTACCCCAAGTCACATCTCAGCAGAAAAGGACACAGTCTTTTCAGTCTCAGTCCTTTCGTACCCATAAAGGCAGGCGGGCAAAAGGCCAGTCATATCTGCCCAGGGTTAGAGGAAAGGGAAGAAGACTGCAGCAGGCAGCCCATTCCCAGGAACAGAAGTCCTCCACAGCTTCTGCCAAGTCCGCAGCATGACGCTGGGGCCATACAAGCGGACTCAGGTGCGGTGGGGGGGTCATCTCAAGAGTTTCAGCACGCAGTGGGCTCACTCGCAAGTGGACTCCTGGATCCTACACGTAGTATCCCAGGTGTACATTGGAAATTCGAGACGTCTTCCCCTCACAAGTTCCTGAAGTCTGCTTTACCAACGTCTCCCTCCGACAGGGAGGCAGTATTGGGAAAAAATTCACAGGCTGTATTCCCAGCAGGTGATAATCAAAGTACCCCTCCTACAACAAGGGAAGGGGTATTATTCCACACTATATTGTGGTACTGAAGCCAAACGGCTCGGTGAGATCTAAAAGATTTGAACAATTACATACAAGGGTTCAAATCAAGATGGAGTCACTCAGAGCAGTGATAGCGAACCAGGACGATATGGTGTCACTGGATATCAGGGACGCTTACCTACATGTCCAAATTTTGCCCTTCTCACCAAGGGTATCTCAGGTTCGTGGTACAGAACTGTCACTATCAGTTCAGACGCTGCCGTTTGGATTGTCCACGGCACCCCGGGTCTTTACCATGGTAATGGCCGAAATGATGATTCTTCCTAAAAGAAATATGGACGCTTTCCTGATAAGGGCAAGGTCCAGAGAACAGTTGGCGGTCGGAGTAGCACTATCTCAAGTAGTTCTACGACAGCACGAGTGGATTCTAAATATTCCAAAATGGCAGCTTTTTCCGACGACACGTCTAATGTTCCTAGGAATGATTCTGGACACAGTCCAGAAAAGGATGTTTTCTCCCGGAGAAGAAGGCCAGGGAGTTATCCGAGCTAGTCAGGAACCTCCTAAAACCAGGAAAAGTATCAGTGCATCATTGCACAAGGGTCCTGTGAAAAATGGTGGTTTCTTACAAAGCGATCCCATTCGGTAGATTTCACGCAAGAACCTTTCAGTGGAATCTGCTGGGAAAATGGTCCGGATCGCATCTTCAGATGCATCAGCGGATAACCCTGTCTCCAAGGACAAGGGTGTTTTCTTCTGCGGTGGCTGCAGAGTGCTCATCTATGAAAGGGCCGCAGATTCGACATTCAGGACTGGGTCCTGGTGACCACGGATGCCAGCCTGAGTGGCTGGGGAGCAGTCACACAAGGAAAAAATTTCCAGGGAGTGTGATCAAGTCTGGAGACTTCTCTCCACATAAATATACTGGAGCTAAGGGCAATTTACAAGGCTCTAAGCTTAGCAAGACCTCTGCTTCAAGGTCAGCCGGTATTGATCCAGTGGGACAACATCACGGCAGTCGCCCACGTAAACAGACAGGGCGGCACATGAAGCAGGAGGGAAATGGCAGAAACTGCAAGGATTCTTCGCTGGGCGAAAAATCATGTGATAACACTCTCAGCAGTGTTAATTCCGGGAGTGGAAAACTGGGAAGCAGACTTCCTCAGCAGGCATAACCTCCACCCGGGAGAGTGGGGACTTCAGCGGGAAGTCTTCCACATGATTGTAAACCGTTGGGAAAAACCAAAAGGTGGACATGATGGCGTCCCACCTGAACAAAAAACTAGACAAATATTGCGCCAGGTCAAGGGACCCTCAGGCAATAGCGGTGGACGCTCTGGTAACACTGTGGGTGTACCAGTCAGGGTATGTGTTCCCTCCTATGCATCTCATACCAAAAGTACTGAGAATCATAAGAAGGAGATGAGTAAGAACGATACTCGTAGTTCCGGATGGGTCAAGAAGGACTTGGTACCCGGAACTTCAAGAGATGCTCACGGAAGAACCGGGGCCTCTACCTTTAAGAGAGGACCTGCTCCAGCAGGGGCCTTGTCTGTTCCAAGACTTACCGCGGCTGCGTTTGACGGCATGGCAGTTGAACGCCGGATCCAGAAAGGGCATTCCAGATGAAGTCATCCCTACCCTGGTCGAAGCCAGGAAGGATGTAACCGCAAAACATTTTCACCGCATTTGGCGAAAATATGTTGCGTGGTGTGAGGCCAAGAAGGTCCCTACAGAGGAATTCCAACTGGGTCGTTTCCTACATTTCCTGAAAACAGGACTGTCTATGGGCCTAAAATGAGGGTCCATTAAGGTTCAAATTTCGACCCTGTCGAATTTCTTCCAGAAAGAACTGGCTTCAGTGCCTGAAGTTCAGACGTTTGTAAAAGGGGTACTGCATATACAGCCTCCTTTTGTGCCCCCAGTGGCACCTTGGGATCTCAATGTTGTTTTGAGTTTCCTAAAGTCACATTGGTTTGATCCACTCACCACTGTGGAATTAAAATATTTCACATGGAAGGTGAAGATTCTATTAGCCCTGGCTTCAGCCAGGCGTGTGTCAGAATGGGCGGCTTTATCATTTAAAAGCCCTTACTTAATTTTTCATTCTGACAGGGCAGAATTGAGGTCTCGTCCTCAATTTCTCCTTAAGGTGTTTTCTGTTTTTCACATGAACCAACCTATTGTGGTACCTGCGGCTACTAGGGACTTGGAGGACTCCAAGTTACTTGACGTTGTCAGGGCCCTGAAAATATATGTTTCCAGGACGACTGGAGTCAGAAAATCTGACTCGCTGTTTAGCCTGTATGCACCCAACAAGATGGGTGTTCCTGCTTCTAAGCAGACGATTGCTCGCTGGATTTGTAGTACAATTCAGCTTGCACATTCTGTGGCAGGCTTGCCACAGCCAAAATCAGTAAAAGCCCATTCCACAAGGAAGTGGGCTCATCTTGGGCGGCTGCCCGAGGGGTCTCGGCTTTACAACTTTGCCGAGCTGCTACTTGGTCAGGGGCACACCCTGACTGAGGAGGACCTGGAGTTCTCTCATTCGGTGCTGCAGAGTCATCCGCACTCTCCCGCCCGTTTGGGAGCTTTGGTATAATCCCCATGGTCCTGACGGAGTCCCCAGCATCCACTTAGGACGTTAGAGAAAATAAGAATTTACTTACCGATAATTCTATTTCTCGTAGTCCGTAGTGGATGCTGGGCGCCCATCCCAAGTGCGGATTGTCTGCAATACTTGTACATAGTTATTGTTACAAAAATCGGGTTATTCTTGTTGTGAGCCATCTTTTCAGAGGCTCCTTCGTTGTTATCATACTGTTAACTGGGTTCAGATCACAGGTTGTACGGTGTGATTGGTGTGGCTGGTATGAGTCTTACCCGGGATTCAATATCCTTCCTTATTATGCACGCTCGTCCGGGCACAGTATCCTAACTGAGGCTTGGAGGAGGGTCATAGGGGGAGGAGCCAGTGCACACCACCTGATCCTAAAGCTTTTATTATTGTGCCCTGTCTCCTGCGGAGCCGCTAAACCCCATGGTCCTGACGGAGTCCCCAGCATCCACTACGGACTACGAGAAATAGAATTATCGGTAAGTAAATTCTTATTTTTACAGTGCATGTTTCCAGCTGTGTTTTATTCCCTTTTCACTTCTGGGCACTTTGTGAACTAGACAATGGCCCTAACTGTGTGTAGTTTGTATAGTCTCCACATGCTTGAGTGTGTTTCATCCAGGTACTCAGATTTCCTCCCACAATGCAAAAATATACTGGAAGGTTAATTGGCTCTCCACCAAAAAAAAGTAAATAAAATTAACCCTATTGTGTATTTGCATGCACACGTATTCAGGGTAGACGATGTTGCCCGTCAGACCTGCATGCAGGTCCAACGGTGGATGATCCTGGTGACGCATGGGAGCTTGCATAGTCAATGACATAGTGCATAAACACTAGATGATATTGTGAACGATGTATCAGAATTGGGCACATCGTCCACGATATATCATTTAGTGTGTACCCGGCTTTACAGTGACAGAGGATGCACCAGAAAATCTGAACACTTGAGTGCAGTGAGTTGGTTTCTACATGTGTTAAATGCCCCGAAACCATTTCAGATCTGGGTGTCATTCTCCTTTAAGGTTTGCAGAAGAGTCAATTGAAGAGCGTTGTGGAAGAATTGAAAGTGTGAACGTGATGGGTGACAAAACTTTGATAAAATTATAATGGTACCCCAGACATGAACATACATATGATCGACATGCATCAGACCAAACTAATCAGTGTTACTGAGCCTAACATTTTTCAGAATAACATTCTTGCTTATTTTTGTTAGACACTTTCTCAGCTTGAACAATTACTGAGGGTCTTATAAACTTAAAAATTTATTAATTTAATACAGATGAATGCTTCTAAACATCCCACTTAACTGACTGTTCTAGAGTATCCTGTTCCAGGTGGGAACTTAATAGCACTGTGGTCAGAGGCATATTAATGGAAGAGGGGGCCCCATGTAAGACTTCGTATTGGCCCCCTCCTGTCTACTGCGCCATAGACTCTGGCTCTACTGCGCATGTGCAGGTCTTCGCAAATATGGTACCAGCCACGTTCCAGCAACTAAACACTGCTGCACGGGCAGAGTAGCCATTTTCCTAGGGATTTTTTTGACACAGTTGCAATACTGGTTCAGGACTCCGGAAAGTTAAGTATTTAAACATGAGTGCAGTGTGGGCCCTCCAAGACCCAGGGGCTAATGTGCACCACAATGACTGTGGGACACACTTTTCCCAGGTCAAAAAGGTCATACACACCTCTTCCAAAGGAACCTCTCCATCCATGTTTAGGTCCATTACTTCAAAGAGATTTTCAGGAGTGTCACCAAGCCAGATAAACAGATAACCCTCTGGGATTCCTTCTTCTCTATGGTGCAATTCCAGATCAAACTTCATTACAGCACTTGGGGGTACACCACGGGCTGCAAACAGAAAATATGCAAGCAGTGAGTCTTGAATTGGTATTCTGATCTCTAAGTCAAGTATTTATGATATTCTTTGTTTTATGTGAAGAACCATAACCCAGGTATATTTGTTGGGAGGTATATACAGAACAGAAGTCTTTATCCACTGAAATAGAATTAGACTTCAAGTACTGATCTCATATTTAGACAGGTACAGTAGTTGTAGGGCCACAGGTAATGTGTTTTGCCTTGCACCATGTACACCATAAGGTGAAAACAGAACACTTGTCTGCAATTTTGGTTTAGTTGGTACTTGAAATGGATAGTGTGATTAGTGGCAATCTGCTCCATACAGCAATTAGTTTAATCACTTTTTTGAGTTCTGATGAATGCAGGGCATATCAATGCGCTACAGGTAGTCTACAACCACCCATGAGTGGGAGTCGGCAGCACTTCAGTCTAGAACAAATATACCCGGAACACAGAAGTGTGCTTGATCTAGCACACTACTGTGTTCAGAATACATTTTCTATAGACCAAGTGACTGGAAATTAATGTTACCGCTTTTCATTATACTCTTGGAACAAAAAGGTCCACATTATGTGATTTTAGCTTTTTTTGGTCAACTAAAAGAAAAATGCAAATCCAAAACCAAATGACGAATCAGAACCAAATCCAGCAAAAAACTGGTCCAGCGCATATCTCTAGTTGTAACACAAGTTTGGGTATGATATGCCGGCAGCCAGAAAACCGACCGCAGCATCCATATGGTGAGAGTATACTTACCTTCACCCAGTGCCCCCCTAAACCTCCCTTTTCACAGCCTAAACCTAACCCCCTCCTTCCCCCTTCCCACAGCCTAACCCTCTCCAGGGCTGCCTAAACCTAACCGCCCCCTCAGCTTAACTTCAACCTTACCTTTCCCAGAGCCTAACCCCCCACCGACTGCCTAAACCTAAACTCAGTAACCCCCTGCCTGCAGCTTACCCGACTGCAGCCCTGGCAAACACTCATTCGGGATCCCGGTGCTGGGATTGTGATCCTTGTCGAAATTCTGGTGTTGGTATTTCGACTGCCGGGATCCTGATCCCCGAACACACACTGTTTTAAAGGGACTGGCCTTTCTCACTCTCAGACTGCCTAGCTTATAGTCTTTTTTTGTGAAATGCAACAAAATTAGAAGACTCACCTCCACTCTCTCCATGACCCAGATGTGGGGGCACAAGGACCGTCCGTCTCTCTCCAACACACATCCCCAGAAGACCCATATCAAGGCCATCTATAACTTTATTCATTCCTACGGAGATCTGCTGCGGATTTTCAAAGTCCTGCCTGGAACACAAGAATTATTAACATCATTTAAGAGCTGACCACTTCTGCGTCCATCAGAATTAAAATGTAATGTGTTCTGCAATAGGATCCACTTGGCCCCTGGGGCTTTGGCTGCATTAACCTGGGTTTTAATTAAAAGATTCATTTTTACATTAAACTAATTTTTATCTTCTCTACCATTACCTTCTCATCATTTGATTAAATAAGTGGGGATTCCTTTGCTGGGTGCACAGTTCTCGACTGGAGTATGAAGGGCTCAGTGGTAGCAGCCCATACTTAAGAGGTGTGACCAGCCACCACAGAGGCTTGTCAACCATTAACGAGGACTCTGCCTACAGACAACATGACTTTAATGCATGGTCTGTTGGTCCTTGTTCCTGCTCTTCCAGGTAATGGACCATGTCATAAAGTAACAATGTAGAATTTGAGTGTATGGTCTGAAACCTGACATTAGAAGAGGAGGTGGGGCAAACCAGGGATTTCCCCTGTATCCCAGTCAGAACGTGTGGGTGCAATATACAGTACTCAGAGTTACTGGGGATCTCTACTAGACAGCTTCTTTAGAATTGTAGAACAAGGGTCTAGCATATGCATAGAAAAGCCAACCCGATTAGATGGCAATTGAAATGAACCCAATTAAAATGTCTGTCACTTAAAGACTATGCATTGGAAGTTGGAACCCTCCTGTGACCTGCATACTTTGTTAGAGACCTTGTCCAGCAGAGGGTACTTTAATTACTGGTACCCTATTGTATTGACCACACTGCGGTGCTCCCATGGGGAGAGACCACCAATGATTTCAGTCACTACATAAAAGTGGCAAATATGGAAGCAGACTAATACCTCCAAGATGAAATAGATCTTAACATCTATAGTGCAGTAGTACTGTATGAAATATTGGTGTATATGGATGAAATTAGTGATGAGCGGATTCGGTTTTACTCTGTTCTCAAAACGGCATATTATTGGCTCACGGATGTCACGTGTTTTGGATAGCCAATAAGATGCCGTTTCCGTTTTGAGAACAGAGTAAAACCGAATCCGCTCATCACTAGATGAAATAAATTAAAATTGGAGTAAATTGTCCTTGGTCAGTTATAGCCAGTTGGTTAGATGTACTCACGATGAGAAGAGCAAGGTTCCATCCAGCAGGGAGCAGTTGTAGTGATACTTGATGAAATCACCCTTTTTGGCAGTAATGTTACACTCTTCTGGCTTGTAAGTCACCTCTATATCTACAGAGTCTTTTGGATTGTGGAAGTCAATCACATGGACATCAAAAACCAAGACAGCAGATCCAGGAATATTATCACCTAGTGAGAAAAAAAAAAAAAAATATGGGTACAAGATTTTGTATGAACTGTGCAACAACCACTCTTCTGATGATTAAATTAGTCCCCTTAGAGAATGGTCACCAGAAACGAGAAGGAAAAAAAAAAAAAAACACACACACACACACACACACACACACACACACACACGACTCACAACTTTGGCCTGGGATGCAAGCAGAAGTTGCACATGTTACAGCATCACCATAATAGGTTTTAAAAAAAATAGACTGTTGCTTGAAGGCATGTAGAGATACATAGAAATAATCATTCAGGATCTGTGTCCTCCTACAGGATAATAATGGTTATGACCATTTGTTCTCCTTAAGGGGTATATGCAATTGCGGTCGAATTCGCGGCAATTTTCGCCGTTTTTTAATACGACTCAATTCGACAGGTGAATCCCGGAAGGTGGCTTCCGGAATTCACCATATTCAATGAAAAACGGATTCGCCAGAGTCGCGGGCGAAAATCGGCCGATTTGGCGGATTTTGCAGCGATTTTAAAAAACTGTAAAAAAACGTGAAAAACCCGGAAAAAAAATGGCGTGGGGTCCCCCCTCCAAAGCATAACCAGCCTCGGGCTCATCGAGCTGGTCCTGGTTCTAAAAATGCAGGGGAAAAATTGGCCAGGGATCCCCCGTATTTTTAAAACCAGCACCGGGCTCTGCGCCTGGTGCTGGTGCCAAAAATACGGGGGACAAAAAGAGTAGGGGTCCCCCGTATTTTTAACACCAGCATCGGGCTCCACTAGCTGGACAGATAATGCCACAGCCGGGGGTCACTTTTATGCCGTGCCCTGCGGCCGTGGCATTAAATATCCAACTAGTCACCCCTGGCCGGGGTACCCTGGGGGAGTGGGGACCCCTTCAATCAAGGGGTGTCCCCCCCAGCCACCCAAGGGCCAGGGGTGAAGCCCGAGGCTGTCCCCCCCCCCCCCCATCCAATGGGCTGCGGATGGGGGGGCTGATAGCCTTTTGTGATAATAAAAAGATAATGTTTTTTCCAGCAGTACTACAAGTCCCAGCAAGCCTCCCCCGCAAGCTGGTACTTGGAGAACCACAAGTACCAGCATGCGGGAGAAAAACGGGTCCGCTGGTACCTGTAGTACTACTGGGAAAAAAATACCCAAATAAAAACAGGACACACACACACCTTGATAGTAAAACTTTATTACACACTACCGACACACACATACTTACCTATGTTGACACGCCGACTGCCACGGTCTCCGACGATCCGAGGGTACCTGTGAAAAAATTATACTCACCTTCCAGCGTCCAGAGATAAATCCACGTCCAGAGAGTAAAATCCACGTACTTGTTTAAAAAAAAAAACACGCAAAAACCCGCTCCATACCGGACTAGAAAGGGGTCCAATGCTTTCACATCAGACCCCTTTCTCCCGAATGCCGGGACATCACGTGACTCCTGTCACTGACGTCCCTTCAGCCAATCAGGAAGCGCTACTTCCGTGGCGCTCACCTGATTGGCTGTGCGCTGTCTGTACTGTGACAGCACATTGCAAAGCCGCTCCATTACTTTCAATGGTGGGAACTTTGCGGGTAGCGGTGGGGTCACCCGCCGGTCAGCCGCTGACCGGCGGGTGACCTTACCGCTAGCCGCTAAGTTCCCACCATTGAAAGTAATGGAGCGGCTTTGCGATGTGCTGTCACAGTACAGACAGCGCACAGCCAATCAGGTGAGCGCAACGAAGTTGCGCTTCCTGATTGGCTTAGAGACCTTTCTGTGACAGCTGTCACTGACAGGTCTCATTCGTGGAAAGGTGTCCCATGTGTCAGCATGGGACCCCTTTCAGTCCGGCATGGAGCGGGTGTTCGGTTTGTTTTTTTGCCAAGTACGTGGATTTATCTCTGGACCATGGCTGAGGTGAGTATATTGATCTTTTCTTTTCAGGTATCCGTGGATTCTACATGGAGAAGAGGACCGATGTCGGCGTGTGAACATAGGTAAGTATGTGTGCGTCGACGTATGAAATAAAGTTTTACTGTCGACGGTGTGTGTGTCCTGTTTTTATTTGGGTATTTTTTTCCCAGTAGTACTACAGGTACCAGCGGGCCCGTTTTTCTCCCGCATGCTGGTACTTGTGGTTCTCCAAGTACCAGCTTGCGGGGGAGGCTTGCTGGGACTTGTAGTACTACTGGAAAAAACAATATCTTTTTATTATCACAAAAGGCTATCAGCCCCCCCATCCGCAGCCCATTGGATGGGGGGGGGGGGGGGGGGGGACAGCCTCGGGCTTCACCCCTGGCCCTTGGGTGGCTGGGGGGGGGGACCCCTTGATTGAAGGGGTCCCCACTCCCCCAGGGTACCCCGGCCAGGGGTGACTAGTTGGATATTTAATGCCACGGCCGCAGGGCACGGCATAAAAGTGACCCCCGGCTGTGGCATTATCTGTCCAGCTAGTGGAGCCCGATGCTGGTGTTAAAAATACGGGGGACCCCTACTCTTTTTGTCCCCCGTATTTTTGGCACCAGCACCAGGCGCAGAGCCCGGTGCTGGTTTTAAAAATACGGGGGATCCCCTGTCAACTTTTTCCCCGCATTTTTAGAACCAGGACCAGCTCGAAGAGCCCGAGGCTGGTTATGCTTTGGAGGGGGGACCCCACGCCATTTTTTTTTATGATTTCACCGTTCCAGCATAAAAAAAAAAAAAAAAATAATAATAATATTTTAAAAAATATATAAATAATATTTGTGCCTCCAAAAAAAAAAAAAAAAAAAAAAAGTACCTAATCCCTTCTAATATAAATAGATCTGCTATTCCCCCCAAAAAAAAAACAAAAAAAAACATGTTTAAAAATGTTTTATTTGTTTTCACCCTCCAAAGTGTGGCGGATTGAAAATGACGAATTTGCTGTCTAAAAGCACTGCTGTCGAATTTCCAAACTTGAATTGAATATGCTTTGGTCGAATTGCAGCACTTGTATCATTGCAGAAAAGTCGAATTTGCAAAAAGTCGAATTTCGAAAGTCCGTTTTTTGGTCGGAAAGCACTGAATTGCATAGGCGATTTTTTTTTTTGGTCGAAAATGACCCGAAATTCGACAATTTCGGGAATTCGACCGCAATTGCATATACCTATAAGTCTTCTAACATCATTTACTGTATTAAATGGGCCTACAATATCCAAATGAGTGCTACATACTGTGACAATATACTGCTAAACTGTCTGTTCTTGCGGACTACCGTAAGCCTTTAGTGCCTGCCAGAAACCTGTAAAAAGAGGTTACTTAAGTTGAGGGGCAATACCTCTATTTGCCAAGTCTCCCATTAATTTACGAGGTATGTAAAGGCGACGAAGTAGGTAAAGACATAAGCTTTGCCTTCCCACTTCAGGCAGGAAAGCCAATCATTGTAGCAGATCCAGACAACCTGTGATCGAGTCAGGTGACCAAACTAATCAAGGGCATGGAGTCACTGGAATACGAGGAAAGGCTTCCAAGGCTAGGCATGTTTACATTGGAAAAGAGGAGACTAAGAGGACATGAACATCTACAAATATAAGGGGTCAATACACAGAGCTTGGGAGGGACCTGTTTTCTATAAGATCAGCACAGAGAACACGTGCTCACTCGCTTAGGTTAGAGGTGAGGAGTTTCCGCACATTGAGGCGAAAAGGTTTTTTCACAGTAAGGACAATACGTGTTTGGCATTCCCTGCCTGAGTTGTAATGGCGGACTAAGTCAACACCTTTAAGAATGGGTTAGATTAATTCCTATTGGATAAAGATATTCAGGGTTATGGTGCGTAGGCACGCATTATAGTTAATTTAACTAGTCCTAACCTAAAAATAACTAGTCCTATAATAAGACTGTATTGGAGACCACAAATAGGTTGAACTCGATGGACACTTGTCTTTTTTCAACCTTAGTTACTAGGTTACTATGATACAGTTCAGTAGAGGAATGGCCACATGCAGGGGCGTAGGCAGAACTTTGTAGGCCCCATAACAACATTTTGAAGGGGCCCCCGTCCCAATGCTTCTAGAGAGACACTTCTCTGCAGCAGTTGTTAATTTTATGCCCTAGTTCATTTTCTGAACCATAGTAGTGCCTTATTTAATGTTATGCCCCATAGTAGTGCTCTAGTTTCTTTTATGAATCGTAGCAGGATCAGTACGAGAGCCCTGCGGTCAGGTTCCCAGCAGTCAGGAGACAGACGCAACGTAGGAGTCAGGAGACGTATCGAGCGCAGCGTGTCCCCTCATGGGCTTGCTACACTTCATGCCCGGTGGCATCTTTCGGTCGCCACAGGTTTCTATTCCCCTCCGGGTGGTGGCGTGGACCACCACCCAAGAGGTGTAACCAGCCAGCGGCCAGGACTTCGACCGCTGGTATTTCAGCTGGCAGCCAATGGACTGCCTCCTTCGCAGTATTGCTAAAATTCACCCTATGTCACATTTCAGAGCTGCCAGTACACATAATGCTGCACAGTACCCCCAATTCACATTAGGATATATAGTGCTCCCCGTTTATATTGCGCCTTATTACAGTGCCCCGGTTTATATTATAGAACATTAAAATGCCCTCCAGTTCATATTATACCACACTACAATGAGCAGGTCCAGGGGCATACCTAGATATATTGCTGGCTCTCAGCTCTGGGCCCCAGTGCAGCTGCACTACCTGCACCTATGGTAGCTACGCCCTTGGCCACATGGTGCCAACCTATTCTAGTATAAAGCAATAAAAAGTTTAAAATCAAAATCTATTCTGTTGGAATTGGAAACCATTTGATGATGCAGAAGATAGTGTTCAAATAGATACTTGTTCACTTTCACTCCACAACTCCTGAATGGAGGCGAGCGACACCGGTGCCTTGTATATGTGCCGCTTACATGGTCTGTTTGCCTGTACACAGTATAAACACATTTTCTAACACATTTGTGACAATTTTTGCCCACTGGCTTCTTAGATTCGATGCCATGTGCAAGTAGGTCATACAAGTCATCTCATTACCAAGGACTAAATGTGCGGAAATAGTGGAAACAGCATTCAATGTAGTCATTGCAGACAGAGGTCAGAACATGCAGCATTTTGATAACCGTAACAATAAGTACATAAAGAAATCAACATTAGGCACAAGAGGTGATTTTTGTACATAAGCTTTAACAGTATTTTGTTAGCAGATAATTTTGTAATAAAATGGCACTATAAATAACATTTGATGGTTAAAAAAAAAAAAAATTATAATAATGAAGTAGAGGAAAATGATGAGATGAAAGCCAGGTATAGTTTGTTAACTACTGGACCTAACAAGTGAAACAGCCACTTGGTTCACAAAGCAGTGATGAGTGAGTCTCCATTAATGGTGGGAGTGGCTTGCCCTGAATTTCTATGCATAAATAAGATGTACGAGGTGTAATGTAAAATTTATTAACAACAGCAGTAAAATCAAATAAACTCTTCACCTTCCTGATAGTCTTGCCAAAACGGTGATAGCTCGGAAAAACAGTGTACATGTATATTAATAAATGAAAGGAAAAAAAAAAAAAAAAGGGGACACAACACCACTTCAGTATTGCCCAGTACAGTTAGCCATATTTGGTACTGTATACATTCCTTAGGAACCTCTCAGCTTTTGAATAGTGCTGAAAATGGGCCTAATTCAGATGTGGATGTTCTTGCAATTGCTATGTTTTGCCGTTTGCAATTGCAATTATATGCAAATATGGGCAGAAGCTTACTTGAGTATAGGGATGCTTACTGGTCTCTTTACGTCCGTCCAAAGGCGTACAACTGCTGATACATCGGTACCATCGTCGCAAATACGGCCATGTCACAGAGTCAGAGTGCCTTTGAAGACGTGCAGGCTGACCTGCTCTCCAGTAGCAAGATCGCAACTGCTAATTTATGCACGCCCAGAAAACGCCACCTGAATGGCCATGACACACCTGCATTTACCTGACCACTCCCCATTCAAACTCCAAAAATGCTATCTACCAGTCACTCACTTTGTGACTGCCACCGCAATTCAATTGCTGCTTTTGTGCAGTGTGTCTCGGATGCATGTGCAGTGAGAAACCATTGACCGATTTGCGTACAAAAGCCACTTTGCGACCGCATCTGAATTAGCCCCAATGTAACAAGTTTTTTTCATAGTAACAGACTGTACAGAAAAATTAATCATCCTCTGTTTAAAAGGGATGTCACCTACATAACTTGTAAAAGTTCAATACACAGCAGTTATTAATAATGTTGTTCTAAATTTAACAAAGTATGTTAAACTGGAGGATGTATGCATGGTAAACCGACAGGTGGTGTAATGTATGAAGATTAACAACAGTGTACTTCAAATGGCATGTTTTTATGCACGCAATCAATAGCAAAATGTCTTTATAGACACAAAGTATTGTTTCTATAGTGTTTGAACTTTGTCATACAACATTGTATATGCATCTGTTCAAATACTGAATAATTTACATGATACTGTAGGAATCTGTAAAGGTTATATTCCAATGAATAGAACCATATGCATTGAATGAGATCTTCACAAATAGTTACTTACCTACGCCATTCTCCCCATATCCAAGGTGTGGTGGGATGATTATTTTCCTCCACTCCCCTATGCAAACACCTTGTAGGCCAGCATCCATACCTGGAATAATATACCCCATTCCAATATAGGTGTTGTATGTAGTATTTCTGGAGTAACTGAAGAGGCCACAAAACATGTTACTTAGAACTAAAAACTGGATTATTTCTTGCGCATGCAGTTTACAGGCATTTGAGCAATAGAAACGTTACTACAATAAGCAATGGTCTCCCTTTTCCATTACTATGAACATTGCTTTTTTCTTTTTTCAATAGCACTAGCATATTCCACAGCACTTTTACAACTGGTAACATAAGCAATAATACACCTTTCACATCGCACAAATAACCCGGTATCGACACGGCATATTGCAGTGTCGAAACAGGTCAGTGCGCAATGTGAAAGGACTTTGGCCGAATTAGCGGGTCAACTGACCCGGTAATTCAACCAGGTAAAAAAAATAAGATTTTACTCACCGGTAAATCTATTTCTCGTAGTCCGTAGTGGATGCTGGGAACTCCGTAAGGACCATGGGGAATAGCGGCTCCGCAGGAGACTGGGCACAACTAAAGAAAGCTTTAGGTCACCTGGTGTGCACTGGCTCCTCCCACTATGACCCTCCTCCAAGCCTCAGTTAGGACACTGTGCCCGGACGAGCTGACATAATAAGGAAGGATTTTGAATCCCGGGTAAGACTCATACCAGCCACACCAATCACACCGTATAACTCGTGATACTATACCCAGTTAACAGTATGAATATAACCGAGCCTCTCAACAGATGGCTCAACAATAACCCTTTAGTTAGGCAATAACTATATACAAGTATTGCAGACAATCCGCACTTGGGATGGGCGCCCAGCATCCACTACGGACTACGAGAAATAGATTTACCGGTGAGTAAAATCTTATTTTCTCCGACGTCCTAGTGGATGCTGGGAACTCCGTAAGGACCATGGGGATTATACCAAAGCTCCCAAATGGGCGGGAGAGTGCGGATGACTCTGCAGCACCGAATGAGAGAACTCCAGGTCCTCCTCAGCCAGGGTATCAATTTTGTAGAATTTAGCAAACGTGTTTGCCCCTGACCAAGTTGCAGCTCGGCAAAGTTGGAAAGCCGAGACCCCTCGGGCAGCTGCCCAAGATGAGCCCACCTTCCTTGTGGAATGGGCTTTTACAGATTTTGGCTGCGGTAGTCCAGCCGCAGAATGCGCCAGCTGAATTGTGCTACAATTCCAGCGAGCAATAGTCTGCTTAGAAGCAGGAGCACCCAGTTTGCTGGGTGCATACAGGATAAACAGCGAGTCAGTTCTCCTGACTCTAGCCGTCCTGGAAACATAATTTTTCAAGGCCCTGACTACGTCCAGTAACTTGGAATCCTCCAAGTCCCTAGTAGCCGCAGGCACTACAATAGGTTGGTTCAAGTGAAAAGCTGATATCACCTTAGGGAGAAACTGGGGACGAGTCCTCAATTCTGCCCTATCCATATGGAAAATCAGATAAGGACTTTTATATGACAAAGCCGCCAATTCTGATACACGCCTGGCCGAAGCCAAGGCCAATAACCTGACCACTTTCCGCGTGAGATATTTTAGATCCACGGTTTTTAGTGGCTCACACCAATGTGATTTTAAGAAACTCAACACCACGTTGAGAACCCAAGGTGCCACTGGAGGCACAACCGGGGGCTGAATATGCAGCACTCCTTTTACAATGTCTGAACTTCAGGTACTGAAGCTAGTTCTTTCTGGAAGAAAAATCGACAGAGCCGAGATCTGTACCTTAATGGAGCCTAATTTTAGGCCCATAGACACTCCTGCTTGTAGGAAATGCAGAAATCGACCTAGTTGAAATTCCTCTGTTGGGGCCTTTTTTGGCCTCACACCAAGCAACATATTTTCGCCATATGCGGTGATAATGTTTTGCAGTTACAGCTTTCCTGGCTTGAATCAGCGTAGGAATGACTTCCTCCGGAATGCCCTTTTCCTTTAGGATCCGGCGTTCAACCACTATGCCGTCAAAACGTAGCCGCGGTAAGTCTTGGAACAGACAGGGCCCCTGCTGCCGCAGGTCCTGTCTGAGCGGCAGAGGCCATGGGTCCTCTGATATAATTTCTTGAAGTTCTGGGTACCAAGCTCTTCTTGGCCAATCCGGAACCACGAGTATTGTTCTTACTCCTCGCCTTCCTATTATTCTCAGTACCTTTTGTATGAGAGGCAGAGGGGGGGGGAACACATAAACCGACTGGTACACCCACGGTGTTACCAGAGCGTCCACAGCTATCGCCTGAGGGTCCTTTGACCTGGCGCAATATCTTTTATAGCTTTTTGTTGAGGCGGGACGCCATCATGACCACCTGTGGCCTTTCCCAATGGTGTACAATCCTTTGGAAGACTACTGGATGAAATCCCCACTCTCCCGGGTGGAGGTCGTGTCTGCTGAGAAGATCTGCTTCCCAGTCGTCCACTCTGGGAATGAACACTGCTGACAGTGTTAACACATGATTTTCCGCCCATCGGAGAATCCTTGTGGCTTCTGCCATCGCCATCCTGCTTCTTGTGCCGCCCCGTTGGTTTACATGGGCGACTGCCGTGATGTTGTCTGATCGGATCAGTACCGGCTGGTTTTGAAGCAGAGGCCTTGCCTGACTCAGGGCATTGTAAATGGCCCTCAGTTCCAGAATATTTATGTGTAGGGAAGTCACCTGACTTGACCAAAGTCCCTGGAAGTTTCTTCCCTGTGTGACTGCCCCCCAGCCTCAAAGGCTGGCATCCATGGTCACTAGGACCTAGTCCTGTATGCCGAACCTGCGGCCCTCTTTAAGATGGGCACTCTGCAGCCACCACAGTAGAGATAACCCTGTCTTCAAGGACCAGGGTATCAGCCGATGCATCTGAAGCTGTGATCCGGACCACTTGTCCAACAGGTCCCACTGAAAAGTTCTTGCATGGAACCTGCCGAATGGGATTGCTTCGTAGGAAGCTACCATTTTTCCCAGGACTCGCGTGCAATGATGCACCGATACCTGTTTTGGCTTCAGGAGGTCTCTGACTAGAGATGACAGCTCCTTGGCTTTCTCCTCCGGGAGAAACACTTATTTCTGTTCTGTGTCCAGAACCATCCCCAGGAACAGTAGACGTGTCGTAGGAACCAGCTGTGACTTTGGACTGTTTAGAATCCAACCGTGCTGTTGTAGCACTTTCCAAAATAGTGCTACCCCGACTAGCAACTGCTCCTTGGACCTTGCCCTTATAAGGAGATTGTCCAAGTACGGGATAATTAAAACTCCCTTTTTTCGAAGGAGTATCATCATTTCGGCCATTACCTTGGTAAACACCCTCGGTGCCATGTACAGTCCAAACGGCAGTGTCTGGACTTGGTAATGGTAATCCTGTACCACAAATCTGAGGTACTCCTGGCGAGGATGGTAAATGGGGACATGCAGGTAAGCATCCTTGATGTCCCGGGATCCCATGAAATCCCCCTCGTCCAGGCTTGCAATAACCGCCCTGAGCGATTCCATCTTGAACTTGAATTTTTTTATGTATGTGTTCAAGGATTTTAAATATAAAATGGGTCACACCGAACCATGCGGTTTCGGTACCCCAAACCGTGTGGAATAGTAACCCCGTCCTTGTTGAAGTAGGGGCACCTTGAGTATTACCTGCTGGGAATACAGCTTATTAATTGCCTCTAGCGCAGCCTCCCTGCCTGAGGGAGTTGTCGGCAAGGCATATTTGAGGAAACGGCGGGGGGGGGGGGGGGGGGGGGGAGACATCTCGAATTCCAGCTTGTACCCCTGAAATACTACTTGAATGAAACAGGGATCCACCTGTGAGCGAGCCCACTGATCGCTGAAATTTTTGAGACGGCCCCCCACCGTACCTGGCTACACCTGTGGAGCCCCCGCGTCATGCTGTGGACTCAGAGGAAGCGAGAGCAGAATTTTGATTCTGGGAACAGGCTGACTGGTGCAGCTTTTTCCCTCTTCCCATGTCTCTGTACAGAAAGGAAGCGCCTTTGACCCGCTTGCTTTTCTGAAGCCGAAAGGACTGTACCTGATAATACAGTGCTTTCTTAGTCTGTGAGGAAACCTGAGGTAATGGATACGAGGTCCCAGAGACCATCCCCAAATAATTCCTCACCCTTATAAGGCAGAATCTCTATGCGCCTTTTAAAGTCAGCATCACCTGTCCAGTGACAGGTCTCTAATACCCTCCTGACAGAATGGACATTACATTCATTTTGGATGCCAGCCGGCAAAATATCCCTCTGTGCATCCCTCATATATAAGACGACGTCTTTAATATGTTCTCATGTTTGACAGGGTCACCGACCACGCTGCAGCAGCACGATCTGCAGGTCTCAGTCTAGTACCTGAGTGTGTAAATACAGACTTCAGGATAGCTTCCTGCTTTTTATCAACAGGTACCTTCAAAGTGGCCGTTCCTAAAACGGCAGTGCCACCTTTTTTGACAACCGTGTGAGCGCCTTATCCACCCTAGGGGATATCTCCCAGCGTAACTTATCCTCTGGCGGGAAAGGGTACGCCATCAGTAACTTTTTAGAAATTACCAGTTTCTTATCGGGGGGGAACCCACGCTTTTCACACACTTCATTCATTCATCTGATGGGGGAACAAAACACTGCCTGCTTTTTCTCCCCAAACATAAAACCCTTTTTTAGTGGTACTTGGGTTAATGTCAGAAATATGTAACACATTTTTTATTGCCGGGATCAAGTCACGGATGTTCCTAGTGGATTGTGTATATGTCTCAACCTTGTCGACACTGGAGTCAGACTCCGTGTCGACATCTGTGTCTGCCATCTGAGTGAGCGGGCGTTTGAGCCCCTGATGGCCTTTGAGACGCCTGGGCAGGCGCGGACTGAGAAGCCGGCTGTCCCACAGCTGTTACGTCATCCACCCTTTTATGTAAGGAGTTGACACTGTCGGTTAATATCTTTCACCTAACCATCCACTCTGGTGTCGGCCCCACAGGGGGCGACATCACATTTATCGGCATCTGCTCCGTCACCATATAAGCCTCCTCATTAAACATGTCGACACAGCCGTACCGACACACCGCACACACACAGGGAATGCTCTGACTGAGGACAGGACCCCACAAAGCCCTTTGGGGAGACAGAGAGAGAGTATGCCAGCACACACCAGAGCGCTATATAATGTGGGGATTAACACTATAACGGAGTGAAATTTCCCCAATAGCTGCTTGTATATATAATATTGCGCCTAAATTTAGTGCCCCCCCTCTCTTTTTAACCCTTTGAGCCTGAAAACTACAGGGGAGAGCCTAGGGAGCTTTCTTCCAGCTGCACTGTGAAGAGAAAATGGCGCCAGTGTGTCTGAGGGAGATAGCTCCGCCCCTTTTTTGCAGACTTTTCTCCCGCTTTTTTCTGGATTCTGGCAGGGGTATTTACCACATATATAGCCTCTGGGGCTATATATTGTGGTCTTTTTGCCAGCCAAGGTGTTTTTATTGCTGCTCAGGGCGCCCCCCCCAAGCGCCCTGCACCCTCAGTGACCGGAGTGTGAAGTGTGTATGAGGAGCAATGGCGCACAGCTGCAGTGCTGTGCGCTACCTTGGTGAAGACAGAAGTCTTCTGCCGCCGATTTTCCGGACCTCTTCTTGCTTCTGGCTCTGTAAGGGGGACGGCGGCGCGGCTCCGGGACCGACCACCAAGGCTGGGCCTGCGGTCGATCCCTCTGGAGCTAATGGTGTCCAGTAGCCTAAGAAGCCCAAGCTGGCTGCAAGCAGGCAGGTTCACTTCTTCTCCCCTTAGTCCCTCGCTGCAGTGAGCCTGTTGCCAGCAGGTCTCACTGAAAATAAAAAACCTAATTCTATACTTTCTTTCTAGAAGCTCAGGAGAGCCCCTAGTGTGCATCCAACCTCGGCCGGGCACAAAATCTAACTGAGGCTTGGAGGAGGGTCATAGTGGGAGGAGCCAGTGCACACCAGGTGACCTAAAGCTTTCTTTAGTTGTGCCCAGTCTCCTGCGGAGCCGCTATTCCCCATGGTCCTTACGGAGTTCCCAGCATCCACTAGGACGTCAGAGAAAGAAGGGTTATTACCGGGTTGATTACCGGGTCAGGCGCAGTGTGAATGGGAGCAGTTTCGATGAGTCATGGCTCCCATTCACAGCATAGGGAGAGGCAGCGCAGGAGATGAGCTTATCTCCCAGCGCCGCCTCCACCCCCGCCCCGCCCGCTGCTATGGCAACCGACCCGGTATATTGCCGGGTCGGAAAGCCACCAAAGCAGAGCAAATGCCAGATCCCACCCGGTAAGGATACGTTTCTCTTCCCGGGTGGGAGCCGGCATTTGCCATCTGAAAGCGGTATTGGACTGGGCATTAACAGACATACAGAAGAAGACAAAGGGGAAGAGATCCCTACAAAGCTTGCAATCTATAGGAGTAATGAAGATACGTATTGGGTTTAATATACAGATACCATTACATTGCAAAGGGAAAAAGGTGCATAAAGGGGGTCACATTTTTAGTCACACAGCAATGTTTGTTTGGGAGTCAGTAGGTCATGGTGGTAATCTGGTAGCCTATGGAGAGTGAGAAGATAGCTAAGGAATTTGATAACACGTGCCTCGGAAGGGGAGTCTTTAAGAAACACTAAAGTATTTGGAGTATAGAAGAGTCTTCTTCTATGAGGGAGGGTTGCGGTCTTTAATAAGCTAGCAGTTTGCAGAGCGGAAGGGTTGAGGTGGGAGATATTTTCAGTGAAGGGATGGACGTAACTTGGTGCAGTTATGTTAATAGCATTCTAGGTTAGTACTGCAAATCAGCAGAAAGAAAGAGAAATGTCAGGCAGGTAGCTTCTTTTGACTGATAAATGATGAAGTTGGCAAGAATTATTGTGATAGCATATGACATTTGTTACCTTGAATCAAATAACACTCCATTCATTAAGGTGCCATTGTAGTGGTAACGAACATAGTCTCCTGTAACCGCCTTGCGCTTACAGAGCTGGGGGAGAACTTGATTTTGCACAGTAATTCCATCTTTGGGGTTGTGGAAATCTATCAGAAGAACAGTGAACACCAAGGAGGCCTGTGGTGGTATGACAGTTCCTAGAATGAGGATCAAAACAAAAGACAATTTCAGATGTGCTAGTCCAAAAACCTATTTCACCATTAGCTTCCAGATTTTCTAGCTTCATTTTAGATGTACATTATATAGCCAGTTCCACCAAGTCTCTTCTCACATCCTTCTCTCATGGCCAAATCAGTGAAGTTATTTCCTAAATATATCTTACTGTATATAGGAAAGGGGAGGTGCATTTTACATACTGTACAGAGACAGTGATGTGCAATCAGGGTAGGCAGAGCCTTACCTGTCATACTTCAGTATATTCCAGAGTTTTGACTATAAAAATGATTAGAATAATACAAAGATGTGATATTTAGATCTTACCACAAATATAATCTTTGTATTATTCTAATCATTTTTACGTGAACAGTGTGTGAGTGAGTCTAGCCAGTGCCTCCTAGCCACTGACCTCACTGTCAAAGAGTGCCAAGTGGGAGTACCACTCTCGTATACAGAATACATTCCTAGCATAGTTTATGTTCTTACCGAGAACTTAGGTGATTAAAAAAAAAAAAAAAAAAAAGAGAGAAAAATTTGTAGAGTTCTCCCATGTATTTTTTTTTTTGGACAGAGGCTCCTGTTTCCTCCCACAGTATAAACACACACACTCTAGTTGGTTAAATGGCAAAGGTGGCCCTGGTATAGACATTGGCCAGAGATACAGAAATTAGATTGCAAACTCCATAGATGTAGGAATGCATTAGCCTCAACAGAATTTTCTGATGGTACGGTAACACAGACTATGTTAGCACTAAATAAGGATAATTCAAAGTAACTGCCAAAATAGAATTAACATTTTTTTTATATTTGTAACACTGAGGACTCATCCATCTCCTTATCGAATCCATTATAAGTGTGACCAGTCACAAAAATTACCATATCCCTTTTCTCCATAGGCCAAATATGGTGGAACAATTATTTTCCTTAATTCTCCAGCGCACATGCCCAGTAGACCTTGATCCATGCCTTTAATAAGCCATCCTGACCCCACGTACGTATCATATGTGCTAGAACGACTGTAGCTGTAGAGAAAAATAATAGGATACAATTAACTGCTTTACTCCATTATGGAGAGATTAAGGGGGGTATTCAATCAGGGCCGTTTTGTCGCCTAGGCCAAAAATTCAGCAGGAGAGAAAACATCTGGATCAGCGAATCCATGTGTCTTTGCACCTGCGAAAACGCGGCCCGTTTTTGCCAATGCTTTTTTGCTTAATAAAAATAAAAAAAGTGAAAAGGCACTATCGGAAATGCCTTACAAAATGGCCCACAATTGAATACGCAGGGGTAGTGAATTTGATGGCTTTGAAAATTTCAGACCCAATTGAATACCCCCCTAAACTTTTTGCAGATGTATTGCTAGAGATGATGATGTAAACAGAAATCGATAACAAAAACATTGCTGTACTGATTATGGAAATAATGAATGCAGACCCATACATGAGAATATAAAACAAATGGTTATTTAAAAATCCCTCACATTTCTACTTGCAAACCAAAAAAGTTACATAGTATTATCTTCATTTGTGTACCAAGACACACCGTTTTAGAGCAGCGTATGTAGTCTTTAGATGTAAAGTCAAGGCTATAAGGTGGTAAATGGAACTTTAAGAGATGAAGGCTATCAAATTGGCTATTACCTTGAGTCAAAGTATGTTCCATCCAAGAGCGTGCCATTATAATGGTATCTGACAAAGTCAGAGTCCACAACCGTCCTGTTACATTGGCTGGGTTTCTCTAGAGTGGTGATCTGCACCTCATCTTTCTTGTTCCACACATCTACCAAAATGATGTCAAAGTAGAGAGTAGCATCTGCAGGGATCATGCCGGCTGGAAAGGAGAAAATGAAGGTCAGGGGAAGTATTAAAAAGCTTGTTTAGTTTAATCTGGAAAGGTGTATGTAAATTTAGCATGTGCCATAATATATTGTATAAAAAAACATTTGTAGTCAGATACAAGATTTGCTATCTTTAGAATAAAACAAGCTAAATACCAGAAGGGAATAGGTACAATGAAAAAAAAAAACTGCATTGCAGATTACCATGGACTGTACTTACGCACGCCTATGCTCCCATATCCCAGGTGTGGGGGTACAACTAGTTTTCTTCTCTCGTTCACACACATACCCAGAATCCCTCTGTCCAAACCAGTGATAAGACGGCCCACACCTACATATCCTGCAACAGCAATCCCTCTGTCATAACTGCAAGAAGAACAGGGACACCAGAATGAATACATGTTTAGAGAATGTGGCCACTCTCCACAGAGGCTTGGCCAAACATTAAAGAGTGCATGGGTTTTTTTTACACAACACACCTCATCTATGCATGAGTGGCAGCTTTTATACAGTATGTAAATAAAATATGAACAAATGGAGTAAATAGAAGCGCCTAATAGTGTCGGTGAATAAAACCTGTGCAGTCAGGTGCAGTTATTAGAATAAATAACAACTTTGCTTCAAATACTTTCAGGCTGATGACATTTGGAAGCCGAACATGTAAAGAGAAAATAAAAGCAACATAGTGTGTACGGTTTTAAGACACAATATTTTACAGTGGTTTCAGAAATTAGGAATGTGGCTCATTCCAAAATATTAGGTAAGCAGAACTGATGATACTAAAAATATATAGAAGACGAAAGCTATAAAAGACAGCGTTTTCACAACATCTTAAAAGCTAGGAATGTGGCTCATCCCAATCAATGTTACGCAAACGTGATAAAAAAATAACAATTTAATAGGCACAGTCCTGCCACGCTTATTTTGCGTTCCAAAGCCATAATTTTGACCAAAGACGTAATTTTGCGTTCCAAAGCCATCGTGGGCGGAAATGACGCGTTTTTGCGTTCCACCGCCGTTTTTCACCCTTTGCTATTTCTTATCTTTATATTTCGATTGTCTATAAACTATTTCTGCTCCTGATATACAACACCTCTGCTAATCACCCATTGTTTTAAACACTGGTTTTGGTCTTTATGTGTAGGAAGTGATGTCACACCCACATGTTCACATGTGACCTCTCACTAGCACTATAAATATCCTGTTTGTGCCCATAATGACTATCCCCTTGATGAAGTCCACCTAATAGGATGAAACGCGTTGGGCCAGGGACCTGCTACTTACCCCTTGGACTCCCCACATGCGGACAGATAAAAACAGCTTATTACTGAATCCTGTACGTGTGCTACCTGCATTTATGGACAGATGAACTGCCTATTCGTTTTAATTGTCTTGTACGTTTGCTACCTCTAAGCGTGGCAGGACTGTGCCTATTAAATTGTTATTTTTTATCACGTTTGCTTAACATTGATTGGAATGAGCCACATTCCTAGCTTTTAAGCTGTTGTGAAAACGCTGTCTTTTATAGCTTTCGTCTTCTATATATTTTTAGTATCATCAGTTCTGCTTACCTAATATTTTGGAATGAGCCACATTCCTAATTTCTGAAACCACTGTAAAATATTGTGTCTTAAAACCGTACACACTATGTTGCTTTTATTTTCTCTTTACATGTTCGGCTTCCAAATGTCATCAGCCTGAAAGTATTTGAAGCGAAGTTATTTATTCTAATAACTGCACAGGTTTTATTCACCGACACTATTAGGCGCTTCTATTTACTCCATTTGATATTGAACATACATACATACATACATACACTAGTAGAAACGGTGCTGCATGCATGATAATGTGCCAGATTAATTGCACCAATGCAAAATAGAAAATACACCATAGTCCCCTGTGTAGTATAAAGGTGACATATGTACAGTACAATGTACAATTCAAATGCACAGTGTGAAAACTGATCTCTAGAGGAGGCGGTGGGGCCCCAGGGTTCCCCTGTGGGCCAGTCCAACCCTGTACAATACCAAGCAACAAATGGCTTTTACTTGCTTAGTGCAAGTTAGAAAATGTCTGATTGGCTGCTATAGTTTAGTGTAATTGCATTGATAGTTCTAAAACCAAGTTGGAGAAGGGACCTCTGATGTCACAAAGGGGAGGAGCCATGCTTGAAGAGGGTACCCAAAATGAACGCCCGTAGGCTCGCTTCGCTCGCCACGCTTCAGGTACGGTGGCTCCTCTCCACTTGACACCGGGTTACTAAAGGGAGTAGTTGGTGGCATGGATAGCAGAACTGGCCTAGCTCCTCCCCCTGACGTCAGAGGTCCTTTAGCCCACTTGATTCTAGCATCTACCAGTTGCCTATGCGTTGGACTTTCCCTCTGAGAGATTGCGGAACAGCAGTGCATGTGCTAGGCCTTGATAACACAAGTCATGTCATCATGGATCCTCCCCCTTCTGTGCAATAATGCCGTTTGCTAGCACTGCAAGATAATGCCAATTACACACTGCTACAGCAAAAGGCATGATGGCATGAAAGGTGTTATCAAACCTTGCCCACTTTACAAGAAAACTAATCAGTATAAGGGAGGGTGACCTAATCTCCCTGGAGGACTCCCTAAAAATCAGGGATTCTCACAGACATTCCAAGAGAGAAAGCAGGCATACATGTTGGTAAATGACCTTCACATTATCATAGTCAGAGATGGTCCCAGTTTCTACAAAGTGTCAAATATCTCCAGTTCCACGCACACTTTTATAGCAGCTTGATTACAGATTATATAGAAGCATATAATACAGTAAAATGTATTCCTTGGTTTTCATTGACAATCAAGTAAATATCACTGAGACTATGGCCTTCTCTGTATAGTGTCCGTTGCTTCCACCTCAGCTGACAGACTAGTACGTACATTCCATTAGCATTTTTACTCATTTCTGATGTGATTTGTGTTGAAAAACCTAGAGGATAGGATGAGCTGGAGGTCACACAGGAGGTTCTCTTATTATAATTCTGTCTAAATGCACTGCATGTAGGGTATTACAGGCCTGGGCATGTTCTGGTGATGTAAAGCTGTACACTATAGCCAGGTTCTTACACGCTCCCCACTCCTAGCTATTGCATTCTTTCATCATTGTCTCCATGTTACGTTTCGTTTCAACTCTTCACAATGCGATGTTACCAGTCTATTTATGAGGGAGAGGGAGAGGGAGGAGAGATCCTCTTGATCAGGAACAGAGGGGCAGATGTATTAAACCTGGAGAAGGCATAAGGAAGTGATAAACCAGTGAAGAGTGCAAGATGATAAACGCATCAGCCAATCAGCTCCTATCAATTTGCATATTGGCTGATACTTTTATCGCCTTGCACTTTTCACTGGTTTATCACTTCCTTATGCCTTCTCCAGGTTAACACATCTGCCCCAGAGTTTGAAGTATGAGATGCTGTAAAATCTACCACTCAACAGGCTTTTATAGTGGCTCTTATTTTCACACAGAATCGCTGGTTGGATGTAGAGTACATATGGGCCCATGAGTCAACAGGGTAGAACAGGGGAAGAGATCACCCCAATTCCCCCCTGACCCAGTCACTCACTGCTGCTCTGTGCATGTATCAACACATTGTGCTGCTATTACAAGTAGCTTTATTCAGGCAGCACTCATACAAAGGAGCAAATTCAGGCGCAAGGGTGGGTGGGTGAAGGTGGTGTTTGAGTGTATGCTTTCTATACTTGTTCCTGGATAAAAATACAATACATTGATAGTATTACAAATTACATCTAAAACCTACTTTTCAGCAAGAGCCAGTGGAGAAGTTGCCCAACCAATCAGCATTGAAGTAACATTTATAATTTGCAAACTATAAAGTGCAGCTGATTGGTTGCCATATGCAACTTCTCCACTGGCTCACTTCTCCACCCTTTTCACTGAATAGTACATCTTCCCCTCAAACATCAGTCATCACCAGCCAGTTGTGTCGGATTACTTCTTACTTGCTATGATTTATTCTGTCTGAGTGAGTGAATTCATATAAACTTACTACTATACAGGTGTGATCAGGCACAGTAGGAATTTTACTAGTTCTGTACCGTTCTGGCGCTTGCATACCACAGGCTGCATGTACTGAAAGTTGGGCATGACAGAAATCCTGCTGAGCGCATCTACAGATCAGTAAGTACTGGGAGGGGATCGTGCCTAACTGACCTAATTTAGGTGGGGTGCTCCTGCTCTAAGAGCATAAGAGTGGGTAGAGATCTGAATAACTTAGAATATAATTGAGGGGGACAAATATTGGAAATGTATCTTCCAGTATCATTGAGGATTTACCCGCCAAGATTAAGCAGTCATAACTACCATAGTGGTGCGAGGCACTGTCAGAGGCCTCATCAACAAGGATGTGGGATTTTTGGACGGGGCAGGATAGTGGAGCACCACTATTCTTGTGTACAAGCCCACTGTATTATTATATATTTAATTTTTGGGTGAATGGCAAAATTAGAATCCTTACAGCCAATATCCTGTGTAATTTATTCATTCAATTGAAATTATAGATGAAAACTCTTTGAAACCTTTTTGTAACATTCCCAAATGTTTGTTTTCGCAATTAAGTGCAGGACTGAACTTGAGCTGTATACATGTTTTACCAAACAAAACATCAGGTAAAGCAACGGATAATGAGATACACACAATGGAGCACTCAGCACATGTATAGAATATGCTACTATTCGGTTCTTTTGAGTGTGATGGAATGACTATGCTTTTTTTCCAATATAATCTACTAAAAAAACATTTTGCACAAAATAAAACTGTTATTTCACTAAAAGCCTTCGTTCACCTAGGCTAAATTGGCAGATATCGGCTTCCTTAGTTGTCCAGTTTGGAAAGCATTACATGACCCCAGTTCCAATGTTTAAGGGGCGGGGGAGAGAGGGCTTACATTCAAATGTAGAGCATAATTGCCGACTTTGTGGGATTTTTCTTGGGAATGTACCAGGGGCAACTGTATGGGACATGGCAACATGAATTATTACTACCCAACATCACTGCATTTTCCTGTAGGGCCATGATGATGTGATTGACAGCAAATTGCATCATCAATGCAGAAGGCTGGTCTACTCCTAGAATGGGAGAGCAGGCAATATGATTTAGGGCCATATGTACGATTTACTTTCTAGCCAAGTCTTGGCGGTGTGTGGTATTCCCCTTCCTGCACTCAGAAGTAGTGCCCCTATTTCTGCTGCTTCTTACCTTGACATGGGAGAGGTGCCACCACTGCTGCACCGATATACAGCGGACAGGTAAGAAGTGTAATGGGGGAAAATCACAGTGATCTGTCCCTATGCAGGACATACAGTACAGTGCAGGGGAGGTGGGGGGCACCAAGGAATCGATTGGATCCTTCTTTAGGCGCTCCTTCTCACCACATTGGTTCCTGCTGGCAAACTCTGAAACTTTTAGTTTTTGAAGTTTAGGCCCCAAATATTGAATGGGCCAGTTCCAAAAAAAAAAAAAAAAAAAAAAAAAAAGCAGAAATTAGCATTTCCACATGTTTGGCCACTTAACTGACGGTTATTCCATTCAAAAGCGATAACAACATTGTTTTTTAAAATGCAATTTATTTAATAAAGTTGAAAATTTATTTTTTAAAATATTTAAAGATTATATTATGCACATCTGCAGAACGGATCTCCTCATCAAAAACGGGGGGACAGGGTGGGACGGCGCAGTTTCATGAAATCTGACCATGCCAGTTAAGTGGTTTTAATGGGCCATAAGAAATCACAAATGGGCCCTTTTAGTCTATTCGGATCTATGCTAAATACAGGCATCCTAGACCAGGGCTGTAATTAGGAGTGTGTAGGACTCTGGGCGGCAGTTTCTCTGCCCCAATCTCTTTGTTTTTGGCTTCTTGCATCTGGCTAGCAGGGTACCTGAACAGCACCCTATGGCCAGGATTGCTGCTGCAGCACCACCGGAGCATCCTTCAGAATAGGGGTGGGCAAGATACGTCCCGCAGGCTGTATACGGCCCACGAACTGATCCTTCTCGGCCCTCTGCCTACCACCACTGAGCAACGACAAGCGGCCCGACCGACTGCTTGTCATTGTGCTACAATAGCTTCAAGCCGCGGCCACCGCTGAGTGTGTGGAGAGAACAGGTCACAGAGTGCAGCAGCAGCCGAGTGTGTCCTGTAGCTGGACCGAAGGACCTGGTAGACGTCAGGCATTGGGCAGAGACTCTGAGTTGGGGGTGGAGCCAACAGCAGCACTCGGACTCAGGAGATTTTAATTAAGCTGCACTGTCTGCAGTTAGGGAGCGCTGTCTGCGTCTGTACTGTGGATTGTCAATGCTACAGTAGGTCTGCCCAGTATGCATGGGGTGGGTGGGGGGAGCTGCTAAGTGTGCCTTGGGAGGGCGGGGGGAGCTGGTTTACTGTGACCCTTTCCAGGAGGCCTTCATTGCTTGCGGCTTATATACATACTCTTGCATGTAGAATAGCACTCTTGGTTCAAATAGATAAGTACAGCTGGAGTGCCATTCTCAGAAATGCATATATAAAGAGGTGTCCTTGTACAATAGACCAGGCGGCACTCCTGTCTCCAGTCTTTTATAAAAAGAGTGAAGTTTAATCCATGATATCCAACATTTCAAGGCCCTGTGGCCTTTTCCTCAGGGTATGTGCATATTGTACATAGACACCCAGAGGCATCACTTACTTGATATACACTCAGTGCGGGTGAAAAGAGGTGTGGCTTTGTGGCAGGGGGCATGGCTTCGCGCCCTGACCCCCCATTTTTGGCACATCGTGGGTCTGGGGGATGCTGGCTTCCCCCGGAGACTGGTGCATCTGCAGTGCTGGCTTCTGCACTGTGACAGGAGTCGGGCTGCAGCATGTTATTATATAGTACAGCACCTGGCTCCTACCACTGAGTTGGTGTTCCATAACGCGAGGTGTACAAGACAATGCAGGTCATGTACATGGTATATAAACATTGCTGCATCATGACACTGAAATAAGCATCAGGGTGGCAGAATCAGTGTTAGTAATTTGTGTAATCCCAGGGTTCTGGCAGATGCAGGAACATTCCAACTGAGTCCACTATGTGGAATGCCCAGTACACACTACAACAATATCTTCATAATTTGTCATTTCCAGACAAATCGGAAAAAAATTGTGCAGTGTGTACCTGTGACTGAACACTCCCACAGGTCATTAACAATATCTTCTGGTTGGCCAAGCTGCATGGTCAATCAGAAAATATCATTAATGATACCATGCTGCTGAATGCAGCATAACATGTTACATCATCCCATAGTACCACTGACATTGCACGATGCAATATGTATGCCAGCAAATAAGCCAGGGACACATCATTCTGATCAGTGGCAGAACTTCTGAGTTGTGGGCCCAGGTGAAAAAATATACTTTACCCATCCCCCCCGTCCGCTTCCCCCACCATAACCCAAGTTCACAATATGCCACAAGGCATTGGGTGGTAGGAAGAGGCAGAGGGTAACAACAAGAGAGTCAAAAGGAAGCAGAGCGTGACAGCGGAATGCAGGAGGAGGCATTGGGTGACAGGGGTACAAGCACAATGTCCTGCACAGTGCAGATAATAGGGGGCAGGTATCCTGGTGTGGGCAGGAAAACAGAGTCCTCCCCTCTGTCCCTGACAGGGCCCCCCGCCCCTTGTGCTTTCCTCCGTTTGGCACTGACATCAGGCAGACTCCGATAGTGCCAGTTACACTGGTTGTGAGCTGCATTTAATTCACAGACAGCAGTGAAAAATAAATAAATAATAATAATAATGTACATCTTTCGGTTTATTAGAGGCAGTATGTGGCTGTGATCATCAGCGCTGATAGGTGGCAGGACTCCCCTATAAGTCTGGCACACACAAGGTTAGCCCTGCTTCCCTAAGGCAAGAGGCAGATCCCTCACGCTGTGGGGCACACATTGGGGGTAATTCCAAGTTGATTGCAGCAGGAAAGTTTTTAGCAGTTGGGCATAACCATGTGCACTGCAGGGGAGGCAGATATAACATGTGCAGAGAGAGTCATAGGCCCTACACACTGGCCGATTTTTTGAAAGATATGAACGATCTCGTTCATAAATGAACGAGAACTCGTTCATATCTTTCAGTGTGGAGACTCCAGCGATGAACGATGCGCGGCCCCGCGCTCGTTCATCGCTGGTCTCCCGTCGGCTGTGCATGCAGGCCAATATGGACGATCTCGTCCATATTTGCCTGCACTTCAATGCAGCCGCGTGACAGGGGGAGTGAAGAAACTTTACGCCCCCCAGCCGCCGGGTCGCTCGTCGGCCGTATCCGCCGTCGGGCAGCTCGGCGGTGGGTCGGCCAGTGAGTAGGGCCCTTTAGATTTAGGTGTGGTGTGTTCAATCTGCAATCTAAATTGCAGTGTAAAAATAAAGCAGCCAGTATTTACCCTGCACAGAAATAAAATAACCCACCCAAATCTAACTCTCTCTGCACATGTTATATCTGCCTCCCCTGCAGTGCACATGGTTTTGCCCAGCTGCTAACAAAATTCCTGCTGCGATCAACTTGGAATAACCCCCCTTGTTCTCTGCACTGGGCCATTCATTGCTCAAAATGGTCGGGGTAGGGAGACCAGGGCATAACTCATTGCTGGTCTGGCCAGCAGTGGATCCCTTAAGGCCCATACACATTAGACGATGTCGCTCTGTGAGCGACATAGTCTAATGTTTCCCCCTCCCGGGCCCCAGTGCAATGCACCTACTGTACAAATGGTAGTTCCACCCCTGGTTCTGATGTGTGCCTGGCCTAGTTTTTGTGGCTTGACAAAAAAATAAAAATAAAAAATAAATAAATAAAATAAAATAAAAAGGTAAGGGATCCACAAGGGATGTCCTCATAAATTTTATGAAGACTCCCACATGTCATGGCATGGTAGACTGAATTCTTGTTAAATCTCCCCACCCCTAATAAAGAACTATATATTATTTTTCAGGGAGCAGGGCAATTTCCACATTCATTTTAAAAATTAATGAAACTACTCCTTACAGCTTATTCTTTCCACATTTCCTGTACTTCCTACAGTAATGTGTATGGCCTTTAGACAACACTGCCAAATATAGGAGGCTACTAGCTCTTTGCACTACTAATAAGATGCATGTGGGTTATATAATATTTTTAAGACAGACATTTTTAAACATAATTTGATTCATGCGACAATTAAAAAACTTAAGACTAGCAGACTCAATGGTGGAATGTGTTTGAGAGAGATAAAGCACCAACCAATCAGCTCCTAGCTGCCATGTTACAGGCGGGGTTTCAAAAATGTCAGGTAGAAGCGGAGTGATGCTTTCTCTCTCTACAAGGTTTGCCCCAAAATATTCTTCTAGGAATGTTTTACTGTACGTTCACATTTTTCTCAAATAAGTTATACTCTTGATGGTAGAGGTGACTACAACTACACTTTTCACATAAATCAAATTTTAAAATTGCTCGTCTTAAATTAAAAAACAAAATATATATCTATCTCTGTATCTATCTACATGCAAGCACATATTTGCTTGGTTATATTATATACAAATAGCCACAAAAACAATAAAATATATAAATGCACTTTATAAACAACTAATAATACTACTAATCTAATACTAATAAATATATTGTTCCTAAACCCACGTTGGCACAAATCTTAGAGAAATGTACAAAACTACATAAATTTAGAGCAAGAAAACTATAGGATTTTATTACAATTATTCCGAGAGGAAAAAAGAAAAAGAGAAAAAAAAAAAAAAAAAAAGCCAAAAAAACCCACCCCTTTAGAAACAGAGCATCTTTAGTCTTCCTGTGCTGCAGGCAATGCTTGGCTCAGCCACGTCTACAAATAGAGGGCCTGACTCCCACCCAATACACATGCACGCCTTCCTTATATACAGATGCACACTGTTACATCCATTTATTATGTGCACAGCAACTGAATCAAGCCATTATAGCATGCTCTGGAGGTGGGCTGAGGGGTCTGCTGCAAAATTGGGAACAAAGGCCATCTAGCACTCTTTATAAAAAGTATATGGTCATTTGATTGTGTCACTGGACACAATTATACATTACCCGAGGTGTAGAACATGAAGTTTCCTGTACTATTTTTATTTAATGTTTTACAGAGCACCAGATTATTTAGAGAGTTACAGGAATGAATGAACACGTAGTATACAGTAAATAAAAGCCATATACAGACATAATGAATAGTCTATGCATGGATGTACTTATAATCTAAATAAAAGGTTAAATATAGGATATAAATAAAAAGCCTCCTGATTTTCTACCACGTAGCTGTTTTTCCAGCACAGTTATATAACAACATTGTTTCCAGTAAACACACAATACATTTTATCACATTTGCAGAAAAATAATGAAACATAAAAAAGTAATAAGACAGAACACAAGAACTATAAATAAAAATCTAATTTGATATGCACGAAATAAATGCATGCCCTCTCTTGTTAATGTCGCTAAATATAATTAAGTGGGGAGCACAAACCCTTTGCCCCACCATTCCACTAAACATTTTCAGTTATTTTCAGGCATTTTACATTTTAATAATATACTAGCAAAATGCTGGTACCATCTCAATTGGGTGGCTGATCTATATATCCACTACCTTTAGGGAAGTTCTTTCTCTCCTCTCCCCGGCCCAACTACCAGCAATTATTCCAGCCCTGCAATATGCCTGGTAAATGTAAATCTGAGTTTATACTACTATGATCCCTTAATTAATGCAATAAAAAGGTGTGTATTAAACACGTGCAAAGAAAATTTTTGTAAATCTATCGTAAAAACAAGAGAATCTATCGTAAAAAAAACAGAAAGAAACAAACGGAGAAGAATACCTGGCATCAAACTTCTGTCCATCCTTTAGAGTTCCGTTGTAATGGTATCTTACAAAATCTCCCATTTGCACTTCTCTCGGGCAGGTTTTAGGGATTTCATATCGGTCTATGACCACATCTTCCAACGGTCCGGAATCAGAGGACACACACAGGATTAAAAATTGTAACCAAACTACGAGACTATTAAAAATCATATTTGCAGGAGATTAACTGTTACACTGGTGCACTGCAGCCTGGGACTTCTACTTCCTCTCTTGTACGCTTCTTTCATTGACTGACAAGTCTCTGGTTATAAAGGAATTTTTGTTAACGTGGAAAGGGGGGCTTCAGGCTGACTTTTTAGCTGGCTGAGGATATCTCAGAAGGGGAGGAGACTGTGACTTTTCCGCAAAGAAAGAATGAAAAGAAATCTGATTCTTCCCTAAATCTGGTTCTTAAACTTTATTCCAGAACAAGGTTTCTTTACCTTGTCTATTTTTTTTTTGCAAATGGATCCACAAAAAAGGACTATATTTAGGTAACTAAAGAGATTGCGAGGAGGAAAAGGTGGGACTTATCCCAAAGCAGGGCGAGCAGCTGGAAGTTGCAGGGTCCTAGTGCAGCCTTATAATATAAAAAAAAAAAAAAAAAAAAACAGGCAAAAAAGTATTCATTCCTTGATGGCTTTTCCACCTTTCTTACATAGTGGTTAAAAAAGATTATATCTGGAGTACAGTAAGGGTCTTGTTACAAAACTATTCTGAGTCTTCATAAAAACAAAGAACAACTGATTGCATGAAAATTAACCCTTATTGTCTAAGCAGGGTCACTGCTATTGCTAGGCAAATCTAGGTGATTGTATGTGGTGCTAGTGTTTATGAGGTGCCCAAAGCTATCAATGTGTAACATAATGCTACTTATGGGGTCTATTTACTAAGCCTTGGATGGAGATAAAGTGACTGGAGATAAAGTACCAGCCAATCAGCTCCTAACTGCCATGTCACAGGCTGGGTTTGCAAAATGACAGGTAAGAGCTGGTTAGCTGGTACTTTATCTCCGTCCACTTAATCTCCATCTAAGGCTTAGTAAATAGTTTCACTGCAGTGCACCCCATGGGATGTAGTCAAAAGTTCAATAACATCAGTGTCGGCAGTAATGATGTCAACATTGTTAAAATGTCTACAGGCAACATCGACATTCTTAAAATGTCAACAGGTGAAATGTCAACATAACCAGAATGTTGACATTATTTACTTATTAACCAGGGCCGGCTCTACCATTAGGCAGCTTTAGGCGGTTGCCTAGGGGCGCCAGCCTCTGGAGGGCGCCACTGAATTTATCTAGCAAAAATGTAAATGATGTCTCTGTATGCAGCCTCCTCCTTTTACACTGCACTGGCTGCTGCTGCAGGTCTAATCCAGTGCAGCCGCCGCTATCAGGCTGTACCACCTAGTGTCTCAGCGCTTCCTCTGTGCTGACAGGTGTAACATCAAGTCATGTGACAGCACATAGGAGGCAGATGTAACTATGGCTCCCAAGGGGCGCCCCCACAGCCGCTCCTCATAGTCTTGATACACCTCCTGACACTCAGCAGAAATGTGAAATTGTCCTCAGAGTCCATCCTATACAATACCTAACATACCAAAGGGGACACCCATACCAGGCCCCTGACGTTGTGAGGGACCCCAAGGTTCTGAGGGGCAGTCAGCGTGGATGCATCAGCTGTGGCAGTGCGGCGCCACTAGTAATAGATTTATTTAGTGGTTTGTGATGCCCGCCCTCCTGGAAGGGACTTCAGAACAGGTTGGGATGCCATGTCGGGCCCCGTGCTCCCCTTAGCGGCTGGTCCCCCCCACCCCCCACCCCCGCGGTTAGGCTGATTTATATGAAGCTGCCACGATCATAGTTTCTGCACATGTGCAGAAGCTCACTCAAGCTCCCAGAGCCGCCCCGCTTTCCTGACCTTGCTCCTCCTCTCCCAGATACCACACTCACTGTCTGGCTGCTGAGTGCCATGAGTGAGGAGCCCTGCGGACATCCACAGCAGGTAAGTGTACTTTGCTGGGGTTGGGGGGCCTGGGGGACAGCTGTGGGCATTATCTGTATGATTGGCACCACTGTGGGCATTATCTGTATGAGCAGCACCACTGTGGGCATTATCTGTATGAGCAGCACCACTGTGGGCATTATCTGTATAAGCGGCACCACTGTGGGCATTATCTGTAGGAGTGGCACCACTATGGGTATTATCTATATAAGCGGCACCACTGTGGGCATTATCTGTATAAGCGGCACCACTGTGGGCATTATCTGTATAAGCAGCACAACTGCGGGCATTATCTGTATGCGCTGCACCACTGCGGGCCTTATCTGTATGAGCGGCAATACTGCAGGCATTATCTGAATGAGTGGCATGACTGTGGGCATTATCTGTATAAGCTGCAACACTGTGGGCATTATCTGTATGAGTGGCACCACTGCTGGCATTATCTGTATAAGTGGCTGTACTGTGGGCATTATCTGTATGAGCGGCACCACTGCAGGCATTATCTGTATGAGCAGCACCACTGTGGGCATTATCTGTATGAGCGCCACCACTGTGGGCATTATCTGTATGAGTGCCACCACTGTGGGCATTATCTGTATGAGTGGCACCACTGCGGACATTATCGGTATGAGCGGCACCACTGCAGGCATTATCTGTATGAGCAGCACCACTGTAGGCATTATCTGTATGAGCGCCACCACTGTGGGCATTATCTGTATGAGTGCCACCACTGTGGGCATTATCTGTATGAGTGGCACCGCTGCGGACATTATCGGTATGAGCGGCAATACTATGGGCATTATGTGTATAAGCGGCACTACTACTATGGGCATTATTTGTATGAGCAGCAATACTGTGGGCATTACTACCATCGGCATTATGTGTATAAGCAGCACTACTTTGGGAATTATGTGTATACTGTAAGTGGCACTTCTGTGAGCATTATGCATATAAGTGACCCCACCACTGTATTTTATGTGGATCTGGCTTTTTTTTTTTTTAAATTATGTGGATGTGACTCTTCAATGTATTTTACGTTGGATCTGGCTTTTAAAATGTAGTTTTTGTGGATCTGGATCTTTCAATGTATTGTATTACAGTGTCTTATATTTGGCAATACACTTATTGGCACATGCAGGGGAGGGATGTGTGGTCGGGCGTGAAGCGTGGGGGGCCCCCCAGAGATATCAGTGTACATGGCGCCAAGATTTCTGTTGCCGGCCCTGTACATAGGCAGCAAGGACGGTCATCACTCAAGAATTTGAAAGTGAAAGTATATTGAGAACAAAGTCACAAAATTTTGTTTACAATATAATTTTTCATGTTAAGTAGTCATTCAGTGTTGTCCCTTGTCTCTGTATGCTGAATGTATAATGATGCAATTCACCCCAGCCAACCTAGTGCCCTCCTGCATATCCCCTCCAAGGGGTGGTGAGGGTTGGAATTGCAGGTTAGGTGGTGCTAGGCTGAAGCTTTGCCTAGGATGCAGAGAGACCTTGCACTGGCCCTTTTATTAACAGTTTCTTATATAGCATACAAATTCCATTACGCTTTACAATTGGATAAGGGTTAAGCTGCATGTAGATTAAGCTGTGAGGGGAAGTTAGGGTTAGGTGCATGGGACGTTGGGGTTAGACTGTGTGGGGGGGAGGGGGGCTAGGCTCTAAAGCAGAGGTCCTTAAACACGGCCATCTGCATGGCTGTACACCTGGTGCTTGTGGGCTGGTGGCTACGTGTAGTTCCACACGCCCTGACGTCTACTGCTGTGTTGCTGCTGCTGCTCCATCTTCTCTCCCTGCAGCCGCCCTCAGAATGCCATGCGCATCGGCATTTTGGGTAGGTGGGAGGGAAAGAGCTCACCAGCAGCAGAGCTGTGAACCTGGGATGGATGAAAAAAATATAGCAGTGGACGAGAGCAGATGAATGCTTCCAGCGGGGTGCCTGCGGCTGCGCCCTCAGCCCGCAGCTACTCGGGCAATGGCCCTGCTTGCTCGCCGCTAGAATAACCACTGACCTGAACACCGAAGTATTGGAGGTCTGACCAAGAAGTAGCATTCACATGACCACTAGGACCCAGAAGATGTTCCTGGAGCTGCGGCAGCCGCCAGCACAAGTCAGCACTGTGCCACCAAGGATGATATGCCGACATTCTAACATGTCTACATTATGTCAACATTATGACTGTCATATAGACATATTCTACCCAACCCACTGAGTATTGGCTACAGTGGTTTCCAAAGTATTTTGAATCATGGCACCCTAGAATATCAGAATTTTTTTCACGGTACCCCTAGGCCAAAAATGTCTTATTGCATTAAGTAGATTGCGTTTATATGTCATCCTTAGGGTCAGTTGTGTGGTGAGGGACAAGATTTGCTTCTGTTTGGCCACATATTTTATGACTGGCAGCCACCAGCACTGGTTTTGCCTATTATATTGACCATGAATAATTTGAATTGGTCCTGGACCACCAACCCAGGGCACCCCTGCAAGTGTCCCGAGGCACCCCAGGGAGCCACGGCACACAGTTTGGGAACCTTTGGGCTACACACATAAAAGGGCAGCAGCCAGTAACATCTTACCTGTGAAGCGGCTGGCTGTGGCTCCTCAGGTTAATAATGGGCTGGGAGTGGTATCACAGCCCTGTGCCAAACTCGCTGGAAGAGAAATATCACCCCTCCCCATTACCTTTTAAAACACACCTAAAATATACCATGCAATCGGTAATATTCAAAAGTCAAGTCATCAAAATACTGGACAAAAACCTGTTGTAGTCTGCAAGAATAGACCTACACAGGTAGGACTTTAGAGAAGATTCACATTCCAGAAAGACAGCAATACAAAAGTTATACAACAGAGTGTGGATCATTGTGTTGACCAGAATTAGGTCAACAATCAGTCAACCCCATATGGTCAACATGCAATAGGTTGACCGGGTCAATAGGTCAACATGTAAAAGGTAATACAAAAGGTCGGCAGGTACAAAAGGTCGACAGGGTAAAAAGGTCAACATGGAAATGGTCGACACAAAAAGGTTGAGAAGCTTATTTTTGCATTTTGGGTGTTATTTTCTGTTAAACCACATGTGACCCCCAATTAGTGTACCACTTCGCTTGCCACGCTTCGGGAAAGGCACCTCGCTGCACTTGGCACAGGTTACTATTCCCAATCATAGTTCACGTGGATGGTAAATAATGAAAAATTTGAAAAAGATCCCAAAAATTTATATCAACCATATGTGTGTCGACCATTGTCATGTTGACCATTTGAACCTGTCAACATTTTGTACCCGTTTACCTTAAACACTGTCGACCTTTTGACCATATCGACCTTTTGTACCTGTCGAACTAATGCATATCGACCACATAGGGCCAACCTATTGACTGTCGACCTATCATGCAGATCCCATACAACAAAAATCAGACTGGAGTAGTTTGAGCCACAAAACAAAATCAGTGGTTCAGTCAAAGCTCAGACCTCAATCACATCTACAATCTGTGTAATGATTTGACAATTGATAGTCACCCATGGCCCAATCCACCATAATGGATTTCAAGAAATATTAGGTAAATATGGATGAGCTTTGCAGTTCTTAAACCAATGGTGTATATTAGATTGAAACTAATAGTTTAATAATGCACTGGGTATTGTTTATAGCTCCACCTAATTGATAGATATCTATTTTATAAAGTTTTCTTGTAGTGGAACAAAGACAACATAATCTGAAAAATAAAATGTATAATTTATCTTGTCACATGCAAGAATAGCAGCATCCTCTGTACTACTTACACACTGGGACAGGACTCTATGTGTGTATCTCTCACTAGACCTGAATGCTCTCATTACGTAACATGTTACACAGGACCCAGGCACCCAGGCATTGAGGAGGAGAGGCTGTGATCCCTTGGTCACATACAGCTCTCTCCGCTCTCCTATCTCTCCTCTGGTTGGGAAGCTCCATCAGTAGCTCATGAAACCTGATACTCCTGTGTGATTCTGCCTGCACTGCATACTGTCCTGCTCGCATTCTGGCGGGTTGGTTCTGCTTCTGCACAAGAGGGAGAGCTACTGATGTCAGCATACTAAAGCCAGGGGTACCCCGCTGACAGAGGGGGGCCTGGGGTACAGTATCCCCTGTGCCCCCCCATTAATCTGGCTATGGCTGGCAGAGACTTAGCAAAATAGACTCACAAATGTAATTGTAGTTAAATTTGCTTCCAGAAAGTTTCAAAATATAGGGGTTGATTGCTTGTGTTATTGTCTGATTACTGTTTATTTGCGATTTAGAACATACAGTATGACAAGTTATTTTTTTATTTTATTTTATTTAACATTACAAGGTATTCAGTGTTTGATCTGTTGAAAGAATAAATCCATATTCTATTGCTATTGTCATAATCTGAGTCGCTGGCCAAGAGGAGAGGGGTTTCCAGGCAACCGGAAACACCCCCCCCCCCCCCCCCCCCCTGCGTTTGCCTATGGGATAGAAGAAATCCAACATTTTGGAAATCCTCAATTTGCCTAATAAATTATTGGGATCATTGAGTTTTGGATTAACATGATTTTTTTTTTTTTGCCAATTCCCAGATAGATTGATTATCATCAATAGGGAATCAGGCTGTAGATGTATGATCCACATTAGTGCCTGGTGTTAAGCAGCTCTGTCAAATCCCAAGACTTGTGATGTATTCTATTCACCAGTAATCTGTTCAACGTTACATGATCACAGGATCAATGAAAGAATGTCACCTGCATTAATAGTCAAGAATACATTGGTATAATAGACCTTCTGTTAGAGGTAGAATATAGGGCCTAATTCAGAAATGTACGCAAACCCCTTTTTTTTTATCAATCTGCGCATGTACAGATCTGTGTCTTTGACCACAGTTGAAATGCCCCCTAAGCCACAGCATGAGTGACATGCTGCACCTATTTGGGGGCAGGGAAAGGGCAGCGAAGGCCAGCGATTCACAAAATGTGGGCATATTTATCTCATTTTCTGGGCATACTGAGGCTTCACTGGCCCCGGCAGCATGAAAATACCGGCCATCCTGTGTAACCTGAGGGTTACTCAGATGTCGGATGTTCACGCAGATGATCCAATGCAGCGTCTTTGGATGCAGCAGCGGGTCACAGAAGCCAGCAGGAGGCATCTATTTACATTAGTTTTAGCATATTGTTTTGTACAACAGCTGCTTTATGAACTGCGTCCATCTCTGAATCAGGCCCATAGACAAAGCAGCATTTCTACGTAAAATACTATTCCTATAATAGTCACATTTAGTTGCTACAGTGCTTTTAATTAAACCAAGGGTGTTCAATGCAATAATCACGCATATGCTATTTGGAACCCTGCGGATAAGTAAATGGTGTTGGTGCACAGTGGATATATAGTTAAGAAGAACAGTGTTTGCTTGAGAAAACTTACCACATGCAACAGCTGTCAGCAGCAGGATGTGCAATTCCCTTGGGAAGACTTTGGGATAGATACCTAGCAGAGCTTATATTTAGATTTCCCTAACATTGTATGAAATCTCCAATGATTTGTATTCAGTACCGTCATTACATCCATGAAACATGAAGTTTGCTCAGCCTATGAAATCATCTTTACATTTTATTTTAAGTTACAGATACTGTAAGGTGAAGTGTTTTAAGAAACCATTTCCACTTACGTTAATACAGGCCTAATTCATGTTTGCACACAAATACAATTGCAATTCTCTAAGCTACGGAGCCATACACTCCAACATTTCCCACAAAAAAAACAGTACAGGGAACGTGGCCATGGGTAAAGAAGGCTCAAGAAGAATCAGCGCTATTCTTTCTATGATACTAGAAGCTGTTCCTGGGGGCTGGAGACACCCGCTACAAATGGTACAGCCCCTGTTTTGCCGGTACAAATCATAAAAAATGGTACTATACCGGCTAAAAGGGTACAGTCGGAGGTGTGCAGAGCTGCTAATGTTAGCAGTGGAAGCTGCCACCCAAGAATGAAAAAGGATGCTGCTGGTGCCATCGCAAACTCATTCACAATTGTGTACACGTTCAAAATCTATACGCAATAAAGGAGAACATCGACTGCTAGGGTAGCCCTATGGCTATGCAGACTGGATGCCATAATAGCAATGCTGGCGCCATGTTTCCCTGCATATATGATCGCAGATGAGTGAATGTACATGGCCTGAAACCGGCAATGGAACGCCTGCATTTTTGCACTCCCTGTAAACTCACAGTTAACATCCAAATAATCACTTCCTGTTAATCACTTCTCCATGAAAACCTCATTGTGAGCGGGATGAAGTCAGTGGCACCTTGGAGCATGCGCATTGGAAGGAGCACTGACAGCGCTGTATGTAAATGCAGCAGGAGGCATCTATTACAAGCAGAGCCCTTCTGCTGCAGTAGTGATCCGAGCTGTGTCCTAGGACACAGCAACAGATCAAAGCACCCACCATTGGGCGTCTTGCGGCACCCATGGTGCAGCGCAAGCCACCCGTCACAGAGGTCAGGAAGCCTCCATCCTATGACGGAGATCTCTGGCCTCTTACCACCTCTTAAATGGCGGCGACGTGCCTCCGTTTTCCCAAATGGAGTCCATCACCACCCCCTCTCCACCATCAAAACAGCATCAGACCGTCAATGACAGTCTGATGCCGGCCTGCATCCTATGTGAAAATCAATACTTTGTAATGATGGGAGCATTGCGTGATCATCGACCATTGCGTAGAAAGTGCGGAGTGGAAGTATTATTGATAGCCTAAGCAAACATCGTATTTTTTTTCTTCAGAAAATTAAACAGCTAGGTACACACTGAACGATTTATCTTGCAATCATGGTACCTGCAACCACTCTGTATGACTATCATGTAGTGTGTACACACAATTCATTTTTTGATGAATTGTGTGGTTGCAACTCCCATCTGATATTCTGCTTATCAGATGGGATGGTGCGATACATGATGCGGTGCAGTTACATTATTCATGTAACAATATATTGTATCATTGTACAGTGGATCTTGTAGTGTGTATGCAGACACAATGGGGGTAATTCAGACCTGATCGCTGGGCAGCGATTTTTGCAGCCCTGCAATCAGATAGTTGCTGCCTACAGGGGGAGTGTATTTTAGCTGTGCAAGTGTGCGATCGCATGTGTAGCAGAGCTGCACAAACTGATTTTGTGCAGTCTCTGCGCAGCCCAGGACTTACTCAGCCGCTGCAATCACTTCAGCCTGTCCGGTACCGGATTTGACGTCAGACACCCTCCCTTCCAATGCTTGGACACGCCTGCGTTTTTCCAGACACTCCTTGAAAACGGTCAGTTGACACCCACAAACACCTTCTTCCTGTCAATCTCCTTGCGATCGCTAGTGCGTTCGTAATTTTCGCACCATCCCATCGCTGACTGCCGATCCCTGTTGCTGTGGTCCATCGTGCCTGCGCACTGCGGTGCATACGCAGGCGCAGTTCAGACCTGATCGTAGGCTGTGAGAAAACACAGCCTAGCGATCAAGTCTGAATCAGCCCCAATATTACATTGTATCAGTCCGTGTGTGTACCCAGCTTTAAGCTTCAGGCTGGATTGAATTTATAATTAGGCTGGAGGTGAAGTTGATGTTACAGGTAGGCAGGCGTCAGACTGAGTCGAAGTTGTTGTTCTCAACCTAAACCCTCAAGTTTCCAAACAGGTCTGTGGAAGCAGGTGGGATAATTACTGACCCAGCAAAACAGATTTAGGGGTCTATTTTTACTAAGAATTGGACAGAGCTAAAGTGGATGAAGATAAAGTACCAGCCAATCACCTCCTAACTGACATTTTTCAAACCCAGCCTGTGACATGGCAGTTAGGAGCCAATTGGCTGGTACTTTATCTCCGTCGACTTTATCTCCATACAAGGCTTAGTAAATAGACCCCTAAATCACTGGATAAGATTAAAGAAATCCACAAAACATGACCTATTGGTAATACTTCAGCACTGGAATTGAGAACACCTGGGTCCTGGGTTAGAGTTAGACTGCAGACTAGTTTGAAGTTAGAGTAGGCTGTACGCAGGGCTGACAGAGTATAACGGAAAAATCAAACACTTTAGAAAGCACTATTGATCCTGTTAAGGTTCCTGGTTAATACTAAGATTATTACCAAGTTCCACCCTAGAATCAAATATATAAAGAAAGAAAAATAGGTAGAGTATCTTACCAGGAGTAGACTTAAAATACAATATGGTGGATGATGGTAGAGTAAGGCTGCAGATGGGGTTCAGTTTATTGGTAGGCTGCAAGCTTGACTGAGGTTAGAGTCAGGTTTTAGGCAGGGTTGAGGTTATAGTTAGGCTGCAAACAGGGTTGAGGATGGATGTAGGCTGCAGGCTGGGATGAGGTAACAGTCAGTTTGAAAGCTGGGCAAAGTTAGACTTAGGCTGTAGACAGGGTTGAGGTTGGAGTTAGGTTGCAGACAGGGTTGAGGTTGAAATCGGTAGCTGGCAATGCTGAGGTTAGAGGCAGGCTGTATGTGATGCAGAGGTTTGCGTTAAGTTGCAGGTAATGTTGCAGTTAGGCTATAGGTGGTGTTGAGGGTAGAGTTAGGCTGCAGGCGGGGTTGAGGTTAGAGGCAGGCTGCAGGTGGTGTTGAGGTTAGAAGCAGGCTGCAGGCGGGGTTGAGGTTAGAGGCAGGCTGCAGGTGGTGTTGAGGTTAGAAGCAGGCTGCAGGCTGGGTTGAAGTTAGTGTTAGGCTTAAGGCAGTTTGAAGGTACATTGAAGGTGAGGGTAGATTGAAGGTGGGACTGAGTCTATAGGTACGCTGCAAGCCAAACTAAGGTTAGAGTCAGACTGAAGGCTACCTCTAAGTTGGAGTTAGGTTGCAGGCTGCTCTAAGGGTATGTAATAAACTGGAGTCTTAGTATGTCATTTCCTGTACAGCGCTGCCATATTCAGATGGGCTGCTGTATTCCAGGCCTGTCACATCATTCCTGATTGTTGCTAAACCACCTGCATGGGCACAGCCGTGTTGTTTCCAGGTCAGGTGAATACACCTTCCAATCATGTCCTGCTGCTGCACTCACATGATTCCTGCCTCCAATTGCAGCCAACGGCTTGCCATTTAAACCTGCACCTGTGTCTCAACATTAATCAGAACCACTCACTTCCTATAAGTGTATGTGCGCTCTGACCCTGGTCACTCTGTGTGATTATCTGCACTTAGCGCCTATCCAGCTTCTGCCAGTGCTCCTGTTTGTTGTCTCCTATATCCAGCATCCTATTTCTCAGTCTGAGCCATTACTCCTGCTAATCAACCTGGTCTCAGTACTACTGCCAAATGCAGGTGTCAGTACTCCTGTTCCAAGCTGTATCCAGCGCTTCTGTCATTGCGAAGCACTCAGCGTACTGTCATTCCAGCACTCAGTGCTCCTATCACCATGGTGCCTGTGTTAACTACTCAGCATCTCCAGTGTTTCTCACAGCACTTCTACTCATGTCATCTCAACTGCTCAGGTTCATGCAAATTGCCTCACTATCTGTGCTACCAGTACTCAGCATCTGCACTAACTCTCAGAAAGTATGTATTGCAACCAGTACTAGCTTCTGAGATAGACTCTAGCCATCAGTGGCACCATCAATGGTGGTAAATTGTACTTTTGGTTTACTGAGGCCTCTGCTGCATTCCTGGTGGTAGAGCTAGCCCCAGGTGCTGAGGTGTGGGTCCTGAGTTGTGTTCCTTTATTAGAAGACAAATCCCAGCTGTCCAGCCTGAGTTCCTGGGAAGTGCACAATTTACCAGTTTCAAGGTTGGTCACTGGGCCTAATTCAGAACTGATCACACCGAATTTGCAGAGGTTTGCAATCAGATAGTCTAGACAGAGTGAAATACCGCCCCGTGCAAGTCTGTGTACGCCATGTGAAAAGCTTTGCAAACGCTGGCCAGCTGCAAATCCATTCGCAACTCTCTCACCATCACATGATTTTTCCAGTCTGTGCAGTCTTACTCCTACTGTGCGAAAGAAACAGGCTGATCGGGTCGGAGCTGACTTCACACACCCTCCCTGAAAACATTTGGGAATGCCTGCGTTTTTTCAGGCACTCCCAGAAAACCTCCAGTTACCACCCCCAAACGCCCGCTTCCTGTCAATCAGCCGGCGTGCGCTTAACAATCAAAAAGATGCAGGATTTTTTAGCAGTTTGGCCTCGCTACCTGTGCATTAGGATCGTTCAATAATCGTCCGCTGTGCGATTTTGCACAACAGTGATCAGGTCTGAATTAGGCCCACAGTTCGCTGAGTTCCTCTAGTTCAGTTCTCTGAGTTCCTGGTTGAGGGTTCCAACCTCAGGGTTCTGGGGTTCAGACCTGAGGTTGAAGTCCTTTCTCTATGTTCCAGGAGCCTTCTGGTTATTTCCAGTTACATGGTTCAGTAACCATCATGGGCCAGAGTCACTCAAACTTGTTGGTTCATACTGGTCTATGCAGACAAGTCAAATCCAACCTCCTACTGTAAGTTCCTATTTTCCTTGACAGTCTAGTCTAAGGGTGCTGTTTCAGATAAACCCCAGACAATGACAGGATAGAGTTAAGCTGCACACAATGTAAATGTTCGAGTTGAGATGCAGGCATTTCAGAGGTTAGAGTTAAGTTGAAAGTAATATAGAGGTTTTTAATTAGGCTGTAAGAGGGGGTTCAAGTTAGCGTTAGACTGCAGGCAGGATTGAGTATAGAGGCAGACTGCTGGTGGTGATGAGGATGGAGGTAAACTGCAGACAGGGTTGAGGTTAGAGGTGGACTGTAGTGGGGTTGAGTTTAGAGACAGGCTGCAGACAATACTGAGGTTAGAATCAGGCTTAAAGCTAGTCTAAAAATATGCCTGAGCTTGGTTTTACCCATATTTTACGTGGTGCCAGCTGGATGGCAATATTAATGCCATATATGTGTACAAAACAGAAAGACTTTTGTTATCAGTGCTAATAATAGTGTGCTGTAAATCTGGGTGTATCTATCAAAGAAAAGCATGGGGTTGTATTGATATTTATAACAAAACATTTAAGCCTGTAGTCCGTTGTCAAGGGACCCCAATATCTGTAAATGCCTAAGACACCATTAAATTACAATTAAATACACTCCCCTCTCAAGTATATAGGGTGCCATATAGACAAGAACTGCTACACCCAACTAGGTCTTATATAGCCCTGACTGGAAGAATTCATGATAACACTAGGAAATGTTTTCAAAGAAGACTCGTCTGCAGCTAAAGATGGACTTCAGGCTGGTATGAGCTTAGCGGTAGGCTGGAGATGGTTTGATGACAGAGTTAGGTTGCAGGCGATGATGACAGTAGAGGTAGGCTGCAGGTCATGTTGAGGGTAGAGTTAGACTATAGGCAGTGTTAAAGATTGAGGTAGTATGCAGGCTAGGTTGAGGTTAGAGGCAGTCTGAGGGCTGGGATGAAGTTAGAGTTAGGCTATAGTCGAACTTAAGAACAGAGATAGGCTGCAGGTGGGGTTGAGGTTAGACAAAGGCTGCAAGCTAGACTAAGGTTGGAGTCAGACTGAATGCTAGGCTGAAGTTGGACTTGGCAAAGGATAGAGTTAAGCTTCAGGCTGGCTTATAGTTAGTGTCCAGGCTGGGTTTGGTAGGCTACTTGGTGGGATGATGTACAGGTGTGGATAACGCTAGCGATAGCAGTGGCAAACGCAGGATTTCTAGAGGGGGGTTTCCAAACGCAGTCCACAATCTCCAATTGGGGGAGTGGCTGAGGAACCTAGTAATTACCCTTCACATTAATGTACACATTTGTCTTTTTATACACTGTATACTGTATGGAATGCTTTATTAATATTTAACAATATATATGGTCTATAGTATAGGCTGTATCAAACATATTTAAATAATCTAAATAAGTGGTCAGGAAAAGGTTAAACATACCATAATAACTAAATACACAAACATAATACAACCAGTACTGCACTTTCTAAGCACACATTCTCCCACCTCATGGTATGGCTCCTGTCTCTTTTTCCTGCTATCTACTGTACTCTCTGGTCCAGTGTACTGATTGAGCACTCAGATCCACACACACAGTAATCTCGGTAGAAGAAGCTGCTACCACTGGGCATGTGAAGCAGCTCTGGTCTGTCCCTTAAACTGCAAGATGTGACGGCAGTTCTAGTAATCGTATTATATACCATTGATATTGCGGTTAGAATTTCCACTTGCCAAGAGGAGGGGGTTTCTGGGCAACCGGAAACCCCCCTGCGTTTGCCTATGGATAAGCTGCAGACAGGGATGATACTAAAGTAAGCTGCAGGTGCATGTACTGACTATAGGCTTCTGGTATGTTTGATGTTAGAAGTACGCTGCAGTGTTTAATGAAGATTATGGTAGGCTGAAGGTAGAGGCTGGTAGGCAGGCTGCCAGCAGGGAAGAGGGTGAAGACAAGCTGCAGTTGGGAGAGAGGCTGGAAGCAGGAAGTTATGAGAATGAGGTAAGAGGTGGGCTACAGGTGGGAATGAGGCAAAAGGTAGGTTGCAGGCAAGGAAAAGGCTAGTGACAGACTTGGGTCAGTGATGATGCTACAGGCAGGCTGCAAGCAGTAATGAGCCTACAGATAGGATGTAGGCGTGGATGAGGCTAGAGGTAATCTTCAAGTTGAGAGGAGGTGAGCATTACGCAGCATGTGGTGATGAGACTAGAGGTAAGCTGCAAAAATAGGTTAGAGGTAAATTGCAGGATGGGATGATGTTATAGGTACTCTGCAGCATGGGATAAGGTTAGTGGTATGCCACAGTGTGGGATGAGGTTAAAGGTAGGGTGCAAGGTGGAATAAAGCTAGAGTTAGGCTGAAGTTAGATGCAGATAGCAAGGCAGGATGAGGTTAAAGCAGGATAATGGTAGGGATAAGGCTATTTGTAGGTTGCAGGCAGTGATGAGATTAGTGCTAAACTGTAGGCAGGTATGAGACTAGAGGTAGGCTGCAAGTGTGTATGAGGTTACAGGCGGGGATTAGGCTAGTAGAAGGTTGCAGGTGAGGACAGGGCCGGTGCACGGTCTCTATGCACCCTAGGCAAAGCATCAGCCTAGCGCTCCCTAACCTGCAAACATCCCCTTCCCCCCCCCCACACACACACATACACCTAACAAGGGAAGATGCAGGTGGCCACTAGGTGGGCTGGGGTAAATTGCATCTTCTACTGTACATATACAGAGAAAAGGGACAGCACTCAATGACTTTTAAAGTGATAAAGTATATTGTAAACAAAAATTTTGTGACTTTCTTTACAATATACGTTTATAAATACACTGTATAATACTGTATATGGGGTCTGGTGGGGATATTCAATTGCGGTTGGGTACAGGATGCCGCCGGACAGAATACCGACAGCTGCATCACGACCACCATAATACCGACATTTTTAATGTAATTAATGAAACTTATCCTAACCCTCCCCAGCATATTAACATTCAGGATGCCGGCTGTCGGGATTCCAGCGTCGGCATTCTGACAGGTGTCGTGATTCCGGCGCCAGCATCCTGTCTGCCGGGATGCTAAATACATCCCTTTAATTGTATGGGTGTATATACACTGCTCAAAAAAATAAAGGGAACACTACAATAACACATCCTAGATCTGAATGAATGAAATATTCTTATTAAATACTTTGTTCTTTACATAGTTGAATGTGCTGACAACAAAATCACACAAAAATTATCAATGTAAATCAAATTTATTAACCCATGGAGGTCTGGATTTGGAGTCACACTCAAAATTAAAGTGGAAAAACACACTACAGGCTGATCCAACTTTGATGTAATGTCCTTAAAACAAGTCAAAATGAGGCTCAGTAGTGTGTGTGGCCTCCAAGTGCCTGTATGACCTCCCTACAACCCACACAAGTGGCTCAGGTAGTGCAGCTCATCCAGGTTGGCACATCAATGCGAGCTGTGGCAAGAAGGTTTGCTGTGTCTGTCAGCGTAGTGTCCAGAGCATGGAGGCACTACCAGGAGACAGGCCAGTACATCAGGAGACGTGGAGGAGGCCGTAGGAGGGCAACAACCCAGCAGCAGGACCGCTACCTCCGCCTTTGTGCAAGGAGGAACAGGAGGAGCGCTGCCAGAGCCCTGCAAAATGACCTCCAGCAAGCCACAAATGTGCATGTGTCTACTCAAACGATCAGAAACAGACTCCATGAGGGTGGTATGAGGGCCCGACGTCCACAGGTGGGGGTTGTGCTTACAGCCCAACACCGTGCAGGACGTTTGGCATTTGCCAGAGAACACCAAGATTGGCAAATTCGCCACTTGCGCCCTGTGCTCTTCACAGATAAAAGCAGGTTCTCACTGAGCACATGTGACAGACATGACAGAGTCTGGAGACGCCAAGGAGAACGTTCTGCTGCCTGCAACATCCTCCAGCATGACCGGTTTGGCAGTGGGTCAGTAATGGTGTGGGGTGGCATTTCTTTGGGGGGCCGCACAGCCCTCCATGTGCTCGCCAGAGGTAGCCTGACTGCCATTAGGTACCGAGATGAGATCCTCAGACCCCTTGTGAGACCATATGCTGGTGTGGTTGGCCCTGGGTTCCTCCTAATGCAAGACAATGCTAGACCTCATGTGGCTGGAGTGTGTCAGCAGTTCCTGTGTAAGGATGTGCCCTGTGGGCACATCTGTGTTGTCCCTAGTTGGGGACAGCGCTGGGGCAGCTTGTCTGTCCCCAGCGCTGGGTGCGTGGCGGCGGCGGCGGGTGTCCGGTGCAGGGATTACCCTTTTCCCTGCACCGGACCCCAGGCTGGAGGGTTTGAATGTTGGCGCCCTCCGGGAGCCAATCGCGGCTCCCGGAGCGGCGGCCAATCAGGAAGAGACGCGGCGAGCCAATCAGCGCTCGCCGCGTCATAGGCCCCGCCCCCGGCGTCTGACGTCAGACGCCGGGCGGGAGCCGTTCGGACAGGAGGCCGCGCCGAAGAGCGGCGAGGAGGAGGAGCCCGCGCGCAGGAGGAAGAAGAAGAGGATCGCGTGGCTGAAGAGAAGACACGGCCGGGAGCAGCGGAGGAGGTCGTCGGCGCGCCGGAGCGCAGAAGAGGATCCGGCGCCGAGGAGAAGACGACGACCGCGGGGAGAGGAGGTCCTGAGGCCGCGGAAGAGGCCAGAAGACGTCGGCCTGCAGAAAGAAGATGTCCAGCGGCGGCTGGACGCAGGGAAGAGACGGAGGCGCCGCTGGCCAGGACGGGTCAGCGGCAGAAGACGTTGGAGGCCCCCAGGTTAGGTAAGGCCTCAGTGAGGCTATCCTCCCCCTCCCCTTTTCCTCCCTCGACCACCAGGGACGGGCATTAGGCCCGAGGACACAATTCAGGCGCTAGGCCTGGGCGCAGTTAGGAGTTTGGGCCCCCAATATTTGATGAGGTGGTTTGGGCATTAGGCCCAAGCCACCCCACTCATGCGGCACCAGTTAGGCGGGCACTAGGCCCGGGGGACAATCTAGGCCTGTGGCTAATAGAGGGCGTTAGGCCCTAGGGTATTTGTGGCCAAATCAGGGATACGATAAGGTGACCCTGGGCACAAGGCCCAGGTCACCCAACGGGCGGCAAGTAGGCGGGCGCTAGGCCCGTGGGTAAAGTCAGGCCTCCGGCCTGTGGGCAGTTAGGGGGCGCTAGGCCCAGCGAAGCAGTGTTTCCCTGAGGTGAGTAAAGGTGGTACTGGGCGCTAGGCTCAGGCCACCCTGAGAGTACGGTAGGTGGGTGAGCTGTGCGGTCCCCACTACTGGGTGTTCTGGGTCGGGTAGATAAAGGGACAGCACCGTTTTATGTTGTAACTCCGATAGTGTGTTATATGTTGTTACCGTGCAGGGCAAAGTGTATGTGTTGTGTAAGTTGTGCATAGTTGTGTTGCACCACACCCACAGAGCTAGTTTGAGGGCTCCGCTGTTGTAGATAGTATAGGGTGTGACACTAGGTCAGAGTTAGGCCCTGCACGGCTGTTTCTCTTTGCCTCCTTACAGGGACCTGTAAGTGGAGAAGATCGGAGTGCAAGACTCGTGACGGTGAGTAGCATCCGTGTACGTCTGTCCCTTGTTTGTCCCCGAGCGCCGGAGTTAGGATTGCTCACGGACGTGAGAATCCCTTTCATCACACTACGTGCGAAAGCGCGAGTGTGTGAAAGCTGGGTAGCTGAGGCTTTGTGCCGGTGATGACCATTCACCCAGCCGGTGAAGGTCGCAGCCACCCCTGGGGTATCCCCTGTTCCACCGGAAGCAGGGTCGATACCCCCTTTAATGTAGACCATTCTCTCCTCAGCTCGGTCGTCGGTCAGCTCCGAGAGGGAATCGCCGTGTCCGGATCCGAGTGAAGATTTCCAGGTCCGTTGAAGGTTCCGGTACCTGAAGGTGAGAGAGAGCGGCGCCTGGTGAGTACCGAGTCTACACCTGCACGGCAGCAGGCACCACCACACGCACTCGCAGGCCCCCCGCACCTCTCACATTTGGCGTAGTCGGCAGGATCAAAGAGACCGGATCACGGACACGATGTGGAACGCCACCAAGAAGACCTCCCTGCGGACGGCTCCGGAGAAGACTCACCCCCTGACGTGTGCGGACCAGAGCGACTGGGTGACGGTGTCTGGGGCAGACATCCTGAAGATGGTGCAGCGGTCGGTCCAGCGTGAAAAAGAAGAGCGCCGGGAGAAGGGGCGCAAGTAGGCCGCTGTGACGCCCTGCAAGAAATGTCGGCAAACAGGTCACTTTGCCGACGAGTGTACTTGGCGAGAGACGTCCCCAAAGAAGGTGGTTCAGGAAGCGGACCGAAGACGTCAGAAGGGCCAAGCGAAGGAGTCCTGGTGTTTGCTCTGCGGAAACTACGGGCATGAGCACAACAGTTGTCCCTGGGACGAAGAGTCGAGCGAAGACGAGGTTGATTCCCGGTGTGAAAGCTGTGGAGATCCCCGACATCGGCTCCTGGAATGTCCATGGACGGAAGACAGGACGGACTACGAGGCCACGGTGAAGCAGCTGACGGAGTCTCGTCAGCAGCTTTGGGACCGGGTGGCTGCAGAGCCTGTGTGTGCGCTCTGCGAGGCGAGAGGACATGCGCTTCCCGATTGTCCGTGGAACGAAGACCGGATGATTGCGGATGGTCGCGCCCAGAGATGGGAGGAGGAAACCAGGGAAATGGAGCGGAAGGCCTTGCTTGAAGTTAATTCGCAGGTGCCCATTTCCTCTGAGCCGGAACCAACGGGTGAAGATTCCCCAGTGAAGGAGGTGGACCAGGAACCCGTCTTGGAGAAGGTGGCAGTGGCCCTCCCTTGTTGGAAGTGTCGGCGACCAGGACATGCGGCCAGTGAGTGCCCTTGGGAAGATGCCGCGGACCTACTCTGTCCCAAGAAAGTGACCCCAGTAAGGCAGAATCCTTTCCCGCATGAGGCGGAGGTGGACGACTGGGAGGTGAAGAGACCACGCTGCGAAGAAAAGCGTGAAGACCCAGTGACTGAGACGTCCGGAATCTCCCCGCGATGGAACCGTCCACGACCAGGACGTGCGGAACAGGAGTGTCCTGGGTACCAAGAAATGCCAGCGGAAGCAAAGGAGTACGCTGAGGAAGTAACGATGCCAGCGGAAGCGAAGGAGTATGCTGAGGAAGTAACGATGCCAGCGGAAGCGCAAGAGTACGCTGAGGAAGCAGAGGTGCCAGCGGAAGCGAAGAAGTACGCTGAGGAGGAAAGTAATACCCCAGTCCAGATATCGGAGGAGGACTCGGACTACGGTGAGCTGTCCGCCGACGAATCCCTCCCTGAACAGATGGAGGACGACTCTGGCATCGGAAGCGCCGACGAGAGTGACTGGCAGGATCGGGTGGAGTCATGCTCCCAGTTGAATGCCCTCCGGAAAGAGGAGGAGATAGTCCTGGAGCAAGAATACCTGCCAGGAGTGCCGAAATGGACCGACGTACGGGGACAGGACTGCGATGCCGTGGGAGGACCCGTTCCAGAGGAAGAGATAGGACCTTTGGAGATGCCCCACGAGGAAATGCGACATGTGGTGGCTGTTGCCCGGGAGGAAACGGATGCCCCGGAGGATTCCGCTGTTGGGTGGTGGTCGATACCACACCCGGACGACAGGGACGAAGCCACAGACGATATCGGAGGCCAAGAGTGGGTGACTGTTGTCCCCGTGGAAGAAGATTCCCCTTGGTGGCCAACGTCAAGCGACCGTGAGGAGATGCCACTCCCCCAGAGGATCCGCCGATGGAGGTCAGGACGCAAGAGGAACCCGGAGCTGGAGGAGGAAGGATGTGGGGTCACAGCTGGTCCAGGCTGGGCCCCCGAATGCACCCTCGCCGGAGGGACCTCGGAATTCCCTGACCCGCGGACAATGGGCGTCGTGAGGAACTTTGTAGGGACTACAAAGGAAAAAGGGGGGGGAAATGTAAGGATGTGCCCTGTGGGCACATCTGTGTTGTCCCTAGTTGGGGACAGCGCTGGGGCAGCTTGTCTGTCCCCAGCGCTGGGTGCGTGGCGGCGGCGGCGGGTGTCCGGTGCAGGGATTACCCTTTTCCCTGCACCGGACCCCAGGCTGGAGGGTTTGAATGTTGGCGCCCTCCGGGAGCCAATCGCGGCTCCCGGAGCGGCGGCCAATCAGGAAGAGACGCGGCGAGCCAATCAGCGCTCGCCGCGTCATAGGCCCCGCCCCCGGCGTCTGACGTCAGACGCCGGGCGGGAGCCGTTCGGACAGGAGGCCGCGCCGAAGAGCGGCGAGGAGGAGGAGCCCGCGCGCAGGAGGAAGAAGAAGAGGATCGCGTGGCTGAAGAGAAGACACGGCCGGGAGCAGCGGAGGAGGTCGTCGGCGCGCCGGAGCGCAGAAGAGGATCCGGCGCCGAGGAGAAGACGACGACCGCGGGGAGAGGAGGTCCTGAGGCCGCGGAAGAGGCCAGAAGACGTCGGCCTGCAGAAAGAAGATGTCCAGCGGCGGCTGGACGCAGGGAAGAGACGGAGGCGCCGCTGGCCAGGACGGGTCAGCGGCAGAAGACGGTGGAGGCCCCCAGGTTAGGTAAGGCCTCAGTGAGGCTATCCTCCCCCTCCCCTTTTCCTCCCTCGACCACCAGGGACGGGCATTAGGCCCGAGGACACAATTCAGGCGCTAGGCCTGGGCGCAGTTAGGAGTTTGGGCCCCCAATATTTGATGAGGTGGTTTGGGCATTAGGCCCAAGCCACCCCACTCATGCGGCACCAGTTAGGCGGGCACTAGGCCCGGGGGACAATCTAGGCCTGTGGCTAATAGAGGGCGTTAGGCCCTAGGGTATTTGTGGCCAAATCAGGGATACGATAAGGTGACCCTGGGCACAAGGCCCAGGTCACCCAACGGGCGGCAAGTAGGCGGGCGCTAGGCCCGTGGGTAAAGTCAGGCCTCCGGCCTGTGGGCAGTTAGGGGGCGCTAGGCCCAGCGAAGCAGTGTTTCCCTGAGGTGAGTAAAGGTGGTACTGGGCGCTAGGCTCAGGCCACCCTGAGAGTACGGTAGGTGGGTGAGCTGTGCGGTCCCCACTACTGGGTGTTCTGGGTCGGGTAGATAAAGGGACAGCACCGTTTTATGTTGTAACTCCGATAGTGTGTTATATGTTGTTACCGTGCAGGGCAAAGTGTATGTGTTGTGTAAGTTGTGCATAGTTGTGTTGCACCACACCCACAGAGCTAGTTTGAGGGCTCCGCTGTTGTAGATAGTATAGGGTGTGACACTAGGTCAGAGTTAGGCCCTGCACGGCTGTTTCTCTTTGCCTCCTTACAGGGACCTGTAAGTGGAGAAGATCGGAGTGCAAGACTCGTGACGGTGAGTAGCATCCGTGTACGTCTGTCCCTTGTTTGTCCCCGAGCGCCGGAGTTAGGATTGCTCACGGACGTGAGAATCCCTTTCATCACACTACGTGCGAAAGCGCGAGTGTGTGAAAGCTGGGTAGCTGAGGCTTTGTGCCGGTGATGACCATTCACCCAGCCGGTGAAGGTCGCAGCCACCCCTGGGGTATCCCCTGTTCCACCGGAAGCAGGGTCGATACCCCCTTTAATGTAGACCATTCTCTCCTCAGCTCGGTCGTCGGTCAGCTCCGAGAGGGAATCGCCGTGTCCGGATCCGAGTGAAGATTTCCAGGTCCGTTGAAGGTTCCGGTACCTGAAGGTGAGAGAGAGCGGCGCCTGGTGAGTACCGAGTCTACACCTGCACGGCAGCAGGCACCACCACACGCACTCGCAGGCCCCCCGCACCTCTCACATTTGGCGTAGTCGGCAGGATCAAAGAGACCGGATCACGGACACGATGTGGAACGCCACCAAGAAGACCTCCCTGCGGACGGCTCCGGAGAAGACTCACCCCCGGACGTGTGCGGACCAGAGCGACTGGGTGACGGTGTCTGGGGCAGACATCCTGAAGATGGTGCAGCGGTCGGTCCAGCGTGAAAAAGAAGAGCGCCGGGAGAAGGGGCGCAAGTAGGCCGCTGTGACGCCCTGCAAGAAATGTCGGCAAACAGGTCACTTTGCCGACGAGTGTACTTGGCGAGAGACGTCCCCAAAGAAGGTGGTTCAGGAAGCGGACCGAAGACGTCAGAAGGGCCAAGCGAAGGAGTCCTGGTGTTTGCTCTGCGGAAACTACGGGCATGAGCACAACAGTTGTCCCTGGGACGAAGAGTCGAGCGAAGACGAGGTTGATTCCCGGTGTGAAAGCTGTGGAGATCCCCGACATCGGCTCCTGGAATGTCCATGGACGGAAGACAGGACGGACTACGAGGCCACGGTGAAGCAGCTGACGGAGTCTCGTCAGCAGCTTTGGGACCGGGTGGCTGCAGAGCCTGTGTGTGCGCTCTGCGAGGCGAGAGGACATGCGCTTCCCGATTGTCCGTGGAACGAAGACCGGATGATTGCGGATGGTCGCGCCCAGAGATGGGAGGAGGAAACCAGGGAAATGGAGCGGAAGGCCTTGCTTGAAGTTAATTCGCAGGTGCCCATTTCCTCTGAGCCGGAACCAACGGGTGAAGATTCCCCAGTGAAGGAGGTGGACCAGGAACCCGTCTTGGAGAAGGTGGCAGTGGCCCTCCCTTGTTGGAAGTGTCGGCGACCAGGACATGCGGCCAGTGAGTGCCCTTGGGAAGATGCCGCAGACCTACTCTGTCCCAAGAAAGTGACCCCAGTAAGGCAGAATCCTTTCCCGCATGAGGCGGAGGTGGACGACTGGGAGGTGAAGAGACCACGCTGCGAAGAAAAGCGTGAAGACCCAGTGACTGAGACGTCCGGAATCTCCCCGCGATGGAACCGTCCACGACCAGGACGTGCGGAACAGGAGTGTCCTGGGTACCAAGAAATGCCAGCGGAAGCAAAGGAGTACGCTGAGGAAGTAACGATGCCAGCGGAAGCGAAGGAGTACGCTGAGGAAGTAACGATGCCAGCGGAAGCGCAAGAGTACGCTGAGGAAGCAGAGGTGCCAGCGGAAGCGAAGAAGTACGCTGAGGAGGAAAGTAATACCCCAGTCCAGATATCGGAGGAGGACTCGGACTACGGTGAGCTGTCCGCCGACGAATCCCTCCCTGAACAGATGGAGGACGACTCTGGCATCGGAAGCGCCGACGAGAGTGACTGGCAGGATCGGGTGGAGTCATGCTCCCAGTTGAATGCCCTCCGGAAAGAGGAGGAGATAGTCCTGGAGCAAGAATACCTGCCAGGAGTGCCGAAATGGACCGACGTACGGGGACAGGACTGCGATGCCGTGGGAGGACCCGTTCCAGAGGAAGAGATAGGACCTTTGGAGATGCCCCACGAGGAAATGCGACATGTGGTGGCTGTTGCCCGGGAGGAAACGGATGCCCCGGAGGATTCCGCTGTTGGGTGGTGGTCGATACCACACCCGGACGACAGGGACGAAGCCACAGACGATATCGGAGGCCAAGAGTGGGTGACTGTTGTCCCCGTGGAAGAAGATTCCCCTTGGTGGCCAACGTCAAGCGACCGTGAGGAGATGCCACTCCCCCAGAGGATCCGCCGATGGAGGTCAGGACGCAAGAGGAACCCGGAGCTGGAGGAGGAAGGATGTGGGGTCACAGCTGGTCCAGGCTGGGCCCCCGAATGCACCCTCGCCGGAGGGACCTCGGAATTCCCTGACCCGCGGACAATGGGCGTCGTGAGGAACTTTGTAGGGACTACAAAGGAAAAAGGGGGGGGAAATGTAAGGATGTGCCCTGTGGGCACATCTGTGTTGTCCCTAGTTGGGGACAGCGCTGGGGCAGCTTGTCTGTCCCCAGCGCTGGGTGCGTGGCGGCGGCGGCGGGTGTCCGGTGCAGGGATTACCCTTTTCCCTGCACCGGACCCCAGGCTGGAGGGTTTGAATGTTGGCGCCCTCCGGGAGCCAATCGCGGCTCCCGGAGCGGCGGCCAATCAGGAAGAGACGCGGCGAGCCAATCAGCGCTCGCCGCGTCATAGGCCCCGCCCCCGGCGTCTGACGTCAGACGCCGGGCGGGAGCCGTTCGGACAGGAGGCCGCGCCGAAGAGCGGCGAGGAGGAGGAGCCCGCGCGCAGGAGGAAGAAGAAGAGGATCGCGTGGCTGAAGAGAAGACACGGCCGGGAGCAGCGGAGGAGGTCGTCGGCGCGCCGGAGCGCAGAAGAGGATCCGGCGCCGAGGAGAAGACGACGACCGCGGGGAGAGGAGGTCCTGAGGCCGCGGAAGAGGCCAGAAGACGTCGGCCTGCAGAAAGAAGATGTCCAGCGGCGGCTGGACGCAGGGAAGAGACGGAGGCGCCGCTGGCCAGGACGGGTCAGCGGCAGAAGACGGTGGAGGCCCCCAGGTTAGGTAAGGCCTCAGTGAGGCTATCCTCCCCCTCCCCTTTTCCTCCCTCGACCACCAGGGACGGGCATTAGGCCCGAGGACACAATTCAGGCGCTAGGCCTGGGCGCAGTTAGGAGTTTGGGCCCCCAATATTTGATGAGGTGGTTTGGGCATTAGGCCCAAGCCACCCCACTCATGCGGCACCAGTTAGGCGGGCACTAGGCCCGGGGGACAATCTAGGCCTGTGGCTAATAGAGGGCGTTAGGCCCTAGGGTATTTGTGGCCAAATCAGGGATACGATAAGGTGACCCTGGGCACAAGGCCCAGGTCACCCAACGGGCGGCAAGTAGGCGGGCGCTAGGCCCGTGGGTAAAGTCAGGCCTCCGGCCTGTGGGCAGTTAGGGGGCGCTAGGCCCAGCGAAGCAGTGTTTCCCTGAGGTGAGTAAAGGTGGTACTGGGCGCTAGGCTCAGGCCACCCTGAGAGTACGGTAGGTGGGTGAGCTGTGCGGTCCCCACTACTGGGTGTTCTGGGTCGGGTAGATAAAGGGACAGCACCGTTTTATGTTGTAACTCCGATAGTGTGTTATATGTTGTTACCGTGCAGGGCAAAGTGTATGTGTTGTGTAAGTTGTGCATAGTTGTGTTGCACCACACCCACAGAGCTAGTTTGAGGGCTCCGCTGTTGTAGATAGTATAGGGTGTGACACTAGGTCAGAGTTAGGCCCTGCACGGCTGTTTCTCTTTGCCTCCTTACAGGGACCTGTAAGTGGAGAAGATCGGAGTGCAAGACTCGTGACGGTGAGTAGCATCCGTGTACGTCTGTCCCTTGTTTGTCCCCGAGCGCCGGAGTTAGGATTGCTCACGGACGTGAGAATCCCTTTCATCACACTACGTGCGAAAGCGCGAGTGTGTGAAAGCTGGGTAGCTGAGGCTTTGTGCCGGTGATGACCATTCACCCAGCCGGTGAAGGTCGCAGCCACCCCTGGGGTATCCCCTGTTCCACCGGAAGCAGGGTCGATACCCCCTTTAATGTAGACCATTCTCTCCTCAGCTCGGTCGTCGGTCAGCTCCGAGAGGGAATCGCTGTGTCCGGATCCGAGTGAAGATTTCCAGGTCCGTTGAAGGTTCCGGTACCTGAAGGTGAGAGAGAGCGGCGCCTGGTGAGTACCGAGTCTACACCTGCACGGCAGCAGGCACCACCACACGCACTCGCAGGCCCCCCGCACCTCTCACACCTGCAAGACGAAAGCCTTGATGCTATGGACTGGCCCGCCCGTTCCCCAGACCTGAATCCAATTGAGCACATCTGGGACATCATGTCTCGCTCCATCCACCAACAGACTGTCCAGGAGTTGGCGGATCCTTTAGTCCAGGTCTGGGAGGAGATCCCTCAGAAGACCATCCGCCATCTCATCAGGAGCATGCCCAGGCGTTGTAGGGAGGTCATACAGGCACGTGGAGGCCACACACACTACTGAGCCTCATTTTGACTTGTTTTAAGGACATTACATCAAAGTTGGATCAGCCTGTAGTGTGTTTTTCCATTTTAATTTTGAGTGTGACTCCAAATCCAGACCTCCATGGGTTAATAAATTTGATTTCCATTGATAATTTTTGTGTGATTTTGTTGTCAGCACTTTCAACTATGTAAAGAACAAAGTATTAAATAAGAATATTTCATTCATTCAGATCTAGGATGTATTATTTTAGTGTTCCCTTTATTTTTTTGAGCAGTGTATATATATATATATATATATATATATACATATATAATGTCAGAGGTAAGCGGAACTCCCGGACTTATACTTATCACTCAACAGGTCATCATCTTGGAAATTTTTGCAACGTTTCGATTTATTTCAATCGTCATCAGTATATGCCTGACGACGATTGAAATAAATCGAAACGTTACAAAAATTTCCAGGATGATGACCTGTTGATTGATAAGTATAAGTCCGGGAGTGCTGTATCCAAAGTGGAGTGCCGAGTACCTGCATGAGTTATTTATATATATATATATATATATATATATACATACATACACACACACACACACACACACACACACATATATATATTTGTATACTCCTTATTGTTTTCCATCCCCCCCATCTGTATGTTCATTACTGACCCGCATACAGAGACATCCTTCAGTTTTTTGCTAGATGAATTCAGTGGTGCCCTCCAGTGGCCGGCGCCCCTAGGCAGCCGCCTAAAGCTACCTAATGGTAGAGCCGGCCCTGGGTGAGGAGGAAGCTAGAGATAGGCTGCAGGCAGTTATGATTCTAGAGGTGAGTGAAGGCACATACAGTATGAGGCTGCAGGTATCGGCTAGATAATTGCAGCATGTCCAGCATGTCCCTCTGATACAATATTTTCTAAGTGTCCAGCCGGCCGCATCGGGCAGTGTATACCCTACCATGTCCAACCGACAGACATTCCCCTGTTGTTTCACATAGGAAGGAACATGGAAATGTCTCCTCCTGCGAGAGATCTCTGTATGTCCCGGATATCGGCAGTGACAGATAATTGGCGGCCTGACAGGCATTTTATCTGCCCATGTTTGCCTGGCATTAGATATACAGTATGTAACAGGTTTTTGTAGACAGATTGGATGTGGAAACAAAGGGCAGTCCTAACTCAAGGTTAGCAACTAGGTAACATGTTGCTAACCTTGACTAGGGTAGGTAGGGTTTATTATTATTTTTTCTTTTTAAGAATCACTACGTACATGAATAATAATGGCAAGATACCAGTGGAGAGAAAGCAGAGATGAGCACAGGAGGCAGTTATCAATTCTTATAAGGGGACAGAGAATACAGTGGAGGAGAAGAAAAAAAGTACATATTTCCTCTTCTTGTTTGGTGTCAAGCGAAGAACAGGTGTCAAAGGGTGCAGGAAAGGAATTGAGGGCCTAATTCAGCATGGAACGCTGCTGCGGCAGTATTCGCATGCTGATGCCCTGTGAAGTGTGTGCATGCGCACAAGCCGCACTGCACGTGTGCACACTATGAGATGCGACGGTATCTCACATCTGCGAACGCCTCTGCCTGATTGACGGTAGAGACGTTCGTGGGATGGGAGGGGGTGTCGCGTTGGCGTTGAGGGAGGCAGGGTCCGAGCAATGCAGGCGTGTCTGGATCTTTTGCAGGGCAGGCCACGGGGGCTGCAACACGTCACACGCAGCCACTGTGACCCGAAACATGGCGCGTAGCCGCTTGCCTCCGCAGCTAGGCTGCGTAGGAAGAGAGCTACCCTAAACATGCGAAAGCATTGCCGCCGTGTGATGCTTTCACATGTGTGCGGGGTGGCTGAGTCTGGCATGCGGGGCAGACTTGCCCTGTGCTGGGCGTACTCCCGCATGTCAGAGTAATGGATTGTAGATGTGCGTTTTTTCGCACATTTACGATCCATGCTGAATTAGGCCCTGAGTTACCTGTTGCTCAGATAAGGGAATATCATTTCATGTTCCATGTTGTCAATCTTGTCCTTGAAGTAGGAATCCATATCTTGAGCAGTGGTTGTGGTCAGAGGGGTGGGAGGGCTAAGTAGAGGTATAACTATTATGGGTTAGAAGCATACGTGGATATGATGGACTGGGAGTTAGTGTGTTAGCAGTTAGCAGCATTATTGAGGAAAGAGTGGCTGGAGCCGCCTGATCAAGGGTTGCTGCTGGCCTTTAAATAAGATAGGTACTGTAAATTCAGGACAGGAGAATCTAGAAATTGGGAAGCAAAGTTGTTTCATAGTCATGTGGAAAGTTGTTGAAAATGAATAGAATTGACATTTCTGTGATATGAGTGTAAGTGTAGAGGTTATAGCTGTGGAGAACAGATTGTAGGTGATACGGTATGGGTCAGAGAGGGAAAGGGTGATAAATAATATCCTCTGCAAAGTCAGGCTAAAACAATATGGAGGCAATGGCCTTTATAATGAGGAGAAACTGTAAGTCAGCCCCATGGGAGATACCCAAAGAGGAGATTAGAGAGAGTAGTTTGGAGGCACAAGGAGAATGCGGATAATCAATAGGGATGTTGAGATCATCCGAGATGATAGTGGGGATGTTGGAGGATAGAAATGAGGGACAGGCCCACTGTTAGTGTGGTCCAGGTCAATGATAGAAGTACCATGCGCTTGTGGTATTTTGGACTAAGGGGCCTTTTTGTTAACATTATTTTTAGTAAAAAAATTTTTGAAAAAGGGTGTTTTCACACGCGTTTCACATTATTTTAGTATCACTCAAATGTATTATAGGGCTTTTGGTGCAGTTTTCGTGAAAAACTGCTCCAACTCCTTTAATTCACTTTTTTTTTTAGTAATCAGATCGCATTACCCATATTTATAATGGTAAATGCGATCTTGGCAAATTTACTAAAACAAAATTTTTTTAAAAAATGCAATGAGTCCTGTGATAATTACGCCAGCTTCAGCTGGCGTTTATCACAGGGCACCACTGCAATATGCAGCCTTCAATGCGGGGACCAGGCTCCCCTGATCAGCAATATGTGTGATCACAGTTTTAAAAAAAAAGTTGAAAAAACAAACATACTTATCAGTCCCAGGAGCCGGTCATCGGTGCTCTGGTGTGAACTGCCAGTCATCGGGTACTGCTATGCGCTGCTGTGACCCCCAGTGCAGTAAAGTGATGCTGCAAAATGGCAGCCCACTTTACGGCACCAGGGGTCACAGCAGCGTGCAGGATCCGATACCCAGAAGCCCTGCAGGAGCACTGAACGCCGGCTCCCTGGACTGCTAAGTATATTTACCACAGGGTGGGGTTCACGGCGCATGGGGGTAGTCATGACGGGGGGATGACCTGGCAGCGATGTTGTTGAATGCGCAACTGGACATCGGGGAATTGTTTTACAAAAGAAACTTTTGACACGTTGACTGCTTACCTGTGTGTACAGAGTCTGATTTCCTGAGTGCCACCGAACACTATATATATATATATCAGGGATTGGGAACCTTTGGCCCTCCAGCTGTTGTTGAACTACACATCCCAGCATGCCTTGCTACAGTTTTGCTATTTGGGATGTGTAGTTCAACAACAGCTGGAGGACCAAAGGTTCCCCATCCCTGATATATATATATATATATATATAAAGAAAACAAATGCTCAGTCGTTACACATGCACTGCGCTGGCCCTACTCTGTACTTTGTACCATTGAAGAGCCAGGCAGCCCAGCAGGACCTGCTCACGGACAGTCGTTGAGTCAGAGGCAGCCCATAGAAGCCACCCACAGCCCCACCACTGTCACAACTCCCTACAGACAAGTGACACCCCATGGTGAGTCCCTTTACATATATAAATTATATATATATATATATATGTATATATATATATATATATATATATATATATATAGAAATTGTATAGCCCGGCACTCCCCCAATTAGGTTCGTGCCCCGGTGCCTTCAGAAGAAACACTCAATAAAGAAAACAAATGCTGCGGCACTCAGGGTCTTGTATCAGAAGTTGTGTATTGGTAAACAGTTACATCAACCGCGCACCAACTTTTCGGGGAGTTCAACCTACACCTTGACAAAGGGGTTGAACTCCCCGAAACGTTGGTGCGCGGTTGATGTAACTGTTTACCAATACACAACTTCTGATACAAGACCCTGAGTGCCGCAGCATTTGTTTTCTTTATTGAGTGTTTTTTCTGAAGGCACCGGGGCACGAACCTAATTGAGGGAGTGCCGGGCTATACAAGTTTATATATATATATATATATATATATATATATAATTTATATATGTAAAGGGACTCACCATGGGGTGTCACTTGTCTGTAGGGAGTTGTGACAGTGGTGGGGCTGTGGGTGGCTTCTATGGGCTGCCTCTGACTCAACGACTGTCCGTGAGCAGGTCCTGCTGGGCTGCCTGGCTCTTCAATGGTACAAAGTACAGAGTAGGGCCAGCGCAGTGCATGTGTAACGACTGAGCGGGAGAGGGGGGCGGGAACTCCCGGACCGGACCAAGTGACGGCAGGTATGATTTTTTTACTTAATTAAAGGGCAGCTAAGGAGTACATTTTAAAAACCATTATTAGGCATAGTGGCCCCGTTTTTGTTCCCCTGATTCTTGAGGCCCACCAGAACCTCGGAGCCCTGTATGGGTGTCCCCTTTGTCCGTCCCCCTGTCACCGGGCCTGGCCATGCAGAATGGTTGCTGGAACTGAGATACTGGTGTCATGTTTTCTGCATATGAGATTCCAGATGCAGGCTGAGACACACCACAAAAATAGTTGTGACAAGCCTGTGTATTTTGCACCACTCCTCGAAACTGTACTGGCACATTCACAGTCTGCAAACAATTGTTTAATTGTGTTGGCATTGTGCACATCTCTGAATAAGGGCCTTAGTTCAGGAGTATTCCTGAAGAGGGCACCCTCTGTATAGTATAGCAGTAGGATACTGCTACACTACCCACATATTCAGTATGATGAGTTCACTTTATTCTTTAGGGAACTCCTTTATAAAGTATAACGCTTTGTGCCTCCAGGACTACTCAGAGCCATGCACAGTATTGTTAATGATCCCGTCTCTCTCTCTTGGGTATGGTCCAGTCAATAGGTACAGTATAGTCCAGTACATGTTACAGTAGTGAAGTCCACACTTAGATAGCATACCAGAAAGATGCTCCTCCGGTGCCCCAAAGGTTAAGGAAGGGTGGAAGTGCAGGTATTACTGCCTCTAAGATGTCATGTATGCCAACTACCAGGGAGCCTTTCTGGGCCCAAGTCTCTAGTTGGCATCAACCAGTTCTCAGAGAGTTGGTGGTGAAGGGGTTATCATTAATCCTTCCAGAGATGGATCTGTGATGTCGTAGTATTGTGGTATGTTCCGTGATACAACGTATTTAAGTTGTCAAGTCTTACTTAAAGATACGGTAGTCTTTAAGTGTCTTGAGACTCATTCTGATTGGTGCGGATTGAAAAGTCCCACTTCCTTGGGCTGGACTTTATTAAATGTTGTGGATGGCTCTATATTAATGACGTGGGAGTTGTTTGGTCTGTGGGACCTGACATATGTAGTACCATCATCTGAGCCAATCTACCAGTGAGTTGGAAGCATTCCTAAGTTGATTTGACTCTGTCTTACCTCTGCAAGAGAGTAGGTTAGAAAGAACAGTTTGGAGGCACAAGGATGAAAATAACCAGCAGAGATGGTGAAATCATCCCAGATGATGGTGGGGATGTTACAGGATAAAAATGAGAGAGATGATTAGAAATGTTCAAGGAGTTGTTGGTGTGGTCAAGGGAATGATAGTGGTGATTGAACATCAAGATAATATCTGAGTGATGGAACAGTTGATAGGAACTAATGTGTAGTGTGGTGAAAGGAGACTTTTCTGCATCTTGGCTTGGAGGTCTGTGTGAAGTAGTTACCACTTTTCTCTAGATCACTAGATCAGGGAATCCAAGAAAAATATCCCTTTGAAGAACAAAGTACATTCTCGTGTTTTTACACATCAGAACACAATAATCATCTAGTCTTCACCAAGTTCTAACATTTAATAAATCTAACCATATTTGACTAATATCACATAATAGATTTTATTGTTGTGTGCTATTGTTGTTACATAATTAATAACATGAAGAAAAAATTTATTGAAAGAAAGTACACCCCGTGATTCAGCAGCAGCTACTAGAGCAAACTTTATCAGGTAGAACTTGAAGTAAATATTTTCTGCATGAGTTTCAGACTTTTACATCATATTTGAGGAATTTTGAACCAGTCTCCCTCACCGCACAGTTTAAGTGCATTGATGTTTGAGGGTAATCACTTATACGCAGCTCTCGGAAGATCCAAACACAGCATCTCAATAGTCTTGATGACTGGACTTTCATTCCAAAACTTTGCTCCATTTGCTTTTTTAGACTTTAGGCTGTTGAGTTGTGGATTTTCTTGTATGTCTAGCATCACTGTCCTATTTCATGATCCAATTTCATGCAAGCTCCAGTTGTCGAACAAATGGGTGCAGTTTCCTCTAGAATACTTTGGTATAAAGAAAAATTTATGGTGGATTTTGATCAGAGCCGTTTCTAGAGCACCTGTATAGGAAGCAGCCTCTCAGACTGGTAAGTATGAGGCTGCCATACATAAAGGGCATTGCCATACCTCCCAACAAGACCCTCTCCAGGAGGGACAGAATGCTCTGCTCCTGGACTTCCCTCTTAATTTATGATTGCCATCTCCTGTGCTGAAACGCCTTTCTTATACCTTAACCTGTTCAACACAGGTGCCAGAAATCATAAATTAAGACAAAAGTCCAGATGCAGAGCATTTTGTCCCTCCTGGAGAGGGTCATGTTGGGAGGTATAGCATTACTGTGAGGCTTAATGTGTAAGGGGCATTACTGTGAGGCATAATGTGTAATGGACATTACAGTGTGTGACATAATGTGTATTGGGCCTCACGGTGTGTGTGGCATATTTTGTAAAGGGCATTACGATGTGTGGCAAAATATGTAAGGGGCATTACTATAACAGGAAAAATTACAAATAATGGAGTTTTCCCCTCGTGGTGGCCAATGTCTAGAGGTGCAGGGTGCAAAACTGGGGTGTAAGGTAGTCTTTTCCTGCAAGGCCATGCCCATTCAGAAAGACATGCCCCTCTTGTTTGCCAAATTGTCTAGAAACGGTCCTGGCTTTGATTACAAAGTGTCCAGATCCTGTAACTGTAGAAAACTACTAAAATCATCATCTCTCAATTACCATGCTGGAAGGTTGGTTATTGTGTTGATATGCTGTTTGTTTTTTTTAAACATGACACTGGACCTTATTTAGCTTCAGTTATAGTTTTGCTAAAATAGCAAAACTGCAACTGGCTGCAATCGCATGTGGGGCTGCCCAGCACAGGGCAGGGCCGCCCAGCATGCAAATGCCCGCCAGCGATACCATCGCAATATAATTGTGATCACATCGCTGATTTGTGGAAGCCCCCTTGCCTCTGCCGCCAGGCTGTGAAGGCAGTCACAGGGCGCCCATTTTTCAGGTTGCAGACGTCATACAACTGTTCCGAAACCCGCCCCCATTTTTGACGCCACACCAGCCCAACACTGAGTCGATGTTCCAGCAACACCGTCCTGCGAACGCCTCTGCCTGTCAATCAGGCAGAGGTGTACGCATAAGTGATATGTGATCGCCTCTCACTGTGCACACACGCAGTACAGCTGCTGTGCATGCGCACTGTGCACGGGATTGTCAGTATTCAATTGCATCGCTGATGCGTCGCATACTGAGTTAGGCACACTGTGCATTAAGACCAATCACTTCCACTTTGGTTTTGTCTATGCAGAGTACATGGTTTCATTTAAAATCAACTATACAAATGTCCTTTGGGGGGGAGAAGGACTTTTCTGCTGAGTAACCTTCCATTAAAGCCATACTTGTTCATTTTTTACCAAAGGTCATAACCTTTAACATTTTTTTGTGTTGACAGATGTCGGTACATTCCTGGATGTAGTTTTTGGGCTCTCTGTGAATTTCTGACGATGATACAGTTTGATGTTTGGTTGAAACTTCTGGGACACACATTCCTGGTCTTCAGTATACTCAATCGGCACATAAGCTTTCTCACAGTCTGGTGACAGACTTCAAATTGTTTGGCCTTGTAAGTTATAACCTTTTCAAAACTGTTGTGAAGCATCAATTGCTTCTTTGAGATCACAGTTTTACTTTCTCCTTGGTGTGTTATTAATACTGGGGGTAATTCTGAGTTGATCGCAGCAGCAAGTTTGTTAGCAATTGGGCAAAACCATGTGCACTGCAGGGGGGGCAGATATAACATTTGCAGAGAGAGTTAGATTTGGGTGGGTTATTTCGTTTCTGTGCAGGGTAAATACTGGCTGCTTTATTTTTACACTGCAATTTAGATTTCAGTTTGAATACACTCCACCCAAATCTAACTCTCTCTGCACATGTTATATTTGTCCCCCCTGCAGTGCACATGGTTTTGCCCAACTGCTAAAAAATTTCCTGCTGCGATCAACTTGGAATTACCCCCATAGTCAGACTGTTCCTGACCAAATTGCTAAACATTCTGCTTTTCTCTAAATGTGATGATCAGCAGCACCTGGCTCAGATTATTTTCTTAATTGCTATAGAAGCAGTAAGGATGTACTTACTTTTCACACGTTTTCAAGTTGGCTTATTTTCTGTAGAATAATTAGAAACTGTTATGGTTTATTTATGATCTTAGTGTTAGGACTTGGTGACAAACAGATTGTTACTTATATCCTAACAAATAAATACAGATGACTGTTGTGGTGGAAAAAACACCAGGTCCGGGATGTAATGCCACCCGAGATGCATGGTTTAGCCTTGTAAATAATTGCCCCTTTAAAAAAACTGTCCGAGTTTGGCCAGCAACCAGCACAGCCGCTGAACTCAGGGGCAGATTTATTAAGCCTGGTAAAGGGGTATATTCAATAAGAGTCAGGTCCATTCCGACATGCAGTTGTCGTAATTGCCCCGACAACCCCTATTCAAAGGAGCGGCCAAATCCGACTGTCGGATTTGGCCGCTCCCGTTGTCATGGCCTGCTGCTGCTGTCAGTGGCGCCTGGGGGAGAGAGCTGTCTGCGGCGCCGGGGGTTAGCTGCCCGCCGGGAGGAGGTGGGGATGGCCGCCCGGGGGAGACGGAGCGGCCGGCGGAGGAGAGGAGGAGACGGGGGACCAGCGGCTGCAGCAGCGGAGACTCATGGCTGCATTCACCCGCCTCCATCAAGCGGGACTTCGCTTGCTGGAGCCGGGTGGACGCTGCCGCTGGGTCCCTGCTCTCCCCGCTGCTCCCCCGTCTCCTGCTCTATGCTCACTTATCTCAATCCGACTTTTTTTTAAGTCGGATTGAGATTGTCGGAAACGGGGCTAAAACCTGTCGGGTTTGGCCCCGCTTCTGACAATGCACGCTGATCAGTGGCTGAAGCCGCCGATCAACCAGCATTCCGACAAGTCGGGTTTCCCGACTTGTCAGAATAAATGGGGCCGTAATGAATAGGTCGGAACCCAAGTTCCGACCTAAAACTGTCGGAAGCTGCCGTCTTTCCGACAAGACGGCAGCTTCCGACAGTTATTGAATATACCCCAAAGTGATCAAGTGGAAGGTGATAACGAACCAGCCAATCAGCTCCTGTCATTTTTCAAACCCACCCTGTTACATGGAAGTTAGGAGCTGATTGGCTGGCGCGTTATCACCTTCCACTTTATCACTTCACCAGACTTAATAAATCTGCCCCTCAGACTTCATTATATCCCGGCCCTGTAGTCTATTTTGTACATGATCCGACTGACCCTTTATATAAAGTGTGATATAAACATGTAACAAAATATATAATTTATTTTTGTAAACATTGTTTTGTACATATGAACAGAAATCATTTGTCTGGTATTTTCAGATGACACCAGGTGGTAGGTAACTATTGCAGCATCTACAGTTGGTGACAGATGGTATCCGTTTAGATGGTCGACCATGTTATGGTCGACAGTCATTAGGTCGACCACTATTGATCAACATTGACATGGTCGACATGGACACATGGTCGACACATGAAAAGGTCGACATGCGTTTTTCACTTTTTTTTTACTTTTGGGGAACTTTTCCATACTTTACGATCCACGTGGACTACGATTGGGAATGGTAATCTGCCCGAAGCATGGCGAGCGAACGCGGTGCACTAATTGGGGTTCCCCGTCACTTTACGCAGAAAACGACACCCAAAAAAGTAAAAAAAACTCATGTCGACCTTTTCTTGTGTTGACCATTTGTCCATGTCGACCATGCCAATTTCGACCAAAAGTGGTCGACCTAATGACTGACGACCATAACATGGTCGACCATTCATACCGCAACCGTGACAGGGACCTTTAAAATATTTTGTCCTAATTATTTTTAAGATACATGCTTTTTTTAATTTCTACAACAAGAATGCAAGTGTAACAAACCTACCCACTGTTTAATCTGTATTCTAGTTGTAAAAGTAGTCTGAAAATCTGCTAGTGTCTTTAAGACCCGGTGGAATCTGAAGAGAGCTCTGCTGCAGCACTTACCCTAGAGAGCACTCAGATCACACATCATCATCATTATCACCCAGCACTCCCCTATGTTATGTGTTACAGGAGGATGGGTGCTGTGAATGGAAAGAGTTTCTGAGGGACATGTGGAAAGATCTGAGTGATGCAGGAGGAGCTGATGTGGGGTCCCAAGGAGAGAAGAGCCCTGCAGGGAACACACTGGCGTCTACTCCCCAGTACATGGCCTGTTCCTGGCTGTTCTCAGTGTCCCAGCCAGCCTGGCAGTAAGAGACCCCGCAGCCCCCCTGCTCTTGGCTAATTCCTTCTTCGTCTCAGTCTGCTTATACCTCGCTGGGCTACACAGTTCCCCAGTCCTAGCTCCGCATTACAGGAACTTCTTATCCCCCTGCTGAAACCTGGCTCTCCCTGTGCTCCTGGCATCCCCTCTGCCCCCGGCCATGCTGCCCCTCATCCTCAGCGCACTGCTCCTCTCTCTGTGCCCCAGCCGGGCACAGTATGAGCAATATAGTTTCCGCGGCTTCCCCCGCTCCGAGCTGCAGCCGCTGCAGCCTACCTATGCCAAGGCTATGGACCTGTACGAGGCGGAGTCCTGGAAGGAAGCTACCCGCACACTGGAGGCCAGTCTGAGGCTTCACCGGCTGCTGGAAGACAGCGAGGCTCACTGTAGTCAGAGCTGCACGGAGGGCTCCCCCATTCCCGGGCTAGAGGCTGAGGAGGGGACGGAAGAGCCCCGGGACTGGAATCTGGAGCAGAAGTTATTTGGGCGGGTGCTGTCACGGGCTGTGTGTCTGAGGAAGTGTAAGGCTACCCTGCCGGTCTTCCAGCAGCCCTACCCCGACAAGGAGACCCTGCAAGCCTTCCAGAGGAGGGACCCGTACCAGTACCTGCACTACACCTACTTCAAGGTCAGAGGGGAAACGTCTCCTTACTGTATGTGTATTTGGGGAAGATATACTAAGCCTTGGAGAGTGATAAAGTGGAGAGCGGTAAACTACCAGCCAATCAGCTCCTGTCTCAATTTTTCAGTCAGCCTGTAACATGGCATGTAGGAGCTGATTGGTTGGTAGTTTATCTCTCTCCACTTTATCACTCTCCACATCTGCCTCTGTGTGAGGTAAAACCGAGGGATCAATTAAAGCAGGGGTGGGGAACCCTTTTTCTACCAAGGGCCATTTGGATATTTATAAAATCCTTCGGGGGCCATACAAAAATTATCAAATTAAAAATTAGCCTTCCCCCAGTCAGTAGTTATGCCCCCAGTCACTTGTTATGCCCGATTAGATTTGCCCCCCAGTCAGTTGTTATGCCCCATTAGATATGCCCACTGTCGGTTGTTTTGGCCCATTAGCTATGCCCCGTCAGTTGTTATGCCCCATTAAATATGCCCCATGTAGTTATGCCCCATTAAATATGCCCCCTAGTAGCGCCGCTTACACACACACACATTTAAAGAAAGAAGAAAAAACACAATGCTCACCAGCCCTGCGCTTGCTTCCGGACCGCTGCCCTCCCTCTCCTCGAAACTATGGGAGATGTCATGACGTCTCTCCCATAGCGCCGCACAGTCGCACATGTACACTGCCTGAGCCAGAAGCTGGAGCTCAGGAGTGAGCTCCTGCCTCCGGCTGCTGCTGAGGAGAAGGGCGCCCGCTGGTGGTAAAATCTCAGCGGGCGCTCGGCATCTCCTCTCATTTAGGTGAGCCTGGCTGGGCCGGATCAAGTGGCTTTGAGGGCCTTATACGGCCCTCGGGCCTGAGGTTCCCCACCCCTGTATTAAAGGATCAATTAAAGATATTTGAAACCATTCTTACAAGTAGTTCCAGTTTAAAATTCCAGTTCTTTATCCCGGGCCTCTACTGCTGGGCATCAGTCTCAGATTCTCTAGGAAGAGATCGATGTATCACTATTTTTAGGGGTAAATTTACTAAGGTTGGAGTTTTTTTAGAACTGGTGATGTTGCCCATAGCAACCAATCAGATTCTACTTAACATTTATCTACCTGCTTCTAAAAGATAATAGAATCTGGTTTCTATGGGCAACATCACCTGTTGTAAAAAACTCCTGCCTTAGTAAAACTCCTTTCAGGTCGCACCCGGGAGCCTGACACGGGAGCTCCCATGGTGCGAGCCGCCTGTCCACACACAGTGAACAGGAAACGGGTCGCATAGACCCGGTTCCCGTTCACACTGCACAGTAAGCCGGGTTCAACCCTGCTCGCAACCCGAGTTGGAATACCGGGTTGCGCAATCCGTTATTTCAACCCTGGCACCTTTCAGACCGCACATGAACACAGGTTTTGCACGTTCATGTGCTAATAACCCGTGTTCATAGCAGGCGGTCTGAAAGGGGTATAAATTTACCCCTTATGGTGTGTACACATGGTGAGATTTTTTCTTTCGATTTTGACTATATAGTCAAAATCGCAAGAAAAGTTAGTGCAAATCGCAAGGTGTTGTGCCACTTGCGATCCCGATTCGATCCCGATGCGCGGTCCCCCCAGGTCGGTATCGCAAGAAAAGATAGACTGTGCAGGCAAGTCAATCCTTGCTAGATCGGTGTATCTAGTTCATCTCACATGTCAATTAAATCTCACATAAGCCAAAATCTCACATAAGCCAAATTTATAAGCACACATAGGGGTATATTCAATAAGAGTCGGGTCCATTCCGACATGCAGTTGTCGGAATGGACCCGACAACCCCTATTGAAAAGAGCGGCCAAATCCGACTGTCCGCTCCGTTTGGCCCCGCTTCCGACAATGCACGCTGTTCGGCGGCTGAAGCCGCCGATCAGCGTGCATTCCAACAGCATTCCGACAAGTCGGGTTTCCCGACTTGTCGGAATAAATGGGGCCGTAATGAATAGGTCGGAACCCCTTCCGACCTAAAACTGTCGGAAGCTGCCGTCTTCCCGACAAGACGGCAGCTTCCGACAGTTATTGAATATACCTAATAGTCCATATCTCAAGAAAAGTTAGTCAAAATTGGTGGTGCTGGGCTCCGGGGAGTTCAGGGGAAATCGCAAAGTGAAAATCGGGCATAGCAAGGATCTCACCGTGTGTACACACCATTAGAGCGATTCTGGAGACATTGGGGTATTTATCCAAGAACTGTAAGCACTAACCAATCATCTCCTGTCATTTTTCAAACACAGCTTGTAAAATTAGAGTTGGAAGCTGATTGGATAGTGCTTTATATCTTTCTGCTTTATCTCTCTCCAGGTTTTGAAAAATAATCCCCATGATTTTATTTACAAAAACACGTTATTTACAAAAACATTGGGTTTATGCACAATATTTAAAATAGCAATGCTTGGGGCATATTTAATAAGCAGCGCTAGCAGATTTCTTATTAAAATATTTTTATTTTCATAAAGTTTTGTAAAATATAAACAATGTCCTTTTCTTACCCTGAATAAAGATATTAATTTCTAAAAAACAGCAATGTTATATAAAATAACCATAATGGCACACACAACTATATGCTCTATTGTGTGGAGTATCTCCTTTCCACAAACACCCACAGCAGTTAACTGGATACAATTAGCTCACACTTTAATGCTTCAATGTTACAAACGTGTCCAAATCTCCTATTCAGAAACTTGGTTGCTCTTTCGGCTCAAAAGCCAGACAAGGTGACAATTTATCAGACTTCTATAACAGAGCAGTTGTCGCAAGATCTCTTATTAGAGTATAAATTAATATTCACATGTCCATACTTTTAAACACACTGATCCTTGTTTCCAGACAGATTGAATTGAAAGACAAAGTCTCAATGGTTATTCTCTCCCCTTGAGAGTAATGGTATTTTCAGTGCACATCAGCAATCATTTAGTTGTTATTCAGCTGATACCGGTATATATTTATATAATGCTTTTCTCACGATAGCACAATCATTCATGAGTCTCAGCAATTTAATTTAAACATGGCCATGTTCAATGTAAATATTACCACAGTCCTCAAGGGTTCCGTCGCTTTTATACTCCCGGCTCTGGTGCTCAGAAACCTTTTAAATAAGCCTTATCAGGAGATCTTCAGCGTTGTATCCCAGCATGGTGGAGCGGACTCATGACGTGCTGATTAGCGGGTAAGTAGGGTTAAATGAGACGCGTTTCTCCGCCTATGGATGTCAGCGGCTTCATCAGTCAGAGCATATAGTTGTGTGTGCCATTATTGTTATTTTATATAACATTGCTATGTTTTTTAGATATTAATATCTTTATTCAGGGTAAGAAAACGAGATTGTTTATATTTTACAAAACTTTATGAAAATAAAAATAGAAATATTTTAATAAGAAATCTGCTAGCGCTGTCTATATTTTTTTTTTCTTTTTTAGATATATTCGAGGGGCAGAGAAGGTCCCTTTTTTATAGTGAGCTGCAGACGGATTTCTTTTTTTAAGATCTTTTTGAAAATTTACGTTACATATACACTAATTGAATTATTTAAGCAGCGCCAGGGAGTTATTGTGTTGTGTTTGTGTGATATTTAATAAGCAGCTGTAACCCCTTTGTCTGCAAAAAAAAAGGGTAATCAATTTAAACAATGGGTTGCTGCCAAGAAATCATAGATCCCCGTAGGACGTTACTTGGATTGTGGTCTTTTGTCAATTAGCGCAGCTTTTGAAACAAACCTAAAACCATCTCAGGTTGGTGCTATGCTTAATTACCTTCCTGTGCCACTGCAATGTAAGGATGACTATCGATGGTAGATGTTTTTACCAACGATGGTGGAGTTCCAATGGTTTTCTGACATTGATGGCACAAAGCCCCCCACTGTTTTTTTTTTCTTTTCTCCTTGGATCCAGGACAGAGGTTCTCAAACACGGTCCTCAAGGCACCACAACAATCCAGGTTTTAGGTATATATATGGCTCAGCACAGATGGTTAAATCAGATTGACTGAGGTGCTAATTAAGTCACCTGTGGCCAAGAATGGATAAACTTAAAACTTGGACTGTTGGGGTGCCTTGATGATCGCATTTGAGAACCTCTGCTCCAGGACACAGTCTATACGTAGCCCTTGATGTGACCAATGAAGCCCCACCCACTTCTGATTGGCCCGCTGCTCGATAAGTCATAAAGCAAAGGTTAACCTTGGTGAAACCATAGATGTTCCCCAGTTGATGGTTTCATACCATCAAGAGTAAACAATGGTCCCATTGCTGTTTAACCCACCGATGGCCATCCTTAGTGCAGTTTCTCATTGCAATGTGTTGTTTAAGGAACATGGAATACAGTTGGCATGTGCAGCATTATTGACTTACACATGCCAGGTATGTAGATAGGTATACTTTTAAATACTCCCTGCCATGAAGCCTTACGCTAGAGCAGTGATGGGGAACCTTTGACACTCCAGCTGTTGTTGAACTACACATCATAGCATGCCCTGCTACAGTTTTGCTATTTGGCTATGTTAAAACTGTAGCAGGACATGCTGGGATGTGTAGTTCAACAACAGCTGGAGTGCCCAAGGTTCCCCATCACTGCGCTAGAGCAATACGCTGTTGGTGTAGGTTTCATATTTAGACAGAATGCGCTCAGCGTCCCAGTGGTCGGGATGCTGGCGGTCATGTGACCATGGCCGGATTATGGGAGGGGCGATAGGGGCGGCCGTTCCGGGCCCCCACACGCTGTCCCCCAGACTCACAAGTGTTAGTAACATAAAACCGGAGTACAGCATTTAGCTGCGCCTCCAGTTTCTTCCTCCGCGGCGGCTCTGGCTCATATATTTTCTACTGGCCGTCGAAGAGCTTCATACATTCAGAGTCTCGCGGGATAATGACGTCAAATCACGCGAGACACTGACTGTCCAGAGCCGCGGCCGGGATCAGTACTAAATGCCGCCGGCCGGAATCCCGGCGGTCGAAATACCGTCGCCGGAATCCCGACCACACAATCCCGACAGGGGTGGCGAGCGGAACGCAGCCTCTTGCGGGCTCGCTTCGCTCGCCATGCTGCGGGCACGGTGCCTCGCTACGCTCGGCACACTATTATATTCTCCCTCTATGGGTGTCGTGGACACCCACGGAGGGAGAATATGTCGGGATTGTGGCGGTCGGGATTCCGGCGTCGGTATTTCGACCGCCGGGATTCCGGCCGGCGGCATCTTGACCGCATCCCCCGCGGCCACAGCGGCACGTTTGGTTCTAAATCGGAGTGGGATAAGGAACCTTTGACATCACCAGGGGGAGGAGCCACGTCACCAGGGGGAGGGGCAATGCCCGGACAGGGTACCCGAAAAGTACCCTCGCGGGCTTGCTTCGCTCGCCACGCTTCAGGCTCTGTGGCTCGCTCCGCTTCGCTCGCCACCAAGTTACTAAGGGTAATAGTTGGTGGCGTGGATAGTAGAAGAACTATCCCGCTGGCCTAGCTCCTTCCCCTGGTGACATGGCTCCTCCCCCTGACGTTATAGGTCCCTTAGGCCACTTGGATCTAGCATCTACATAACCAGCGGCACAGGCAGCCACAGCTCATCATCAACAACTCTTCAGTGCAAGTCTCCCCACCGTTGTACTGAGCACTCCATGCAATCTTCAGATGCAGGTATCCTGCAATCCGACTCCCACACTGCCATCAGTGTCCACATAAGGCTGCCTTTGTATGTGTGTGTGTGTATGTATATATATATATATATATATATATATCTCCTTATAATAGCCCTGTGACTCTGTGCCTGGAGCTCTAACGCTGGGCGTGGCTAGGAGCTCTCCTTGGGTTAGTGCCAGGTCTATCACATCCAGTCCACACCTGATTGGGCGAGAAACGCCCTCCCACACAGGTTACATCCAATGGGAGGCTCTGCCCTTTGCCTGCTGTGTTTTCACAGAGCAGGATTAGCAATGGGACTGATGGAGCTGCAGCTCAAGCTCCACACCCCAAAATAGGCACACTGCATCTGCAGCAAAATACCCTCCAACCATTTACACATAAACATTGATACACATTCGAAAAGGGGGCGTGGCCATGGGTACAGTGGTGTGGCCACGCCCTTCTCATATACTTTCAATGGAAGTTTGGAGAGCCAAAAAAATGGTACAGACCATTAAAAAAAGTACTGTACCCGCCAAAAAGGTCCAGCTGGAGGGTATGCCACTGCAGCAAGTCTCTGCGCTGTACATAGGGAAAAAATAATCCTTTTACTGCAGCGTCCTATGTCCTGCTGCCAGTCCAACTGCACCCTCCACCATCAACAATCCCCACTCCCTAGCCGCAGCGCAGGTGGAACAAAAACTGCTGTGGCCACCGGCATAGATGTGTATGAAAGCGGCGCAGCGGAAGGCTTTCATAGCCCTACCTGCGCCGCATACTCTCTGAGCCCCGGAGACTCCTCTGCGCGTTGTGTCACAGAAGTGCCTCCCTGCCACAGCCGCGCCCAGATTCCCAGAGGCCCTGACTCCGCAACACAGCACCTGGGCTGTCGGCCTGGAAGCCCCAAGTTGGCTAATGTAACAGATAGAGTGGGTGATATCGCGGAGGGTAATGTCTGGATGCTGAATCAATGTAAAAGGTGACAGTGCTGTGCAGTGCAGTGGGTGTGCAGTCAGGGCCGGTGCTACGGTGTTCGCCGCCCCCCTGCAAACTATAAATTTGTACCTTTGCATACTTTACAAAGGCACAGCGCACATAATACCCCCTGTAGTAGAGACACTTACACATGTAATGCCCCCTGTACAAGAGACGCTTACACATGTAACCAGTGACGCTTACACATGTCATGCCCCCCTGTACCATTGACGCTTACACAAGTAACACCCCCTTTAGCAGTGACGCGTACACACGTAATGCCCCCTGTAGCAGTGCCTCTTAGACACGTAACACCCCCCTGCACCAGTGACGCTTACACACGTAGCGCCCCCTCTACCGGTGCCACTTACACACGTAACGCCCCCTGTACCAGTGCCGCTTACACACGTAACGCCCCCTGTACCAGTGCCGCTTACACAAATAACGCCCTCTGTACCAGTGCCGCTTACACACGTAATGCCCCCGTAGCAGTGACGCTTACACACGTAACGCCCCCCTGTAGCAGTGACGCTTACACACGTAATGCCCCCTGTAGCAGTGATGCTTACACACATTGGGGGGTAATTCTGAGTTGATCGCAGCAGGAATTTTGTTAGCAGTTGGGCAAAACCATGTGCATTGCAGGGGAAGCAGATATAACATGTGCAGAGAGAATTAGATTTGGGTGGGTTATTTTGTATCTGTGAAGGGTAAATACTGGCTGCTTTATTTTTACACTGCAATTTAGATTGCAGATTGAACACACCACACCCAAATCTAACTCTCTCTGCACAAGTAACACCCCCTGTAGCAGTGACGCTTACACACGTAATGCCCCCTGTAGCAGTGATGCTTACACACATTGCACAGGCAAACGCAGGGGGGGGGGGGGGGGTTTCCGGTTGCCCGGAAACACCCCTCCTCTTGGCAAGTGGCTCAAATTATGACCACAATAGCAATGATGTATAATACAGTTACTAGTGCTGCCGCCACATCATGCAGTTTAAGGGACAGAGGAGAACTGCTGCACATGCCCAGTGGTAGCAGCTTCTTCTACCAAGTTTGCTGTGTCTGTGTGGTCCAGATCCATGCTCTGGACCAGAGAGTAGCTCTCAGGAATAAGAGACAGGAGCCTTACCATGAGGTGGGAGAATGTGTGTTTGGAAAGTGCAGTTCTGGTTCTATTATGTTTGTGTATTTATTTATTATGGGATGTTTGACTTTTTCCTGACCACTTATTTACATTATTTACATATGTTTGATACAGCCCATACTATAAATTTTCCAGTATATAAAAAGACCAATGTTTAGGGTCATTACTATTTTCTTCTAACGCTCACCTAGACTCCTGCTCTTACTCCATTGTTCCGCTGAGTAGAAAATTGTGGTTTGTATTTGGAAACCCCCCTCCAGAAATCCTGCGTTTGCCACTGCATTGGGCGGTAATTCTGAGTTGATTGCAGCAGGAATTTTGTTAGCAGTTGGGCAAAACCATGGCCCTCATTCCGAGTTGTTCGCTCTGTAAAAATCTTCGCATCGCAGCGATTTTCCGATTAATGCGCATGCGCCATGTCCGCACTGCGACTGCGCCAAGTAAATTTGCTATGCACTTAGGAATTTTACTCACGGCATTTTCATCGTTCTGGCGATCGTAATGTGATTGACAGGAAATGGGTGTTACTGGGCGGAAACAGGCCGTTTTATGGGCGTGTGGGAAAAAAACGCTACCGTTTCCGGAAAAAACGCAGGAGTGGCCGGAGGAACGGAGGAGTGTCTGGGCGAACGCTGGGTGTGTTTGTGACGTCAAACCAGGAATGACAAGCACTGAACTGATCGCAGATGCCGAGTAAGTCTGGAGCTACTCAGAAACTGCTACGAGGTGTGTAATCGCAATATTGCGAATACATCGGTCGCAATTTTAAGATGCTAAGATTCACTCCCAGTAGGCGGCGGCTTAGCATGAGCAAATCTGCTAAAATCCGCTTGCGAGCGAACAACTCGGAATGACCTCCCATGTGCATTGCAGGGGAAGCAGATATAACATGTGCAGAGAGAGTTAGATTTGGGTGGGTTATTTTGTTTCTGTGCAGGGTAAATACTGGCTGCTTTATTTTTACACTGCAATTTAGATTGCAGATTGAACACACCCCACCCAAATCTAACTCTCTCTGCACATGTTATATCTGCCTCCCCTGCAGTGCACATGGTTTTGCCCAACTGCTAACAAAGTTCCTGCTGCGATCAACTCAGAATTACCCCCATTATGCAGTAGACACACACACACACACACACACACACACACACACACACAACAGACACACATATATATATATATATATATATATATATATATATATGGGTGTGGTTCATCAAATCGACAGTATCTAGGTCGACAATGTTTAGGTCGACCACTATAGGTCGACAGTCACTAGGTCGACATGGATGGAAGGTCGACAGGGTTTCTAGGTCGACATGTGCTAGGTCGACAGGTCTAAAGGTCGACATGAGGATTTTTTTTTTTTTGTGTGTCGTTTTCTCCGTAATGTGACCGGGATCCCAAATTAGTGCACCACGTCCCCTCGCATGGCTCGCTTCGCTCGCCATGCTTCGGGCATGGTGCCTTCGCTCCACTACCGCTTCGCTCGGCACAGATTACCGTTCCAATCGTAGTCCACGTGGATCGTTAAGTATGAAAAAATTCCAAAAAAGAAAAAAAATGTGAAAAACTCATGTCGACCTTTAGACCTGTCGACCTAGCACATGTCGACCTAGAAACCCTGTCGACCTTCCATCCATGTCGACCTAGTGACTGTCGACCTATAGTGGTCGACCCAAACATTGTCGACCTAGATGCTGTCGATCTTCAGACCGGATCCCATATATATATATATATATATTCAAACACACACATACATACTGTATGTACAGTATACACACATATGTACAGTATACACACACACACTCACTCTCTTTCCAGACACTTATCTAATGAAGTCTGGCTGCCCCAAGCTGTAGCAGCTCATCCTCCTGCTGCAGCATGGTCCTGTCTAGCTCCGCCCCCTTTGGCTCCCGCCCGGCCACTGAATGTCATACATGGGAGGGGAGAGGAGGCTTTGTGCTGCCGGCGCCGAGGGGGAGAGGAGGTTTTGTGCTGCCGGCGCTGCTGCATGTGTGACAGCAGTCGGCAGCAGCAGCAGGGATAGCAGCAGCAGCTCAGCACAGGAATGCAGAGCAGGGAGAACGCCTCTCCTTCCTGGTGCCTCCCTGCACTGCATCCCTTTGCTGAGCGGCTAGCGCCGAGCCTGTGTGCAGTGACACTGACACTGCACAGCACTCTCACCTTTTACATTGATTCAGCCAGTCAGTCAGTTCTGCCAGCCAATCACTATTGCTAGCACCAGTGTCCCAACGCGCCGCATTACAGGGAAGTAGACGCACTAAATAAACTACAGCTCCCAGCAGCCCTTAGCGCCAAAGCATTCCGGCCCTTAGGGCTGCTGGGAGCTGTAGTTTATTGCATACATCTTCTACCCCGGAATGCGGCGCGTTGGGACACCGGCGCTAACGATAGTGACTGGCTGCTGGCGAGTCTCTTGGAGAGCCACTGCCAAAGAGAGGACAGCAGCTTAGCTGCTGACAGGAGGAGAAGCATTACCCGCCCCTCCCCCACTCGCAGCACCTCCGGGCCCCATCCGGGGCACCCCCACACACCCCCTCCAGCACCCGCGGTAGCTCCGGACCCCCTCCCCCACCCGCAGCAACCCCGCACCCGTACCTTCCACCGCATCCGCCCCTCCCCCACCCGGGGCAACCCCGCAACTGCTCCTCCCCCACCCGCAGTAGCTCCGGACCACCACCCGTGGCACCCATGCACCCTCCCCCACCTGCGGCACCACCGCACCAGCCCCTCCCCCACCTGCGGCACCACCGCAACCACCCCTCCCGCAGCACCCCAGGATCCCATCCGCCTCTTCCCCGCACCCCCTACTCCCCCAACCAAAGCACCTACTAGGTGATTCACCAGGCCCTGCGTGCGCTGTTCACGCCGTTGCAAGGGGCTTCCACCCCTTAACCATTGCAAGCCCTTTGTCCGTGCAATATTTAACCACTCACACAATTACGATTGGATGTAATACTCCATATAATAAAAATATAGCATGCCACAAGGGTGTGCAAGGGTTAAGGGGGCGTAGCCCCTTACGACGGGGTGAAGAGCGCCCGTAGGGCGCGATGAATCACCTAGTATATATATATGTTATAAAGACATATGATATGTATGTCTATATATGTATGTATAGTGTGTGTGTGTGTGTGTGTATGTATATATATATATATATATATATATAGAGAGAGAGATCTATATAGATCGCTAGTACATTGATAATTTGATTGATATGGGCCCCCACAAGTTTGTTGCCCAGGGGCCCCCACAGATCTTAATCCGGCCCTGCATGTGACCGACACCGGAACACCAACTTCCCGAAGGTAAGTATCGAGGTGACGGTTAGGGCCCAGGGGAGGGAGGGGGTTAGGCACTAGAGAGGGTATAGCCATAGCAGCCCACCCCTTCCCCACCGAGTCTTAGTCCTAACTGCCACCCCCGGTGACTTAGGGGGACATTTACTAAGCAGTGATAAAAGTGGAGAAGTGAGCCAGTGGAGAAGTTACCCATGGCCACCAATCAGCTGCTCTATATACTTTTATAATATGCAAATTATAAATGTTATGTCAATGCTGATTGGTTGCCATGGGCAACTTCTCTACTGGCTCACTTCTCCACTTTTATCACTGCTTAGTAAATGTCCCCCTTAGTCCTAGCTGCCGCCCCAGGAGGGTTAGGGTAGGGGACAGTGGAGGGGTGAAATAATTACCCCGTCACCTCTACGCATTCTAATTGGCGGGATGCTGGTGTCGATCATGTGACCATCGGCATCACGACAACTGGGAACCTGTATCACACCCGTTTGGACCAGATTGGCACTTCACATAGCAAGAGTACTTTAGTGAATTGCAGCAGTAACCTGTATAGAGCACCAGTACATATTAATTGTTAGCGCTGGATGTTGGTATATACATGCCTACTGTATGTCTTCATACATATGTGATTTATATTGGCCTTGCATAGGACTGTATTGATATCACGTAACCTGTAAAATAATTCCTAGGGAAAATAATCAAATGCAAATTCTTGAATTTTACAGTAAAAGATGCAACTACTTGTGCATATAATAATTCCACTTTAAAATAGTCAATACCTGATTTTCTGCAAGAGTTCAAGAAAAATGGCTCCAGAGGAGGAACTATAGAGCTCCATGTGGCAGTGAGTTTTAAGTTAAGTGCTTATAATTATGGAACATAAGCGACACCTAATGGCATAACTAGAGGCTTGGAGGCCCCTGGCAAACTCTCAAGGCGGCCTCCTATTTGATTTCTTTAAACCCTTAGGTCTACATGTGCAGCTGCAGCGGTATAGGTACCAACTAAGCCAATCAGGGAACCAGCAGACGAGGAGGGAGCTGTAGAGAATGCTGCTCAGAGGCACTTCCAGGGGACAAACAGGGGTACCTGTGGAGATACCAACCTCCACAGAAGGACCCCAACGACAGGGGAGCCCCCTCAGGTAAGCTACAGACAGCTGGGGGTCAGGAAAACCTAGCAGGCAGCTGCATCGGCGTGATCATGGTAGATGATCTGGAAATCCAGGCCGCGGCTTTGGGCCTATCCAGACACCGGAGCTCAGATGCTGGAGTTCGGTGGTCCCCCTTCACCTTGTGGGTCTTAGACATTTGCCAGTCTAGCCTCCCTGTAGTTACACAACTGGCAACGCCATATTTTAAGGACCACGAAACCTCAAATTTCACATTTAACATTTTACAATACAAGGAACCATAAAAGCAAAACATTATTCAGTGCTAATCACACATTCCAGTACATATTTCTACTGATACCGCCACTAATATATCTATCTATGGAAATTTTAAGTCATGTGGTAAAGTTATTTAGAGTCATTGAAACTTTTGTGACATAACTGACTCTGCCCCATTACGTGAATAAACCATTCTTTCCAATGCAGTCCTGCAAAGCTGACTGTTCACGGAGAGAAACACATCCCTCCAAAAATGCCTAAAATGGCAATACACCACCTTATATATAGTGTGTGTATAAAGAAGTGGGTGTTTTCTTGCTCTTTATAGCAGTCTTGGAGAGTGCTGATCCACATGGCACGTAAGGTAAAAAGGGTATAATTGTCTGAATCTATACAATTTAGGGCAAGGGTTATATTTTTAAGATGGCTTTAGGTAGCCCTTTTTACTCGACTACCTGTGGTTTTCTCAAATGTTTACTACATGCTTTGTAATTGTCGTGAGGCTTCTTAGGCAACTATTGGGTTTCCCTAGCTGTAAAGGTGACATGGAAAGCACAACAATTACTCCATCTAAGGTCAGACATAGACAACCTGTGGCTGTCTAGCTGTTGTTGAACCATAAATATCAGCATGATGCACTGCTAGGTATAGATTTATTTAGTGCAGTGGTTCCCAAACTCAAGGATCCCTAACGGTTCACATTTTCCGGTTACAGATTTACCACTTCTCTTCTGGTGCGTGCAGCAATCAGTGGGTATTTCAAGGGGCGTATGTGGCCATGCACACATTGTGATGTATTCACACCCTCTGTTATTGTTACCTCAACCTCAACATGACATGGGCACGCTAAGTGTCTTCACGGGGGGAGTGAGCACAGTTACTAGATACAATGCTTCCATCCCCATGTAGAATTTATGTCATTTTGCGCCTTAGGTGTCAGATGTATTAATGTACATGTAGTTTGTGTATTAAGCCTGAAGAAGTGATAAAGTGGAAGGTGATAATGCACCAGCCAATCAGCTTCTGACTGTCATGTTACAGGGTGGGTATGAAAAATTACAGTCAGGAGCTGACTGGCTGGTGTGTTATCACCTTCCACTTTATCACTTCTCCTGGCTTAATACATTTGTCACCAGAAGTCTTAAGAGAAGCAGAATTAGGTGGGAAATAGGCATGCTTTGGCCTAATCCAGTAAGGATATGTTTACTTAAAAGTGGCTCAAGCAGACCACAACAAAACATTCACATCCAGGGCTGCCGAGAGGTTGGGAAGAGGCACATCGGGCAGGATGAGAGAGGGTCCTGGGAGTCTGCTGCCGCAGAGCATCGGCACTCTCCTCTCCCTACATCTGGGATGGGGAACCTTCTGCCCTCCAGCTGTTGTTGAACTACACATCCCAGAATGCCATGCAACAGTCTTAGCATGGCCAAATAGCAAAACTGTAGCAAGGCATGCTGGTATGTGTAGTTCAACAACAGCTGAAGGGCCGAAGGTTCCCCATTCCTGCCCTACATGATGTGTGTGTGTGTGTGTGTGTGTGTGTGTGTATGGGGGGGGGGTTTGTAATGCCTGATTGCCCTCCTTCCCCCCCTGGGTGGATCCACCCTTGGCTGAACAGCGCGCAACACCCCCCTGGGCAGCGTGGGATGTCCATCTTTTTTTTTTTTTTCACATTTTGTTGTAGGGGGCGTGACCATGCCTCCCCAATTTGTACCTGGGTCCATCCCCACTTTTTACAGGTCTGTGTACATCTGTCCAGCTCTACAAACTGTTCAAGATGTGTTTGACTGTACATCAGCACCTAATGCTTTGTTAAAGCAAAAACTAAGGGGTCTATATATTAAGCCTTGGAGAGAGATGAAGTGGACGAAGATAAAGTACCAGCTCCTAACTGCCATGTCACAGGCTGTGTTGTGAACAATGAGAGTTAGGAGCTGCTTGTTGGTATCTTATCAACGTGCACTTTATCTCTCTCCAAGGGTTAGTACACAGACCCCTTAGTACCAGGTGTTGTGTATACTTTTTTCGGTGCCCTTGTGTACAAGCACTTAGCAGCCTAGGGAGCGGCCGGTGGTAATTATGCCTGTCTATGCCATAATGAAGGATGTATTTTCACTTTTACCTATAAAATACAGAAATTGAAACAAGTGAGTAACAGACCAGTATCATATAGAAATTAATTTTGTGTGTGAAATCTGTTTACTTCTACATTCTTGAACAAATGTTTTCATATTATATTATTTATTTGTTTTTCTAAATCCCTTTTTTGTTCAAGTAAGTGTTAGCATAAATGTAAAAGGCATCAGCAATCATAGTAACTGGGCAGGGAGGCTGCGATGGTGGCTGCCAGTGACTTCTGTAATTCGGTGTATGTGTGGTTGACCTGCAGCTCACATTTCACAGCAGAGGACTGGGACTGCCACGTCTTCAGATATGCACTGAATCTGCCTGAAGGGTTCCCTTCTATCCCATAGGCACTTTCTGCTATATGATTCCCAGATGCAAAAGTTTGTGTTATTACACTTAGAAATCCATATGGACTGCACATTGCAGCCTGTCACTGCTTATTTAAATTTTACTAAACCTAAAATACTATTTTATTCATAGAATTTATATGTTCAAGAGCTTAAGATGTTTCAGATAAAGTAAGAGATGGTAAGGGAGATCATTTTCCTTTGCACAGCAGACTTCCTGTCCTATACACCCATCAGAGGACACAGCAATCGTACTGTTTTTTTACTATTATAATTATGCAGCATACTACACACTATTCATGTTACTTCATAGCTGCTGGGCGGTGCCGTAGACTCTTGGCATGCTCTGCTGGACTTCCTGGGAGTTTGATGATGTGATCCACAATGCATTGCATTATCATGGCTTCAGAGCCATTACCCCAGAATCCCCTATCTGGACTGAAAATAAAATATTGGCAAGTATTGTGATATTATACAATTCTAAGGTAATGTAATTCCCCAGGTAGTCTTACCCGCCTGTGACATATTTAAATATGTTTGTGCATTTCATGTAAGCTGCACTGTTTTGAATGATGTACGCACTACGGCCCTCATTCCGAGTTGTTCGCTCGCTAGCTGCTTTTAGCAGCATTGCACACGCTAAGCCGGCGCCCTCTGGGAGTGTATCTTAGCTTAGCAGAATTGCGAACGAAAGATTAGCAGAATTGCGAATAGACATTTCTTAGCAGTTTCTGAGTAGCTCCAGACTTACTCAGCCATTGCGATCAGTTCAGTCAGTTTCGTTCCTGGTTTGACGTCACAAACACACCCAGCGTTCGCCCAGACACTACCCCGTTTCTTCAGACACTCCTGCGTTTTTCCCAGAAACGCCAGCGTTTTTTCGCACACGCCCAGAAAAAGGCCAGTTTCCGCCCAGAAACACCCACTTCCTGTCAATCACAGTACGATCACCAGAACGATGAAAAATACTCGTTATGCCATGAGTAAAATACCTAACTTTTGTGTAAAATAACTAAGCGCATGCGCTCTGCGAACCTTGCGCATGCGCAGTAAGCGACTAATCGCAATATAGCGAAAATTGGCAACGAGCGAACAACTCGGAATGACCACCTACATACGTTCATGGATAGCTTTTCATTCAGCTGCATGTGTTGCACTTATTCTAGATTAAGGAAAAGGGGAGAGGGAGATTCTCTGCACTAGACTTTCATCAATTTATTTTTACTTATATTAAACTGATATGATTCCCCAATTTTACTATTACAAATCAATTCATGATATTGTCTGGGGGTGCTGCCATAGACAATGAGGTAGAAGACAAGTACGGGAAAGGAAAGGATTGTCTCTTTGTTGGCGCACTTGAAAGAAAGAGGTGAGTTTATTAAAATGTAACTTTTAATTTCATATATTAAAAATGCCTGAGATGTGAAAAATAACAGGACACCAATTGCAAACAATACACTAAATAAAAATAAATTAAATCAAATTCTCCTATGTGTCTTTATTGTATTCATATAGTTTTCCAATTCTTGAGTGTGTGCAAAAGTTTTTCATGAAACCAACCATAAATTGTTTACTACTGTGATTGTCTCCTTATTTACTAAAAGACTCTTATTAATTCCAAGTCGTAGAGGGGTACAACACAGTTGTCTATCAAATGCTGGAAATGTGCGGTTGAACCATTATATTGTATTTTTTAATTATACATATATACATGGATCCGATCGTATCAATTCTAATACACAGTAACAATATCCCGTTCCTGTTTATTACAGTTTGACAGTTGTGGTTCAATTCTCTCTCTCTCATGTGGTCATTCTATTGCTACCACAAAAGTGGCAACAGTCACAATAAATGTTGCAAATTTGTTATTTGACAGTCATAGGCTTTACATTAGTTATTGGTTGCCTGAAATGCCCCAGGCAAATGAATAATTGTATCTGTATCCACTTCTAATGCGGCCTACAAGACGTGCAAAATGTTATGAAGAGTGTGTGGGGATACACTGATGCTGCATTGTTCATAAATCTTAGCACTCACGGTGAGGGCATACTAAAAACATGCCAATACTGAACCTGCCGCAGATTTGCTGTTTACACGTCTAGGCACCCAAATGCTATCTCATATGACGTGACAATTGCGGCTTATGTTGATCCTTGCCAGTATGGCTATTATGGTACCATCATGAGGAGTGCATCCGTGATAAATGGGTTACAGATGTTTATAACCTCTATCAGATATCAATAAGTGGCCCCTATGTCCGTTTGTTACTAGATGTATTCTGAGCAGGCGTGAAAATAAATCAATATAATACACTGATTACGATCCTGCTGGAAATGCCTGTGTTAACACAACGGAAATGCAGCTCTGCCGCATTGGCGTTTTTTGATAAATAAATGAAAGTTATTTGCTACATGCCAAGGTGGCTGTTACATTTCAATGTTCAGCCTCTCTAATGTAGCTATTGTAACGCTGTCCTAGAAGTTGCAACAATTATAACTGGAGTTGTAAAAAATTGTTTCTATATTAAACAGGCAGGGATTGATTCCTGTGTCTGTTTATTACATAAAGTAATCTGCATGGGATGCTCACGTTTGCACCCCAAAAGGTATAGCGCTCTACCATGTGAGCTTTTACTATTGAGCAAGTATTAAATTAACCACTGTGAGCATTTATTAAGCAAAATTGTCCCAGCTTGTATCAAAATACTTCTATATATTGAGCTGGTTAAATTTACATCACATCAGTGTGAGCATACCTTATTAAATTTAACCAGCTCAATATATAGAAGTATTTTGATACAAGCTGGGACAATTTTGCTTAATAAATGCTCACAGTGGTTAATTTAATACTTGCTCAATAGTAAAAGCTCACATGGTAGAGCTCTATACCTTTTGGGGTGCAAACGTGAGCATCCCATGCAGATTACTTTATGTAATAAACAGACACAGGAATCAATCCCTGCCTGTTTAATATAGAAACAATTTTTTACAACTCCAGTTATAATTGTTGCAACTTCTAGGACAGCGTTACAATAGCTACATTAGAGAGGCTGAACATTGAAATGTAACAGCCACCTTGGCATGTAGCAAATAACTTTCATTTATTTATCAAAAAACGCCAATGCGGCAGAGCTGCATTTCCGTTGTGTTAACACGGGCATTTCCAGCAGGATCGTAATCAGTGTATTATATTGATTTATTTTCACGCCTGCTCAGAATACATCTAGTAACAAACGGACATAGGGGCCACTTATTGATATCTGATAGAGGTTATAAACATCTGTAACCCATTTATCACGGATGCACTCCTCATGATGGTACCATAATAGCCATACTGGCAAGGATCAACATAAGCCGCAATTGTCACGTCATATGAGATAGCATTTGGGTGCCTAGACGTGTAAACAGCAAATCTGCGGCAGGTTCAGTATTGGCATGTTTTTAGTATGCCCTCACCGTGAGTGCTAAGATTTATGAACAATGCAGCATCAGTGTATCCCCACACACTCTTCATAACATTTTGCACGTCTTGTAGGCCGCATTAGAAGTGGATACAGATACAATTATTCATTTGCCTGGGGCATTTCAGGCAACCAATAACTAATGTAAAGCCTATGACTGTCAAATAACAAATTTGCAACATTTATTGTGACTGTTGCCACTTCTGTGGTAGCAATAGAATGACCACATGAGAGAGAGAGAATTGAACCACAACTGTCAAACTGTAATAAACAGGAACAGGATATTGTTACTGTGTATTAGAATTGATACGATCGGATCCATGTATATATGTATAATTAAAAATACAATATAATGGTTCAACCGCACATTTCCAGCATTTGATAGACAACTGTGTTGCACCCCTCTACGACTTGGAATTAATAAGAGTCTTTTAGTAAATAAGGAGACAATCACAGTAGTAAACAATTTATGGTTGGTTTCATGAAAAACTTTTGCACACACTCAAGAATTGGAAAACTATATGAATACAATAAAGACACATAGGAGAATTTGATTTAATTTATTTTTATTTAGTGTATTGTTTGCAATTGGTGTCCTGTAATTTTTCACATCTCAGGCATTTTTAATATATGAAATTAAAAGTTACATTTTAATAAACTCACCTCTTTCTTTCAAGTGCGCCAACAAAGAGACAATCCTTTCCTTTCCAGTACTTGTGTTGTTTTCAGAGCGTATCTTGTGTACGATCTGCACATGCTCTGGAAGATGGCATACACAAGTACGGGTGATGCAGAATTGTATGTATTTTAGTTGCATCTGAAATACTGTAACATTGTTCTCATGCAGATAAAGGGCCTAGCTCATGTTTCTACACAATGCCGATGTTCACGCAACTGAGCGATTATGACAGACTGCACATGCACCGCACTCGTGCTGCGTACGCGCCAAGATACCGCTGCAATGCCGCTCGCAGTCAGATTTTATATCGGAGTGATTGACAGGAAGTGACCGTTCGGCTGGAGGTAACAAGGAGTGATGGCAAAAATGCAGATGTGTTATGGCCGTTTTCGGGGCATGTATCTGCGTTCAGCTGAGATCATGTACGTAGAGAAACAAGGTGACAGCCTCACTACTGCTGTGGCCAGTCTGCGTGACCATAAACTCACTGGGAGAGTGTGTGTTCCTCATTATTGCTTCTGTGCTGCATATGTGTATGCAGTTGCTGAGGACTATGCGATGGCTCACTGGTAGTCTATTTTCTTTTCTGGGTGGCAGCATCACTTGCGATGATTAGCAAGTCCTTAGTCTGAAAACTGGCAGCTGCGTAGGCATGTGCTTACAAACATGAATTAGACCCAAAGTCCAATGAGTGCATGGCGACTGGATTGCGGGCTCTGTAGAGTTTACCAGAAGTGTATTTACGCATGTTTTCAGAAGTATCTTTTACGCCAAGTGTAGAGCCGGTTTAAGTGTGCACTGCTGATGATTAAAAGCATTTTACAGAACAGTGTGATAACTTCTCTTTCAGCCACTTTTGGGCCGATGCGAAGTTGCACATATGCCTGTTAGCAGAGCATATCTTACGTATTTTCACGCGCTCTGGAAAAGAGCACAAACAAAATTGGGTGATGCAGAATTTCAGGTGCACATGTAGGCTATGTAGTGCTGACCAGAAGTGTAAATATGGTCGTTTTCAGGTATATCTTGTGCACAACGTGTAGTTCTGGTGTATGTGCAAAACAGTTCTGCTAAAGATCTATTTGGTAATTACTGCAGACCATTGCTACTTTCTTACTAAAGATCTATTTGGTAATTACTGCAGACCATTGCACATTACATTGCATGTTTACAAAATTGTTTTAAGTGGATTAATATCTGTAGTCTGCAAAAACTTATAGTGATTGACTGGAGTTTACTGACCTCACATTTGGTAGTTATGATTAACACCTTTTGGTGGAGGGTTGCTGTGTGGGGGAGGGGGTTGTAATCAGAAAGGACATGTGTTTGTAGACTTATTTATTCAGTATCGCCTAGGACGCCAGTCCTATAGGATGCTGCAGTGGCTAGTTTATGAAGTGGCTATTTATCAAGTGGCAGCTAAAATCAAAAGCAGTGTTATACCTGTGTTAAACCGAATGAAAACAGAAGGCAAACAAACTTACAAGTTAACAGAAGGACAGCATTACAACCACAAAACTCTGAGGAGAGGCCACATAAAGTTACAAACATGAGAACACCAAGACCGGGCTTACCACCACTCTGGCTGAGAACATCAAGTCTGCCCCTGGGCCTAACCATCAAGATGAACAGGGAACTGTGGGGGCACAGCACCAGGACCAGGCTCAGCAGGGACATCCCCATTGCTTCTGAGTATGCCCCCCGCATTCTCCTACCCACCCGTACTAAGATCTTATCAATATAATGTTATCCCAATCCTACTTCTGCCACTAGTTACCTGCTATTGTGGTTTTTGTTTTTTTTTTCCCATTCCTCGCTTCCACCCCACCATGTGTTTTTCTTGTAATGTTTACCTCCACTGATTGCACACCTTGCCATTGTGCCCTACATGCACGGTACATCATACTACTACATAAGCGTCAGTTTTCCCATATATGAACTTGGCCCTTGTATGGCTCACCGCCCACAGTGTAACCTTCAAAGTGCGCCCAACATGGCTGCCCCATATGGTACACTTGTGGATAAGATGAAAAATACATAGGCCTGATGGTTTTGATGGAACCCTACTCTGAACTGTAGGACTCTGAAATCACCCCCATTTTGTGTCATCTCTTCTAGGGGTGGACTATTCCACCCTGGGTAATCCTACGCTGAGCGCCCAAGATGGCTGCCGCACTTGGTACCTTGTGAGGGTGGAATACACAACCCTTGGAAGTTATTACCCAAAATGCCTACACCAATCCTGCATTATGCTTTCTGTGTGCTTAAGGTTTTCTTTTATGTCTGTGTGGCTTATCTATTGTTGTATTACTCAAATCCTCTGTATTATGTGCAATGTTTTTGATATCTGTAAAGCGCCTTGAGTCCTGTTGGAGAAAGAGCGCTATATAAATAAAATTATTATTATTATTATTATTATTAATGATGACAAACATACAGCTGTGCATTTGGACTGAATGTGCACGTAACGTAGGAGTATTTGCAGCTGAATTGCCCTGAAGTGCGCTGCAGTCTGGGATTTATTTATGAAGCCTCGAGTTGTAAAACCTGGCGATTCTGATCATGTTTATGCCCAATATTTAAAAGGACAATGCTTTTACTAGCCTGTCTTGCCAGTAAACATGATCAGAAGCTGGGGTTTTACAAAACTTTGTCATAGTTAACTTGCAAAAATAAAATACATTTTTAGTACAATAACTTACTGAGGTTGGGCAGCACTTGACAGCTGATATGACTATAAACTAAGAGGACAACTGTTCGCCTTTGTCAGCCTGTCATATCTTATGGGTTGACTACAGTACTAGCGTTTAAGGAGTTTCACATTTTAAGCTTATGTTTTAAAACTTGTGGCCAGGAACTCTCAAATACATAATTGCACATTTTTGTCCGGTGTGGGGAATCCAACCTTTCCGGAGAACTCTGTAGGTCAAAGATCTCAAACGCTCGTATAGGCCATCACAAACTGAAAGTAACTCGTTTGAGTCCTACCATGTTTTCTAGACCAATGCATTGGAAAAGGCAGTGTCTGCAGCCCACACATATTTGCAGAAGAACCCCGACCATGAGATGACTGTGCGATATATGAATTACTACAAAACCTTGCTGGACGTTGATGAATTTCTTATAGATCTGGAGGCTAAACCATTTGAGGTAAGTTGTTTTGCAGGTAATTAATCTGGTAAGTATATGCTGCTTGGTTGCCATTTATGTTTCCCTGAAGCATTGAGGTGAAGAGAAGACAATCTAATCATGTTGAGAGATACAGTGTATTAACAAGATGTACAGTGTATTAAAAAGTTACAGGATTTTGGAATACATTCACTAACTGTATATGAAGAGAGCACCTTGCAGTGCATCTGAGACATTCTCATCCTGTAGATGTACTTTCAATGGAACGCTGGCCACATTGTCGGGCTACCAACAAGGCACAGCCCACGAGAGTCAGAAAAGCGGGTACTGTGTACAAGGGCATTAGGATAAATAATAACTTTGGGGACAGTCTTAGGTCGTGGTAGGCTTAAGGAGCAAAGACAGTCCAGGGTCAACAATACAGACAGAGTAGGACCATGTCAGTATAAGGTAAATTCAGTAAGGTATAAATTAGAAAACTAATAAGGAGACTATAAATCACTGAAATTAAAACCAATCTATGCAAGGTGGAAGGAAAATGCTTTTGTTAAATAGGTTACCCCTGTGATATCACAGATAACATGCCATCAGTATGTACCTGCAAATAGAATGTGGGTGATAGAACACCAATTTAAAATGCAGATATGGCATTGGGAGCAGCAGAAAGATAACCAGTCATATAACCCTCACATTATTTAGTGGTTGTCTCAGGGACATTGGGGTACCAGAGAGGTAACAGAGTCTCCAGACATTTTTAGCCAATTGGACTGAGTGAGCCACAGCTGTGAGAGATGGACATGTTTGTGGAAGGCAATCCCAGACCTTGCAAATATAGATATCTATTAACTTTTGACTCAAGTGCATGTTGTCTTCATGAGGCATGGTAGTCTATACAAAACCCCTCTACAGCTTGGTTTACAGCCAAATTGTCTCAGTTGTTTGCTAGATTATATAACAAAAACCCTATTTTCCCCACTTAGGGCTATATTCAGTTGACGTCGAAAGCTGCCGTCTGCCGAAAAGACGTCAGTTTTCGACTTTTTTTTTGGTTGGATGGGGTTCCAACCTATTTAGTATATTCAACAAGTCGAGGAATTCGACTTGTCGAAAAGCACGTTGATCGGCGGAATAGCTGCCGATCCACGTGCTCGTGTCGGAAACGTGGCCCCCTTTTCGACCATCTCAGTCTGACATAAAAAAATGTCGGACTGAGATGTGGGACCCAGAGGAGGAGAGAAGGGGGGAGCCGCGGGTAGACGGGGCAGAGCTGCGGGCATACAGGGCAGAGAAGCGCTACAGCATAGTACTGCAGCAGGATGTCTCACAGCCACGCCGCTCACGGCAGCGTCCACCCGGCTCCAGCAAGTGAGGTCACGCTTGCTGGAGCCGGGTGGACACTGCCGTGAGGTCGGGCAGCTGTGTGACATCCTCCTGCAGCGCTACTGTAACGCTGCTCTCCTCCGTCTGCCTGCGGCTCTCCCCGCTGCTCCTCCCCCCCCTCCTCCTCTGGGTCCCTCATCTCAATTCGACTTTTTAAAAGTCAAATTGAGATGAGATTGAATAGGGGTTGTCGGATCCATTCCAACAAATGCATGTCAGAATGGATCCGACTCTAATTGAATATATTCCTTATACCCCTTTCACATATGCAGCTATATCCTGGATTTTTGTACGTGAACGCGTATTAACCCGGGATTTTTGCATGTGTGAAAGGAAACAACCCAAGACTAAGGGGGTCATTCTGAGTTGATCGCTCGCTAGCTGCTTTTAGCAGCATTGCAAACGCTAGGCTGCCGCCCTCTGGGAGTGTATCTTAGCATAGCAGAATAGCGAACGAAAGATTAGCAGAACTGCTCGAAAATCTTTTCCTGCAGTTTCTGAGCAGCTCCAGACCTACTCCTAGATTGCGATCACCTCAGTCCGTTTAGTTCCTGCTTTGACGTCACAAACACGCCCTGCGTTCGGCCAGCCACTCCCCCGTTTCCCCAGCCACTCCTGCGTTTTTACCTGTCACGCCTGCGTTTTTTAGCACACTCCCTGAAAACGGTCAGTTTTCGCCCAGAAACACCCACTTCCTGTCATTCACACACCAATCAGCAGAGCGACTGAAAAGCGTCGCTCGCCCCTGTGTAAAATTGCTTAGTTTTGTGTGAAATAACTTGGCGCGTGCGCCCTGCGGCACATACGCATGCGCAGAACAGCCGGTTTTTAGCCTGATCGCTATGCTGCGAAAAATGGCAGCGAGCAATCAATTCGGAATGACCCCCTAAGTCCTGGGTACACACACTGCTTCAGACCAGGGTCATAGAACAGAGACCCGAGAATTTGCTGGCTTGCTAGACTCTGCAAATTCATGTCTGAAAGTGTCTTACATATCTGTAGTGCACTTTGAATCTTTTCCTATAATTCAGACTCCCAATGCATCCATATGAGCAGTATAAGTGGAAATAGGTGTAGGGTAGGTCATATCCGAATATTCACATGAGTGAACCTATTTTTATTTGAACAATTTGGAAGCACTTCCCCAGTAGAATATTTTAATATATCAGAATATTACATGTATTTTCTTATCTGAAAAGACTGCAAAATATGCAGATGTTGTAAGTTTTGCATAATGCATTTAGCATAAAAAAATGTGCATAAAATATATGATTTTCAGCCCTAAATTTGGATTTTAATTGGGTTCACTGGTGGATGCTAATGATCCCATCCAAGCCTACTATGCGACTCAGATCCTGTAGATTAGACCATTTGTATTGGGCAATAGTGTAATAGAACACTAGGTTCATCTCACCTTCTTTGGGTCTGTCAGCATCTTTTAGTAGCCTCATAGTTAACAGAAGTCCTAACTCTCTACAGGGAATATTTGTGAAAGCCGTAAAATCTTACAATGCTGGAGACTTCAGACTCAGCATCGAGGAAATGGAGCAGGCTTTACCACTTTATTACAAAGCATACAACAGCTGTCTGACTGGCTGTGAGGGAGTCTATGAAATGAGGGAGTTCAAAGACTTCTACCCAGCAGTTGCAGGTAAGAAAAGGCCACAATTATATATTCTATTTAGAGAATCAGGGATTCATACATTGATGGACAATCAAACAATTAGCTGCTAAGTAAAGGCATTTTGTATTTCCTGAAATCCTGGCCTGTAGATAAGAGTTGTTCTGTAAATCACATCCGTGGCACTGTACTATTTTTCAAGAGATTAATGGGACATTATAGCAGATAATTTATTTTTCAAATGATAACATTTATTTTTGTGTTGAATAAAAACATGGTACTCCCATATGTGAAACAATAAAAAAAAAACCAGCCAAGTGTAGTACCATTAGCGTGTAAGTGTGACCACTGGGTATGCGGTTGCTTTGCAGTGTACTGTATGATCTAAATCACGGTTTCCCAAACACAGTCTTCAAGGAGCACGAACAGTCCAGGTTTTAAGGATATTTATGTTTGTGTACAGATGGTATAATTAAACTGACTGAGGTACTTATTAAGTCACCTGTTCGTAAGCATGGATATCCTTAAAACATGGACTGTTATTGTTCCTTGAAGACCGAATTTGGGATACACTGATCTAGCTAGTATTACATAAAGGGTAACATAGAAACAGAATTTGACGGCAGGTAAGAACTTAATGGCCCATCCAGTTTTTCCCTTTAGGGTTAGATTTTTAGGGTTGGTTTAGTGGTTAGGGTGTAAGGACTATTGTATAACAATGTACAAGTGTAAGAAGCTACTCTAGATTTTAGCCAATACATCAGCGAATTAGGACATTCCATAAATACAAAATATCTTTCAACAGCAACATAACTATTGTTATGGAGAATATGTGATAGCAGCAGAAATGTGACGTATGCTACTGGCTGAAAGTACTGATACAGCAATCTATGGGGCAGATGTATTAACCTGGAGAAGGGATAAAGAAGTGATAAACGCAAGGTGATAACGCACCAGCCAATCATTACGGATTTGAAAAATGACAGGAGCATTATGGTGCACCTTGCACTTATTACTGCGTTATAACTTATTTATCCCTTCTCCAGGCTTAATACATCTGCCCCTTAAGTGTCTGACTAGTGCTGTTTCGTTATGACATATTAACTTGACTGAGGAGAAAGCTATAATGGCAGCAGAGTACCCACTGGCCTATGATTCGTGGGGGCTATTCACCAACATCTTCATTTGTAGGCCCCTGGGCCATGGACTGTACAGCATGTTTCTTCCACTGTGTATAAAACCACTTCAAGCATCATCTTCCAATTTATCTCAGCGTAACCTTCTCCATATTGTTTTTTCCTTTCAGATCATCTTGCTGATGCCCTTGAATGTAAAGTGGAGTGTGAGTCTAGCCTGACTCCCAATGTCGGGGGATATTTTGTTCAGAAATTTGTCGCCACCATGTATCACTACTTGCAGTTTGCTTATTATAAACGTAAGTAACAATAAAACAGGTTGTTAATGCCTAATTATTTTAAAAGAATTAGGGAGTCTCCATTGTGATAATATTCAGCATATAGAATTTATTATCAAAGAAGAGGTCATGCCCATATTTTCTGCGCAGAGAAACGTGACCCAAGACAGACTTCATCAATGATGCCCGTCCCTTCAGGGGATTTCGGGCTTACATATATAGTGCATAATTATACAATAATTCATAACTGATTAATCAATGGGGCGTGTATTCAGATAACAAGGGGATCATGCATTGGTTGATGGTCACCAAGAGGAAATCTCAAATATGGTCAGCTGGGCTAGATGTAATGGCTGATCTTTTCCTGAAGATGGCAGACTGGTTCCATGAGTCTTGGATCTCCTATTCACACCAATAGAGTCTCTCAATAAGCTTTATCAGCAAAGAGGTTATTCCTGTTCATATGTCATGGTGTTCTTTTCAGAGCCGAAGGTTCATCTGATATTTATTTATCAAACCCCATAAAGTGTCATTAAGTTCTGGTTATCTAAGTACAAGGGTCTCTATTTAGACACGTATGCTCTTAGTCACAAGCTAGGATAAAGGTTGACAGAAAATTCCACTGTAAGAAAGACTGACCATTATGGGAATTAAAGTGTCAGTTACAGATATCTAACTATAAGTTTGAAAGCACAATTTCTGAGGCAATACAGATGTATATTAGATTTTTTCTCCATCATTCCTGTCTTTTGTTTAATCTCTAAACACAACATATAGTAAATCAAATATTCATCATGTTCAAATTAATTTTCAAATGAATGTGATGTGAGATGTGAGATAGGAAAAGGAAAATCCGTTCTCTGGATGCGATCGCTGGCACGAGTCCATTGAGTATCGATGCGAAAAGTCTCAACCCTCCAGAAAACTTGGACAGATAAGAGAAATGAAAGAGGTAGCGACAGGCTGTATTCTTGTCTTCTTCAACCTGGCTATAGGTCGAGGTTCCTTCTTACTAAGTGTACATATATGATGCATGAGTGTATAAGCACCTATTAGGGTATATTTCTGATAATCTGACTATGTGTAATAAACTACTGATTCACTATGCGTGGGCTACTGCAGTGTAGGTAACGGGAGTCATTACCATAAGCTTGGTTCTTGGCTTCCTTTCAGGCCGTGTGAGTACTTTCCCACACGATCGTCCAAGAATAGGCAGGCATTTGATTGTTACATAAATTATAAAAATTATAAGTATTATTATCATAACATAGTGTAGTATGTGGTAAAGCCATTTTGAAATTCCGGCTCCCATCTATCCGAAGGGGTCCCAATCAGCCGATTGGGTCATATGTTCTTGTATATCCTGCAACAACTTAACCTTTTGTTCAATGGGATTATAATTATCTGAGATGTTAAAACAACACATTCCTTTAAATTGCTCACAACCACTTCCTGCTTTAAGTAACAGGTAATCAATGGCTACTCTATTTTGTATCATACCATCTCTTACTTCTCTGAGTTCTTCATTTATGAGAGCTATAGCAGTACGTGGTGCATTGATAGTTGTAGCTAGTCTATAAAAGTTAAACTTCCTAGGTCTATCACAAGTCTGTATAACAAGCAAAAAGGCATATCAGTATGGGTATGGTTTTATAGTAGTTTAATTGTAAATATTTTTATTTTAGCTCTATAAACACAGATATTTTTGATAAACGTCCGAGATGTAGCTAACAAGATACAATTGGTGCAATTTAGCCAACCATATAGGGGTTGATTCTTGAGTCAGATGCAGTGGCGGTTGCATGTGTGTCTTTGCCGCAGTCGTGTCTACAGCTTCATGGTAATGCAGCTACAGCGCCTTTCCCACTTTCAGCATCTTCAGACATGGCAATCATGCTCTGTGCGTCTTTAGATGCCACTATCGGTTGCACCATCGAAACTTCCACCAGCCCTATATTAGGTGCAGAATCTCCATCTGAGTATGGCCTCCAATTTACACTATTAAGAGTCTGAGAGGGAGATGTATTAAGCAGTGAATAGAGTGGAGGAGTGAACCAGTGGAGAAGTTGCCAATTGCAACCAATCAGCTGCTCTGTATAATTTTATAGTATGCAAATTATAAATGTAACTTCAATGCTGATTGGTTGCCATGGGCAACCTCTACACTGGCTCACTTTTCTACTCTTTTCACTGCTTAGTACATCTCCTCCTGAGTATGGATCACTTTCGTCTGCACGCCGAGACACTACCATAGGATGCAACATCTCTGTATCTGAATAGCCACCTTCCAGTCACTACCAGGAACAACCAATGCATTTAAAATACATTTCAAAGATTGTGCGTCTGAATCAGTGCTATGACTCTGTGCGCTGACAATTGGGAAGCATGCGGGGTGCAACTTGGATGCATGTGCAGAGGAAAAACATTGTCCCACTGTGTCCAACATCGACAGTGTCTGTGACTCAGAATCAGGCCCATAGGGTTTTGAAACGCGTTTCATTATATTCTTTGCTATTATATTTTGCATTGGATTGCCATTGACTGTTAGTGACACTGTACAATTGGAATAGACATTAGAACATATTCTTTGGCGCAAGACACTGCACATCACAGCTACACATATTATTATTATCCTTTATTTATATGGCACCACAAGGGTTCCGCAGCGCCCAATTACAGAGTACATATGCACATAAAACAGGAAAACAGTGACTTACAGTTGAAGACAATATAGGACAAGTACAGGGTAACTAAGCATAACTACATCAGTAGACGACACTGAGATTAGTATCAAGGTGGCCGAAAAACTGCAGGATTTGGGCAGTTGAGGATTATTAAAGTAAGAAGAGGATAAGCACATGAGGGAAGAAGGCCCTATGCGTGAGAGCTTACATTCTAAAGGGGAAAGGTAGACACGCAGGGCTGACACAGATGGGGTAGACTGAGCATGGAACAGAGGGTTAGGATGAGATTTGGCTGGGTTTGGTAAAGAAGTGGGTCTTAAGAGCCCGTTTGAAGTTCTGTAGAGAGGTGGAGAGTCTGAGGGGGGAAGGTAGAGAATTCCAGAGTAAGGGAGCAACATGTGAAAAATCTTGGAGATAGGATTGGTAGGAAGTAATCAGAAGACAGGAGAGTTGGTGTGCATTGGCAGAGCGAAGAGGACGGGTGGGAGAGTAAAGAGAGATAAGGTCAGAGATGTAAGTGGGAGAGGAGTAGGTGAGTGCTTTGTAAGTGAGTGTGAGAAGTTTGAATTAGATTCTGAAAGGGAAGGGAAGCCAGTGAAGAGCTTGTAGGAGAGGGGAGGTGGATGTAGTGCGTTTGGTGAGGAAGATGAGCCGGGCTGCAGCATTGAGGATAGATTGGAGTGGAGGGAGGTAATTGTCAGGAAGGCATGTTAGGAGGAGATTACAGTAATCCAATCTGGAAATAATCAGTGAGTGGATAATGATCTTGGTGGCATCCTGGGTGAGAAAGGGTCTGATCCTGGAAATGTTTTTGAGATGAAAATTACAGGTTTGTGAGAGGTGCTGAATGTGTGGTTTGAAGGAGAGGGAGGAGTCAAGGGTTACGATAAGACAGCGTACTTGGGGGCTAGAGGAGATAGTCGTGCCATCAATGGAGAATGAGATTGTGGGAGGTGAGGTTGTGCGGGAGGGTGGGAAGATGATCAGCTTAATCTTGGACATGTTGAGTTTAAAAAAGCGCTGAGACATCCAGGAAGAGACAGCAGAGAGACAGTTGGAGGTACGAGTGAGGAGAGCCGGGTAGAGATCAGCGAAGGAAAGGTAGATTTGAGTGTCATCAGCATAGAGGTGATATTGGAAGTTAAAAGAACTAATTAGTTCACCTAAAGAGGACGTATATAGAGAGAAAAGGAGAGGACCAAGAACAGAACCTTGGGGGACACCAACAGACACCAAATCTCCCAGCTATTGAAGATATATATCCGGCAAGGGTTACTAAGCAGGCGGAAAGGATCATCGGTGATCACTCCCACCCCGCTCACGACATGTTCAGAAGGCTGCCGTCAGGGAGGCATTACAGCTTGTAACTGGTGAGAATTGACAGACACAGAAATATTTTTTCCCCCCAAGCAACTATCCTAATAAATTCGGTGGGCGCCTAGCCCATTCCATTTGCAATTCAACCTGGCACATGTATCTACGTACCTATCATGCTGCTCTTCCTCATGTGTGTTTGGTCTTGTTATGTATGTATACTGGGGGGTCATTCCGACCCGATCGCTCGCTGCAGTTTCTCACAGTGCAGCGATCGGGTCGGAACTGCGCATGCACGCCGGTGCATGCCAGCCATCCTTGCCTAGCGATCGCCTCTGGGGGCCGGGGAGCGACGAGTAGCTCCTGGCCAGGACGCTAAATCTGCGCTGGACGGGAGCTACTCTTGAAGTGCAAAGGCATCGTCGCTGTGCAGTGCCTTTGCACTTCTGTGGGGGGCGGGCCGCACTGACATGCGGGGCGGACTAGCCCTGTGCTGGGCGTCCCCCCGTATGTCAGTGTGAATGATCGTAGCTGTGCTAAATGACCCCCACTATCTGAGAGCGGTGGCTATCTGAAACAAATTCCTTGTGTATTGTGCACTGATATACTTGGCAATAAAGTGATTCCAGTTCTGAGTTTGTGAAAGTGGGTGGGGGGGGGGGGGGGGGGTAGCGTCATGAGAGGAGACAGAGAAGGAACTATCAGAGAGGTAAGAGGACAGCCAGGAGAGGGCAGTATCATGCAGACCAAGAGAGTGAAGGATTTGCAGAAGGAGAGGGTGGTCCACAGTGTCAAAAGCAGCAGAGAGGTCAAGAAGAATAAGCAGAGAGTAGTGACCCTTAGATTTGGCTGCATGGAGGTCATTGCAGACTTTTGTGAGGGCGGTTTCAGTGGAGTGGAGAGAGCGGAAATCAGAATGGAATCGGTCAAGCAGTGAATGGGAGGAAAAAAAGGCAGTGTGGCGGTAATAGACCATATGCTCAAGGAGTTTGGAGGCAAAAGGGAGGAGAGAGATGGGCCGATAGTTGGAGAGGGTGTTTGGATCAAGGGTAGGTTCTTTAAGACTAGGGTAGAGAAGAGCATGCTTAAAGGCAAAGGGGACAGTGCCTGATGAGAGGGAGAGATTGAGAAGGTGGGCAAGATGGGAACAGGCAGAAGGAGAGAGGTAGCGGAGGAGGTAGGAGGGGATAGGGTCAAGTGGGGAGGTGGGGGTTGATGAGGGCCATGACTTCCTCACCAGATACATGGGAGAAAGATGTCAGAGTTGTTGAGAGGAAAGGGGATGGGTGGTTGCTGGTCTGGTGGGATGTGATGTCCTAAAGAATGGAGTCAATCTTGGATGTAAAATAAGAGGCAAAGTCAAGAGTAGACAATGAGGATGGGAGAGTAGGTGGTAGTGGGCAGAGGAGGGAGTTCACAGTGACGTAGAGGCGCTGGGGGTTGGAAGACTGGATACACATGAGAATTTTGAAGTATGATTGTTTAGCAAGGGAAAGGGCAGCACTGAAGGATGAGAACATAAATTTAAAATGGAGGTAGTCTGTCCTAGAGCGTGATTTCCTCCACTGTTGCTCGGCAGTACGTGAGCATTTTTGAAGATATCTGGTGCATTTGGTGTGCCAAGGTTGAGGTGTTGATCTGCAATGGTGAATAGTGGTTGGTGGAGCGACAGAGTCAAGAGCAGAAGTAAGAGATGCATTGTATAGAGAGATGTGTCTTGTTCAGGGCATGAGAGAGAGAGAATAGGAGAGAGAAATGAGTCGAATAGGGAGGATAGGGATGAGGTGTTAATAGCCTCAATGATATGCTTAGTGACGGTAGCCTTAGGAGGGAGAGATGGGGAAGCGGAGATAGAAAAGTTGAAAGAGAGCAGGTGGTGGTCAGAGAGGGGAAAAGGGGAATTGGAGAAATCAGAAATATTGCAGCGGTGAGTGAAAACCAGATCCAGTGAGCTCCCGTTCACATGGGAAGGTGAGGTGGTCCACTGGGAGAGACCAAGTGAAGAGGTGAGGTTAAGTTTAGAGGCAGGTGATGTTGTGGGGTTATTGATAGGGATGTTGAAATCACCTAGGATAATTGAGGGAATGTCAGAAGAGAGGAAGTGAGGTAGCCAGGAAGCAAAGTAGTCGAGGAATATGGAGGAAGTGTCAGGTGGACGGTAGATGACAGCAACTCAAAGATGAGTAGGTTGGTAGAGGCGTATCGCATGGACCTCAAATGTAGAGAATGTAAGGGATGGTTCTGGAGGTATAAGTTGGTATGTGTAGCTAGAGGGTAAAAGGACAACAACACCACCACCATGGCATCCCCGGGACGGGGTGTGTGTGAGAATGTGAGCCCCCCAGCAGATAGAGAAGCAGGAGAAGTGGTGTCATAGGGAGCAATCCAGGTTTCTGTAATGGCCAGGAGATGCAGGGAGTTAGAAACATAGAATTTGACGGCAGATAAAAACCACTTGGCCCATCTAGTCTGCTCCTTTTTTTTTATCCTTTAGGTAATCTCAACCCTTTTTGAACCTTAATTCTTTGTAAGGATATTCATATGCCTATCCCAAGCATGTTTAAATTGCTCTACAGTCTTAGCCTCTACCACCTCTGATGGGAGGCTATTCCACTTATCCACTACCCTTTCTGTGAAGTAATTTTTCCTTAAATTTCCCCTGACCCTGCCTCCCTCCAGTTTCAGTGTATGTCCTCGAGTTCTAATACTTCTCTTCCTTTGAAGAATGTTTCCCTCCTGAACTTTGTTAAAACCTTTGGTATATTTGAAAGTTTCTATCATGTCTCTCCTTTCCCTTCTCTCCTCCATACTATACATGATAAGATCTTTTAGCCTTTCCGGGTAAGTTTTGTGATGTAGGCCATGCACCATTTTAGTTGCCCTTCTTTGTACACTCTCTAATGTATTTATATCCTTCTGGAGATATGGTCTCCAGAACTGGACACAGTATTTCAGATGAGGCCGCACCAATGACCTATACAGTAGCATTATTACTTCTTTTTTCCTGGTACTGATTCCTCTCCCTATGCAACCAAGCATCTGCCTTGTCTTTTTCATTGCTTTGTTGCATTGCTTTCCTGCCTTTAAGTCGCTTGAAATAGTGACTCCTAAATACCTTTCCTCCTCAGTAGTTTCCATTATAGTACCCTTTTTACTATATTTAGCCTTTGGATTTTTGAGTTGGAAATGAAAAGGTCATGAGTAGGGGCCAGTTTGTTACAAACAGATCTGTCATCCCAGAGGGCACAGGATAGGGGGTAGGAGTTTGTGGGAGAGATGTGAATGAGATTATCAGGGTTGCTGTAGCGTTGAGGTAAGTTTAATTTGTAAGGAAGGGATATAGAGGGTGTAATGATGGTGCTGGGTCCTTGGCTAGGAAGGGAGACTGCAGGAGTGAGGCATGGAGGGAGTGCAGTATGGAAACAGTAGGCCTGAGTCACAGCTGCACGCAGTGCCAATGTTCACGTAGCTAAGCAATGTATTTTTACTGCATGTGCATGAAAATCCCCAATAACTTGTTACACATAGTGTACGCACAAAGGCGCTGTTGCAGTCAAGATGCACGGTGCTAGAAATGTCTAGGAGATGATGGGCATTCCTGGATGGGTACTGGGAGGTGTCTTAGCACAGCACGGAGGTGGTCTGTGTTATGGGGGTGTCGTTGGGTGTACCGGTGAAAGAGGCCATACTCGTACGAAAAAACTGCACCTGCCATAGGGCTGGTGCAAGTTTCAATGGTGCAACCGATGGTGCATTTAACATGCACCAATCGCTATTTCAGCATCTACAGACGCTGACAGAGGGTGCCTCCTTGCACATTCGGACACAAGGATGTACAAATAGGAAGGACTTTGTAGCAGTATTTGCATAAAGCCGCAGACAGGAGACTGCCAATAAGTTGCAGTCACGGCAGCTTCTGCATCCACTTCTGAATCAGACCCTGTACCTTTATTGGTGAGTAATGCTGCAATCATTTCTGCTCTATTTATAACTTTGCATTGTGATTTCTGCTGCGGGGTACACTGGGCTCCACAAGGATTCACATCGGGGTGTAGAGTAGGATCTTAATCCGATGCACCAACAGGCTCAAAGCTTTGACTGTTCCCAAGATGCACAGTGCTGCCTCCTCTATAACCCGCCTCCGTGCACAGGAGCTCAGTTTGTAAGTTGGTGCCATGCAGTAAGCAGGCACTTAACAGGAGGGCTGCCTTTTGCAGCCTATTGATAGCTTTTTTTGAAGAAAAAGCCAGAAGAATACTTCTACAAGACTTCAGGGCTGCAGCGTGTAAAGTCGCATAGACTTTTCTGACTGCAGCTCCATCACCCCCAGCGGCACTGTATACTCCCGCGCCCTGGTTGCCGGGTAACTGCAGCGGAGGCTCCGGTTCTTTCCAGCGTCAGTCACACACACACCGCTGTCCTCCTGGATCGCGTGGCCGCAGGTACAGGGGAGGTATGGGGTCTCTTTGTCTACACTTTACCGCGATCCAGCGCGGCTGTGGGAGGTGGGCCGCGCGTGTGCTGGCGTGGACACTGTTATTGGGCAGCCGCTCTACTAGCCACCAGGGACATTAAAAGGGCACGGGTCTGGTGGTCTTTACTCAAATAACCCCGTTTTCAAAGCCCGCAGCACCCGGTGGGGAGTCCAGCAGGGAGAGCAGGTGTAACCTGTAGCCCCTCCCCAGCCCCAGGGCGCCATTTCTGTAAATGTTCCCGCCCTGGAGCTGCATTTCTCTCCCTCACTCCCTGTCAGCAGCCATCACAAACGGAGCTGAGCTGTTCCTGGGACTGCTGGGGCAAATCCTCCTCTGTAAAGCCGCCTGATCGCCAGCGCTGTGCATATTACAGGACACCTAAGTATTCTACCTGTCACTGGGACAGTGTTAGTTAAGAAATAGTGCATACATTCAGGGTTGTGTGGTACAAACACCCTGTGATATACATCCAGGTTCTACTGTGCTTTGTTATATCTATTGTTGACACATATAGCCATACTGAGTATTACTTGTATTGCTAGTCCAGTGCAGTTTTATGGTACATAATTTCTGCATGGTACACCTGTGACTATGTGTGTGTGTGTGTGTGTGTGTGTGTGTGTGTGTGTGTGTGTGTGTGTGTGTGTGCATATAGCTGCTGCGTGGCTGCCTTATTGGGTATTTCACTCAGCGTGCTACTCCTATATTCCTATACCTGAGGGGGCTAAGTGTATCAGTTTTTTTCTATATGATATAGGATTTGTTTCACAAGATATACTTGCTGTGTATTTTTACTTGTGATCTATAGTCACCCTGTATATATCTTGGATTCCCAGTTTGTGCTGTCATAGTCACACTTCACTGGGTGTTCTTGCTAGGTATATCGCTGCTAAGACTTGTACAAGGTTGCCTGATATTGTGCACATTAGTATGTCAGCTACACGTGGCAACGGAGCTGGGGCTTCTCCCACATTGCGTGGTGGTGATGCCGCAGACGCGTTGGAGGAAAATATGGCAGCTGCGAGTTCAGGTTCAGGGGGTTCCTTACCTCCCAGTGGGTCTGTAGCACCGGGGGCATCACAGGACCCACCTTGGGCTACCTTTTCCACGCTGTTAAACACGCTTGTAACTAAATTGACGCCCCTTGTGGGACCACCTGTGCCACTGCAGCAGTTTATGGTCCCTGCTATTAATCCGCCATGGGCAGATCAAATCTCCACTCAGTTACAGCATTTGAACCGGTCATTGATTAAATCTAAGTGTCACTCTCACCCGCCTAAGACTAAGTCATCTTCTAAACGGGCCATTACCTCCTCCCAATCCACTGCTATCCCAGACATGTACTCTGAGGAGGATGGTGCATATACTGATCCCACAGACACTGACTCGGATGTTTCTGATGGGGAAGGGAAATCATTGGTGGATGTCCCGGATTTTATTAAGGCAATTAGGTTCATTCTTTAGGTGTCTGATGATCCTGAGCCTGAGGCTGTCTCTAAAAAGCCGGATAGGTTTAAACATAAGAAGGTGGTTAAACAAGTTTTACCTCATTCTGAACATCTGGTTGACATATGTCAGGAATCCTGGGAAAATCCGGGGACAAAATTCACACCAAATAGGAGACTGTTAGCTCGCTATCCTCTCTCTGCGGAGATATGTAAGAATTGGGAAACTCCTCCTCCTGTAGATTCTCATGTGGCGTGCATGGTAGTTTCCTCTGCTCAGCCAGTAACTACCGTCACCTCTCTGAAGGAACCGACGCATAGACGTGTGGAGGGTTGTTTGAAAGCGATTTACACCCTAACGGGGTCTGTGCATAGGCCAACCATTGCAGCGACATGGGCTGCCGAAGCTGTTGAGGCGTGGGCTCAGGAGCTTGAGGCGGAAGTGACTTCCAACGCATCTGAGCATGCTCGACAATGTCTCTCATATATTACCATGGCTTCTCTGTACCTTAAGGAGGCGGCCTCCGATGCCGGGGTGCTGGCGGCCAAGGCTGCTACTACGTCTGTCTTGGCCAGACGTATCCTTTGGTTGAGATCCTGGTTGGTGGATATGGATTCCAAGAAAACCCTGGAGGTGCTTCCTTTCAAGGGAGCCATTCTCTTTGGAGAAGACCTCAATAAGATTGTGACTGATCTGGCTACTGCTAAAACAGCTTGTCTACCTAGTACGGCTCCTTCCGCACAGAAGGCTAAAAGTACTTTCCCTCGGCCCTTTCATCCTCCAGGTAAAGCAAAAGGTCAGGCGTACCCAAAGCAAGCTCGTGCTTTCAGACCTGCAAAGCCCAGACCGAAGCATGCCTGGGCTGCCTGTCAGCCTGCTTCCAATACTGACAAGCCTGCCGCATGACGGGCGGGCCTCCCTCTGGGGGATCCCAGCAGGATGGGGGGCCAACTTCTAGGTTTTGCCCAGGAATGGTTAAAGACCACTTCAGATACCTGGGTAAGAGAAGTCGTCACTCGAGGTTACGCCATACCCTTCAAGAATCGTCCCCCTCATCGATTTTGCCTGACAGATGTGCCTCTGGATCCGGCAAAAGCAAACACTTTGCACTCGGTGGTACATTCCCTCCTGACCACAGGAGTGTTGGTACAGGTGCATCTGGCTCAGAGAGGCAAGGGGCACTATTCACCGCTGTTCCTAGTACAGAAACCGAACGGGTCCTCGCGGCCCATTCTCAATCTGAAGTCCTTGCACAAGCGTATGCGGGTCGCCAAATTTCGTATTGGATACTCTGCGCTCTATTGTTCTAGCCTTGGAGCCTGGGGACTTTATGGTCTCCCTGGACATACAGGATGCCTACCTACATATTCTGTTAGGGTCTCCTGCCCTGTGCTGCCACGTCGTCATGGCAACCGGGAGACAAGTGCTAGCGGAGTAACCTGAGCGCAGCTGATACTCCGGTTCGGGTCTTTTGCTGTGCAGTGGTTACAGGCTCTGTGCACGGCAGGGGATCCGGTGCTGGTTTTTGTGCTCACAGTCTGTGAGGTCTGTGTGGGGCGTGGACAGCACCTGCTATATAAGGCCTCTTCTCAGGTTAAGCAGAGGCTGCTGAATCTTTGTTGGTTAGTCAGTTCCTAAAAGTTAGCCAGTACTGTGTAGCTTTGTATTTGTTGTTGCTTACTGCAAATAGGCCTGGGGATTTGGTATTACACTCTGCCAATCCAGACCTAGCAGTAAGACTGGAGTCAGTCGTTTAACTTGCTGGGGTTCTTTTGCTACTCTGTGAACTTAGCAAGTTTGCGGCTGTATTCTCAGAATTGCCTGCCTAAATCCTGTCTCACTGTGCAAGGTGTTCAGGGGTCAGTTTAGTGGCAGTAAGCTGAACCTGTGCACTGCAAGTGAGGATTAGGATTGTGGAGACTCTCCTTGTGTCTATCATTCCATCTCTGACCAAGGAGTTTACTGCCACACCCGTTGGTAACCCTTTAGGGTTTTGCTGTTGCCCTTAGCAACAGCATTTCGGGTTCTCTACGTATTAAAACACAACATCTTGCTTTTTCCATCTGAGCATTACTAATACTAGGGAGACACCCAGTTTCTTAGCCTCTGGGCTTCTCTGTTCACTTTGTGTTTATTTTGTTACCCTATCACCTTCTGTGTACGTAATGTCATATTCCCCAGTCTGTCTGTGAGTTCATTTGTTTTGCATCCCTATCCGTTCAGACACCAGTACATTCCTGCAGGCACTGGTGTGCATAACAGTTCAAACACCAGTACATTCCTGCAGGCACTGGTGTGCATAACATATTCAGCAGCCTAATACTCCTGTTGAAATTTTGTGGGAATATGGAGCATACCCCTCAAAATACGTTGCAACAGGTGGTCGATCAGGTGCAGGTCCTGACTCGACAATTTAATGATTTGTCCATTAAAATGCACACCTCCCTGGCCGCTGGCGGAGCTCCCGCAGCAGCAGCACCTTCAGGGGTTAAGGAGCCGAAAGTAAATCTCCCGGATCGTTTTTCTGGGGATCGCTCGCAGTTCTTTTGTTTCAAGGAGAGCTGCAAGCTATACTTCCGGCTTAGGCCTCAGTCTTCTGGGTCGGAGATTCAGCGGGTGGGCATAGTGATTTCCTTGCTACAAGGAGACCCACAGGTCTGGGCATATGGGTTGCAGCCTGACTGTCCGTCGCTTAAAAGTGTTGATGCTTTTTTTACGGCACTGGGCATGCTGTATGATGACCCTGACAAGACGGCCTCAGCCGATGCTCAGATTTCGATCCTTAAGCAAGGGCGAAGGCCAGTTGAGGTTTACTGTACGGAGTTTCGGAGGTTGGCCCATGATACCCAGTGGAATGACCCAGCCCTGAGACACCAGTACCGAAGAGGTCTTTCTAACCAGATAAAAGACCAACTGGTTCAATATCCCTTGCCTGATAGCTTGGATCAGCTCATGCAGTTATCCATCCGGGTGGATAGACGGCTGAGAGAGCGTAGGCTTGAAAGGGAGACCGAGTTTTCCTTCTTTCCCAAGGGAACCTCAGACTCTGAGGAATTTTCCAAGGAGCCTATGCAGATTGGGGCTACCCGCCTCTCCTCGCGTGAGAAGACGCGGAGGAGACAGCAGGGGTTGTGTTTGTACTGTGGGAATAAAGGTCATGTGGTAGTATCATGCCCAGAAAAGCCGGAAAACTTCAGGGCCTGAGGGTGATGGGAAATATCCTGTCAGGCCAGAAGTCAGAATTTCCCAAGAAGACTTTTATCATTCCGGTGACCTTGAAGATCCTCGGTCAAACTGTCAAGACAGAGGCCTTTGTGGACAGTGGGGCCGACGGGGTTTTTATGGACCGCCAATTCGCCCTGAAACACTCTGTTCCCTTAGTACCCTTGGCATCGGAAATTGAGATTTGTGGGTTAAACGGGGAACCATTATCCCAAGGTAAAATTACCTCTTGCACTAGCCAGATTTCTTTGTTTATTGGAGCCACACACTCTGAAAAATTGTCCTTTTATGTGACTGTCTGTACTTTTGCCCCATTGGTGTTGGGGTTACCCTGGTTAAGGGCCCACAATCCTCAATTTGACTGGGTCTCTGGGGAGATTCTTAGTTGGGGTACTGATTGTTTCAGGAGTTGCTTGAGCCTTCCAGTCAGGCTCTCGCAGCTAAGTTTGCCAGGATTGCCAGGGTGTTATGCAGATTTTGCGGACGTGTTCTCCAAAAAAGTTGCAGAGGTACTACCTCCCCATCGCCCCTATGACTGTGCCATTGATTTGTTGCCAAATGCTAAGCTTCCCAAGAGCAGGTTGTACTCCCTGTCACGTCCTGAGACTCAGGCTATGGCCGAGTACATTCAGGAGAACTTGGCTAAGGGATTTATCAGACCTTCACAGTCTCCAGTTGGGTCGGGGTTCTTCTTCGTGGGTAAAAAGGACGGTTCGTTGCGACCCTGCATCGACTTCAGGGAATTGAACCGTATCACGATTAAAGACTCATACCCACTGCCTCTCATTTCAGTCTTGTTTGACTAGCTTCGTACTGCCACCATTTTTTCTAAGATTGACCTACGCGGTGCGTACAATCTAATCCGAATAAGAGAGGGGGATGAATGGAAGACTGCCTTTAATACCCACTCAGGGCATTATGAATATTTGGTGATGCCTTTTGGGCTCTGTAATGCCCCGGCAGTCTTCCAGGATTTCATGAATGATGTACTCAGGGAATATTTGGATAGATTCTTAGTTGTATACTTAGATGACATCCTAATCTTCTCCCATTCCCTGGAGGAACATCGGAAGCATGTACGCTTAGTCCTCCAGAAACTCAGAGACCACCAGCTTGGGGCGAAGCTGGAGAAGTGCGAATTTGAAGTTCAGCAAATCGCATTTCTAGGATATATTATCTCCCCAGAAGGTTTCCAAATGGAGGGTTCCAAGGTACAGGCAGTCCTGGATTGGGTGCAGCCCACTAGTTTGAAGGCGCTTCAGCGTTTCCTGGGCTTTGCAAATTTTTATAGACGATTTATCGCTGGATTTTCGTCTATAGTGGCGCCCTTGGTGGCACTCACTAAGAAAGGGGCGGATGTTGCTCACTGGTCTTGTGAGGCTAAAGCGGCTTTTGCCCGTCTCAAAATGGCATTTGTATCGGCCAAGGTGCTGCGACACCCAGATCCAGAGCGTCCTTTTGTGGTGGAGGTGGATGCCTCTGAGATGGGTATTGGGGCAGTGCTCTCTCAGATGGGAGTGTCTGATAATCGCCTTCATCCCTGTGCTTACTTTTCCCGTAAATTTTCGCCTGCCGAGATGAATTATGACGTGGGTAACCGGGAATTGTTGGCTATTAAGGATGCACTCGAGGAGTGGAGACACTGGCTTGAGGGGGCTAAGTTTGTGGTCTCAATTCTCACCGACCATAAGAATCTGGCATATGTAGAGTCAGCGAAGCGTCTCAATGCCAGGCAGGCATGATGGGCTTTGTTTTTTGCTCGCTTTAATTTTTTGATAACATATCGCCCTGGGTCAAAAAACATCAAGGCTGATGCGCTCTCGCGGAGTTTTGCTCCAATCCAGGAGACCACCGAGGAGCCGTTGCCCATTGTGTCCCCATCATGTATTAAAGTGGGCATTACCCAGGACCTCTTATCATTAGTCCTTAGAGCACAGGAGCAGGCTCCTCCAGACCTTTCGGTAGGTCTTTTGTTTGTGCCTCCTAGGTTAAGACAGCGAGTGTTCCTGGAATTCCATGCCAAGAAGTCGGCAGGTCACCCGGGTATTGCCAGAACTCGGGAGTTGCTATCTAGGGCGGTGTGGTGGCCCTCGGTGGCTAAGGATGTGGATCAGTGGGTTCGGGCATGTGACATCTGTGCCCGAAATAAGACTCCTAGAGGGGTTCCTGTTGGCCCATTACATCCACTCTCTATCCCATCTAAGCCATGGACCCACATTTCAATGGATTTTGTGGTGGACTTGCCCAAATCCTCGGGGATGACAGCCATCTGGGTTGTCGTTGACAGGTTTTCGAAGATGGCGCACTTCGTTCCACTGGTTGGGCTGCCATCGGCCAGACGCCTGTCTGAATTATTTATGCTGCATGTTGTGCGTCTCCACGGGTTGCCACTTGATGTGGTCTCTGACCGCGGATCCCAGTTTGTGGCCAAATTCTGGAGGGCATTTTGTTCCGATCTCCAGATTTCTGTCAGCTTGTCGTCAGGCTACCATCCGCAGTCTAATGGGCAGACTGAAAGGGTGAACCAGTCCTTGGAGCAGTTCCTCAGGTGTTATGTCTCCAAGTGTCAGACTGACTGGGTTGCTCATCTGTCCATGGCGGAGTTTGCCTATAACAACGCGGCTCACTCTGCTACAGGGATCTCTCCCTTCCTTTGTGTGTATGGGCATCATCCTAAGGCCAATTCTTTTGACCCCCTGGACTCCACGCCTGGTGGTTCCTCTGTGGTTTCGGTCCTTAGAGGTATTTGGAGGAAAGTGAAGAAAGCCCTTGTGTCTGTGTCATTAGTGACCAAAAGGGTTTTTGATAAGCGGAAAAGACCCTGCAGCTTCAAATTAGGAGACTTCGTCTGGTTGTCTACCAAGAATTTGAAGTTGAGACAGCCATCTCATAAGTTAGGCCCCCGGTTCATCGGCCCTTATAAGATCACCAGGGTTATCAATCCGGTGGCATTTCAGTTAGATCTGCCCCGTTCTTTGGGTATCAATAAAACATTTCATTGTTCCCTTTTAAAACGGGCGATTAGTAATCCTTCTTCCAGTGGAAGACCTTCTCCTCTTCTGATACGTGGCCAGAGGGAGTTTGTTGTTGAAAGGATTCTTGACTCCAAGATGGTTCGGGGTCGGCTGTCATTTTTGGTGCACTGGAAGGGGTATGGCCCGGAGGAGCGGTCGTGGGTGCGCAGTTGTGATCTTCATGCCCCCAGACTGATACGCTCTTTCTTCTCGCAGTTCCCCGATAAACCCGGTGGTAGGGGTTCTTTGACCCCTCGTCAGAGGGGGGGTACTGTTAGGGTCTCCTGCCCTGTGCTGCCACGTCGTCATGGCAACCGGGAGACAAGTGCTAGCGGAGTAACCTGAGCGCAGCTGATACTCCGGTTCGGGTCTTTTGCTGTGCAGTGGTTACAGGCTCTGTGCACGGCAGGGGATCCGGTGCTGGTTTTTGTGCTCACAGTCTGTGAGGTCTGAGTGGGGCGTGGACAGCACCTGCTATATAAGGCCTCTTCTCAGGTTAAGCAGATGCTGCTGAATCTTTGTTGGTTAGTCAGTTCCTAAAAGTTAGCCAGTACTGTGTAGCTTTGTATTTGTTGTTGCTTACTGCAAATAGGCCTGGGGATTTGGTATTACACTCTGCCAATCCAGACCTAGCAGTAAGACTGGAGTCAGTCGTTTAACTTGCTGGGGTTCTTTTGCTACTCTGTGAACTTAGCAAGTTTGCGGCTGTATTCTCAGAATTGTCTGCCTAAATCCTGTCTCACTGTGCAAGGTGTTCAGGGGTCAGTTTAGTGGCAGTAAGCTGAACCTGTGCACTGCAAGTGAGGATTAGGATTGTGGAGACTCTCCTTGTGTCTATCATTCCATCTCTGACCAAGGAGTTTACTGCCACACCCGTTGGTAACCCTTTAGGGTTTTGCTGTTGCCCTTAGCAACAGCATTTCGGGTTCTCTACGTATTAAAACACAACATCTTGCTTTTTCCATCTGAGCATTACTAATACTAGGGAGACACCCAGTTTCTTAGCCTCTGGGCTTCTCTGTTCACTTTGTGTTTATTTTGTTACCCTATCACCTTCTGTGTACGTAATGTCATATTCCCCAGTCTGTCTGTGAGTTCATTTGTTTTGCATACCTATCCGTTCAGACACCAGTACATTCCTGCAGGCACTGGTGTGCATAACAGTTCAAACACCAGTACATTCCTGCAGGCACTGGTGTGCATAACAGTTCAGACACCAGTACATTCCTGCAGGCACTGGTGTGCATAACATATTCCTATTGCAGTGTCTCATCAGCAGTATCTGAGGTTTGCAGTGGTCAACCTCCATTACCAATTTCGGGCGTTACCCTTTGGTTTAACAACGGCTCCCTGAGTTTTCACCAAAGTTATGGCGGTCATGACGGCTACACTCCGCCGTCAAGAGGTCAGGATCCTACCGTATTTGGACGATTTGTTGATCCTGGCGAATTCCCCAGAACTTCTCCTGTGTCATCTCGATCTGACGGTCCAGTGCATGAAACCCACGGGTGGCTGATCAACTGGAAGAAATCCTCCCTGGTTCCTGCTCGGAGCATGGTACACCTGGGAGCGTTATTGGACACTCACAACCAGCGGTTGTTCCTGTCTCAGGAGATGGTCCTGAAACTTCAGGACAGGATTCAATGCTTCCTATCTCGTCCGCAAGTGTCGATTCATTCGGCGATGCAAGTGCTAGGTCTCATGGTGTCGGCTTTTGACATGGTGGAGTATGCTCAATTCTATTCTCGTCCTCTACAGAAGTTGATTCTGTCCAAGTGGGACAGACTGCCTCACCGGATCAGATCTCACATGATCTCCTTGTCTCCGAAGGTCCGCCAGTCATTGAGCTGGTGGCTTCAGGACCAACGATTGAGCAGGGGCCGTCCCTTCTGGACATCCAGCTGGGTCCTGCTGATAAAGGATGCCAGTCTGAGAGGTTGGGGACAGGTGTTGGAACAACACTCTCTCCAGGGTCGGTGGACCGCGGAGGAGTTGCTACTCCCGATAAACATTCTGGAATTGCGGGCACTGTTCAATGCGTTGACAATGGCCCAGCATCTGATACAGAATAGACCTGTTCAAGTACAGTCGAACAACGCCACCACGGTGGCGTACATCAATCATCAGGGCGGCACTCAAAGCCGCAGGGCAATGAGGGTAGTATCACGGATTCTTCAGTGGGCAGAACGCCATCTGCCGGCAATATCCGCAGTGTTCATTCCGGGCATTCTGAATTGGGAAGCGGACTATCTCAGTCGTCAGACCGTGGAGCCTCCATCCGGAGGTGTTTCAACTTCTCGTGGACACGTGGGGCCTTCCAGATGTGGATCTGATGGCATCTCGAAACAATCACAAGGTTCTGGTCTTCGGAGCAAGGACAAGGGATCCTCAAGCTGCGTTCGTGGACGCTCTGGCAATTCCATGGAACTTTCAGCAGCCGTATGTGTTCCCTCCGGTGTCACTCCTGCCCAGAGTAATACGGAAGTTCAAGCAAGAAGGAGGAAACCTACTTCTGGTCGCTCCAGCGTGGCCCAGGCGGCACTGGTTCTCCGATCTACAGGACCTCTTGTTGGATCGTCCCCTTCTACTTCCACAACAACCAGACCGCCTTGTTCAGGGCCCCTGTGTATATCAGGATTTAGCCCGGTTGGCTTTGGCGGCGTGGCTCTTGAAGCTTCCGTCTTGAGGGCCAAAGGTTTTTCTGAGGCGGTCATTCAAACTATGTTGAAGGCCCGGAAACCGGCTTCTGCTCGGATTTACCATAGGGTCTGGAATTCTAATAAGCCCTACACACTGGGCGATAATAGTCAGAGATATGAACGATCTCCTTCATTAATGAACGAGATACCGTTCATATCTTTGAGTATGGAGGCACCAGCGATGAACGATGCACGGCCCTGCGCTCATTCATCGCTGGTGCCCTGTCGGCTGTGCATGCAGGCCAATATGGACGATCTCATCCATATTTGCCTGCACTTCTATGGAGCCGGGTGACGGGGGGAGTGAAGAAACTTTACTCCCTCCGTCACTACCCCCTCGCCGCCGGGTCGCTCGGCAGCGGATCGTTAAATGTGTAGCGCCCTTTACTTTGCTTTGTGCGCATCTAACAATCATGATGCTTACAAGTTTAGTACAGCCAAACTTTTGGCCTTTCTACAACAGGGCCTGGACTTGGGCCTTCGTCTGGCCTCCATCAAGGTTCATATTTCTGCCTTGTCAGTTTGGTTCCAGAGAAAAATTGCGACTTTACCTGATATTCATACGTTCACTCAGGGTGTGTTGCGGATTCAATCTCCTTATGTCCCGCCTGTGGCTCCTTGGGACTTGTCGGTGGTTCTAGAGGCGTTGCAAGAGTCTCCGTCTGAGCCCCTTGAATCTGCAAACCTTAAGTGGCTTTTTCTTAAGGTTTTGTTTCTGCTGGCTATTGCCTCTGCTAGACGGGTGTCGGATTTGGGTGATTTATCTTGTAGGTCACCATATCTGATTTTTCACCGTGATCTGGCAGTTCTTAGAACACGTCCCGGGTATTTACCTAAGGTGGTGTCTTCTTTCCACCTTAATCAGGAGATTGTGGTTCCGGCCTTTGCCTCTCCTGAATTGTCTTCCAAAGAGCGGTCTTTGGATGTGGTACGGGCTCTCCGTATCTACGTGAAGAGAACTACCTCCATTAGGAAGTCGGAATCTCTCTTTGTTCTGTTTGGTTTTCACAAACGTGGCTGGCCTGCTCACAAGCAGACCCTAGCCAGATGGATTAGAATGGTGATTGCACATGCTTATGTACAGGCTGGCCTTCCAGCTCCTGTTACCATAAAGGCCCACTCTACTCGGTCGGTTGGACCTTCTTGGGCGGCCCGTCGTGGTGCGACCCTTGAACAATTGTGCAAGGCGGCTACGTGGTCCTCAGTGAACACGTTCATAAGGTTTTATGCCTTCGATACTTCCGCCTCCCAGGATGCTTCCTTTGGACACAGAGTTCTTGTGCCCGCTACAGTGCGTCCCCTCCCATGAGGAACTGCTTTAGGACATCCCCAATGTCATTCCCTGTGGAGCCCAGTGTGCCCCGAAGCAGAAAATGAGATTTATGGTAAGACTTACCATTGCTAAATCTCTTTCTGTGAGGTACACTGGGCTCCACAGGGCGCCCACCCTGACGCACTTTGCTTCTTTGCGTTGGTATGGCATTAGCTGCTGACACTTTCTCCTGTTGTGAGAATGTGGTGTATGTGGCTACTAACAGTTGTCATCTCTTTTGCCTGCTACTGCATTGGACTGGTTAACAAAAACTAAGCTCCTGTGCACGGAGGCGGGGTTACAGAGGAGGCGACGCTATGCATTCTGGGAACAGTCAAAGCTTTGAGCCTGTTGGTGCCTCGGATCAAGATCCTACTCTACACCCCAATGTAATTCTCTGTGGAGCCCAGTGTACCTCGCAGAAAGATTTAACAACGGTAAGTTCTTACCATAAATCTCTTTTTTTTTCTTCTTTTTTCTTTTTTGAGCATGTGTTTTGAATATTTTGTTCAAAGTAAATGTTGTTTGTGTGGTACATGATATGCTTTAATTTTGATGCAAAGTTTGTCATGAAAACTGGTAACAAACATTACATAAATAGACCATTTTCATGGAATGACCCTCTAGTCGTACTCTTATATACTTTCACTAAAGTCTCTCAATGTACCAGACAGAGCTATTGTTTCTGTTTCCGTGACATCCCTTTTCCACTGCTTCCCGGGATATGGCCGGCTGTATCAGCCCCGGCAAATTCCTGGGTGTCAGCTTCATGATCCTGGTCAGGAGGAGGGTGGGGGACCCAGGACTTAGTCCCAGGTTGTCTCCTTTTATACTGACCAAAATCGTGTGATTTTATTGTCAGTGGAAAAGGGATAGTAGATATGCTCTTCTGTGTTCTTTGGATACATTTTTTTACTGGGCAGTTTATGTTGAATGCTAAGGCCTAGATAATATAAAGACTATAGTTTAAAGACACAGTGAAACAAGAAAGATGAAATAAAGCTGTCGAGGTCATTAACACAGGGGTTCCAAATAGCTGTCCTCAAGGTACCCAAACAGTCCAGGTGTTAAGTATATCCATGCTTGGCCACAAATGACTTAATTAGTATCTCAGTCAGTTTGATGTAACCATCTGTGCTAAGCCATGGATATACTTAAAACCTGGACTGTTAGGGTGCCTTGAGTACTTTTTTTGGGAACCTTTGCATTAACACACAAATGAAAGATATCTGAAGGTGGAACAACCCTTTAAGGCAATGTTTCTCAAACTTGGTCCTCAAGGTTATAGTTCAGGTTTTAAGACTATCCATGCTTGAACAGGTGACGTAATTGGTATAGCTTTCATTTTAATGTAACCATTGCTTAGGGACTGTTAGGGTCACTGGCATATTTCTAATTGGTGCAGTGCACACGGGTTCCAGGGGGCACACCCTGCACCTATTTATTTCAATACTTATCCTCCTGAGTCCCACATCAAGGCAACAGCAGCAGTGCAGAAATCACTGGGAGAATGGTGCATTGGCCATTTTTTCCTGGTGTTTCACGCATGCGCGGTAGTAAAATCATTGTGAGACTTGCGCGTGTGCACTGGGATACGGTCATTAGGTCGACAGTCCACGTGGACTACAATTGGGAATGGTAACCTTGCCCGAAGCGCAAGCCATGTGAGTGGACACGGTGCACTTATTGGGGTTCCCCCTCACTTTTACGAAGAAAACAACACCAAAAAAGTAAAAAAACTCATGTCGACCTTTTGAACTGTCGACCTAGTACATGTCGACCTAATGACCATGTCGACCTAGTGACCCTGATGACCTAATGCATATCAACCAATAGTGGTCGTCCTAGTGACTGTCGATTTAAGTCGTGTCGACTCAACGACCCATACCCGTGTGCACTAGACGCTGGGGCAGTGCTAGGGTCACCTAGTGACCTTCGTGCCCACAGTCAAGAGCGCTACCGGAAAGAGAGGAGGGGGCTCAGAAGGAGACTGCACACGGAGCTCCTTCTCTCTGAAGGCACCCCTGGTTAGGATGTCCTGAGGATGGAGTTTGGCAAATACTGCTTTAAGCGTAAGTAAAACTTTAAGCTAAAAAAATATTAATACATTTTCTTTTTTTATGCACATTAATTAAATTCATGACTCGACAAAAGATGAAATGCTACCCCAAGATGGACATTTCCACTGTCCCAACAAATCTCTGGTCTGACCACAAGGAAAACAAAATAAAGTTCTATAACAAAAATAGCTTTAGGGTGCGTATACACGGTGAGATCCTTGCTATGCCCGATTTTCACTTGCGATTTCCCGGAGCCCAGATAGCACAGATTTTGACTAACTTTTCTTGAGATATGGACTATGGCCCTCATTCCGAGTTGTTCGCTCGCTAGCTGCTTTTAGCAGCATTGCACACGCTAAGCCGCCGCCCTCTGGGAGTGTATCTTAGCTTAGCAGAATTGCGAAGGAAAGATTAGCAGAATTGCGAATAGAAATTTCTTAGCGGTTTCTGAGTAGCTCCAGACTTACTCAGCCATTGCGATCAGTTCAGTCAGTTTCGTTCCTGGTTTGACGTCACAAACACACCCAGCGTTCGCCCAGACACTCCCGGGTTTTTCCCAGAAACGCCAGCGTTTTTTCGCACACGCCCAGAAAATGGACAGTTTCCGCCCAGAAACACCCACTTCCTGTCAATCACAGTACGATCACCAGAACGATGAAAAATCCTCGTTATGCCGTTAGTAAAATACCTAACTTTTGTGTAAAATAACTAAGCGCATGCGCTCTGCGAACCTTGCGCATGCGCAGTAAGCGACTAATCGCAATATAGCGAAAATCGGCAACGAGCGAACAACTCGGAATGACCACCTATGTGTGCTTACGATTTTGGCTTATGTGAGATGTCATTGACATGTGAGATGAACTAGATAGTACACCGATCTAGCAAGGATTGACTTGCCTACACAGTCTATCTTTTCTTGTGATGCCGACGTGGCGGGACAGCGCATCGGAATCGAATCGGGATCGCAAGGTGAACGTCACCTTGCGATCTGCACTAACTTTTCTTGCGATTTTGACTATATAGTCAAAATCGAAAGACAATATCTCACCGTGTGTACACACCCTTAGAACTGCTTACATTGGGAAGTGGTATACATTTATTTCCATAATATTTATATATTGCAGTTAACGATGTTAAGAAAGCTGTTCAATGCGTATCAAGTTACATGCTGTTTGACCCTCTGGATACAGTGATGCAGCAAAACCTGGCATACTACAAGTTTTACAAGGAGAAATGGGACCTTGAGGACAAAGATTTCAATCCTAGAGAGGTGAGATAAATGGGCAGCTGCACAACACATGTTATTTTGGTTCAGTGTGCCTATTTGTTGCTGTGGACAGAAATTAGAGCTTGCTTAGCAGGACCACATGGGCCAAGGACTGAAACTGATCAAGCACCTATAGTGAGAAGTGGAGGCATTATATATGTACACACCCATACACTATTAGCACTATAAATGTCTCCCAAAATGCATAGAATAATAAAAATGCGTAATTTTGTGAGGAATAAAGATATAAAATGTTAATACAGATGATTTATGGACGGACCCTGTTGCCAGGTGGGTGACTGGTCATCATCATCATGCTGTCATGATGGTGGGCCTATTTTTATGTGCAGGCCTGGGGCTATAGTCCCACCCTCCCCATTGTTAATCTGGCCCTGACACTCACATTCCAGTTCTTGATGTTTCTCTGTACAGATGCTCTGCTTATTATTTTGAGATGCAATGTATACTAGCTAACAAGATAATTGCTTATTCCAGCCACACGAGTCACTCCTCTCTCTGTTGCCCTCAGGAAAGCGTTTAAGGTATATTGGGTGTCATACTAGCAGATTGTGGATTAGCTTCTTCCCATCTATGATTGTTAGTGTATATTCTGAAATTGTTGAATTTTTGTGTCATTTTATTAAGCTGTGAGTTTGCATTGTACTTTTGCTGATCCATTTTTGTAATGTGGAAATGACAATAGATTAATTGATTGATGCAATCTCTCCTCTAAGTATTGCCTACTATAACCATTCCATAAGCACCCTTTATGCATGGGAATGTGTTTCTTTTTGCTAATCATTTATATCTTAAATATGTCATAATAGTAAGGAGATGCCAGTGTCACTTCTTTAACCTATTAATGTTGATTTCATTGTTTTATGTGGTATTGTACTTCCTTTATAAAATGTACCTACAGTAGATGGAGCAAAAGGCATTACGTAGCTATTAATGGAAGCAGCGGTTCCATTCCTGCAGCAGTCACCTGTGAGTTGGTGTAGAAATGTTGCTGTGGGATCAATATGAAATGTCAGCGCACGGGATCCCAGCGTTTGAAATACCGACGCCTGGATCCCGTTGGTGAAAAAGCTGACAGGAATGAGTAAGGGGTGTTCTCCCCTAACCCTAGCCCTCCCTACCCGCAGTCTAACCGTAACCTCCCCCCTTGGTGCCTAAACCTAACCCTCACCCCCCACAGCCTAATCCTAAACCTCCCCCCGGGGGTGGCTAACCCTTACCCGCCGGGACGCAGCCTAACCCCCCTCCCCCCCCCCCCCCCGTAAAACAACCTAAACACCCCCACACACACACACACACACACACACACACACAGCTTACCTCTCCAGCACTGCGGTGTGTCTTTGTTCAGCATCCCGGCTGCCGGGATTCAGGTGCCGGAGTAGTGCACCCACTCTGAATGCCGGTGTCAGCATTCAGAATAGGGCCGGGATTCCATCATTGGTATTCTGACTGCCGGGATCCCGTTGCTGTTTTGAATGAATAAGAAAGCTGTGTGCAGTGCTGCTACACTGGGAATTTCTCCAAATACAGTATGCACAGTCACGACCCTTCGAAGTTTATTAAAATAATTCCTCCACAAAAATACTATCACCAAGTTCATTCTTTCAATGACTCACATTCCGTATATACTGTATATCATGACTAGCCATGCCCAGCAAATTGTTCTAATCGTAAGAAACAAGAACCTGCTCCCCTGCAATCAGCGATACATCTCCATATTAATCTATGCTCGCATCTGAAGCAAATACCTCTTGTATTGTATCACTATATAAATTCAAAGCTTGCCATCTGGAATATTGTTTCTTTCACCCCATTCTGTATAGTGCCAACATTAAATAATATCCACGTACAGCGCGCTACTGGAAATTATGTTAGTTTGAGTGTTTAATGGACCGTGGCAAAATACTTATCCAATCAGAACAATATGTTGTCTATCAATTGAATCTAATCATAAAAATAGTGATGTATTTCCTAAAAGAAAATGATGGATATGGCTTTACAGTATTTTCGTAGTACAGGTTGAGTATCCCATATCCAAATATTCCGAAATACGGAATATTCCAAAATACGGACTTTTTTGAATGAGAGTGAGATAGTGAAACCTTTGTTTTTTGATGACTCAATGTACACAAACTTTGTTTAATACACACAGTTATTAAAAATATTGTATTAAATGACCTTCAGGCTGTGTGTATAAGGTGTATATGAAACATAAATGAATTGTGTGAATGTAGACAAACTTTGTTTAATGCACAAAGTTATAAAAAATATTGGCTAAAATTGCCTACAGGCTGTGTGTATAAGGTGTATATGTAACATAAATGCATTCTGTGCTTAGACTTGGGTCCCATCACCATGATATCTCATTATGGTATGCAATTATTCCAAAATACGGAAAAATCCGATATCCAAAATACGTCTGGTCCCAAGCATTTTGGATAAGGGATACTCAACCTGTAGTAATGATCTATGGCTCATTTATAATTTACTAGCATTGCATTTATGTTCAAAGTTTGCGCAAAATTTTGGCAACCAATCAGACACTTCCTTTCATTGCCTAATTTGCACTCATCAGATAAAGGTGAATTCTAACTGGCTGCATTGGTTCACTGTAAAGTTTGCACGTACATGCACCTAAGTGTTGGTAGAGAGAACCTTCTGACTTTCTTCCCTCCTCTGGGGGCAATGTTTGTTTTGTTGACAGGAAGCTCTGCAATATCATAACCAGACCGCACGGCACAAGGAGCTATTACAGTTTGCTCAGGACTTCTTACACCGGGATGATGATGAGGTAAGCCAGAGTTCTGGAAAGTAGCTTAAACCTAATGTGTGATACCAGAGGTGGTCCTGGTATCAGTGGACTTTCTAATTGATGAATATACACCTCTAAGGGTTTTGTAGAGTCATGTTGTATTTGTTTACACAGACTTAGTTTAAAGGAGTCATGTAATGTGCAAGTACTAAAGCATACAAAAATGGTCTGGGTTCAAGAAGCCTTCAGCAGGGCTGCCTCTACAGTAGATATGGTATTCCCTTGTGAAAGCTTTTTTGTCTCCAAAACATTGAATTAAATAAGCTGCGATTATGGATGCCCGTTATCCTCCAAAAACAGACTCAAGAGATGACACCCCTTGGAAATTCCTGTTCCGAATATCATGTTAAGCCACCCAGTAGTAGTATCCATCCATGTACATGTTACACCACACAGTAGTTGTGCCCCATTATACTCGTTACACCACACAGTAGTAGTGGCCATAATACACATGCTACACCATAGTAGTGGCCATTATACACATGCTACACCATAGTAGTGCCCATTACACACATGCCACACAGTAACAGTACCCCATGCACGTTACGCCACACAATAGTAGTACCCCATGTACACGTTACGTCACAGAGTAGTAGTGCCCATTATACACATTATGCCACACAGTAGAGCCAATTATACACATTATGCCACACTGTAGTAGTGCCCATTATACACATGCCACACAGCTGTATTACCAACTATAATTGTTATGGCACATAGTAGTAGTACCCCATATACTCAATACGCAGTGGTGCACCCAGGGGGGGTTTCCGAGTACCCAGAAACCCCCCTCCACTAAAAAAAAAAAAAAAAAAAATGTTTTTTTTCTGCATGAGTATTATTAATGACTGTCTAGCGTCCTCTGCAGCCTGCTGTCTTCCTGGTGGCACTTGCAAGTGCAATAAAAGTTTACTTTATTTTAATTATAGTACATATGTATCCATGTGCATACATATATACACATGTATACATACATACATATAAACACACACATATGATATATATATATATATATATATATACATGTGTATATATATGTGTACTGTATGTGTGTGTACATATATATATATGTATGCATGTTTAATATGCTATGTATATGTGTATATGTATGTGTGTGTGTGTGTGTGTGTGTGTGTGTGTGTGTGTGTGTGTGTGTGTGTATGTATATATATATATATATATATGTATATGTGTAGATATATGTATGTATATATATATATATATATATATATATATATATATACACACACACAGACACACTAGTTTTACGGACCCAGCATATACTGGGTCACCTCAGTCCCCACCCCCGTGATTGGCTCCGCCCAGTTCTGGAAACCCCCCCATGCAAATCCTGCGTTTGCCACTGATACGCCACATAGAAGTAGTACCCCATATACATATAATGCCACACAGTAGTAGTACACCATATACATATTACATCACACAGTAGTAGTACCCTGTGTACACATCATGCCAAACAGTAGTAATACCCTGTGTACACATTACGCCACACAGTAGTAGTACCCCATGTACACGTTACACCTCGAAGTTGTAGTGTCCATTATACACATTACACCACATAGTGCAGGTCCACCATCCACCTTGAGGCAGTGGGTGATGCTGGGGAGAGGGAGTGGGTGACGCTCGGGAGAGGCAGTGGGTGACAAATATACCACAGTTTGTTTACCTGGACCCAAAACTGCAACGTCCCATCACATTTTATTATTTTGACCTCCCCATGTGCCTCCCACATTCATCATACCATGCCACATGCCCTAAACATTCACCATGGCAAGACACACTTAAATATTTAGTACTAATAATGCTTATAGATGCATTACCTTGATCTCACATAGCTAACCGGTTCAGTGCAAGGGGCAGAGATGGACAGGAAGCAGTTGGGATAGTGCTGGGGTGGTGTCTGCTGGCATCTTTGGCAGTGCAGCATTTGGGGTAGAGCTGGGGTTGAGGCAGACGGCAGCTGGTGTAGTGTTGGGTGTTGAGGCAGGGAGTAGTGTAGGCAGGGAGGGGGGTCAACGAAGCTAAGGACAGGCAGTGCTGGGGGTAGAGAGGGTGTAAGGGAAGATAGTAGTTGGACAGTACTGGAGTCAAGGAAGGAGTTCGGAGCAGGCAGTACTGGGGCCAGTATTTCCCTCCCTCCTCTTCCCCAGTGGCCAGCAGTGTAACCAGAGCCGTCTCATCCAGCACCACTGCTATGTCCTCCACACACTGTAGGGAGCACCTATCAGCACCCCAGCATGCCACATATTATAGAGGGGCCCTGTGACAACCACAGCAAATTGCCACACATTAGAGGGCACACCTAAGAGCACCCCAGCTTCACACTATATTATAGGAGGCACCTATGAGCACCCCAGCATGACAACACATTATAGGGGGCACATATGACTACCACAGCAGGTCACCACACATTAAATTCAATGAGGGCAGCAGGATAAGAACAGAGAAATTAAAAGGTGGAGAAATCTGTGATTTTCTCTGAACTTTTCGCTTTACTTTAAATGGAGAACTGGTAGTTTAGGCTTTCTCCAGTTATCTGTTGGAGAAAAGCCTTTTTTATTTTATTAAAATGATCTATAAATGTTGTGGAATAGACAAAAATCAGTATATTGTAGCCAGCTGCAATTATGAAAGAGAACTGACTACAATATGTATTTAGGGTGGGCTTTCACAAGTTTTATATTCACCTTCAGTATAATCATAACTTAGAATTAATGATATTTGTGCCTCATTAATTCTTATACTATACCGCCTCCTCTATATCCCCGCCTCCAGGCACTGGAGCTCAGTTTTGTTAACCAGTCCAATGCAGTAGCAGGTAAAAGAGACGATAGTAGTTAGTAGCCACAGATAACCATATTCTCACAAGAGAAAGTACCATACATAAATAGGGCTGGGGAGCACAATATGCACTTGGGTCAGTATTTGGTTAGATAATAGAGAGCAGCGCGTTGTGGTAAATTGATAATTTTCAAATTGGACTACAGTACTAAGTGGTGTGCCACAAGGGTCTGTACTCGGACCACTTTTGTTCAACATTTTCATCAGCGACCTAACAGTAGGTCTAGAGAGCATGGTGTAAATTTTCATACACGATACCAAATTGTGTAAGGTTATAAATATGGAGGGGAATGCTGAGTCTCTTCAGAACGACTTAACTAAACTGGAAGCATAAGCGGCAAAATGGAGAATGAGATTCAACACAGACAAGTGTAAGGTAATGCACTGTGGGGGCAAGACCAAAAATTACACCTACATACTAAATGGGGTAATATTAGGGGATTCTGTACTGGAAAAAGACTTAGGGGTTCACATAGATAACAAATTAAGCATCAATACCCAAAGTAGGAGTGCAGCAAAGAAGGCTAATAAGATATTAGCATGCATAAAACGGGGAATTAATGCAAGGGACGAGAGTATTATACTCCCATTATATAAATCACTAGTGAGGCCACATCTTGAATACGGTGTGTAATTTTGGGCACCATATTACAAAAAGGTTATCCTGGAGCTAGAAAAGGTTCAGAGACGGGCGACCAAACTAATCAAGGGCATGGAGACGCTGGAATACGAGGAAAGGCTTGCATGGCTAGGTATGTTTACATTGGAAAAGAGAAGACTAAGAGGGGACATGATCAACATCTACAAATATATAAGGGGTCAATACACAGAGCTTGGGAGGGACCTGTTTTTTATAAGATCAGCACAGAGGACACGTGGTCACTCGCTTAGGTTAGAGAAGAGGAGTTTCCGCACATTGAGGTGAAAAGGTTTTTTTTACAGTAAGGACAATATGTGTTTGGCATTCCCAGCCTGACAGAGTAGTAATGGCTAACTCGGTTAACACCTTTAAGAATGGGTTAGATAAATTCCTATTGGATAAAGATATTCAGGGTTATGGTGCGTAGGAACGCATTATAGTTAATATAACTAGTACTAACATAAAAATAACTAGTCCTATAATAAGACTGCATAGGAGACCACAAAAAGGTTGAACTCGATGGACAATTGTCTTTTTCAACCTTATTTACTATGTTAGTTACTATGTTACCAGCGGCTAATGCCATACAAACCCAAAGAAGCTAAGTGCTTCAGGGTGGGCGCCTTGTGGAATCCAGTGTACCTCGCAGAAAGAGATTTAATAATGGTAAGTCTTACCATAAATCTCCTTTTCTGCAGCGGGGTACACTGGTATTCCACAGGGAATAACATCGGGGATGTCCTAAAGCAGTTCCTCATGGGAGGGGATGCACTGTAGAACCCGGCGTCCAAAGGAAGCATCCTGGGAGGCGGAAGTATTAAAGGCATAGAACTTAATGAACGTGTTCACTGAGGACCATGTAGCTGCCTTGCACAATTGTTCTAGGAACGCGCCATGGCGGGCCGCCCAAGAAGGTCCAACAGACCGAGTAGAGTGGGCCTTGATAGTAGCAGGAGCTAGAAGTCCAGCCTGTACATAAGCTTGTGCAATCACCATTCTAATACATCAGGCCAAGGTCTGCTTATTCGCAGGCCAGCCTTCGCAGGCCAGCCACGTTTGTGACAACCAAAAAGAGAGAATCAGATCTCCTAAGAGAGGCGGATCTCTTCACATATATACGGAGAGCCCGTATCACATCCAAAGACCGTTCTTTGGAGGACAAACCAAGAGAGATAAAGGCCAGAACCACAATCTCCTGGTTAAGGTGGAAAAATTACACTACCTTAGGCAGATAACCAGGGCAAGTTCTAAGAACCGCACGGTCACGGTGAAAAATCAGAAAGGGTGACCGACAGGATAAGGCACCCAAGTCTGAAACTCTTCTAGCAGAGGCAATAGCCAGCAAAATAAGACCTTAAGTGTAAGCCAATTAAGGTCCACAAACTCAAGAGGTTCAAACGGAGACTCTTGTAGGGCATCCAGAACAACTGACAAATCCCCAAGGAGCCACAGGAGGAACATAGGGAGGTTGAATCCGTAAAACACCCTGAGTGAAAGTATCAACGTCGGATAGAGTCGCAATTTTTCTCTGAAACCATACCGACAAGGCTGAAATATGAACCTTGAGGGAGCCCAGACAAAGGCCTAAGTCCAGGCCCTGTTGCAGAAAAGCCAAAAGTTTGGCAGTACTGAACTTGTACGCATCATAATTCTTAGCCGCACACCAGGTGAAGTAAGAATTCCAGACCCTATAATAAATCCGAGCCGAAGCCGGTTTACGGGCTTTCAACATAGATTGAATGACCGCCTCAGAAAGTCCTTTGGCCCTCAGAACTGAAGTTTCAAGAGCCACGCCGTCAAAGCCAGTTTGGCCAGATCCTGGTAGACACACGGGCCCTGAATGTGGAGATCTGGGCGTTGCGGAAGTAGAAGAGGACGCTCTATCGAGAGACCCTGCATGTCTGAGAGCCAATGCCGTCTGGGCCACGCTGGAGCGATTAGAAGTAGTAATCCTCCTTCTTGCTTGAACTTCCTTATTACCCTGGGCAGGAGTGACACTTGAGGGAACACGGATGGCAGCCGAAAGTTCTATGGAATTGCCAGTGCGTCCACGAACGCTGCTTGAGGATCCCTTGTGTCAGGTCTGTAACTCTGTCTGTTCCCGGAGGGGGCACTAGTGGGTCAGTGGTGGTGCAGTGGAGAAAACGAGGAGGCTGTAGAAAGTTCCTGTGCATGTGCGCATTGCTGTTTATTAACACACAGGAGTATAAACAGTGACTGGAACACAAAGGTAATGCTGATGATTAAAAGTCAATGAGAGTAACTAAACGATGATTAACTTGACGGTCGGCAGTAACAGAAATTAATATGCAGATGGAAACAGATGCAATTGATGACAGGAATATCAGGCAGTAAATAACTCTGGTAAATGGTTTTAAAAAGTCAATGATATTAAATAGCAATGATTGGTTTTGTAGTAGATAAAACTGAAACAATATGCAGATGAAGCAGATGCAACTGAAGACAAGATTATAGGCAAAACATAACTCCGCTGGATAGTTTGGAAACCAACAATGAGGATACACACAGTCTGTATATAGGCACATGTCCACTAAGCCAAGCAAGGCCCAAGCAGGAGACAGTCTATAACGCAGCAAGTTGATAAATTAAGTGCTGAATGCAATTGCACAGTGCAGAGTTGCTGGTAATTACTACACAGGTAAGAATGGTGAGAAACACCTGGAGAAAGTCTCTTACTGCAAGTAGTGTGGAGGCTGACTGTGGCAGGAGTTCATAGGAAAGCTGGAGTAAATGCTGGTACCTGTAGTTCCACAGGAATACTGGAACAGGGAGATTACTTGGAGATACCAGAAATAAAAGATCGCTGGAAACAGGAGATTGAAGACTGGAGATTCGAACTGGAAACTGGAGATTGGAAACTGCTGGGACCTGTAGTTCCACAGGACTAATACACAGGGGAATCTCTGGAGACAGGAGATTGAAGCCAGGAGACACTTGTTCACAGGATGTGACACGTTGTCCAAGGCAATGATACTGAGCAGGATCTCTGAGTATATACCCCCTGGTCAGCAGGGATTGGAGAATCAAGTCATGTGAGCGCCCAATGCTCATGAGTGAATAGCACCAAGTCAGCTGCCTGTAGGTGTCATGGCGGCGCCCATACTCTGGAGATGGTGGGAATCCATCGAGGTACATGCTGTATGGCAAGCGGGGTACACACTGGAGAGAGTCTATGCGCATTGCAGGCAATCATAAAATACGCTGCCAGGCTGAGGATGTGGGTTCCGGTATGAATGGTCGACCATGTTATGGTCGACAGTCATTAGGTTGACCACTATTGGTCGACATTGACATGGACACATGGTCGACACATGAAAATGGTCGACACATGAAAGGTCGACATGTGAAAAGGTCGACATGAGTTTTTTAACTTTTTTGGGTGTCGTTTTTTTGCGTAAAGTGACTGGGAACCCCAATTAGTGCACCGCGTCCCCTCGCATGGTGCCTTCGCTCCGCTACCGCTTCGCTCGGCACACTTTACCATTCCAATCGTAGTCCATGTGGATCGTAAAGTATGGAAAAGTTCCCCAAAAGAAAAAAAAGTTAAAAAAACTCATGTCGACCTTTTCATGTGTCGACCTTTCATGTGTCGACCATGTGTCCATGTTGACCATGTCAATGTCGACCAATAGTGGTCGACCTAATGACTGTCGACCATAACATGGTTGACCATGTGAACGGATACCGAGGATGTGACCTCCGGAGGCCAGTACATCAGAGCACTGGTAAGTGACGTGATGCAAAATGCAGAGTCCTGACACCTTGTCCTTGCTCCGAAGACCGGAAACTTGTGACTGTGTCGAGACGCCATCAGGTCTACATCTGGTAGACCCCACTTGTCTTCCAGATGAAGGCTCCACTCTCCGGCGTGTACGTCCTGACAACTGAGGAAGTCCGCTTCCCAGTTGTGGACCCCTGGATTGAACACTGCCGATATGGCTGGCAGATGGCGTTACGCCCATAGAAGATTCTTTGACACTTCCATCATTGCCATGCGGCTTTGAGTGCCACCTTGATGATTTATGTACGCTACCGTGGTGGCATTGTCCGACTTGACTTGAACGGGCCTGTTCTGTATCAGAGGCAGGGCCAGTTTCAGAGCATTGAACACTGCCCGCAACTCCAGAATGTATATCGGAAGGAGAGATTCCTCCCTGGTCCACCGACCCTGAAGAGAGTGTTGCTCCAACACCACGCCCCCAACCCCGCAGACTGGCATCCGTTGTTAGGAGGACCCAGTTGGAGATCCAGAAGGGACGACCCCTGCTCAATCGTTGGTCCTGGAGCCACCAGCTCAAAAACAGACAAACTTCCATAGTCAAGGAAATCATGTGAGACCTGATCCGGTGAGGCCGGCCGCCCCACTTGGAAAGGTTTAACCGCTGCGGAGGACGAGAATGAAATTGAGCTTACTCTATACCATGTCAAAAGCCGACAACATGAGGCCTAGTATTTGCATCGCCAAGTGTATCGACACACGAGGGCGAGAGAGGAAGTATCGTATCCTGTCCTGAAGTTTCAGGACCTTCTCTGGAGACCAGAACAACCGTTGGCTGTGTGTGTCCAGTAACGCCCCCAGGTGTTCCATGCTCTGACCAGGAACTAGCGAGGGTTTCTTCCAGTTGATGAGCCACCCGTGGGCTTGCAGGAATTGGACCATCAGCTCCAGATGATGGAGGAGAACCTCTGGGGAGCTCGCCAGGATCAACAAGTCATCCAGATACGGCATGATCCTGATACCCTGACGGCGGAGAAGGGATGTCATTACCGCCATGACCTTGGTGAAGATTTGCGGAGCCGTGGTCAGTCCAAAAGGCAAGGCCTTGAATTGCAAGAAAATGTTGTGGGGACTAGCCCCAAAGAAAATTCCTTTTTTGGAGCACTCTTTTGAATTGATTAATGATATATTGTGTGAAGAATTAGTGGCTAATATTAAAACTTAACTTTTATTTCTAACCTATCTAAAATAAAAGGGAGAATATACAAAAACAAATACACCAACATTAGACACTACAATAATTATCACTCGTGTTCAATGAATATCACTTTCTCCCATTATATCAAGAGTGAATCAACATGTACATATAGTTACTTTTTTTCTTTTTTCTTTTTTCTTAAAAATGCAATTGCAAAGCACTATGGTTACTAAGAATTTTTTTTATATATAATAATAGTGCAATGTTTAGCATATGTCAATGAAACTCACATTTTTTTTGTTTAGACACGCACTCATTATAACCATACATATATCATGCGGCTGTCTTACAAAGGAGAAAAAAGATGTTTTATCTATATGTACATCATGCGGTCGCATTTAGTTTAAACCACCTCCTAAACATTTCTCACAACTTGCATGTTGCTCATTTTACTATCAACAATTATGTATTCCACATAACTGATTCAGCTCTGCAATATTTCTGAGCTCATTCTCAGCTCAAAATGACATTAAGTTGCCCTGTGGCAAATTGTTGCAAAAGCTAGATTTCTCTCCAACATATTTCCCTGATAAATCAAAAAACAGAGCTCAAGCAGCCTCCCAGTTGTGTATGAAAAAAGCTTATAATAATCACATACAATGTTGCCATAACAAACACATACAATGTTATCAAAGACATATCATCTCTTGTGAATACTCTAAAACATTTGTCTTTCACAGAAAGGTGTTACCCTCCTTGTTCATCTCCAATAATAGGGCACAATGAACTACAAATTATCACAATGAAACCTTATACCCAGACTTGATCATATATGGTATACGGTGAGGGACGAATATCACCTTGATTTTCACCTTTATGCCAGTATGATCTGTCAGAAAAATATTATTAAATAGAATATGGCATATTCGGCATGTGAAGCCGATATTTGAGATCCACTGGTGGGAGATGTCGGGCGATATCTGAGACTATTATTGGTTAAGTGTAGAGACATGTGGTGATGCCGCTTGAAATCAGAGTATTCTGCTGGGCGGCAGGAGAAATTACTACTTGAGGAATGTTTATTAGCTGTGTTTATTGGCATGTGAAAACAGCACTTAGAGATAGAGTATTGAGCTGCTGATTAACAGTCTGCAATATCAGAGATGGGTCATATCTATTAAGATATATTAATTTATTATATGACCCTTTAAGTCAAACTGATTTCAGAATATGTATTGATACATCAGGTCCATACACCTCCTTTTCTATTTTCACAGGTATTCCACTAGTCCCCACGGCCAGAGCCGTCTTAACAGCAGTGTAGGCCCCTGGGCACAGCAATGCACTGGGGCCCCTACCCACCCATCAGTGGTAGGGGTGGAGGGTGCTATCAGCAGCAGCTTTGATGTCCCGCAGGGGGTAGGGGGTGTTCTATCTTTCGCTCAGCATGTAGGACCTGGAGAAATAATTTCTGTTAATTACTCCTTTACTGTACAGATGGGGCGGGAAGTAGAACACTAAACTGCAGAAAGGGACATTGCGCTGAATGAAGGGGCCCTGGTACATGACTTCCAGGGTGGTAGGGGGTGTTTAATACAGAGGGGAGGGGTGGATAGTGGAGTGGGCTTAATATTCATCATTTTCCGAGGGTCAGGGCAGCTTGCTTTACTTCAGATATCTCCAGTTCCTGAAAATAGATTTCTTAGCTTTAATAGGATAAACAAAAACTAGAGTCCCACCTTTCAGGAGGTACTGGGTACTTGGGGATCAGACTTCAGGAGCCAGAGCAATCCACCAACAAAAATATAAAACTGCATATTAAGCGTGTGGAGCTGGAGCAGGGACCAGCTGCTTGAAGGCTGATATCTCTGGTTCTGGGCATAGTAGAGACAAGTTGCCAGTGTTCACTAAGTCAGACAGAACCCGAGATATCTGGCTGGGAAGAACAATTAACAGGCTTGTATGGGGATTACTGCTTTGAAGTCGGATATCTCCTGTTCCCCAGGGCCGATTTTCAAAAATCTGGTACCCCTGGAAAGAGGGGACCCTCAGCTATCAGCCTAGGGCCCTTTTACTCCTGGGGCCCTTGGGCAAGAGCCCATTGAGCCCATACGAAAAGACGGCCCTGCCCACGGCGCATTGCAGCCCTGCAATGCCTAAGGTAACAGGGCTGCTCTAACACCAAGAAACGGAGACATAGGGGGATACCGTGGCTCTCTTTCTATCAATCCATAAGTGCCCCTACTCTCACTCTTCTTCCGCTCTCTTGATGAGGATGGGCAGCAGATGGGGGTAACTGTGTATATTGGATTGTACTATTTCTCTCCATTTTTCTACACAAGCAGCCTAAATACTTCACAGTAATATAACACAATTGAAGCCCTAAGGGTATAATTAAGTAAAGGTGCACCTACAATCTATTTAATAATATTTTTCTGACAGATCATACTGGCATAAAGGTGAAAATCAAGGTGATATTCGTCCCTCACCGTATACCATATATGATCAAGTCTGGGTATAAGGTTTCATTGTGATAATTTGTAGTTCATTGTGCCCTATTATTGGAGATGAACAAGGAGGGTAACACCTTTCTGTGAAAGACAAATGTTTTAGAGTATTCACAAGAGATGATATGTCTTTGATAACATTGTATGTGTTTGTTATGGCAACATTGTATGTGATTATTATAAGCTTTTTTCATACACAACTGGGAGGCTGCTTGAGCTCTGTTTTTTGATTTATCAGGGAAATATGTTAGAGAGAAATCTAGCTTTTGCAACAATTTGCCACAGGGCAACTTAATGTCATTTTGAGCTGAGAATGAGCTCAGAAATATTGCAGAGCTGAATCAGTTATGTGGAATACATGATTGTTGATAGTAAAAAATAATCTCTGAGCAACATGCAAGTTGTGAGAAATTTTTAGGAGGTGGTTTAAACTAAATGCGACCGCATGATGGGGGTCATTCCGAGTTGTTCGCTCGGTAAATTTTTTCGCATCGCAGCGATTTTCCGCTTAGTGCGCATGCGTAATGTCCGCACTGCGACTGCGCCAAGTAAATTTGCTATGCAGTTAGGAATTTTACTCACGTTTTTTTCTTCGTTCTGGTGATCGTAATGTGATTGACAGGAAGTGGGTGTTTCTGGGCGGAAACAGGCCGTTTTATGGGAGTGTGGGTAAAAACGCTACCGTTTCTGGGAAAAACGCGGGAGTGGCTAGAGAAACGGAGGAGTGTCTGGGCGAACGCTGGGTGTGTTTGTTACGTCAAACCAGGAACGACAAGCACTGAACTGATCGCAGATGCCAAGTAAGTCTCGAGCTACTCAGAAACTGCACAGAGATGTATTTTCGCAATAATGCGAATCTTTCGTTCTCAATTTTAAGAAGCTAAGATTCACTCCCAGTAGGCGGCGGCTTAGCGTGTGCAAAGCTGATAAAAGCAGCTTGCGAGCGAACAACTCGGAATGACCCCCGATGTACATATAGATGAAAAATCTTTTTTTCTCCTTTTGTAAGACAGCCACATGATATATGTATGGTTATAATAAGTGTGTGTCTAAACAAAAAAATGTGAGTTTCATTGACATATGCTAAACGTGCACTATTATTATATATAAAAAAAAAAAATCTTAGTAACCATAGTGCTTTGCAATTGCATTTTTAAGAAAAAAGAAAAAAAGTAACTATATGTACATGTTGATTCACTCTTGATATAATGGGAGAAAGTGATATTCATTGAACACGAGTGATAATTATTGTAGTGTCTAATGTTGGTGTATTTGTTTTTGTATATTCTCCCTTTTATTTTAGATAGGTTAGAAATAAAAGTTAAGTTTTAATATTAGCCACTAATTCTTCACACAATATATCATTAATCAATTCAAAAGAGTGCTCCAAAAAAGGAATTTTCTTTGGGGCTAGTCCCCACAACATTTTCTTGCATATGAGTTTTTCATAATTCCAGGAGCACCTCCAGCCGATCTATGATACAAATAGGAGTGTCCTAGGCATTTAGAGTAGCTGGTTTTTGGTAAACAATGCTTAATTAATTAGTAGTAAACATCTCATATCTGGTGCAGGATAACAATTTTAGCTCTATAAGGCCTGGAAATGATAATGTAGGTTACCAATAGCAAACCGCAGATATTGCTGATGCGACATGGCAATAGGAATATGCAGGTAAGCATCCTGAATGTCCAGGGATACCATATGATCCTTGGGCTCCAAGGCCAGAGCAATAGAGCGAAGAGTTTCCATACGGAATTTGGATACCTTCACAAATTTGTTCAAAGACTTGAGATTGAGAATGGGCCATGAGGTTCCATTCGGTTTCGGAACTAGGAACAGCGTTGAATAGTACCCTCTGCCTCTTTGAGCCAGAGGCACCGGCACTATCACTCCTGTGTCCAGGAGGAAATGATCCACCAAATGTAGAATTTTTGCTTTCAACGTGTCCGAAGGGATATTCGTCGAGCAAAACTGGCGAGGGGGATGTTTCTTAAAAGAGATGGTGTATCCGTGACTGACTACTTCCCTCACACAGGCATCTGAAGTGGTCTGTAACCATACCTGCGCGAACCGCAGAATTCGGCCTTGCACCCTGGGGTCCCAGGGGGAGGCCCGCTCCGTCATGCAGCAGACTTGTCTGGTTTGGAAGCAGACTGACAGGCAGCCCAGGAACGTTTAGGTTTGTGCTTAAAAGATTTGGAAGTGCAAGCCTGTTTCGGGTACGCCTGACCCTTTGCTTTGCTTGGAGGTCGAAGGAACAAAAGGTGGTACTTTTAGCCTTCGGAGCCAAAGGATTAGTACTCGGTAAACATGCAGTTTTAGCAGACGCTAAGTCAGCAACAATCTTGTTCAGATCTTCCCCAAAAAGGATGTTTCCCTTAAAAGGGATCACTTCCAAGGTCTTTTTAGAGTCCAGATCCACAGACCAGGACCGCAACCACAGAATTCGGCGAGCCAGAATGGACGTAGTAGACGCTTTGGCTGACAGCACACCGGCATTAGAGGCCGCCTCCTGTATTAATGAGAGGCTGTGGTAATATATGAAAGACACTGCCTGGCATTATCAGAAAAATTAAAAGGTAGCTCCGCTTCAACTTCTTGAACCCAGGCTTCAGTAGCTTTTACAGCCCAAGAAGCCGCTATAGTAGGTCTATGCACAGCACCTGTAAGAATGTAAATAGACTTCAAGCAACCCTCCACGCGCTTATCCGTCGGTTCCTTCAGAGAGGTGACGGTAGTTACAGGCAGAGTAGAAGACACCACCTTGTCACGATCCAGGTAATTAGCCACTACTATTTACCTTCTAAGTGTTTCCTGAGACTGGCCCAGCGTTCCAAGCCTGGATTCAACCTGCGCTGTCTGCGTGCAGCTCGCTGCATATCATTGCCTCAAGTGTCTTCTCTGTGATCCCGGCAGCGCTGTCATGGCAGTTTCACAGTTAAAACCAACTTGTTTTAAAGAATGGCGTCTTCTGCTCTCCGCGGCCTCCGCCGCCATTACTACTGATTACCACATGTAATGTACAAACAGACTTTCCCTCCAGATTCAAACATGGGCGCAGCCATGTTTGTTCACATCACATGTTATTCTACAGCCTATCAGCTGCACTCTGGACTCTGCCTAATTACCCAGCCAATACCTGCTTACCAGCTGGTATATATATCCTGCTCCAGGGCTGGATAATTGTCAGTGCTTTGGTTGTCTAACCTTGTACACAAGTCTCTCCTGCTTGTGGATTCTACAGCTTGTTCCTCCAGGTATTCCAGCTCCTGTGATTCAGCTCCACTAAGACACAAGTCTCTCCTGCTTGTGGATTCTACAGCTTGTTCCTCCAGGTATTCCAGCTCCTGTGATTCAGCTCCACTAAGAGACTTGCATCAGTTACCATCCTGCGGTACAGCCTGACTTCTGCAGTGTTCCAGCATTGTTCCAGGTTACCTGCTGCGATCGAACAGCGTTTTCCTGCTCACAGCATTGGTCCTGCTTCTATTCTCTGCAGCATCGCTCTCTATGCTTCATAGTGAGTTCATCACTAGCTTCCAACTTTCTACAGTGCTCCTGGGTCACTATCTGCCTTCAAGCGGTGTTCTACAATATCTCCTGTATCATTCTACGTTACCAGCGGTATTCCAATATCGCTCTGCATCTGGGACCACACAACATCAAACTACAGTCTCCATTGATGCTCACCATTGGACTCTGAACTTCAGCGGTAAGTTCTGTATACCTTGTGTTCACACCGGTTCCATACGGTATTATCTGTACACCTGTGTTTACCCCAGCCTCTGTGCATCATCTGCTGGGTAGTACCAGCTCGTTCCTCACTTCAGCGGTTAGCTGTGGCATACGGACTTACCAGTTCCGGATTTGGCAAGGACTTTAACATTTTGTTCTGCAAGGCCACAGCACTTATTACCTCTGCACTTCTAGGAACTGTACCATAATATCTCTCTGCACATCTACTGTCGAAGTCATTGCATAACCAATGTGTCTATACTGTGTGTTCAATAAACTGACTTTTGTTTTTACAACTCCGTTGTCATGGTCACGCCTTCGGGCAGATGGTGCTAGATCTCCTGTATGTCTAGGAACCCAATTCTACCTTCACGGTTCACCTACATGCCAGCCCCTACAACTGAGGCTTCCCCAGGTACGCCTCAGCCCTCAGTTGTGACAGTAAACACTGACCTAATGAATCCGGCCGGAGGCCAGGCCCAGGCGACCAGGCCGATGCAACAACTTGCAGCCCGCTTGGAACATCAAGAGGCTGCACAGGGTCAAGTGATTCACTGTCTCCAGGACCTCTCCTCCCGGCTGGATGGAATTCAAGCAACCCTCTGTGGTGCAGGGGTGTCCAGTGTTCCGACTACAGTACCTCCGGTGGTAACCCCACCCACCATTTCTGCTCCTCGTCTCCATTTGCTGACACCAGCCAAGTTCGATGGTTCCCCTAAAGCCTGTCGAGGTTTTCTAAATCAGTGTGAAATAAACTTTGAGTTACAGCCTGGCAATTTTCCAACCGACCGCAGCAAGGTTGCCTACACCATCTCCCTTCTCAGTGGCTCCGCCCTGGATTGGGCATCACCTCTATGGGATTAATCCGATTCCCTGCTCTCTTCCTATACAGATTTCTGGTGACCTTCAGGTGCATCTTCGCTGAACCAGGACGTTTGACATCTGCTTCCACTGATCTTCTCTGGCTACATCAGGGGACACGGACAGTCGGTCAGTATCTGGTACAATTCTAGATCCTAGCGTCTGAACTTTCCAGGAATGAGGACGCTCTCTATGCAGCTTTCTGGTACGGGTTATCCGAGTGGATCAAGGATGAGCTTGCTACCAGAGACTTACCTCCAAAACTAGATAAGCTCATATCCCTCTGTACCAAAGTTGATCTCCGATTCCACGAAAGGGTGATTTAGCGAGGAAGGTCTATGCTTCCTAAAACCTCTGCCATTAATCCTCCTCGTCCGCCATCTCCACCCAAAGATGAACCCATGCAAATCAGCCGCTCTCGTCTGTCGCCTGCCGAGCGTAGGAGACGCCTGTCCGAACACCTGTGCCTATATTGTGCTGCTCCTTCCCATGTCATCAGCGCTTGTCCGAAGCGTCAGGGAAACTCCAAATCCTAGCCAGTCAAGGAGAGGGCCGGCTGGGAGTAATGAACTCCTCTCCATCTTCCTCTGATTGCAATCTGTATCCCTTCAAGTGACTCAGTGCTTCAGGAATGTCAGCGCTCTGCTGGATTTTGGAGCAGCTGCGAACTTTGTGACTGCGGAATTTGTCAAGCGGTGGTCCCTACCCACCGAGAGACTTTCGTCTTCTGTATGCCTGACTGCTGTGGATGGCAGCAGGATCTCTGATGCAGTCATTAACTTCAAGACCCTGCCTATCCATCTGAAGGTAGGAGCTCTTCTCTCTGAACTGATTTCATTACTAGTCATTCCAAAAGCTGCGCATCCTGTGGTTCTAGGCCTTCCATGGCTTCGTCTTCATAATCCATAGATTGATTGGAAGACTACGCATATCCTGGCATGGAGTCCTTCCTGCTCTGAGACCTGTCTCCAAAAGGTACTTCCAGCCCGCACCTCTTCTTCCAAGTCTCCAGATGTTCCGCCTCCACCATACCATGATTTCACTGATGTCTTCAGCAAGTCCTCCGCAGATATTCTTCCTCCTCATAGAGAGTGGGATTGTCCCATTGATCTCATTCCAGGGAAGACTCCACCTCGGGGATGCACTTATCCTCTGTCGCTTCCAGAGACCCACTCCATGGAGGAGTATATTAAAGAAAACCTTGCCAAAGGTTTTATCCGGCCTTCCTCTTCTCCAGCAGGTGCAGGCTTCTTCTTTGTGAAAAAGAAAGATGGCGGTCCACGACCGTGTATTGACTACCATGGTCTTAACGACATTACAGTGAAACATTGGTACCCTTTGCCTCTTATCACCGAATGCTGGGCCAGTCTCAGAAGACACTTAGAAGGTAAATAGTAGTGACTAATTACCTGGATCGTGACATGGTGGTGTCTTCTACTCTACCTGTCACTACCGTCACCTCTCTGAAGGAACCGACAGATAAGCGTGTGGAGGGTTGCTTTAAGTCTAATTACATTCTTACAGGTGCTGTGCATAGACCTACTATAGCGGCTTCTTGGACTCAGCAACGCTCCAGCGGTATTCCAACATTTTGTGAACAAAATTTTCTGGGATATCCTCTACCGACATGTTGTGGTCTACCTCGATGATATTCTCATCTTCGCCAATGATCTGAAGGAACATCGTTACTGGGTTAAGGAAGTCCTGTCCCGTCTCCGTGCCAATCATCTATACTGTAAGTTGGAAAAATGTGTCTTCGAAGTCAAGTCAATTCCGTTTCTGGGTTACATCGTGTCCGGTTACGGATTAGAGATGGATCCTGAGAAACTCCAGGCAATCCGCGATTGGCCAATACCCACAACACTCAAAGGTGTTCAAAGATTCCTGGGGTTCGCCAGTTACAGTATTACATAAGGTTAATTGAAATCCGGGGCTAGTCTACAATTGTGGCACCAGTCACCGCTCTCTGCAGGCTGCAGGCTGACCGAGAGGTACAGAACCCCCAATACCTGGACCCTCAGCTGGAATATGTTCCTCAGATAAATCTGCGGCGTCAGCACTGCATGATGCAGGATGAACCACAGATCTCCCGCCCTGTGATGCAGACATTATTGGAGAATATAGCTCTAGGGCGTAACAGTACAATATAGCCAGACACAGTACCTGACAAAAAACCCATGTGGAGTGTGATTGCAAATGCAGAACACAAACAGAGGATTTAAGTGGTATAAGGTGACTGAAATACACAGAGAAAAATACCAAACAGTATATCCTGTGAAACACTATATATATAAGACCCTGATGCACTTAGCCCCCGTCAGGGTACAGAATATAGGGATAACAATATGTGAGAGATACACGGAATATAGACCACACAGCAGTTATTGGCACACACAGTCACATGTATAATGCAGAAATTATTACAAACAACAATAAAACTGCACTGAACTAGCAATACTATGTAAAGTTATGTATGTATACAGATATAACAATGCACAGTAAATACTGGATGTATATCACAGGGTACTTGTACTAAATATCCCTGTAGTTATGCACTTCTTCTTTACTAACACTGTCTAAACAACATGTAGAATACTTAAGTGTCCTGTAAATGCACAGCGCTGATGAGGCAGGCGGCTTTACAGAGGAGACAGTGCCCAGCAGTCCCAGAATCAGCGCAGCTCTGTGTAATGGTGCCCAAACGCTGACAGGGAGTGAGGGAGAGAGAGAGAGAGAGAGAGATGCAGCTCCAGGGCGGGAACATCTGCTGTAGATGGCGCCTGGGGCTGGGGTAGGGCTACAGGTCAGAGCCTTATCCCCTCTGCTGGACTTCACCACCGGGTACTATGGAGCCTGTACTAAACGGATTTTAGTAAATCCGACCTGTGCTCCTTGCCCTGGTGGATATAGTGGGGTCCCTGCACGGCCACAGTGTCCACGCCAGCGGCGCGGTCCGTCTCCACGCCAGCGGCCACACGATCCAGGAGAGCACTGGCGGTATGTGTCCCTGATGAGACCGGAGCACCTCCGCTGTAAGTACCCGGCAACCAGGGCGCGGGAGTATACAGCGCCGCTGGAGGAGGTGAGGGAGCCGCAGCACGATATGTCAGTATGACATATAGCACCAAGTGCCTATGCTGCGGCCCTTGAAGTCTTCTTTCTTGTCAGAAAAGCTCTTTTCAGGGCTGCCTAGCGCAGCCCTCCCTGTTAGCTGCCTGCACTGCATGCATCAACTTACAAACTGAGCTCCAGTGCCTGGAGGTGGGGATATAGAGGAGGCGGTGCAGTGCATCCTGGGAACAGTCAAAGCTTTAGCCTGTTGGTGCCTTGGATCAAGATCCAACTCTACACCCCGATGTTATTCCCTGTGGAATACCAGTGTACCCCGCTGCAGAAATAGCTGTATGTTGGTAATAAGTTCCACCATGTCACCTGGGAGACATTGCAAACACAATAAAATTAGTACTTTGGCCATTAGTTGTGTTGTATGCATTAAGTTACCCTGTTGTTGGTATAGTAACAGCAATTGTTAATTACACTGAAAAGTATTGATTAGACCTTTATCCGAAAGCTTTATCTTTCCCCGATAGGGCTGTTTGATGAACTAAGCTATACATTTGCTATTACTAACTGAACTACATGAAATACTGTGTTAAGTTGCTGAGTGTTTTCATATTGTTTTGCAGATTGAAATCGGAGTGGTGCAGGACACAGAACTGCCTCCGTCTGATGCGGAATTTGAAGGGGAGGGGGATTATGAAGAAGGAATTTATGCTGAGTGGTGGGCACAACCCAAATCTAAAGGGGACCTAGCAGTAAAATGAACCTGAACTTGTATGAAAACCAGTCTAGTAATGGAGTCTGATCTATGGTTAGTCTTAACATCAACATATTGGACCAATAACATGCAAAAGATGTTTGGAAATATTATGTCCAATTTGCTTAGTAGAAAATACATTTCTGACTGTTCCTGATAGGAAAATCGTGACAAATTAGGCAATTACCCCACTTGCGCCAGGCTATGACTTCCTGCTCCACGTATTTCTTGTCTGACCACACACACTGTCCCACAGGCTACACTTCTGTGACTGCTGCAGCTTGGGCCTCAGCAAAAATATAATTATTTGTCAAATAAAATCTTGAGCCTTTTACAAACTCAGTTCTAGACATCTCTGCATATTTCTATGAGTCAGCATCATTTAAAAACAACAATCCTCATATTTATCATCCCAAGGGACTTTTCAGAAAAAAAGTGGTATGGTTTTCTTGTGTTTTTTTTATCAATTTTGGTCAGTGTATAATACCGATGCATCTGATATGTTATAAGTGCAATAAAATCATCTTAAACTGTAAAATGATATATTCTCCCCTTCACTGTCTTGAAACTACACAGATGTAATATTTATTTCTCTATCGTCCTAGTGGATGCTGGGGTTCCTGAAAGGACCATGGGGAATAGCGGCTCCGCAGGAGACAGGGCACAAAAAGTAAAGCTTTAGGATCAGGTGGTGTGCACTGGCTCCTCCCCCTATGACCCTCCTCCAAGCCTCAGTTAGATTTTTGTGCCCGGCCGAGAAGGGTGCAATCTAGGTGGCTCTCCTAAAGAGCTGCTTAGAAAAGTTTAGCTTAGGTTTTTTATTTTACAGTGAGTCCTGCTGGCAACAGGATCACTGCAACGAGGGACTTAGGGGAGAAGAAGTGAACTCACCTGCGTGCAGGATGGATTGGCTTCTTTGGCTACTGGACATTAGCTCCAGAGGGACGATCACAGGTACAGCCTGGATGGTCACCGGAGCCTCGCCGCCGGCCCCCTTGCAGATGCTGAAACAAGAAGAAGGTCCAGAATCGGCGGCATGAAGACTCCTCAGTCTTCTTAAGGTAGCGCACAGCACTGCAGCTGTGCGCCATTTCCTCTCAGCACACTTCACACGGCAGTCACTGAGGGTGCAGGGCGCTGGGAGGGGGGCGCCCTGGGAGGCAATGAAAACCTATTTTTGGCTAAAAATACCTCACATATAGCCTCCGGGGGCTATATGGAGATATTTAACCCCTGCCAGAATCAGTTAAGAGCGGGAGACGAGGCCGCCGAAAAAGGGGCGGGGCCTATCTCCTCAGCACACAGCGCCATTTTCCCTCACAGGCTGGAGGGAAGGCTCCCAGGCTCTCCCCTGCACTGCACTACAGAAACAGGGTTAAAACAGAGAGGGGGGGCACTAATTTGGCGTTAAAAATATATAAAAAAGATGCTATAAGGGAAAACACTTATATAAGGTTGTCCCTATATAATTATAGCGTTTTTGGTGTGTGCTGGCAAACTCTCCCTCTGTCTCTCCAAAGGGCTAGTAGGTCCTGTCCTCTATCAGAGCATTCCCTGTGTGTGTGCTGTGTGTCGGTACGTGTGTGTCGACATGTATGAGGACGATGTTGGTGAGGAGGCGGAGCAATTACCTGTAATGGTGATGTCACTCTCTAGGGAGTCGACACCGGAATGGATGGCTTATTTAGGGAATTACGTGATAATGTCAACACGCGGCAAGGTCGGTTGACGACATGAGACGGCCGACAAACAATTAGTACCGGTCCAGACGTCTCAAAAACACCGTCAGGGGTTTTAAAACGCCCGTTTACTTTAGTCGGTCGACACAGACACAGACAGGGACACTGAATCCAGTGTCGACGGTGAATAAACAAACGTATTCCTTATTAGGGCCACACGTTAAGGGCAATGAAGGAGGTGTTACATATTTCTGATACTACAAGTACCACAAAAGAGGGTATTATGTGGGATGTGAAAAAACTACCGTAGTTTTTCCTGAATCAGATAAATTAAATGAAGTGTGTGATGATGCGTGGGTTCCCCCCGATAGAAAATATGGGCGGTATACCCTTTCCCGCCAGAAGTTAGGGCGCGTTGGGAAACACCCCTTAGGGTGGATAAGGCGCTCACACGCTTATCAGAACAAGTGGCGGTACCGTCTATAGATAGGGCCGTCCTCAAGGAGCCAGCTGACAGGAGGCTGGAAAATATCATAAAAAGTATATACACACATACTGGTGTTATACTGCGACCAGCGATCGCCTCAGCCTGGATGTGCAGAGCTGGGGTGGCTTGGTCGGATTCCCTGACTAAAAATATTGATACCCTTGACAGGGACAGTATTTTATTGACTATAGAGCATTTAAAGGATGCATTTCTATATATGCGAGATGCACAGAGGGATATTTGCACTCTGGCATCAAGAGTAAGTGCGATGTCCATATCTGCCAGAAGATGTTTATGGACACGACAGTGGTCAGGTGATGCAGATTCCAAACGGCACAAAGGTGTATTGCCGTATAAAGGAAGAGGAGTTATTTGGGGTCGGTCCATCGGACCTGGTGGCCACGGCAACTGCTGGAAAATCCACCGTTTTTACCCTAAGTCACATCTCTGCAGAAAAAGACACCGTCTTTTCAGCTTCAGTCCTTTCGTCCCTATAAGAGTCATATCTGCCCAGGGATAGAGGAAAGGGAAGAAGACTGCAGCAGGCAGCCCATTCCCAGGAACAGAAGCGTTCCACCGCTTCTGACAAGCTCTCAGCATGACGCTGAGACCGTACAGGACCCCTGGATCCTACAAGTAGTATCCCAGGGGTACAGATTGGAATGTCGAGACGTTTCCCCTGCGCAGGCTCCTGAAGTCTGCTTTACCAAGGTCTCCCTCCGACAGGGAGGCAGTATGGAAAACAATTCACGAGCTGTATTCCCAGCAGGTGATAATTAAATTACCCCTCCTACAACAAGAAAAGGGGTATTATTCCACACTATATTGTGGTACTGAAGCCAGAAGGCTAGGTGAGACCTATTCTAAATCTAAAAAAATTTGAACACTTACAAAGGTTCAAATCAAGATGGAGTCACTCAGAGCAGTGATAACGAACCGGGAAGAAGGGGACTATATGGTGTCCCGAGACATCAGGGATGCTTACCTCCATGTCCCAAATTTGCCCTTATCACTAAGGGTACCTCAGGTTCGTGGTACAGAACTGTCACTATCAGTTTCAGACGCTGCCGTTTGGATTGTCCACGGCACCCCGGGTCTTTACCAAGGTAATGGCCGAAATGATGGTTCTTCTTCGAAGAAAAGGCGTCTTAATTATCCCTTACTTGGACGATCTCCTGATAAGGGCAAAGTCCAGGGAACAGTTGGAGGTCGGAGTAGCACTATCTCGGATACTGTTACAACAGCAGGGGTGGATTCTAAATATTCCAAAATCGCAGCTGATCCCGACAACAAGTCTTCTATGCTTAGGGATGATTCTGGACACAGTCCAGAAAAAGGTGTTTCTCCCGGAAGAGAAAACCAGGGAGTTATCCGAGCTAGTCAGGAACCTCCTAAAATCAGTGCATCATTGCACAAGGGCCATGGTAAAAAAAATGGTGACTTCCTTCGAAGCAATTCCAGTCGGCAGATTTCATGCAAGAACTTTTCAGTGGGATCTGCTGGACAAATGGTCCGGATCGCATCTTCAGATGCATCAGCGGATAACCCTATATCCAAGGACAAGGGTGTCTCTCCTGTGGTGGTTACAGAGTGCTCATCTTCTAGAGGGCCGCAGATTCGGCATTCAGTTTTGGATGTTGGTGACCACGGAGGCCAGCCCGAGAGGCTGGGGAGCAGTCACACAAGGAAAAAATTTCCAGGGAGTGTGATCAAGTCTGGAGACTTTTCTCCACATAAATATAGCTAAGGGTAAATTTATAATGCTCTAAGCTTAGCAAGACCTCTGCTTCAAGGTCAGCCGGTATTGATCCAGTGGGATAAAACATCACGGCAGTCGCCCACGTAAATAGACAGGGCGGCACAAGAAGCAGGAGGGCAGTGGCAAAAACTGCAAGGACTTTTCGCTGGGCGGAAAATCATGTGATAGCACTGTCAGCAGTGTTTCATTCCGGGAATGGAAACTGGGAAGCAGACTTCCTCAGTAGGCACGACCTCCACCCGGCAGAGTGGGAACTTCATGGGGAAGTTTTCCACATGATTGTAAACCGTTGGGAATTACCAAAGGTGGACATGATGGCGTCCCGTCTGAACAAAAAACGGGACAGGTATTGCGCCAGGTTAAGAGACCCTCAGGCAATAGCTGTGGACGTTCTGGTAACACCGTGGGTGTACCAGTCGGTGTATGTGTTCCATCCTCTGCTTTTCATACCTAAGGTACTGAGAATTATAAGACGTAGAGGAGTAAGAACTATACTCATGGCTCCGGATTGGCCAAGAAGGACTTGGTACCCGGAACTTCAAGAGATGCTCACAGAGGACTTATGGCCTCTGCCGCTAAGAAGGGACTTGTTTCAGCAAGTACCATGTCTGTTCCAAGACTTACCGCAGCTGCGTTTGACGGCATGGCGGTGGAACGCCGGATCCTAAGGGAAAAGGCATTCAGGAAGAGGTCATTCCTACCCTGGTCAAAGCCAGAAAGGAGGTGACCGCACAACATTATCACCACATGTGGCGAAAATATGTTGCGTGGTGTGAGGCCAGGAAGGCCCCACGAAGAAATTTCAACTCGGTCGATTCCTGCATTTCCTGCAAACAGGAGTGTCTATGGGCCTCAAATTGGGGTCCATTAAGGTTCAAATTTCGGCCCTGTCGATTTTTCTTCCAGAAAGAATTGGCTTCAGTTCCTGAAGTCCAGAAGTTTGTCAAGGGAGTATTGCATATACAACCCCCTTTTGTGCCTCCAGTGGCACTGTGGGATCTCAACGTAGTTCTGGGATTCCTCAAAACACATTGGTTTAAAACCAGTCAAATCTGTGGATTTGAAGCATCTCACATGAAAAGTGAACATGCTCTTGGACCTGGCCTGGACCAGGCGAGTGTCAAATTGGTGGTTTTTTTTCTCAAAAAAGCCCATATCTGTTTGTCCATTCGGACAGGGCAGAGCTGCGGACTCGTCCCCAGTTCTCTCCCTAAGGTGGTGTCAGTGTTTCACCTGAACCAGCTTATTGTGGTGTCTTGCGCCTACTAGGGACTTGGAGGACTCCAAGTTGCTAGATGTGGTCAGGGCCCTGAAAATATAGGTTCCAGGACGGCTGGAGTCAGGAAAACTGACTTGCTGTTATCCTGTATGCACCCAACAAACTGGGTGCTCTTGCTTCTAAGCAGGCTTTTGCTAGTTGGATGTGTAATACAATTCAGCTTGCACATTCTGTGGCAGGCCTGCCACAGCCAAAATATGTAAATGCCCATTCCACAAGGAAGGTGGGCTCATCTTGGGCGGCTGCCCGATGGGTCTCGGCTTTACAACTTTGCCGAGCGGCTATTTAGTCAGGGGCAAACACGTTTGTAAAATCCTACAAATTTGATAACCTGGCTAAGGAGGACCTGGAGTTCTCTCATTCGGTGCTGCAGAGTCATCCGCACTCTCCCGCCCGTTTGGGAGCTTTGGTATAATCCCCATGGTCCTTTCAGGAACCCCAGCATCCACTAGGACGATAGAGAAAATAAGAATTTACTTACCGATAATTCTATTTCTCGGAGTCCGTAGTGGATGCTGGGCGCCCATCCCAAGTGCGGATTATCTGCAATACTTGTACATAGTTACAAAAATCGGGTTATTATTGTTGTGAGCCATCTTTCAGAGGCTCCGCTGTTATCATACTGTTAACTGGGTTCAGATCACAGGTTGTACAGTGTGATTGGTGTGGCTGGTATGAGTCTTACCCGGGATTCATAAATCCTTCCTTATTGTGTACGCTCGTCCGGGCACAGTATCCTAACTGAGGCTTGGAGGAGGGTCATAGGGGGAGGAGCCAGTGCACACCACCTGATCCTAAAGCTTTACTTTTTGTGCCCTGTCTCCTGCGGAGCCGCTATTCCCCATGGTCCTTTCAGGAACCCCAGCATCCACTACGGACTCCGAGAAATAGAATTATCGGTAAGTAAATTCTTATTTTTAATTAGTATTTAAAATATTATGCAAACCTATACCTCATCACTATGAACTATTGACATCAATTTTCACAAGTTATATTCAAATGAAAATTAATTTAACCTATTTCCTACCTCAGTAATGCACATAAGTTATTTGTATACAGGGGATGGTGCCAATCGAGTGATTTATGTCATTCTAACCTAATGTTTTACGGGGAAATTCAGAGTTGATCGCAGCAGCAATTTTGTTAGCAGTTGGACAAAACCATGTGCACTGCAGGGGGGGGCAGATATAACATGTGCAGAGAGAGTTAGATTTGGGTGGGTTATTTTGTTTCTGTGCAGGGTAAATACTGGCTGCTTTATTTCTACACTGCAATTTAGATTTCAGTTTGAACACATCTCACCCAAATCTAACTCTCTCTGCACATGTTATATCTGCCCCCCTGCAGTGCACGTGATTCTTCCTTGGTTGGTGGTTGTTCTTTTTTGAAAATTCTAAATGTATTTGAGACTCATTTATATTGGTTACCACTAGGAGGCACTCCAGCACCACCCTAAGTCTTGCACTTCACATTGCGTAAAATACAAATGTGAATGTTACCTATCTTTTTTTTTTTCTTTCTTTTTTTTTTAATCTGCAGATATCATTATGACTAGATGTTCGTTACAGAATCTTTATGGTATAGCAGAAATTGTTATATCCATCACGGTAATCATGGCTTTGGTCAATCCAGTGCAAATGAGATTATTAGTGTTTGCTACGAGTTACCATATATGTGCGACATTTACATTGTGAAGCTCGGTTGTATATTAATATAGAACAGTGATGTGCAGTCAGGGTAGGCAGGGGATCCTCACCTGTCATACTCCAGTACACTCCAGAGTTTTGAATATAAAAATGATTAGAGTAATACAAAAGATATTTATAACTTATAAATATCTTTGTATTATTCATATAATCTTTTTATTAGTCTAATAATTTTTATTGTAAAAAGTCACCAAAAATTCGTATGTGTGTCTTCCAGTATACATAAATATAACACCGGCTTTGGTTCCCTGCACTATCAGACAACTCCTGTTCTGTGGATAAACAATTCTTAAATTTTGCTCCATTTTGCCTTTTTTTTTTAACCACTTAACTGACTATATTTTTCCCCAAAAACCGCTCAGAAATTGTTGGGTTTCTTTATGAGTGAATTAGGTGAAGAACATGAATTTAACCCTATGCAAAATGATTTTAGTTAAATTTAAAAAAAAATTTTTTTATATATATATATATATTTAGAAATATATATTTTTTTCAAACATCAAAACATCGGTAACATTTCGACCATCGCAATTTTACCTTTTAAAGCCCGGACAGCCGCTGGGTACACAGGGTGGAGGTGCTGGGAGGGGTTGTTTTACACTTCCCCAGCGGCTGCTATTATCTGCAACTGCTGGGGGGGGGATCCAGCCATGCTGACCGATCAGCATCACGGCAATCAGTAGGGGAGAGTACAGGGAGGCAGAGATACCTTCCGGTCCCTCTGACAACAGCAGCGGAGGTAAGTTTCCCTTCCCTGCCGCTGCTAGCACTGTTTATCTGACTGGTCACATCCTGTGCGACCAGGTCAGATAAAACACTGCCTGGTGTGGTCGCATCTGATGCAAGTGGTTACAGCCAGTGCATAATTGCATTCACTCTATGATGTACAATAAAATAGTCCATTTACTTAGAAACTCAGTAACTGCTGTTTCTGTGATTGGGGGTAAGAGGTAAAAACAAAGTACTGGCTACAGCACCTTTTTAAAACTGATCCTCATGTAGCTAGTACTGGACTTGGGGATAGTAAGGGAACATTGGCACTAACCTTATGTCGTGTCAATATTTTGTCAGTTTAGTACTTTGATTTTCTTGTGTTGAACTGCGCATGTAATTCAAATGTTGCACTGAGAATTAGGCGTATTCCCATCAGAAAATAGTGACTAACACAGTGTGTCTTTAACAAAATCATGTTTTTGTTGTCTGTTTGCACAACTTGGTGCTCTGCTGCAAGTTTTAAGGATATACCCAGGATGGACTTTAGCTGCTCACAAAAGACTTCATCTTGTTCCACAAAGCAGTATTCAGCAACCTGCATTATAAGGTAAAGGCATGACAACACAACAGATACACAGCTACACAGGCCAAACTCTGCCAATTTGTCGATTATTAGTTGGCAATTTGAGCTGAAAACACATAGATTTTTTTTACCTTTTTTTTTTTTTTTAATCCTAAAAGTAAAATAAGTATGAATACATTTGATGGGGAAACAATTAGTTGTAAAAAAATATCTTACACTATATTTTCTTTTCTACAATTGTGATTTAAAACTGCTGGGAAGTATATGGGAATTAAGGGATGCTGTCAGGATCTTGGTGATTGAAATCTCCACAGCATCCCAGCAGTAAGAAGTGGTGGATGATAGATAGATAGATAGATAGACAGTCAAAAGGTCAACAAGAGCAAAAGGTTGACATGAAATTGGTCGACGCATGTTTTTTTTCCATGTTTTACAAATTTTGCTGCATTTACTATTCATGTTACAAACTATTACCCTTAGTAACCTTGCGGCTAGCGTAGCATAGCAAGCCACCGCTCCCAAAGCGTGACGAGCAAAGTGAGCCAGCAAGGGGATGCATTTCAAGTTGGGTGAAATGTTTAAAAACACAAAATAACACACACACACAAAAAAAAAATATGTTGACTTTTTGTCGACCTTTTCCATGTCGACAATTTGAGCATGTCGGCTTTTTGTACCTGTCGACCTTTTATATGTCCACCTTTTGACCCTGTCGAACCATTGATCCTATGATGTTGACCTATTGACTATAGACCTTTTAACTGACTGTCTATTAATCCACACCTGGAAGTAAGTACTGGGGTTAGGGTTAGACACTAGAGGGAGGGTTTAAGGTAGGCGGCAATAGGGGGCTGTTAGGGGTAGGCTGGGGAGGGGTGAGTTAGGGTTAAAATACTTACCAGGATCCATCGGGATTTTGAACTTCGGGATGCCGCTGTTGGCTTTCTCACCATCGGGATTTCAACTGCGGGGCTCTCAATTTCATCCCAGAATTAGATGTAATGGTAAAATAGGTCTGTTTTTCATCATTATGAATCTCTAAAACAAACTTCAGTCCCTAATTAATAATGCTTACCATCAAATTACTTTAAATAGTTGAACTTAATGTAGCCCCTAGGATGACGTTACCAGGATTGAGGGGTTATAACCTATGATTTATAGTGTGCAATTGACCCCCCAGTGACAGATATATATATATATATATATATATATATATATATATATATATATTATATGTGGGTAACACATATGTTACACTATGATTGTGTGAATAATGGCATTATATTATCTGTACATGCATTTATGCCGTGGTTGGTGAATATAAGTGTGCATTATTATATTGCCATTGCCTCTGTCCCCGGATATTGAACTGGCACGAGAGGACTGAGGGAAATTCTTCTGGAAGCCCCCGTGCTGGGACAGGAGTTTCCGTTGGGGAAGAGAGGAGCGAGCCTGCCGCATGCGGGGAGAGAGAGAGGACGGTTAAAAAAAAACGGTTGCCCTGGTAGTAGGAGTGACGGAGGAGAAAAAGAAGCTGCTGGTGCGGGGAGAGGTGTTACCTGAGCCGCCGGAGGCAGCGGGAGCTAAAGCGGCTGAGTCTCGTTGTCGGTGCCGGAGACGACGGGTGCAGTTCCTTTTCCGCTGGTGACCTTTGGCAGAGTTAGGTAGCCGAAGGCAAGTTAGAGGCAGCGGCGCGGATCCCCTTTCCAAGGCGGGGAGTCCTTCATCCTGGGCCAGCCCTGCCCCATACTGAACTGACAAGGCAGAGAGCAAGGATGAGTTGGAGGAGTGTCCGCCGATGTGAGCCGCCCAGTATAGGGATGAGGGAGGAGCAACACATCTAGTGAGGGCAGGAGGAGTCGGGGGAGTGTCTGCCGATGTGAGCCGCCCCTTAGAGGTGTAAGTAAGATACAACACACCTCCAGCCTGTCCCTTCCAACCCATATTGAGCAGCATAGAGGGGACAGAAGAAACAGACAGAGAGACAGGGCTATTAAGATGCCTATCACATTGTAACCCTGTCCCTTGATTGAGATTGCACTTATCCTCATAAAGAGCCTAGCATTTCCAGAGCAGGGACAGAGAGGCAAGGAGACATCTTAGAGTGACTGCGGTATATTAGTCGTAAAGCGCAGAGTGAAGGACTAATCATACAGGTATCTGCGCTGGGAGAGACATATCAGCTACTGGAATTTACATGCAATAATCTAACAGTAAATAATCAAATTGCAGTATAATGAATGACCTTCGATAGAGTGCAGACTTCAATTGATATTGCATTATTATTACACTCCCTGTTACTGATAGGGCCATTTTACCTACTTTCGTGTCTAATACTGAAGGTGGTGAGGTCAGGAGGCCTTACTCGAGAAGCATTTATAACGCAGAAGCCAAAAGTCTGTCCCACCCTAACACTACCATCTATTATTACTAAGAAAGGTACCGAATATTTCCCCTTACCAGCGGTTACAAGTGAGGGGACCCATCAGATTTCAGAACTCAGTACACTGCACCTGGGTATTAAGTAATAGTCTCTCAGGGAGGGACGGAGCTGGTCAAAGATTTAATCAGACCTATTAATTATACACGGGAACTTAGGAGTGACCTGGCATTGTTCATCAGTTCCCTTCTACTTCTTGTGCCACAACGTATGGGCCCCAACAGTGCACCAACGTCAGTGGCGTAACTAGAAATTTTTCTCCCCCAAGCCAAAAAATTCTTCAGCGCGCTGCAAAAAAGGGGCGTGGTTTCGTTGGAATGGGCATGGTTTCTCATAAAGGGGCGTGGCATTGCAGGAAAAGACTACCTTATACCCCAGTTTTGCAACCTGCACGCCCAGACGTTAGCCACCACAGGAAAGAAAAATAATCCTGATTCATGCCCCTTACATTATTTGTCATTTTTCCTCCTTATAGTAATGCCCAGTATACATTATTCCACATACTGCAATGGCCCTTAGACATTATGCCACACACAATAATGCACATGACACAATATGCACACACCGTAATGCCCCAGACATATTATGCCACACACTGTAATGCCTGTGACACATTATGACAGGAATCGCAATGCCCGTTATACATTATGCTACACACTGCAATGCCCCTGATACATTATAGCACATACAATGCCTGTGACACATTATGACACACACCGCAATGTCCGTGATACATTATGCCACACACTGCAATGCCCAATACATTATAGCACATACAATGCCTGTGACACATTATGACACACACTGCAATGACCTTGAGACATTATACCACAATGCCCGTGATATAGTATACCATACACCGTAATGCCTGTGACACATACCGCAATGCCCTGCCCGTTATACCCTATGCCACACACCGCAATGCCCGTTATGTATTATGCCACACTGCAATGACCCTGAGACATTATACCACATATCACAATGCCCGCGATATAGTATACCATACACCGTAATGCCTGTGACACATTATGACACACACCGCAATGTCCGTGATACATTATGCCACACACCGTAATGCCCATTACACATTAAGTCCTACAGTAAGGCTTCTAATTACTTTTCAATTACCTGCTCGTTGTCAGGGGTTTCATGCACTGGGTGTCATGCTCGTTGCCAGGGGTTTCATGCTCTTGGTTCCATGCACGGTGCCAGGGGTTTTCATGCTCAGGGTGTCATGCTCGTTGCCAGGGGTTTCATGCACTGGGTGTCATGCTCGTTGCCAGGGGTTTCATGCACTGGGTGTCATGCTCGTTGCTAGGAGGTAGTCCTTGTTGCTAGGGCTGTGCTCCCAGTGCCACATATGTCCCCAGTGCCAGATATTCCCCCCCAGTGCCACATATGCCCCCAGTGCCAGATATGCCCCAGTGCCAGATATCCCCCCCCCCAGTGCCAGATATTCCCCCAGTGCCAGATATTCCCCTCCAGTGCCATATATGCCCCCAGTGCCAGATATCCCCCCCCAGTGCCAGATATTCCCCCAGTGCCAGATATTCCCCCCCAGTGCCAGATATTCCCCCCCCCTGTGCCAGATATTCCCCCCCAGTGCCAGATATACCCCAGTGCCAGATAATCCCCCCCCCCCCAGTGCCATATATGCCCCCAGTGCCAGATATTCCCCCCCCCTGTGCCAGATATTCCCCCCCAGTGCCAGATATACCCCAGTGCCAGATAACCCCCCCCCCAGTGCCATATATGCCCCCAGTGCCAGATATCCCCCCCAGTGCCAGATATCCCCCCCCCCAGTGCCATATATGCCCCCAGTGCCAGATACCCCCCCCCAGTGCCAGATATTCCCCCAGTGCCAGATATTCCCCCCCAGTGCCATATATGCCCCCAGTGCCAGATATTTCCCCCCCCTGTGCCAGATATTCCCCCCCAGTGCCAGATATACCCCAGTGCCAGATAATCCCCCCCCAGTGCCATATATGCCCCCAGTGCCAGATATCCCCCCCCCAGTGCCAGATATTCCCCCAGTGCCAGATATTCCCCCCCCCCGTGCCATATATGCCCCCAGTGCCAGATTCCCCCCCCAGTGCCAGATATTCCCCCCCAGTGCCAGATAATGCCCGCCGCCGCTGCTGCCGCTTGTTGGAGGGACACGGAGGGCACAGCGTCTCCTGTGTCCCTCCTGCATCATCTCCGGCGGCCGCGGGTCTAATAGGGGGAAGTGCCGGTTTGTGAGCCAATTAGAGCTCACGGACGGCACTTCCCCCTATTAGACCCGCGGCCGCCGGAGATGATGCAGGAGGGACACAGGAGATGCACACGCTGTGCCCTCCGTGTCCCTCCAACAAGTGGCGGAGGGAAGGAGAAAGCAGACTGACATGCGGACGCTCGTCCGCATGTCAGTCTGCTGTAAATCAGTGGCGCCCCCGCAGCCCCTCGCCCCCAAGCCACCGCGAGGACTGTGGGGGCAGTAGTTACGCCACTGACCAACGTAGTACGTACTTAATTGCATAGAGAAAAGTATAAACAATAGATAACTTGGCCAGTAATAGACCCCTAGGGTTGTCTTAAGACTGACTTATGCCAATATGTTTTATGAGCTCATTTTTTTTTTTATGTGAACTGGTTGTTCGAAAAAAAAATTTATAATGCATGCATGGTAATGTGTATAGGATTGGGGAAATTGTAAGGTAATTACTAATTATTAGTTATCAGTAACTTTATAAAGAATATCAGTTAAAGTTTATGGTCATGACTTTGTTGTGTTTTACTGGGTATTGGCCTACTTACCTTATCACCCACCGTCAAGTGTGGATTTCGGTTTGATACCTAGGAAGAAAGAAATCGAACAAGCCGGGTTAACCCTCGGTAAGTAAGGTGTAATCGCACATACATCTTTACTGGATTTCCCAAGCAGGCCTAGAAATATTATAACGCTTGGGTGGAGGCACGCCTAGATAAACATTACAGCCCCCCCCCTAAAACCTGACATCTGCTAATTTGGGAGGTGCTACATTAATAAGAACATGGTGCAAATGCAATTGGACAGTTTCATATTAAGAGCCTTATTCAGGTTAGCGAACCAAAAAAGTTAGCAATTGGGCAAAACCATGTTGCACTGCAGGTGGGGCAGATGTAACATGTGCAGAGAAAGAGAAAGGGCCTACACTCTGGGTGATTGTAGCGATATTATCGACCATCAATATTACCGATGGTCGATATTTTCGACAACAATTTATAGCCTACACACTGGACGATATTTATGGCCAATTTGGACGATATGAGAGTACAGACATCAATATCGTCCAAATTGACTGGCATGTTTTAACGATGACTGTTCAGTGATGAACGATTGCGCATCGTTCATCGTTGTAGCATACACACTGAAAGATATGAACGATTTATAGTTCATTTATGAACGATATCGTTCATATCTGATATCGCCCAGTGTGTAGGCTCCTTCAGATTTGGGTGGGGTGTGTCCAAACTAAAATCTAAATTGCAGTGTAAAAATAAAGCAGCCATTATTTACCCTGCACAGAAACAACATAACCCACCAAATCTAAATCTCTCTGCACATGTTATATCTGCCCCACCTGCAGTACAACATGGTTTTGGCCAATTGATAACTTTTTTGGTTTGCTAACCAACCAGAATAACCCGACTAAAGGCACATACACACTGGTCGATATATCGCGGGACCGTCGGCCAGTGTGTACGGCCGATACGTCTGTGAACTCCGTCGTTCACAGATGTATCGCGTCGGCCGCGCAGCACAGCCGACGGCCAATATATCTACCGATATATTGGCGCGTCGCTGTGTGTGTACGGGGCTGCGGCGGCCGGCGGTGATTGACAGCTCAACTGGGCGGGCGTATGTACACGCCCGCCCAGTTCATGATGTCAGTCCCCGACGGATCGGGCAGTGTGTATGCACAGCACACTGCCCGATCCGTCCATAGATATATCTGCAGATATATCTACTAGTATGTACCCACCTTTAGTCTCTTATGTAATCTAAACATATTGTGCTTCGGTTGATCATTTAACTGCTAACATTTTTTCCAAAAAACTCTCAAAAATTGTCAGGTTTTATTATGAGTGAAATAGGTTAAAAACCTGTATTTCAACTTGTCAAAAATTATTTTAATTTAAAAAAAAAAAAGGTTTTTATTGTATTTATTAAGAAAAATATTTTTCACCCCAAACATCGGAACATTGGTTGGCACCATCGGGAACATCACGACCATCACAACTTTAATCTTTACAGCTAGGCAGCCACCACCAGGTACACACACAGCTATTGTCTGCAGCTGCCGGGTGGGAGGTCCTGCCATACTGACCGATCAGCAGTGATCAGCAGCACGGCGAACACTGGGGGAAAGGGGGGTGCAGTGGGAAGTTTAGAGAGCAGCAGCAGTGGGTAGTTTCTCTTCCTTGCAGCTGCACACGCTGTGTATCTAACTGATCGCATCATGTGCGACCAAATCAGATAAGACAATTGCTGATATGGTCGCATCTGATGTGACCATGCCAGGCAAGTGGTTAAGTCTGATGTACTTCCATCTAGAAGGTCCAGTTTTGTACTTTGGCCCCTCTGAAGCGCAGTATTGTTTGGTCAAGGTGCAAAATTCATTGTGACAGTTCTGCATTCCAAAACCTGTAGAGCAGGCATTCCCAACCACGGTCCTCAGGGCACACCAACAGTGCAGGTTTTAGTGATATCCAGGTTGCAGCACAGATGGTTAAATCAAAATAACTGAGCTACTAATTAAGTCACCTGTGCTGAAGCCTGGATATCACTAAAACCTGCACTGTTGGTGTGCCTTGAGGACCGTGGTTGGGAATGCCTGCTGTAGAGCATCAGAAAAAGCTGCTGAATATAGCAGCCCTTTCGGCTTCATCTAGGTGCCACAATGCATGTATCTTGCCTTAAGATTTACATTGCTGACCCTACATCTGGTTATAAAATGATTTGGCCCCGGAGTCGTCAGAACTTGGACAGCTGCAATATGAAATCACCCAACCTAAACTGCTTATGTGACAATATAGAGATAAAAAGTTTATAGCTTCATGTGAATTCTGTGCAGTAAAGAAGGAAAAGATTAATAGGTGTCCTGTGTTCCATTCAGCCCTACACTTGCCTCGTCAGCACAAGTATAGGCCTCTAAGGCAGGGAGCTGCCACTAGTCATACAGGTGTGTCACAGAAACGAGGAGTCAGATTGCTAAGGGAGGAGGCCAGAATTCAGACTGCAGCTGTGAAAGTTCCCTCCAGTATCCCATGTTAATGTATAATCAGACAGCAATGTGACAGTAGAGAGTGACAACTGCTGAAATATTTCCCATTCTTCTGTAGTCTGTTTCTGGTATAAGAGCAATATGCATGTTATAATGCCATCTTTTTAGGAAGGCACTGAATACATTCATTTAAAAACATGCTGCAAAAATGGGCTGTAACTCAAAGCAACACGATATTTGCTTTATGTTAATGGTAGTTTGGTTACTATAATATTTGTATGTTCTTGTATAGTGCTAAACCCTTAAAAAAATGTAACGGTGTTTTATGTATCAAACTGTATTCAAAACAAAATTATAATAATTCCTTAAAAAAATCATCATGTACAACACATTCTATAGAGATCCTAACATCATAAGATCCTGGACACAACAAGGAGTGGGATAGCTGCCCTTGTACTTGCCTGGACACACCTATTGGTTGGGTTTCACGCATCATGCCCCATTTATCAACACTCTGAAAGCACTCTAGCAGCTGGTGATCTGACTAACAAGTATTAGCTCCTATTAACAACTGTGTGCTAGCAACTCTACTAACACACTATATAGGACAATATATAAGTGGCTTGATTAAAGCTTTTGCTTGAACTAAATAATCAGTGGGGTATTGCATTTCAGGTTGAGTATCCCTTATCCAAAATTCTTGGGACCAGAAGTATTTTGGATATCGGATTTTTCTGTAATTTGGAATAATTGCATACCATAATGAGCTATCAAGGTGATGGGACCTAAGTCTAAGCACAGAATACATTTATGTATCATATACACCTTATACTCACAGCCTGAAGGTCATTTTAGCCAATATTTTTAATAACTTTGTGTATTAAACAAAGTGTGTGTACATTCACATTTATGTTTCATATACAGCTTATACACACAGTCTGAAGGCCATTTAATACAATATTTTTAATTATTTTGTGTATTAAACAAAGTTTGTGTACATTGAGCCACAGAATACAAAGGTTTCACTATCTCGCTTTCACTCAAAAAATTCCATATTTTGAAATATTCCATATTTCGGAATATTTGGATATGGGATACTCAATCTGTACTATAATTGTCTATTTTGGAATTGACATCTACACAAATGTGAAATATTTTTTCTTTCTCTCCATGGAGTGCAGCAGGTCTCTGTGAGTGTAGGGCGGACCCCTAAGTGGCAGGGGCCTCTCTGAATCCTCTTGTATATCCCCTGTTTCTGGAACTACCAGGTGGAGGGTTGTAAAGTGGTTTATACCGAAGACAAGTGTGTATACCATGCAGAGAATGGCTGGCCATATTAAATAAAATGTATCTAGTGTGGCAGCTTGAAGACAGATGGCAATAGCAAACCATGGATTCTGTGTGGGGCTGGGGGGATTCACATGGTGAAGAAACAGGTGGTGTAACTGGGTGTGGGTTGATAGACAGACAGTGTCTAGTTCGACAGTCAATAGCTAGACACCATATATTAGACAGACAATAGGTCGACAGGGTCAAAAGGTCGACATGAAAATGGTAGACACAAAAAAGGTAGACACCATGTTTTTTTGCATTTTTTTGTTTTGTTTGTGTGGATAGTTTTGTCATCTGGGACCCCCAATTGTAGAAAGGCATCCCCTCATCGGGCTTGCTTCGCTCACCACGCTTCGGGCTCAGTGGTTCACTGCGCTCACTACTTTATGCCAACATGGATAGAGAAGGTATGAAATAGTCCAAAAACATGCACATTTTTTTTTTTAAAAGTGTCTTTTTTATGTCGCTCAATTCCATGTAGACCTTTTGACCCTGTCGACTTAATCAACTCGGAATGACCCCCATAGCCCGGTGGGGTTGTGGCAGGCCAGTGCTACTGACACATTCTGCCTAACGAGAACTATCAGAAATGTAAATTCAAAGTAAAGATTCTGCTCATAAAAGAAGGTATGTGGAAATGTATACAAGAGGCTAAGCCTGACCCAGTCACAGAGGAATGGACTCAGAAAGCCCAGAGTGCAATATACCTTACCTTAGATAATCAGATTGTGCAAATTATGCAACTGTGACTGCAAAATAAATGTGTGATGTTCTGCAGAAAGTGCATAAGAGAGCCAATGTAAGCAATAAGCTGTATTTAATAAGAAAGTTTTACAAGACTAAGGCCTAGATTTATCAAGCCTTGGAGAGTGATAAATTGCACAGTGATAAAGTACCAGCCAATCAGCTCCCAGCTGCCATGTTACAGGTTGTGTTTGAAAAATGATAGTTAGGTGCTGATTGTTTGCTACTTTATCACTGTGCAATTTATCACTCTCAAAGGCTTGATAAATCTGGGCCTACATTTTTTAAAGGTGCATGCAAGATTATGCATGGCTGAGTCACATTATTATAACCACCTCCTACATTTGACAACAGCATGTAGCCCATGAAGTATGTCACGTGTTGTGTGCTGGCTTGGTGGGTATATAGGATGTGCAATAGTCCGTCTGCACACATATCACTCATTGCTGTCATGGGTAAAATGGGTGATTTATCAAAGTTTCAAAAAGGGGTGATTATCGACCTTTGGCCTAAGGGTGGCAGTATTTTTGAAACAGTGTTTGAGAACTGTTTGCGTGCTGCTGTGGTAATGGTGTATTGTAACTAAACAAATGGCAAATTTGCGAATAACCGACGTGGAAACTGCGGAGCACCACGTGCCATTGATGTGTGGTGAACGTCGGCTACGAAGGTACGTGAGGGCCGACTGATACGCTACAGTGGAGTAGCTCACCATCAAAATGAACCTGGGGGCTACCAGATGTGTATAAAACCAGCCCATCTAGCTGCTGTCCATGCTGCACACAGCGGTTACTCTGGCTATTAGCTGGTGCTCATAATAATATGACCCTCCATGTTAGAAGAAAAAATAAAGAACTTTCATATAGTAACCCTGCAACTCAGTGATCTTCTAGACAGCTATGATACACTTGTAACAGCACTTGATGCCAGACCAGATGATGAACTGACAAAATATGTTGAAGAGATACTTGTGGATGAATTCAATTACAAGATAGAAAGTGAAAATATGTTACAGCATTTAGAGTTCAGGACTGTATTATTAAAAGCACTGGTTGGACCAGAAGTGTGAATATTTTGTATGCAAGAAACCTTGTCACATAAAGGCAGACTGTAGAGTCTGAGAAGTCGGAATGAATCAGCTAAAGAAACATTGTGCACAGCAAAATGCAACGAGTGCTCTAAAGGAGCTGGAAAATACTTCTAATTTTGAATGTGCTTTCAATACAAACAGGCACAGAGATAAATTTTTGGTGTATTGACTCAGGAGTTACAAGTCATATGACAAATATTAAAAATTTCTTACTCAGTTAAACCAAAATAATTGAGAAAAAATAGCCACAGCTCATGGCCACTATACGGTCTCAGAAGAAACAGGAGACAGTTATATTTTTGAATCCAGTCTTTCAACATTTACCAGAAACATTTATGAAAGGGGTATGATATATTGACATTCATAATGTTAACATTGACCATGCTGATATTCATCATGTAAACACCAATGAAATGTTGACATATTAGAATGTCAACATATCGTCCCTGGTGGCCCAGTGGTGACTTATCTGGTCCTGGTGGCAGTGGCATTTTTAGTAGCAGCTTCTGGGTTCCGGTGGTTATGTGACCATCAGTTCTGGTGATTTCATCTGATGCACCAGCATACAGGTAAGTACAGCCCTCCTAAACCTAACCCTCCCGCTTGTGCCTAACCCCACCATAACCTAACCCTAGTGACTAAATCTAACCCTTCCGCCCCACAGCCTAACCCTAATGTCAACATTCTGATAATGTCGGCATTTCACATGCTGTCATTCTGAGAATGTTGACATGTATGTGAACAATTTAGCAATGTCTATATTGTGGTGTCAAAATTATGAATGTTGGCATTGTTACTGTCAACGTTATAACTACATTCCTTATGAATACTGTCTTCTATGTGCCTAATCTTGATACCAGTCTGTTGTCTGTGAATAAGCTTACAAACAAAGACACATTGTGACCTTCAAAGGTGATAAATACATTATTATAAATTGGTAGATACAGTTTTGTGATTTTCTGCAAGTGTGTATCAGGGAAATTGTAATAAAGCTGTTAATGAGCATACTCAATTATGGCTCTGTCATTTAAGGCACAGAAATACAGAAGTCATAAGAGTACTAGACTAAGAAAAGCATGCAAATGGTATAAAGCTTGATCCCTAAACCCCAGTAATAAAATGTGTCTTCTCACACTTGATGATTACTCAGAGTTCACAACACTTTGTCTGCTGCACAGTAAGGGCCATGTTCAATCAGTGCAGTAGAGGGGCGTTTTTAAGAGAGGAGGGTACCCGCATGCAGCCTCCGTCGCATGCCCCCTCCACTCCGGCAGCAGTAGACTCTGGCATAATGCCAGAGTCTACTGAGCATGCGCAGGTCTCCTGGAACATGGCGCCCGTGCCTTAGTCCTGGGGACACCTCCAGTGCGCATGCGCAAATCACCCAGAAATGGCCATGGTGGCCATTTTCCGAATGATTTGTGCCTGCACAGCAGGGCCGCCATCGCGGTACTCCTAAGGGGTAAGTATAATATATGGGTGCAGTGTGGGTCCCCCTGGACCCAGGGACCCATTATAGAAATTATGGTGCAGTAATTTACTGTGCTAGGTAGAGGGTGGTAGCTGCGGGCTTTAAAGCCTGGGCTATTCAATTACAGCCCCTTTTACTCACGCAATAAATTACCCCTTAACACGCGTAAACCCATGGAGTTGAGGATAAGTTCCCAGAGATATGGGATAACAGGTTTGCGGCACAGACGATCAGGGCATTTAACACAGATTTCTGTTTGAGCCACCTCACCATAGTAATACAAACAAGGAGCAAAAGATATTTAAAATGGTTAAGAGACAAGTTCAAAACTGCAGGGGAGTGATCGGGATACATTAGTGAAACAAGTAACAAAAATGCACATATTGGTTACTAATGTAACAATCCTAAAGCTGCCAGAAGAAAGTATCAATTAAAAGTAAACTCACTGCATAGCACAGGGTTCTTAATGTCAATACCAATATCTAATATTATAACTACTGCGCTGGCTAGAAAAAAAATAAAATAAAACAGCCTCTACTGAATACTGATGGTTCTCGCTACCACTACACTGCAAAATGTGATGCAATAGCGGCGAAAACACGTCAAAGGAAACAGATTTATCAAATATATTAATACTCATCCCAAAAAGCTTGAGAAAGACAAAATTTCATTAAGACCGTAAGGTTGGACGGTCTGTAAACAATGAATCCATCGGGATTCTCGCTGCAGCAGCTGTCGTCCTCGATTACCCCCTCTTAGGCTTGATTGTAGATAATCCATGCTGACACTCTTTGAAGTGCCTCGCCATGGGTTGTTCAGTGCCTCGACCTTCCAATGCTGCCCGTATGGCAGAGCGATGTAGGGCTATTATTTCCTTGAACTGCCTGGTGGTTTTACCCACATAAAACATGCCACAGGGGCATCGGATAAAGTATATGACATATATATATATATATATATATATATATATATATATATACAGGGTGATTGAAAAGTCGCAGTACACCCTTGTCAGAGTTGCAGTACAACCTTTTGTACACCCTTTTTCCAATATATATGGGAAATGCTACTTGTATAAGTATTCAACCCCTGCAGACATTGGCCATAATTCAGACCTATCTGCAGCAGCAACATTTTTCTCTTATGGGCAAAACCATGTGCACTGCAGGGGGGGAGGTTGATATAACGTGCAGAGAGAGTTAGATTTGGGTGGGGTATGTTCAAACTGAAATCTAAATTGCAGTGTAAAAATAAAGCAGCCAGTATGCACCCTGCACAGAAACAATATATAGAGTGACCATGTTATCCCTTTTACCTGGGACGCTCATGGATTACACAGGTTCTGTGGCTGGCTGACTTCAAGCCTGCATTTCAGCTGCTTTTAATCAGCCACAGAACCTGTGTATCCATGAGCGTCCCAGGTAAAAGGGATAATATGGTCACGCTACACTGTAACCCACCCAAATCTAACTCTCTTTGCAGTTGTTACATCTGCCCCACCTGAAGTGCACATGGTTTTGCCCATTAGAGAAAGATTTTGCTGCTGCGATCAGGTCTGAATTGCAATAACATCTTTAAGTTTGTTTGGGAAAGTTTCTACCAGGTTTTGCACATTGTTTGAGAGTGACTTTTGCCAATTCTTCCTTGCAGATTTATTTGCTGCAGGTTGCTCAGGTTGGTTGGATGACACTTGTGAACTACAATTTTCAAGTAGTCCCGCAGTATATCTCACCATTCATCGGCCCTTCAATTTTATCAATATACCAGGTCTCCTCTGAGTAAAAGCATCCCCTACAACATGATGCACTGGTGCACCGTCACACCAGTCTCAGCCACTGAACTCTGTAGCTTCTTCAAAGTGATAGTTGTCCTCTCTGTGGTTTCCCTCACAATTAGCCTTCCTGCTCTGATGCTGAGTTTAGATGAAAGGCCTTGTCTAAGAGTAGTTGGGCGCAGTGGCATCATAAGGGGAGTGCAGGGGGTGCGGCCTGCAACCGGGTGTCACCCACCGAGGGGTGACATCAAAATGCCGGCTCCAGCTCAGTGACAGGAGCCGAGTGATGCACTGTTACATTATGTGCAGCACTTGGCTCCTGTCACTGAGCAGGAGCTGGCACTGCAGAAACAGCACTCCGCGGGAGGCAGCACGCACCTCCCGAATCTCCCAAGTGATGAAAAAGAGGGGTTGGGAAGTGAAGCCCCGCCCCTCCCACAAAGCCCCGCCTCTCACTGTAAAGCCCCACCCATTTTTTCTGCCGCTGCCACACCGGGTCTACAAGGCGTAAGTGACACCTCTGGTTGGGCGGTATGGTGCAGATTTCATTTCCTCCAGATTGATCCAACACTTTTTACTGGAGTATCCAGTATTTATCGGTTTTATAAAAAAAATCCTTAGAAAAATAATGAATTAGGTATAAACAGCTTTTGACTGGCAGTTCCCGCTCTTTTTTAGTTACAGTGTTTTGTTAGGTATTTGTGGCTTCGGTGAATTGCTGGTGGCAGTAGAACAGCTGCATGTTTTTCAGTATTGTAATTAAGAATGGTGGGTGCAGTCTCCTATGTTTTTATGATGGCAAAAAGCAAAAGACCTAATTCATGTTTGTATGCAATGCTGATATTCAAGCAACGGAGCGATAATCAGCAGACTGCGCATGCACCGCCATCACACTGTGCACGAGCCAAGGAACCTCTGTGGTGCTGCTCACAGTGACATTTTTAACGCACAATGATTGACAGGAAGGGACCGTTTTGTGGAGGTAATAGGGAGTGGTGTCAAAAACAGGCGTGTCATGGCTGTTTTCAGGGTAGGTTTCTACCTGCAGGTGTGATCGTGTATGCAGAGAAACATGGCGCAAGCATCACTACTGCCACAGCCAGTGTGCGTAAGCATAGACTCACTCGAGGAGTCGTTGTTCCTTGTTATTGCCTTGGTGCTGCGTACTTGTTGTGTTGTTTTGTCACTCATTCTTTAATCACTGTTCAGTCAGCACTCTTAACAAAAAGCTGAAACAGATGTGGTCAATTTATGCTTATGTCAAAAATAACAGTGTGCCTGGTGAGCACAAACACAATTTTGTTTTGTCATCTTCATTATAAATCCAGGGCGCAAGTTTCCTGTGGCGGCCCATTCCCCCCGCACACACACACACACACGATAAAATAGAGTTGGTGCGTGCCGAAGGAGCGTGATAAAAAACAAGGGCGTGGCTTCTTCATAGGAAAGGGGCATGGCCTCAGTTATCCCCCTGTAGCTGTGCCCCCAGTAGATGTGCCCCTAGTAGCTGTACCCCCAGCAGCCGTGCCCCCAGTAGATTTGCCCCCTGTAGTAGTGCCCCCAGTAGCTGTACCCCCTGTAGCAGTGCCCCCAGTATGTGCCTCCTGTAGTTGTGCCCCTAGTAGTTGTGCCCCCTGTAGATTTGCCCCCAGTAGCTGTGCCCCCTGTAGTTGTGCCCCCTGTAGATTTGCCCCCAGTAGCAGTGCCCCCTGTAGTAGTGCTCCCAGTAGCTGTGCCCCCAGTTGATTTGCCCCTAGTAGCTGTTCCCCTGTAGCAGTGCCCTCTTTAGTAGTGCCCCCAGTAGTTGTGCCCCCTGTAGTAGCGCCACTTGCAAATAAGAAAAACAAACAAAAAAACAATACTTACCAGCCCCGCTCCTGCTTCCGGACCGCTGCCGCTGCTGCTGCTGTCTCCAGCCGCCAGCTGCTGTCTCTCCCATAGCAGCGCTGCACTGACACAAGGGGTCAATTATGACCTCTAGCGTCAGTCAGCGGCGCCGGCTGCAGCAGATGCCCACACAGCCCATGGTGCCTGCTGCAGCCGGGGAGAGGGGGGATTATTAGTAGCAGCTCTTGCCACTGCGGCAGCGGTGCCCTCGGGGTAGCGGCACCCCGGGCAAAAAGCCTGCTTGCCCTCGGCAAGAGCCGCTACTGACATAGAGTATAAGCAGTGGCCCATGCAGGGGGGAAGGTTCTGATCACCTAGAAACCCCTCCCCCATTACTGATAACAAATGAGTCTTGCCCCCTTGCAGTGTAATGCTGTGATTTGCAGGGGTCATTTTGGCTCTGCCCCCTCGCATACACCCTCAAATTGTGACACTAAAAGGACTGTGGGATCTGGTTGGTGTGGTTTCTGATGCTGCATAGCAGCCAGACGATAGCTGTTGCTATTGGGTTCAGCTAGTGTCAGGAAGCCATGGAGTGTTTCAAGTGTTGTGTCCCCAGATGTATCTGTGATGCAATAAAGTGGTGTCTTTCATGTGATCCTTCAGCCAGCCGTATTCTGCTTTGCAGAAACCAGGCACTGCCCACTGGGTGAGTGGGGTTAATCGGTTTATTTGCAAGTATGTTTCAGTTAAAAAACAAAAAAAAAGTGTTTTCTTTTCCCTGCCTTGTTAATCCTGGGTGTGGTGCAGTTACCTGCATGCAAGACAGCTAAGGATAAATTATTTCTGTGTGTAGTCTGTGTAAACCCAGTTACAAGGGGAAGCTTTGGGTTTTGTTTTGTTTTTTGTTTTGTTGTCCCTTCCCAGGAAGTAATATGCAGCCGCTGCTGGCAGGTAAGGCTCTACAAGTGTGGGAGAATTGGCTTGTTGGTGTATGTTAAGGGAAACACAATTTTCTTATTCCAGTGAAGATGAAGGAAGCCCTCTGGCAGTACCTAATGTGGCCGTCATGCAGCAGGCACAAATGCTAGTCGTCGCTGAAGCCTAGGTGGAGAGCAACAGACTGTTGTGGGCAGAGCTCAGTCAGCGCCAACAGGGGGAGTACGGGCCTGCCATCATGCAAAAGATGACACCCTCCGACGACATCAAGGTGTTTCTGTTGCCATTTGAAAGGACAGCAAATTGGCTTAGATGGCCAACAGAAGAGTGGGTGGCAAAATTGGCTCCTTATTTGATGGGCAAATCATCACTATATGGAGATGCCCGAAGACCAGGTAGCGAGTTATCAGCAACTAAAGACTGCGATTCTGGCAAGTATAGGGGTTATGTTATGACTGGAGACCGCTACCTGTGCCCTTTGTGATGACCTGGCAAAGTTAGCCAAGAGCTGGTTAAAGCCCAGCCGAAATAGATACTTATACAGAGGTGTAACTAGGGTATATATATACATATATATATATATTTATGTATAAGTTTACTTATGTCACATTACGACACACAGTAGTGGTACCCCATATACATGGTACGCCACACAGTAGTGTCCATAATACACATGCCACACTGTAGGAGTGCCCATTATACACATGCCACACAGTAGTAGAACCCCATGTACGGTTTTCGCCACACAGTAGTAGTGCCCATTATACACATGCCACACCATAGTAGTGCCTATTATACACATGCCACACTGTAGTAGTACCCATTATACACATGCTGAACTGTAGTGATGCCCATTATACACATTATGCCACTATGTAGTAGTGCATAGTAGAGAGAAGGTGATGAGGAGAGAGGCAGAGGGTAAGAGGGAGAGGATGAGGGTCACAGGCAGAGAGAGAGGAAAAGGGTTACAGGCAGATGGTGACAGGGAGCGTAAATGGGTCAAAGGAAGAGGGTGAAGGGAGAGGATGACAGGGAAGAGGAAGTGGCTGATGGGGAGAGGCAGAGAGTGATAGGGAGAGGATGAGGGTGATGGGGAGAAGGTGACATGGAGAGGGTGACGGGAAGAAGAGGGTGAAGAGAAGCAGAGGGTCACATGGAGAGGATGACGCAGAGAGGAAGTGGGTGACAGAAATAGGCAGATGGTGATAGAGAGAGGATGACAAGGAGAGGGTGACAAACATAGTACTTATTACAATTTACTTACCTGGGCCCACGGTAGAGCTACAGCATGACCTCAGACCTCCAGCAGTGGTTGCAAGGGCAGCTGCAGAACCTCCTCAGAAAGCAGGCAGACAGTCACTGGCAGACAGAGGTAGAAAGTGCCGGGGACTCAGGGAGAGATGAGAGGAGAGAGGAAATGTAGCCATGGGGGGGGAGGAGGACTCCTGCCGTCCTCCAGGCAGACTGTGCATTAGTCCTTTCCTCCCTGGCCTAGATCCCAGCTGCCAGATCTCCTCCCATAGACATTTGGCACAGGGGATCACTAGATTATGCTGTCAGATCACCAGCACCCAAACACAGCAGTCACACAGAAGGGGAAAGGGGAGGTACTTAGAGCCACACATGTAGACTCCACCCAGGGGTCCAATATTGGTGCATAGAGAATGAGGAGTGCACTGTAGTATACTGTAGATGTTAGCAGGACAATAACAGGTTAAAGGAAATTCCACACCAGGTGATAAAATCTTCCAGACTTTACTCTGTTGCTGGGGAACTGCCTCCTTCACCTCCAGCGCAGGCTGCTCCACCTCCACCCTAGCTCTGTGCAGCAGCAGGCACAGGTTGTTATTAGAAATGTGCGGTGGACACTTTTCGGGTTTTGTGTTTTGATTTTAAATCTGGATGTTTTTAAAAAAAAACATAAAAACAGCTAAAATCACAGAATTTGGGGGTAAAGTTTGATCCTACAGTATTATTAATCTCAATAACATTATTTTCTACTCATTTCCAGTCTATTCTGAACACCTCACACATCACAATATTGTTTTTAGGCCAAAAGATTGCACAGAGGTTGGTGGATGACTAAGCTAAGCGACACAAGTGGGCGGCACAAACACCTGGCCCATCTAGGAGTGGCACTGCAGTGTCAGACAGGATGGCAATTTTAAAAACTAGGCCCCAAAGAGCACATAATGCAAAGAAAAAAAAGAGGTGCACCGAGGTAGCTGGAACACTAAGCTAAGCGACACAAGTGTGCAGCACAAACACGTGGCCCATCTAGGAGTGGCACTGTAGTGGCAGACAGGATGGCAGTTTTAAAAACTAGGCCCCAAAGAGCACATAATGCAAAGAAAAAAGAGAGGTGCCACGAGGTAGCTGGATGGCTAATCGACACAAGTGGGTGACACAAACACCTGGCCCATCTAGGAGTGGCACTGCAGTGTCAGACAGGATGGCAGTTTTAAAAAAAATAGGACCCAAAGAGCACATAATGCAAAGAAAAAAAAGAGGTGCAGCGAGGTAGCTGGATGACTAAGCTAAGCGACACAAGTGGGTGGCATAAACACCTGACCCATCTAGGAGTGGCACTGCAGTGATAGACAGGATGGCAGTTTTAAAAACTAGGCCCCAAAGAGCATATAATGCAAAGAAAAAAAAGAGGTGCCAGATGGAATTGTCCTTGGGCCCTCCCACCCACCCTTATGTTGCATAAACAGGACATGCACACTTTAACAAACCAATCATTTCAGCGACACGACCGTGGCTGAAATGATTGGTTTGTTTGGGCCCCCACCAAATAAGAAGCAATTAATCTCTCCTTGTACAAACTGGCTCTACAGTGGCAAGATGTCGTCCTCATCCTCAGATTCGCCTCCCCCCACCCTTTTAGTGTTTACATCCTCATCATCACAGAGAGATAATATTCAAACAAAACCACATCATTTAGGTGTCAGTGGACTGCTTACGCTATTACCCAAAGTTTCTGAACTTGACAATGACTTATGATGAGTGCGCTGCAGGTGACGTATAAGGGAGGATGTTCCTAGGTGGTTAACATCCTTACCCCTACTTATTATGGATTGACAAAGGCAACAGATGGCTTGACACCTGTTGTGTGGATTTGTGGAGAAATAATTCCACACTGAAGATGTAGCTTTTTGGTATTTTGCCCAGGCATGACAATGGGCTTTTTCATCCCATGGTCAACAACTGTCTCCACTGGTGCCTTATTCAAACAAACCACATCACCTCCAGAAACCTCCTCGTCAACTTCCTCCGCAGCGCCAGCTACACCCGTATCCTCCTCATCCTGGTGTACTTCTACAGTGACATCCTCAATCTCAATATCAGCAACTGGACTGTAGGTGCTCCTACCAGCACTTGCAGGGGGCGTGCAAATGGTGGTAGGAGCCTCCTCTTTCCATACAGTCTTGGGAAGGTCAGGCCTAGACATTGCAACCGCAGACAGTGCCATCACCCCTGTATTTTCACAACCCCCCTGTAATTTTACAGCATACATGACAGGGCCAGTGTACATTGATTTTCACTGCACCCGAGAATAATTACAGCATACAAGACAGGGCCAGTGTACATTGATTTTCACTGCACCCTAGAATAATTACAGCATACAAGACAGGGCCAGTGTACATTGATTTTCACTGCACCCTAGAATTATTACAGCATACAAGACAGGGCCATTGTACATTGATTTTCACTGCACCCCTGAATTTTTATAACATACAGGGCCAGTGTAATGTTATTTGAACAGCAACACCCCTATATTTTACTGCATACAAGAGCAGTGTGATTTTAAATTTTTAACAACTGCACTTCTGAATTTTTACAAAATACAGAGCCAGCAGCACCCCTATATTTTACAGCATACAGCAGTGTGATTTTAATTTTTTTTCTTTTAAAAAAATGTTTTTATTGCAAGTTGTACAAGAAATATCAACAGCGAGGAATACACTTATCCATTGTACGCATTTTCTAACATTTTCCACCTTCTGATATTACATCACAGGTATGTTTAACAGTTTCTATGTTGTAAAAGGATATTGTTGACATTAGGCATCAATAAAATAACAAATCATGTTTTACAAGTACAGTCTTTTGGTTGTTTTTGTTGCAATTTATTGATATACAATGGATGATAGTGGCTTAGAGTCTGATTAAAATAAAAGTTAGGAAAGGTAAAGAAAAACAAAAATGAAAGAAAAAACACACACACACACAAAAAAAAAGGGGATAAAGAGGCAAGAAAAAGAGGGGGGGGGGAGCCATGCGCATCCGAGTCTTCCATCCCGCTTTAACTCAAGGTAATCGGTGGATCCTGTATGAATAATCTAGTCTCATACCAAAGGGTCATACGAAAACATTTATGTATTTGCTGTCTAGTTTCAATGGGTAAGGTGTCTATGTAACTTTCCCACACTGAGAAGAAATTCCCACTTTGGGAGTCTTTGTGAAGTGTGGTTTCAGTCCATTCAAGTTTAAACATTTGAAATAATTTTTCTTTAAACATGGTGAGGGACGGGGGCGTAGGAGAAATCCATTGTTGTAATATGCATTTTCTGGCTACCGAAGAGACAAACAGTAATAATTTTTTGCATCCAAATGAAATTTTTGGAGTGTTTGGCAAGAACCCCAGGATTGCCCACTCTGGGGTCACTGATAGAAAGTTCACCAGATGGTCAACTGTAAATTGTCTTATCGTCAACCAGAAACGCTGTGATTTTAATTTTTAACAACTGCACCTCTGAATTTTTACAACATACAGGGTCAGTGTAATGTTATTTGAACAGCAACACCCCTATATTTTACAGCATACAGCAGTGTGCTTTAACTTTTAACAACTGCACCTCTGAATTTTTACAACATACAGAGCCAGCAGCACCCCTATATTTTACAGCATACAACAGTGTGCTTTTAATTTCTCTTACGTCCTAGCGATACTGGGAATCCATTTAGTGCCATGGAGTATAGATGTGTCCACTTAGAGCCATGGGCACTATAGAGGTTTGATAACATTTGCTGGCTCCTCCCTCTATGCCCCTCCTACCAGACTCGGTTTAGAAAATGTGCCCAACGGAGCCAGTCACATCTCTGGAAGCTCCTGAAGAGTTTTCTGCATTTATTTTAAACGTTTGTTCTTTTCAGGCAGGCTGGATGGCACCAGCCTGCCTGCTTTGTGGGACTTGGGGGGGAATGGCCCAACCCCACTAAGGGTTAATGGTCCCGCTCCCTGCTGTCAGAACACTAGCTCCCGAGGGAACTATTTGCAAGCCCCAACACAGCGAGCGTGCATTCCCGCAGCACGCCGCCACCCCTAACAGAGCCAGAAGATAGAAGAGTGGTGAGTACTAAGCCGGCATCCCAGTCAGTGGGTCACCGTTCATTATGGTGGCATTAGGGTACGGAGACGCACGGCTTCTATCGGGGCGGACTGAGTCTCCAGACTTAGTACACAGTAGTGTACACAATACCCAGACTGGCATTGCAGCTTAAAAGGGGGATTACTCCATTTCATGCACTTAGACACATAATGCCAGTATAAAGAAGAGCAGGAAGACCGCGCGCCATTGAAGGGGTGGGTCTTCACTATGAGCGGATCCAGCAGCTCCCAGGCGCCATTTTACCCTACTGCAGCTGACACAGATGCTGACTGCAGGGATGCACAGCTCCTCCGGAGAGCCTCCAGATTACCTCAGCAGTACCAGGGGGTCATAGCACGGGGGAGTTTTATACTTGTGTACTAAGTCCCTAATCTAGGTAGTTAGTCTGCGACCCGGCCAAACTATCCTAAATATTCCTGATAAAGTGACAGAGGTGTGTGAGGAATCTTTCTTTAATGTAAAGAAAAAAAAGTTTGAAGAACCGTGGGTTAATCCAGATAAGAAATTTCAAATTCCTAGGCAGTCATTATCATCTTTTCCTTTTCCTCCTGAGGATTGGGAAAAATGGGAAAATCCACCGATAGTGGATGTGCCAGTCTCCAGGCTCTCACGTAAAATAGAATTACCTGTTCCTGGTGCAGCCTCCCTAAAGGATGCAGCTGATCACAAGATTGAAACTACACTCAAGTCTTTGTATACAGCTGCTGGGGTGCCCCAGAGGCCCACTATAGCATGTGGGTGGATTACGCGAGCCATTGCTAAATGGTCTGGTAATTTATTTGAGGGGTTAGACACCTTACCTCAAGAGGAAATTGTTTTACTTCTGCAACTCATACTGCAAACTTTATGGTGGAAGCCATTAAGGAGATATGGCAGTGTCGGCACGCAGCTGATTATGGCTATGTCAGTGGATTGCTGACGCGTACTCCAAAAGAGGTGTGGAAGGCCTGCCTTTCACAGGTGAGGCCTTATTTGGTGATGAACTCGACAAGTGGATTTCACGAGCTACTGCAGGTAAGTCCACTTATCTTCTTTCTGCAGCTCCGCCATCTCGGAAGACATACTCAGGACCCAATTTACAGTCCTTTCGGACTGCAAAGTTTTGGGGCAAAGCCAAAGGCTCTTCTACCGCCGCTAGAGGTGCAAGAGGTAAACGATGCAAACCAGCGGCTGCTGTTTCACAGGAACAGAGCTTCAGCTCTGCCTCCTCAAAGCCTTCCATATGACAGTGAACCACAGCGCCTGGGAGACAGGCAGGTGGGGCCCGGCTAAAATTCTTCAGTCACACCTGGACAAGATCTTGCCAGGATCCCTGGGTCATAGACCTTATATCCCAAGGCTACAGGCTGGAGTTCCAGGATCTCCCACCTCACAGATTCTTCAAAACAGGCTTACCAGTTTCACAAGAGGCAAGAATAACCTTACATGACGCCATTCAAAAACTGTTACAGATCCAGGTCATTGTTCCAGTTCCACCTCATCTACAAAACAAGGGTTACTATTCCAGCTTGTTTATAGCACTGAAACTGGACGGTTCGGTAAGACCGATTCTGTACCTCAAGTCACTGAATCCATACTTATGAGTGCTCAAGTTCAAGATGGAGTCTCTGAGAGCTTTGACCTCAGGTCTGAAGAGGGGGAATTCCTAGTGTCTCTGGATATCAAGGATGCATACCTCCACATTCCGATCTGGCCACCTCACCAGGCTTATCTATGGTTTGCACTGCAGGACTGTCACTACCAGTTCCAGGCCCTGCCATTTGGTCTCTCCACGGCACCGCGGGTGTTCACCAAAGTGATGGCAGAGATGATGCTACTACTCCGCAAACAAGTAGTAAACATTATTCCTTACCTGGACGATCTTCTGATAAAGGCTGCGTCCATGGAGCAGTTGTTGGAGAACATTGGTCTCACAACCAGATTACTCCTGGATCATGGGTGGATTTTGAACCAACAAAAATCTCACCTAGAACCAACGCAGAAGCTTCACTTCCTGGGAATGATACTGAAAACAGAGTCTCAGAGAGTGTTCCTTCCCTTGGAAAAGGCAATGGTAATCCGTACATCTGTGCATCCGCCTTCTGGGGAAAATGGTGGCTTCTTACGAAGCAAATTCAGTATGGAAGGTTTCATGCAAGGACCTTCCAGCTGGTTCTGTTGGACAAATGGTCCGGATCACATCTTCACATGCATCAGAGAATTCATCTGTCGCCAAAAGCAGAGTCTCCCTTCTGTGGTGGCTACAAACTTCTTACCTAGTGATGGGTCGAAGGTTCGGGATCCAGAATTGGATTCTTCTAACCACAGACGCAAGCCTCCGGGGTTGGGGTGCAGTCACCCAGGTGGTGCAGTTTCAAGGAAGGTGGTCAAGTCAGGAAGCCGTCCTTCCAATAAACATCCTGGAGCTCAGGGCTATCTACATCACCTTTCTGCAGGCCTCATCTCTTCTTCAGAATCAGGCCATTCAAGTTCAGTCGGACAATGTGACGACGGTGATGTACATAAACCGACAGGGAGGAACGAAAAGCAGAGCCGCAATGTCAGAGGTGTCAAGAATTCTCCTCTGGGTGGAAAAACACGCCGTAGCATTGTCGGCAATCTTCATTCCGGGAGTAGACAACTGAGAAGCAGATTTCCTCAGTAGACATGACCTGCACCCGGGGGAATGGGGCCTCCACCCTGAGGTGTTCCAGTGGCTTACGCGTCAGTGGGGTTATCCACAAATCGACATGATGGCCTCTTGACTCAACAAGAAGCTCAAGCGGTACTGTTCCAGGTCAAGGGACCCACAAGCTGTAGTGGTCGAGGCCCCGACAACTGCGTTGGTCTACCGGCTGGTGTACTTGTTTCCTTCCATTTCCTTCCATTCCTCTGATCCCAAGAATTCTAAAAAGAATAAAAATGGACAAAGTTCAAGCAATTCTCATCGCTCTGGACTGGCCGCGAAGGGCCTGGTATGCGGATCTTCTCGGGATGCTAATCGAAGATCTGTGGCCTATGCCTCTTCGAGAGGATCTTCTGCAACAGGGTCCATTAGTTTATGAAGACTTACCATGGCTACGTTTGATGGCACGGAAGTTGAACGGCTGATTCTAGCCAGGAGAGGGAATCCTGACTATGATCCAGGCCAGGAAGGGGGTAACGTCATAACATTACCATCGTATCTGGAATAAATATGTCTCTTGGTGTGAGAGCAGACAATGGCCCTCATTCCGAGTTGTTCGCTCGCTAGCTGCTTTTAGCAGCATTGCAAATGCTAGGCCGCCGCCCTCTGGGAGTATATCTTAGCTTAGCAGAATTGCGAACGATAAATTAGCAGAACTGCTACTAAATAATTCCTTGCAGTTTCTGAGTAGCTCCAGACCTACTCCTAGATTGCGATCAGCTTGGTCCGTTTAGTTTCTGGTTTGATGTCACAAACACGCCCTGCGTTCGGCCAGCCACTCCCCAGTTTCTCCAGACACTCCTGCGTTTTTACCTGGCACACCTGCATTTTTTAGCACACTCCCGGAAAACGCTCAGTTACCATCCAGAAACGCCCCTTTCCTGTCAATCACTCACCGATCAGCAGTGCGACTGAAAAGCGCCACACGAACAACAGCAAAACTGCTAAGTTTTTAGTTAAATAACTAAGCGCATGCATGCTGCGTACCATGCGCATGCGCATTTAGCAACAAATCGCAGTATAGCAAAAATCGGCAACGAGCGAACAACTCAGAATGACCACCAATATTCTATGGTGGAATTTCATCTGGGATGTTTCCTGCTTTTTCTGCAGTCAGACGTTGATGTGGGCCTACGCCTAGGCTCCATAAAAGTTCAGATTTTGGTCTTGTCTATTTTCTTTCAGAAACAATTGGCTTCTCTCCCTGAGGTCCAGACGTTCTTGAAAGGTGTTCTTCACATCCAACCTCCCTTTGTGTCTTCCACGGCACCGTGGGATCTCAAGTTGGCTCTGCAATTCCTCCAATCAGACTGATTTGAACTGTTACAGGAGGTAGACGTAAAGTATTTTATGTGGAGGACCGTCACGCTGTTGGCCTTGGCTTTGGCAAGGCGCGTGTCGGGGCTGGGGGCGTTGTCTTACAAGAGCCCCTACCTGATTTTCCATGAGGACAGAGCTGAACTCAGGACTCATCAGCAATTCTTTCCTAAGGTGGTGTTGGTGTTTCACATCAACCAGCCAATTGTGGTTCCAGATGTTACTGACACTTCTGCTACTTCAAAGTCCTTGGACGTTGTAAGGGCATTGAAGGTATATGTAAAGTGAACTGCTCGTCACAGAAAATCGGACTCGCTGTTTGTTCTTTATGATGCTAATAAGATTGGGTGTCCTGCTTCAAAGCAGTCAATTGCACGCTGGATCAGGCTCCCTATCCAGCATGCTTATTCCACGGCAGGTTTGCCGATTCCAAAATCGGTACAGGCCCATTCTACTAGGTCGGTGGGTTCCTCTTGGGCGGCTGCCCGGGGTGTGTCGGCATTACAACTCTGCCGAGCAGCTACTTGGTTGGGTTTGAATACGTTTGCTAAGTTTTACAAGTTCGATACCTTGGCCTCTGAAGACCTTCAGCTTGGTCAATCTGTTCTGCAGGAACCTCAGCACTCTCCCACCCGGTTTCGGAGCTTTGGTACTTCCCCATGGTACTAAATGGATTCCCAGTATCTCCTAGGACGTAAGAGAAAATAGGATTTTAATTACCTACCGGTAAATCCTTTTCTCGTAGTCCGTAGGGGATACTGGGCGCCCACCCGGTGCTTCGTTCTTCCTGCACGGTTACTTGCTTACGTACTGTTGTCTGGTTCAGCTGTTGCTGTCCCTGTTTTCAAGTTTGGTTAGCATGGCTTTCCTCTTGTTATGGTTGTGCTGGTTCGAAATCTCACCACTTTTCTTATCTATTTCCTTCTCTCAAAGTATGTACGTCTCCTCGGGCACAGTTTCCTAGACCCATGAAGCAGGCAGGCTGGTGCCATCCAGCCTGCCTGAAAAGAACAAATTTTTAAAATAAATGCAGAAAACTCTTCAGGAGCTTCCAGAGATGTGACCAGCTCTGTTGGGCACATTTTCTAAACTGATTCTGGTAGGAGGGGCATAGAGGGAGGACCCAACACACGTTATCAAACTTCTTTAGTGCCCATGGCTCCAAGTGGACCTGTCTATACCCCATGTAACTCAATGGATTCCCAGTATCCCCTATGGACTACGAGAAAAGGATATACCGGTACGTAATTAATATCCCTTTTTTTAACCACTGCACCCCTCAATTTTTACAACATACAGGGCCAGCAGCACCCCTATATTTTCCAACATACAGGAGGACAGTGCCCCTGCACTCTGTACAACACATTGACAGCCCGGACAGCAACACCCATGTACAGCTGCAGCACATGAAACACCAGTGACAGCCAGGACAGCACCCCTAACACAGCACAGGTACACCACAGTGACTGCAGCAGCACCCCTACAGAGCACACACTAACCCCACCCGACACCACCACCCACAGAGAGAGACAGAGGTCTGTCTACCTCACTCTCCAAGTCCGGAGTGAAAATGGCGGCGACGCACGGCTGTTTATATGGAATCCAAAACCAGCAAGATTACGACAGTGGGATGATGACGTTTTGCTTCGTTCTGGTTTCCGAGTCTGGCTGGAAGTCCCGAGTCAGACTCGGATCCAGGCTCGGAGCATGAAGTTCGGGGGGTTCGGTTCTTAGGGAACCAAACCCGCTCCTCTCTAGTTATTATTGCAGCAGGGTTGTGGCTGCCTAGGGGTCCTTCCCACACACACAGTGGAGGTGCTGCTGTACCAACTGAACTTGCTCTCACTTCTGTCTCACGGCTGTCACAGTTGCTAATCTGGGTATCTGTGACACCGCCTGCTGGACATGGGCAGATTGTGCTCAGTGTGTATCAGTTCTGCAATATGAGTATGCCAGATGGCCGAAGGCCGTCGCTGCACTACGATCGCCTCTGCCTGATTGACAGGCAGAGGTGGTCGCTGGGCGGGGGGTCGGAACGGCAGCGTTTGGCTGCCGTTTCGTGGGAATGGTCCAGCCAACGCAGGCGTAGCTGGACCGTGCGGGTGGCGGGCCGCAGTGGCTGCATGACGTCACACACAGCTGCTGCGGGCCAGGGAGCGACGAGTAGCTCCCGGCCAGTACGCTAAAGCTGAGCTGGTCAGGAGCTACTCCTAAAGTGTAAAGGCTTCTGCACTTCTGTGGGGGGGGTTTGGGTTTGCGGCACTGACATGCAGGGCGGGGTAGCCCTGTGCTGAGCATCCCCCCGCATGTCTATGGTCATGATCGTAGCCCTGCTAAATTTTGCAGGGCTACGATCAACTCGGAATCACCCCTAATATACGGTACCAAGCGTAATTTCTGTTTAGGGAAAAAACAACCACATAATGGTTACCAGTAATTAAATCAGATGAATTGCCCATTCTGCTGCTAGTCAAATAAGCCAGTCGCTTGTGTGGAAATTATAGGTACAACAACAAAAAGAACAAAATGGTTGACTGCGCATGAACTAGCTCTGAACATATATCTTTTGTCAGTTTTTTTATATATCACAGAAGGCTTCTTTAATAGTAATAAACATTTATTTTGCACTAAACACATTAAAACATTTATAAATATACGACTTTGTATCATATAATTGCTGCAACAATCTCTGGGGTATATTTACTAAAGTGTGGGTTTTCAAATGTGGAGATGTTGCCCATAGCAACCACTCAGATTTCACTCATCATTTATGCAGCTGTCCGACAGTCACCCTAGCAATAGGTGTCTCCTCTGGTGCACCCAGAGGGACATGCTATGTAGTCACCAACGAATTGCCCGTAATAGAATATATCATACGCGCACGCAGGGGGGGTTTCTGAGTACCTAGAACCCCCCCACCCCCTGGCCGCCGATGCATCAGTTCTGCTAATTGATTTATTTATTTTTTGTAACAGAGCACGGGAGCTCAGGCAAGTCTGCCGTGGCTGCAGCAGCCGCATCCTAACATGACAGTGTGGTAGACTGGCCACTGACTGCCTGTAGGGGGAGCTGCAGCGGCAACACACAGCTCCGCTCAGGCAGTTCTCGCATGGGGCGGCTTTGAGGAAGCCGGACACAAAGGGGAAAAGGTGAACTAGTGTGTCAGTGACTGCTTGTCTACGGCGCTCTCACTGATGCTGGAGTAGACAGATCTGTGGCACATAATTTGGGGAGACTCATTCGTTGGGGGCGTAGTTTATAATATATTATGCTGTCCAGGTGAGGCACATGTTGCCCGTATTACCACAGCGCGCGCGCGCGCGTGTGTGTGTGTGTGTGTGTGACGTGTGTGTGTGTCTTCTGTTAAAGTAGGGGGTGTTTGGATGTGCCTGTCTGTCTTCTGTGTGTGTATATAAGTATGTTGTGTGTATGTCTATGTACAGTATATGTACTGTATATATATACAGTACATCTGTACATATACAGTGTATGTATATATATATATATATATATATATGTATGGGTATATATATATATGTAATTTTTATATATGTAATTTTTTTTTTTAAATGCAGACTTTACTTTCTCAACATTTCATGGTCTACCATGCCCCACCGTCAGGATAAATATACCAACCAAAATACCTTTGTATTTATAAACATAAACACACACAATGACATACATGTTCGGAAACCCCCCCATGAAAATTCTGCGTTTTCCACTGTATATAGCCACGGTTCTCTTAATGGTACAGTCAGCACAGCTCACTTGGCCGGATCCTTGTTTACCAACCTCACAATCTGTGGCATACACAGCACATACTCATTTGATTAACGGTCAGCCCAATGCTTTCAGTCGGATAGCGGGAATTTCTGGTACAGCGCTGACAGTTCAGTTCCCACAGATAACAGGGGTTTGGAGATTGTTTGTAAACAGTGGATATCCAAATGCTTTGCTGTTGACATGTTTGGTCCTGGCGCAGAACTTTTTGAAGACACGTAATTTCTGTTTCATTCCAATATCCCCTATCCAGGTCCAGCCCGAGGTAAGTGAATATAGATTTTAGTGCCCCTTGATGGGACAGTGCATGCCTTGGGTAAAAGGGGTGTGGTCTCACAAGGAAGGGGCATGGTCACACAATAGTACCCCCAATGGTACAGTGAGATAGTGGGTGACAGGGAGATAGTAGGTGATCGGGGAGGCAGGGGTGACTGGGAGATGGTGGTTGACTAGGGAGGCAGGGGTGACAGGAGATAGTGGGTGACTGGGAAGGTAGGGGTGACAGGGAGATAGTGGTGACTTGGGAGGCAGCAGTGACAGGGAGATAATGGGTGACAGGGACATAGTGTGTGACTGGGGAGGCAGGGATGACGGAGATAGTGGGTGACAGGAGATAGTGGGTGACTAGCAAGGCAGGGGGTAACAGGGAGATAGTGGGTGACTGGGGAGGCAGGGGTAACAGGGAGATAATGAGTGACAGGGAAATAGTGTGTGACTGGGGAGGCAGGGGTGACAGGAGATAGTGGGTGACTAACGAGGCAGGGATAACAGGGAGATAGTGGGTGACTGGGGAGGCAGGGGTGACAGGGAGATAATGGGTGACTGGGAAGACAGGGGTGACAGGGAGATAGTAGGTGACTGGAGAAGCAGGGATGACAGGCCTATAGTGGTTGACTGGGGAAGCAGGGGTGAAAGGGAGGATAGTAGGTGACTGTGAAGACAATGTAGCTAGCAGCCAGCTGTAGGGTCGACAATGGAAGGAGCCCCAGTGGGAAATGGCCCTGGGAATTTCCTCCCAGGCCCAGAGCTGTTACAGTGGGAACAGGTAGGAATTCTGTGGTTGCCACAATAAGATAAAATATAAGAGCGTATACACTATAAAGTTTTTTTTTTAAACAATCAGCCTAGCCCAGATAATTGCATTTGAACAAAAGAGGTGGATAGAATGTAGAATATATTTAGGCAGGAACATTTAGTGCCTGCATCATATGTACAGCTTTATATACTTACTTGTTGTATACCATTGTATACTGGCTGATGAATTTCTCCTTTATTTATACTAGTGTGGAGTATACAGGCCCCATATACCAGCAACCTAGCTTCTGTTTAGGGAATTGTGGGCTTTAGACTCCAGCATTGCAGTTGCTGGCGTTTATCTGCTGACATATGCCGCATCTTTTCATCTAATTGCAAAGAGACTCACAGCTATTCCCTTTATGATTTGGAGTATATTGTACCACAATTGGATAATATTCATGGATTCAGTCTTTTACTGGGGTCTTTGTGCTGTATATTCCTTCTCCTATATTTTTATACATAAGCTGATCTATTGTATGTGCCTCTACATCTGATAGTCAAGCAATCATTACAAGACTTTACTTTGTGTTTTTTCTCACTAAAGTCAATAAACTTGCTTGTTATATTAGAAAATACTAAAAAATAGCCTTAATATATAGCCAAAGATGTGTTTTTGCACATTCAAGAAGCATTTTTGAAGGAAAGGCAATTTTTTATGGACTCAAACCACATTGTAATAAAAACATTAAAATCGACAAATAAGACACATTATACATATATATAATACAACAGTATTTTAGAACACAAACTAGTGGCACTGGCCCTAAAGTAACAAGTGTCTGGTCTTTGCAGAATCCCACACATATATTTCTTTCTCAGACTGCACACAAGAAATGGTGCAAAATTGTCTTACTTTTGTATGTTAATGTGTTGTTCCTTTCTATTTGTACTGCACAATTTTATTCTCAATAAATACAATTTATACAAAAGTAGTTTAGCAAGTTTAATGTAGAAGTAATTTTAAGAAATGATCCTCCTTAATGATGGTAAATGTGACTGGTTTAGGAAAATAATAAGCCTGCCTTCTCTGATATTTCACAGAGAGGATAGGAACCCAACCCCTTCATCCTCCCCGGGACGGTTTTATTGATTACTGATATGATACTTGGGACAGCAGGAAATTGTGAATATTTGACCATATCTGTACTCAGCCTTTATATTGTAAGCAAGATCATTTTCAGTTAATGAATCAATATAAATCAGTATACTGACGGTATAGAAATAATTGTATATTGAAATAGTTAAAATACGTTTTAAATCCACTACTGGTGGACAAATGACGTGGATATGGGAACTGGGTTTATGCCGCAAACAGCATTGTTTCCTGCCTCATGAACAGACAATTTTATGAAAATAGAAACATAGAATTTGACGGCAGATAAGAACCACTTGGCCCATCTAGTCTGCTCCTTTTTTTTAACCATATTTTTTTTATCTCAAACCTTATTTGATCCTTATAACTTTGTAAGGATATCCTTATGTTTATCCCATGCATGTTTAAATTGCTCTACTTTCTTAGCCTCTACCACTTCTGATGGGAGGATATTCCACTTGTCCACTACCCTTTCTGAGAAGTAATTTTCCCTCATATTTCTCCTTAACCTCTCCCCCTCCAATCTCGGTGCATGTCCTCGTGTCCTATTGCTTCTCTTCCTATGGAGAATGTTTCCCTCCTGGACTTTGTTAAAACCCTTGATATAGTTGAACGTTTCTATGTCCCCGCTTTTCCTTCTCTGCTCCAAACTATACATATTGAGATTTTTTTAGTCTTTCTTGTATGTTTTGTGATGTAGGCCATGCACCATTTTAGTTGCCCTTCTTTGTACAGTCTCTAATGTATTAATATCCTTTTGAAGAATGGCCTCCAGAATTGAACACAGTATTCTAGATGAGGCCGTACCAATGACCTATACAGTGGCATTATTACTTCTTTCTGCTTCTGATTCCTCTCCCAATGCAGCCAAGCATCTGACTAGCCTTCCTCGTTGCTTTGTTACATTGCTTACCTGCCTTTAAGTCACCTGAAACAGTGACTCCTAGATCCCTTTCCTCCTCAGTAGTTTCCAGTATAGTGCCATTAATACTATATTTAGCATTTGGATTTTTGAGACCCAAGTGCATGATTATGCATTTTTGGGCATTAAACTGTAATTTACACACTCTTGACCATTCCTCTAGTCTACCTAGATCCTTAGTCATTTGTTTTACCCCAACTGGTGTGTCTACCCTGTTGCATACCTTTGTGTCATCTGCAAAAATGCATACTTTCCCTTTAATGCCATTTGCAATGTCACCAATAAAGATATTAAAAAGCACTGGTCCAAGTACAGATCCCTGGGGTACTCCACTGGTAACATTTCCCTACTAAGAATGCACTCATTTACCACAACTCTCTGTTTTCTGTCCTGCAACCAAGATCTTCTCCATTCAATAATCCTAGTATCCAATCCCAAACTTCCAAGTTTATTTAGCAGTCTGCGATGTGGAACAGTGTCAATAAAACTAGACTATTATTTTCCCAGGGGAGGCAAATGAAACATGCACTGTGCTTAAATTTACTATGCGAAGAACAAATATCTTGGGGGAGATATACTAACCTGTAGTCTGACCAAATGCAGCTGCTCTGGTGCATTGATGTGTGCCTTACATTTTGGACAGGAAAGTGCTCTTGTGCTATCTCCTTACAGTGACTCAGGCTGGACACCTTTACCTTTAAGATGACTGCTGGGGCATAACTCCCCCACCCCCCTCCCCAACACACGCAACCTATTGGAGCAGTTGGCTCCTCAAAGGTAAGCCTGCCTAGTGTCACCGTACAGCATATATACAGCTAATATCACCAGGGCTGTAACTACGTGTGTGCCAGGTGTGCCTGGCACACAGTGCAGTTGCCCTGAGGGCGCAACGGCCAGCGGCATGTAACTCATTACATGCCGCCTCTGCTGTGTGCCGCGCGCCGCGCTGGAGAGGAGAGAGCAGTGCCGGGCAGCAGAGAAGGAGGTGGAGGGAGGGGGACTGGATCCGCAGCAGCGCTATGTAATTGGTATTAGCGCCACTGCAGCAGCCCCCTCTCCTTCCATATTGGCTGCCCGGCGCTGCTGTGAATGCTGGGATGCGGTTCCTCCATCCCAGCATTCACAGCGGCGCCAGGAAGCCAATACGGAAGGAGAGGGGGCTGCTGCAGCGGCGCTACTACCAATTACATAGCGCTGCTGCGGCTCCAGTCCCCCTCCCTCCTCCTCCTTCTCCCCTGCCTGCACTGAGGGAGCTGCCAGCACGAGGAGCCTGACTGCCAGCGGGGAGATGGTAAGTATCTCTCTCTCTCTCTTTCTTTCTCTATCCTTTCTGCCGCAATGTGTAAAAGGGGGGACACCATCTGCCGTAATGTGTAAAAAGGGGGACTGGCTGCTGCAATGTGTAAAAAGGGGGACACCATCTGCCGTAATGTGTAAAAAGTGGGACTGGCTGCCGCAATGTGTAAAAAGGAGGACGCTGTCTGCCGTAATGTGTAAAAAGGGGGACGCTGTCTGCTGTAATGTGTAAAAAGGGGACTCTGTCTGCCGTAATCTGTAAAAAGGGGGATGCTGTCTGCCGTACTGTGTAAAAAGGGGGATGCTGTCTGCCGTACTGTGTAAAAAGGAGGACGCTGTCTGCCGTAATGTGTAAAAAGGGGGACGCTGTCTGCCGTAATGTGTAAAAAGGGGGACGCTGTCTGCTGTAATGTGTAAAAAGGGGACTCTGTCTGCCGTAATCTGTAAAAAGGGGGATGCTGTCTGCCGTACTGTGTAAAAAGGGGGATGCTATCTGCCGTACTGTGTAAAAAGGGGGACGCTGTCTGCTGTAATGTGTAAAAAGGGGACACTGTCTGCCGTAATGTTTAAAAAGGAGGACGCTGTCTGCTGTAATGTGTAAAAAGGGGACACTGTCTGCCGTAATGTGTAAAAAGGAGGATGCTGTCTGCCGTAATGTGTAAAAAGGGGGACGATGTCTGCTGTAATGTGTAAAAAGGGGATGCTGTCTGCCGTAATGTGTAAAAAGGAGGATGCTGTCTGCCGTAATGTGTAAAAAAGGGGATGCTGTCTGCCGTAATGTGTAAAAAGGGTACGCTGTCTGCCGTAATGTGTAAAAAAGGGGACGCTGTCTGCCGTAATGTGTAAGAAAAGGGGACGCTGTCTGCCGTAATGTGTAAAAAGGGGACGCGTTCTGCCGTAATGTGTAAAAAAGGGGGACGCTGTCTGCCGTAATGTGTAAAAAAAAGGGGACGCTGTCTGCCGTAATGTGTAAAAAGGGGGACGATGTCTGCTGTAATGTGTAAAAAGGGGGACGATGTCTGCCGTAATGTGTAAAAAGGGGACTGTCTGCTGTAATGTTTAAAAGGGGTTCTACCTGGTGTAGTGGCGCTATTGTGCAGCGTAATTTGAATAATAGAGACTACTGTGCACCGTAGTATGAATTGGTATTATTTTGTGGCCACACCCCTTCCCCATGAAGCCATGCTCCTATATATTTTTCACATGCCTACGGCGTGCACTGCCCCTATCTTGCATGTGGGGGGGGGGGGCACCAATGCCGTTTCTTGCACATAACGCTAAAATGCCTAGTTACGGCACTGAATATCACCATCACTGTATGTCTCCTATACTGCTTTGTATTTAAGTGTTAAGGATAACTGTGTGGCCTAAACTCCATTTCACATAACTTTGGTGACTATTGCAAACCACCAAATTCTATTCCAATAGGGGATATCATCACTATATTTGAGGCCATTTTCTAATCAACAAACTGCACATTAAAGCACATGATTTTAAACTGTATTGTTTAAAACAACCACCTTCATACAGGAGACTGGTGGATGGTTAGGCTAGCAGTAAGGCCAATAGTCAATTTCTGGGACAAATATATTTGCATGTGACTGATAAACAAATAGTTGTACAATTGGTGGGCTTTGGGAAAAAACTAAAAATCTCACTCCTCAGGATGGTGCAAGTGCCAAATGTTAATCAGCCAATGGTCAGTACCTTGCAGTGAGTGAGGGACAATGCTCTAGCTCGGTGGTCTTTGGAAGTTCTAAAAGGGGATCTAATCTCTGATTTAGTAACTGCCGAGAATCTTCAGTCTTTCAAACTGTTCCAGAATATTTGTAAAGAATTTGGATTGACCTTGTGTTAGGTTGGTACAAGGAGTTGATATTGAGGCAGCTGTGATTAATTATCTGGGCCATTTATCAAACCAACTTTCCTCCAACCAACCAACCAACCAACCAACTGACTAACTGTACAACTTGTCTGTCTAACTAAAACGCTGTCCCACACACCTAAACTTTTCAGCAGACCAGCCAAATTCTGTCCAACTGAACACATATTTAAAATAAAAAGTTTGCATATCTATTTATTTCAATAAAACTAGACTATTATTTTCCCAGGGTAGGCAAATAGACGTGGATGACCAGGATGCCCCCATAGTGCCTGTACCGGGATGCACCTAGTCCTGGATCGCCAGGGTGCCCTGTTAGTGCCAATCCTAGGGGGCACTTAGATGCTGTACTGGGCAAGTGGGTGCAGGGGAAGCACAGTGCAAACTATACAGTGGGGTTTTTTGGGCTAGTGCACAGCACTATGGGGTTGGGGGGGTTTACACAGTGCTAGCTATACTGGTGGTGGGGGGGTGAATTTGGTGGACAGTGGCGGCTGTAACTCCCCACTGTCACGCTCGGCGTAAGTTGGGGTTCCGACAACCGAGTTTTGGCTAAAAGGACAGCTACCTGTGAGGAGAGTAATCGAGGTGGCTGAATGTAATTCCTCCTCATGGGGTGGAAGCCAAACTAAGTGTTAACGTTGGCCGGAGGGCGTAAAGAAAAAGAGGACTTCGTAGGAAGATAACTAGTTTTAATGAATAATCAGGCTGTACACGAATATTGGAGAAATAGAAGAAACTGGAAGAATTAGAGTCTATGGTTAAATGACTTGAAGAGTGAAGCTGAAGAACTCCAGTAAAGAAGACCTGAAGACTGTGTTTTCTAATTAAAAGACGAGGCTGAAGTACTTGGACTTTGAAGAAACGAAGACGTGGTTTGTGATTGAAAGATGAGGCTGAAGAACTTGGACTTTGAAGAAATGAAGACTGTGGTTTGTGGTTGAAAGACGAGGCTGAAGAACTTGGACTTTGAAGAAATGAAGACGTCTGCGGGAACCACCATTAGCACCTGGAGCTCCTCTACGACCTGGGAGCCCGTGAGCGCTTCCACGAGTGGCAGAACCTTTCACAAGGAGGTAATTTGAAGTGGCACTTTCCCTCTTAGCCAGCCCCCTTTTGTAAGGGGAGAACACGCAGGATTGGCTGGACACAGATTGGGAACTTCATTGGTAATACTCTGGTCTCCAACATGGCTGCCTCCAGCACAGGAGACATACTTAGCTGTTAGCACACAGCTTTAACCAGCTTCTGTCACTGACACACTATACTGTGTCACCACTAGAGGACCTTACTGCAGCGATCCCCACCGCAGCGCCAGGCTCTCCAGACCCTCAGCCCCCGTCCCTTGGCAGCTGCACATCCGTCCAGGAGGACTTGCCGCCAGCAGCTCCCTGCCGCCACAGCCGCGCCAACCAGTGGGACAGTAACCTGTGGGAACACCCGCCGGAGGTAAGGCTCCAGAGCCTGACACCCACAGTCCCTTGACCTAATTATATTTGCCAGTCTCTACTGGTAATCAGTGACTGTAGTATTTTGCCTTCTCTCTACCTGTATCTGTGCCAGTATAAATAACTAAGTTCAGCTTCACCTTTGAGGAGAACCCCCAATAAACCTACAAGATTTCTATACTCAGCCTCCAACCATATACAACCCTCAAGACCAGACAGTCAAGAAGATGGTACGGTTGGCCCAAATATGTGGACCTTTTTCTCAGCCTCGATATTGATTTTTTTTGTTGCCCAATGTTGACAATGAATCAACCTTTCTACTGCTTCCTTTGCTTTCAGATTCCTTTAAATACATGTGTTTTATTTTTGAAGGCGGTTTTTACATTGACTGTTTTTCCAATGGTCTGTGCAATTTCATGTGTCTGTTTGAATGTTTTTAGCACATTTTTCCATTGGTGCATTGAAACGGACATGTGCCATGATGGCATTGTGCACTGCCTGGAGACTTTCTCATAGTTGGTCCATAGGATTGCCGCAAGATCACAGAAGTGTTTTGTTTTTGACCTGCCTGTTTTATTTAGACATTGAGATAGACATAATTGCCACAAGATAAAGTCCACTGGTTGTAGGAACAAGAGGCGCTATGTTTAGTGTCAGTTAATATTCCAGCTAGGAGGGCTCAATACCTCTTTGGGCAGTTGAATTTTGCACACCATGTGATTCCTGTGGGAATAGTTTTTTTATTTTGCCACAAGTAGGAGAGAACTACAGCTGGTTTCTAAGCCTCATCACGTTGTGCATTAATACAAGTAAAAACTGGAGGATTGGCAGATCTGTACATTTTTCTTGGAAGAGTTTAATGGCATGCTAATTAGGCAGTCTACCGTGATGGCCAGGTGAATCTCTAGCACTTTACAGACATACAGGGTTCAGTTGGGATTGAAGCTTTCCTTCCTTATGGCCAGTCTCATGTTGATGGGAAGGTATAAGACAGGGGGTACACACTTGCCGATGTGCACCCAATATATCGTCCAAACCGACGGATCGGACGATATATTGTATACATGTAGCAAATGTGTATACTCTACATCGTTAACGATGCGCGATCCCGCGGGTCATTAACAAGGTACAATATCTTTAGTTTTCAACTTGAAATCTAAAGATATTGTACAAGACAGCATGCACCTGGATGTAGGTGCATGCTGTCACTAACGAGATGCAAAAGATAGCGTTCAGCGTGTACGAATGATATTGTTTGTGGGGGGGGGATCTTGCGCGATGTTACTGACATCACCAAGTGTGTACCCAGTCTAAGACAGACACAAGTGAGGCAGGGGAAATTGGGTTCTGCTGCAGCCATGTGTTGCAGATAGTTTGCCATGTTTGGTCACATTCTGCAATAGGTTCAGCAGTGCCTCTGTGCTCAATTAAGGTCCAGGACCTGCCAATTCTGAAGGTCAAATGCTATGGGTCTTGGGTGTTTAGTGCCATTGCTGAGAGCTGATGGAGAGGCAGTTTCTAGGGTCTCCAAAGTTCACATGTGCAGGAGACTGGCAGCAGTTCATACTTAGGGCCACACAGGGGTTAATGTGAGGGGGGGGGGAAATGAGGTGGAGCTGAGTTCCACCACCTATAATGGTAGGGGGTACTAGTTCCAGCACCTCCATTGCCCTGCACAGTAATTCCAACAGAAAAACCTGACCCATCACCTACATCAATAGATGACACAGGTGGCGCTAGTGTTACTGATGAGCTGCAGCCACATCTCCCTTCAGATCTTGGTGGCTCCATGTCCTCCTCCATTTACAGCTCACCCCTCCAGGTACTCGCACACCCTGTGCCAGTTGGACAGTATTCCCCTCCTCAGGTCTCAGTGTTTTGTGGCATGACGTATGTGATGTCATGCTGTCACCACTGCTGAAGTGGAGCCATGAAGAGGAGCAGGCTCTGTGCATCTTGAAAACAAGATGAGAGGGGGCTGGAGGAAAATAGAGGTGGGGAACCTGCTGGGGGAGACAGGGTATGGAGCAGCTGGAGGGACACAGGTGGTGAGCTGCTGGAGTGAGAGGCAGAGATGTGTATAAGGGGCACTACTGAGGGCATTATGTTTATAACAGCCACTACTGTGGGCATTATGTGTAAGGAGCACTACTATTGTGGGCATTATGTGTAAGGGGCACTATTATGGGCATTGTATATAAGGGGAATTACTATGTGGCATAACATGCATAGAGGATACCATTGTGTAGTGCAGTGTGAATAAAGGGCACTACTGAGTGATGTAACCTGAATAAGGGGCATTACTATGTGGTATTATATGAATCAGGGGCACTACATGCGGTCTAATGTGAATAATATTGTGCTACTGTGTGGTGTAATTTAAATTGGGGGTACTATTATGATCACGCTGCATCTTTGTGAGATCAATGTCCCTTTATAAAGTATGGGAAGTAGTACACTAATTTATAGTTTGCAGGGGGGTGCTGAAAACACTAGCACTGGCCCTGGCTCCACTTAATGTGAAGGGGAAAGGGGGTAGGTGGCGGGGTAAATAACTACCACCACCTCTCCAGGACCACTTTAAGCCCTGGCGCCACACCACCTATTACCATAAATTCAGAACTGATCTGGCACTAAATTGTTAACTTTCCTACCTAGACTGTGTGTAGACCTCACTTGCCTGTTTAACACTTGCTACTGACTTTTGTATTTAATTGACTACCCCGTTTTCTGTATTAACTAGTGGATTTACTGTGTGTACTGACCCCTCCTTTTTATCTGGCCTTCTGCTTTCCTAACTTGTGGACTCTCTGTGTACTGACCGGGCTCCATTATCTGGACTTTGGCTGTGCTTACCTGAGGATTCTATGTAACTAACTGGCTCCATTTACTTGTACTGGACTTATAGGCCTTAACCCAATATCTTTACACTTGACCATCAGTGTACCCAGGGTCGGACTGACCCACAGGGGTACAGGGGAAACCACCAGTAGGCCCCACTGCCTGGGTCCACACCCCCTCCTCTAGGGATCAGGTTCCAGACTGAGCACCTGAGTTATACACTAAACATATGTTACCTTATACTGCACAGGTCTATTGTGTATTCACTACAGTACATTGCTGTTACTAATCTGGTACATTATCATGCATGCACTAGCAGTATTAACTATATATATTTATCAAGGGGCCCAGACCATATGCTAATGGTTTGCCAAGCCTCTAAACATGGGTCCTTACCACAGCATTTCCCCGGTGGGCCCTTCATGCCCCAGTCCGACGCTGAGTGTACCAGACCCATATTGCCTGACAAAAAGATTCTCCACATTCCCTCCTACAGGTAAATAATACACATCTTATATATTTATACTGCGCTTGCTCACTGTATACAACTGACATTACATGTCTCTGACACTGTGATTACATTTGCAATACAGATTACTATGCTGATAATTCACCTGATACCTAGTTTCGAATTTCTCCTTAGTTACGTCTACATCTATTCCACAGTGGTTACTGCACAATGATGGCTCACATCTCACCGAGTTTTAAGGCCATACTGTCTCAGTGTTGCTGGAGCAATTGAGTTAAAATAGAATTTTTGGAATTCTGCATTCAGCCTATTAGGACGATACAAGTAAAGCCCTTAGAAAATGAAAGTTTTCTGTGTAGGGTTTATGTGTTGCAACCTTCAGGTGTAATTTGCTGCAAAGGAGTACAATTTATAACTCAACATGCGCCCTCCTCCCTCCCATTTTTCATTTATTGTTCAGTTGTTTTTTTGCGCAAGACTTACCAGAAATTTGTGTTACAGGTTTCCCCCAGATCTCCCAATGCACATGGATAAAGGACCATACAGTTGCTTTCTGGGCTAGGTTCCAGCTGGTGAGCATGGGGCAATCTACTTATTGCCACACATCAAGGATCATTGGTGTTGGATACGTGGAATAAGGTGGCAGAACTTGTTAGGCCTGCATAGTTAAATGAAGTTGCCCTTCATTTTTTTTATCTTGCAATTAGCGGAAAATTACCTGGGCACATGCTGAAACATTGATGTCATTATGTGGATAATGGGCTTTATTTAGTATGGATCGTGCATACTGAACTATTAATGCTTAGTGTGCACGTGCAGCAGTTGTACTGCGCGTGCGCCTGCAGTGAGATGATTCATAGGCAGAGGCGTTTGCAGAGTGTCAACGCAGTGCTGTGGAGTTGGTGGTGCGGCATTGGATAGGCGCGGCAGTGAAAATGGGGGTGGGTTCGGGTCACCTGCGTGATGTCACATGCTGCCGCTGAAACCCGGAAAATTATGGCGCTGTTGTCTGCCTTCGCATCCTGGCTGGTTGCTGGGTATTTACATGCTGGGTGGCCTTGCCCTGTGCTGGGTGGCCCCCAACATGCATTCACAGTCAGCTACAATTTTGCTAAAATAGCAAAACTGCAACTGAAGCTGAATGACTGCCTAGGTCTGCTATTTCGGGGCACTGGCCCCACATTAAAATAGTGTAGTCAGAGACTGTGCCTAGGAAGTCAACAAGGCTGTCAACCATATTTCATTAATCGGGGGTAGGGAGGGGTGTTGGTTAATGAGTTGCCTTCTTTGCTGCACTCCTACTTTGGGTACTGCTGCTTAATTTGTTATCTATGTGAACCCCTAAGTCTTTTTCAAGTACAGAATCCCCTAATATTACCCCATTTAGTATGTAGGTGTAATTTTTGGTCTTGCCCCCACAGTGCATTACCTTACACTTGTCTGTGTTGAATCTCATTCTCCATTTGGCTAGCCATGCTTCCAGTTTAGTTAAGTCGTTCTGAAGAGACTCAGCATTCCCCTCCATATTTATGACCTTACACAATTTGGTATCGTCTGCAAAAATTGGCACCATGCTCTCTAGACCTACTGTTAGGTCGTTGATGAAAATGTTGAACAAAAGTGGTCCAAGTACAGACCCTTGTGGCACACCACTTAGTACTTTGGTCCAATTTGAAAATGATCCATTGACCACAACGCGCTGCTCCCTATTATCTAACCAATTACTGACCCAAGTGCATATTGTGCTCCCTATCCCTATTTCTTGTAGCTTATAGATAAGACGCATGTGTGGTACAGTATTGAAAGCTTTGGCAAAGTCTAAAAAGATTATATCCATCTCCTTACCCTGATCCAGGTTCGCACTTACTGTTTCATAAAAGCCAAGTAAGTTGGTCTGACATGATCTGTCCTTCACAAAACCATGTTGGTTCCTTTAAATGACCTTATTTGCTTCAAGGAACTTTTGAATACTGTCCCTTAGAATACCTTCCAATATTTTCCCCACTATAGATGTAAGACTAACTGGTCTATAATTACCTGGTTCAGCTTTGTTCCCCTTTTTAAATATCGGCAATGCCTCCGCTATACGCCAGTCCTTGGGAACCATACCCGATTTAACCGAATCCATGAAGATCAAAATTAGAGGTCTTGTTAGTTCAGCATACAGCTGCATAAGAACCCTCGGGTGAATTTCATCGGGACCAGGTGACTTATTAATCTTTACTTTTTTAATCGGTCACAGACTACCTCCTCACACAAATAAGCATTTAGCAGTGGGACATTATCTTTGTTGAGATTTTGTGTTAGACCCAGCATTTGGTCCTCTCTGGTAAATACAGGTTGAGTATCCCTTATCCAAAATGTTTGGGACCAGAGGTATTTTGGATATCGGATTTCTCCGTATTTTGGAATAAATGCATACCATAATGAGATATCATGGTGATAGGACCTAAATCTAAGCACAGAATGCATTTATGTTTCATATACACCTTATACAGACAGCCTGAAGGTAATTTTAGCCAATATTTTTTATAACTTTGTGCATTAAACAAAGTGTGTCTACATTCACACAATTCATTTATGTTTCATATACACCTTATATACACAGCCTGAAGGTCATTTAATACAATATTTTTAATAACTTTGTGTATTAAACAAAGTTTGTGTACATTGAGCCATCAAAAAACAAAGGTTTCACTATTTCACTCTCACTCAAAAAAGTCCGTATTTCGGAATATTCCGTATTTCGGAATATTTGGATATGGGATACGTTGAAAAAAACTTGTTTAATTTGTTTGCAATTAGAGTCTTAATTAATGGTTTGAGCTAGTTAGGGGTAAAATTTGGTCCACTTAATATTTTGACGGTTTTAGTAACAGCAATAGGTTTGTTCCATGCATTCATGAATTGTGTTCCTGTAGTAGGCCCCATCACAACTGCAGGAGATTGCTCCATAGTTCTATCACCCTTTCTGTAAAAAAAAAATTCTTCCTGAATATGTTGAAACGAGGTGGTAACTAGTATATATATATAGAATAGATGTTACTGTATATAATATGAGCAAGCATAGTACTCTGTTGTTGCTGTTATTCTATATTTCTGATGCACTGTAAATAGGATCAGCAGCTTGCTTTATAATTCACCTCACAGGTGTTTCCTACTTTAGCAAAAAAAAAAAGGACATAAGTAAAAGTTAAGGACCAGCATTTTTCCCCCCAGAATCCTCTGAGCTTTCACCATATTTAAGAGTCTTCAACTACACTTCTCAAACTATGTTCAATTCTTTATCTTTAGCAAGTTAAGCACCTTTCCGTAGGAAATCTATTCCATCTAACTTGATTTCTCGATTTACACTTGAACTTAATTACAAGAGTGTTGTGCATCACTGTAATGGACACTTGGCTCTTTATTTAATTACATACTGGTAGTAGAGATCTTTGTGATTTGTTTCATTTATAACCTGGGTGCTGTATGAATTGCACTGGCCCACCCAAAACATTTTATTATATAACAAAAACTGCATATATATAGGCATGCGCAGGAGACACATTACACAAAAGAAACAGAATCAGAACCATTTTGTTTACTATGGCAGTCAATATTGGGGAGGATTCTCTGGGGTGCGGGGCTCCCTGTACCTGCCGTGGCTGGACGTCCCTGGGGCATCGCAACCTAACACTATTTAATTACACTATGGCACTTATAGTTTGTTTTATATATATGTAACACTTTCACATCATTTTCTTTTACTCCTCACATTACTCACACATGCAGCAGCAGCTGCTCCTACCTCTTTAACCCTTTATTTGTATCACTCTTTCGATGCCCTGGGGTTGTCTGGCTGGGTGGCTCTGGGGTGTCCCGCCCCCCGGACCTGAACCCCTATAGTTAGTGTTAGGGACTTACCCAATGAGAGGTTACCTTGATGCGGTGGGTAAGCTCATAGCCCTTCTCCAGGAATATGCTAAACGCCTCTGGTTATTACAGGTTGAGCTAGTGTGAGACAGTACACCTGCTACTTTTTCTCTCTGTACACTGTATTTAGTCTCAAGCAGAGTAGCACCTCATTACCTAATTAAGGTGTGCAAATTAGGGCCCCCTTCCATTTTCAATAGCCATGGAATCAGGGCAGGATTAAGCCTGTGGGGGACCCACGGCACTCTAGGCAGGGAGGCCCTCTCCCCCATGTCAGCACTGCACCCTTGGCTGTATAATGTTAACTACTTTTCTTATGGGGATTTAGTTATGTGACCGGCGGTCAGGAGACCCATAGAGTGGGAATAGAACCTGTAGCGAGCCCGCAAGGGGCTTCTTTGCGCTCGACCCATCGGCATCTAAATGCCAGGATCCCACCGTCGGTATTGTGACTGGCGGTCTCCTGACCGCCGGTCACACATACCAAACAAATCTAATGTCCCCACTTCCACCCCTTATATTTAATGACCCCCCTCACCCCCACCCCTTATACAATATATATTTAATGGTTCTCACTTTTCATATATTTAATCATCTCACCGCCACCCTTTATATATTTAATTAACCTCACTCAGATTCACCCCTTATACATTTAATTATACTTCCCTCACGCCCATCCCTTATATAGTTAATGAATTTAATGAACTCATAATATATTCCTCTTCACCAGTGTTGGACTGGGGCCCACCGAGGAATGCAGTGGTAGAGGTCCATGCACAGAGGCTTGGTCATCCTTTAGAAAGAACATAGGGCCTGCTTCAGACCTGATCGATGCTGTGCGTTTTCACACAGCTGCCGATCAGGTCTGAACTGCACATATGCCACAGTGCGCTGGCGCATGGCAGACAGCCAACGGCCGTCTCAGCCCTGCGATCGCCTCTGCCTGATTGACAGGCAGAGGCATTCACTGGGCAGGATGGCGGTGCTGGGCAGTGCCCAGACCGTGTGGGGGCGGGCCACGGTGGCTGCGTGACATCACACGCAGCCGCTGCGACACTCAGAGCGACGGGTAGCTCCCTGCCAGCGCGCAGGAGTTGCGCAGGTGGGGAGCTACTCTTCCAAGTACAAAAGAATTGCCGCTGTGCGATGCTTTTGTACTTGTGCGACGGCGCAGGTACTGACATGCAGGACGGACTAGTCCTGTGCTGGGCATTCCCCCGCATGTCAGGGAAGCTGTTTGTAGATGTGCTAAATTTAGCACATCCAGACCCTCCAACATGACCCGCCCCACTAGGTACAAAATGCTCTGTTTCTGGGCTTCCCTCTTAATTTATGATTTCCATCACCTGTGTTGAACAAGTTAAATGATAAGAAAGCTGATTCTTCACAGGTGATGGCAATAATAAATTAAGAGGGAAGTCCAGAAACAGAGCATTTTGTACCTAGTGGGGCAGGTCATGTTGGAGGGTATGCATATCTACGATCAGGTCTGCATTACCCCCTTAGTCTGCAGACAACATGGATACTGAAGTCACTAGCGTATCTACAATGGGTGCAGTGTGTGCGGTGCACATTGGCCCCTGGGTCCAGAGGGGGCCCATACCACACACATTGCACCCATTTCTTCTATACTTACCTTTCCGGTGTCCATCGGTGACTGTCTGTGTGCCCCCTACTCTCCCGTAGCCGTCACCGCCGCTGCTAGAACACTGAGCGCTAGAGACTCTAGCACAGTGCCAGAGTCTACAGCGCATGCACAGGACTCCAGAAAAATGGCGCGGCAGCCATTTTTCGGAGTCCTGCGCATGCGCTGTAGAATCTGGCACTGTGCAAGAGTCTCAGCGATGAGAGCGCTAGCAGCGGCGCTGACGGCTACAGGAGTGGAGGGGGCACACACATGGAGTCTGCACACGGGTCCCCTCCTCTCTAGAAACGCATGGTTTTGACCTACTGCAAGCTGCTTTTGGGGAGGAAAGGAGGATAGAAAAGAACTGAATAATATGGTGCAATGGTAGAAAAAAAATGTAAAATTAAACTTTTATTATATAATTAAAATAAGATGCGCTCTCAATGCAAATCGGATCTGACTGTTGATGGCTTTTTTAGACTGATTTTTTCAGACCAACCACAAAGTGTCTGTTATTTTAACAGTTGCACAGTGAAAAGATGTCACCCACTGGCACCCAAAAGTCCCATGATTAAAGCAACACACACCCTAGTTAAACCCCAGTCCTCCAGAACTCACATAGCTATATTTTGTGATTAACAGCAGCTGTATCGGCATACCAAATTATGTTACAGTGTTTGGCTGGTAAACACTGTAGCATAGCATTTTGTATGCAGATACAGTTGCTATTACACACAGAATATAGGCATACTGCATATCATTTTAATCAGCAAAAAATACATTTGTGAATCAGACGCATTTTCTGGTGAAAAAATGTGCAAAAATGACATGACAGTACATGAAGTACTTAAAGGTATTATGGTTTGATTTTAAGGTTACAAATAATGTTAAATATGTTTATTTGTTGTAAATGTGCTGGAGTTAGGTACTTGAAATTGGTTTCACCATTCACAAATACAACTCACCACCCAAAAAAACAGGTCTATTTATGTCCGACTTTGTAGAGCTGTTTTGTGTGAGATTTCCAAACTTAGGGTGTGTACACACGGTGAGATCCTTGCTATGTTCGATTTTTACTTGCGATTTCCCTTGAACTCCCCGGAGCCCAGATAGGACAGATTTTGACTAACTTTTCTTGAGATATGGACTATGTGTGCTTACGATTTTGGCTTATGTGAGATTTTGGCTTATGTGAGATGTCATTGACATGTGAGATAAACTAGATAGTACACCGATCTAGCAAGGATTGACTTGCCCGCACAGTCTATCTTTTCTTGCGATGCCGACCTGGCGGGGCCGCACATCGGGATCGCAAGGTGACTTTCACCTTGCGATTTGCACTAACTTTTCTTGCGATTTTGACTATACAGTCAAAATCTCAAGAAAAAATCTCACCATGTGTACACACCTTTAGGCTCCATTACATCAGCCAATGTTTAACATGGGGAAAACATCTGGTTCTGACTTTTTACAGAGCGCTCTCCTTAAGAGTAGAAAACATCTGACTTTGCATGTACTCGGACGCCATTACATTGGCCAGGTTTGTGAAATGTCCAAGTTTTGCCACAAAATCAGACATTTTACAAATTGGATCTAAGTTGACTCCCATTACATTCCAGCCTATATCTGGAAAAATAATATCTATAGGGAATTATTATGATATATTGAATCATAATCCTAATATACTAGACAGACACATACTGAATAATTCCATTTGTTTGATATCCATATTCTGTATTATTCTAAAGACTAATACAAAGACACAAGGAATCTCTTGAATGCATTCATTTATTTAATAAAGCGTACAGCATCTAAGGGCAACCCCATGGACAGTCATTTTAAATACTTTATTTTCTAACACAATCTTTCTATATTATTATTTCATATTTTGCAGAATTTTAGGCATATTTTAATGAAATATATAAAGTTACATTTTACGATTTTTTTTCTTCCAGTGCACCATGTTAAACAAATATTTCCTATCCTCATTTGCTTGATATTATTTAGTGGTTAGTGGTAGCACCCCCTATGAATGTACAAATTCTATATACAATAATAGAAGAATAATAAGGGATGACTTTCCAATTGATTCTCCATACATATCTGTTCTGTGCAATTGGTTTCACACCAGTTTCTAGCTTCTGGGGAGGAAGCACCATTGCGGACCATCATGATATCCTGATGAAAATCTGTTAAAGATTGAAACTTAGTAGACTGTGGTGGTCATGTGAATTTCTTACCTCCGGCGAGAGCCTTGATCGCCGCACCAACCAACGCATGTATGTACCTTTGATGTGAGGGCACCAGGTGCAGCGATATTTTAATTGAGTTTTCAACCACGTTAATAAATGCATGTAAAGCTAATTAAAACTAGGTAATAAGTTAATTATAACAGTTCACCACATTTTAGCTCAGTGTTGAAATTTCTAAAGTGCAGCACAACCTGTTTTACTTGCATTAACAATAGATTGTAGTTGTAAAATAAAATACATAAAAAGCATATGGAAACATATGATCAAGACAAATGATTAAAACACATCTAGTTTTCATTTTTTTTACACATTTCCCAGCGCAGCATCCTTCAGTTCCTCTTGTGCACAGCCACCCGCATGCAGCACACAGTCGAAATTACTGTAGAAGCTGAATCAATGCAAAGATAAAAACTAAATTGTCTAAAAATAGGTTACATTCTTCAATTAGTTTTCAAAAAACTAATCCCCACTATTACCATACTGAGACAGCGACAAGAGGATTACATGGGAAAACTATGGCTGGAGGTAGCCATCTGTTATTGCTTTAGGACATTTTTAGATAGACCCCTTTGTTTGATTGGGTGCGGTACGGGATACCGGCAGTCGTGATGTCAGGGGTCAGAATACCAACACCGGCATCCAGACAGGGGTGCAGGAGACAGCTAATCCTGATCCTCCCCCTAATCCTCCCTCTCTGCAGCCTAACCCTAACCTAATCTGCCCACAGCCTGAGCCTAACCCTCCCTTCCCGCAGGTTAAAACTTAACCCTCCACCGCGCAGCCTAACCCTAACCTCCCCGGCATAGTTACATTAGAGATCCCGGCTGCCGGGATGCCCGCACTAGTATTCTAACAGGTGTCAGGATTCCGGCTTTGGCATTCTGACTGCCGGGATCCTGAGCACCAGGATCCCAACTACATCCAGTTTGACCACAGCCTAAACAGAAAGATAACAAGCATAGGAACTATTTGAGGTTAATGCCCTTTTAAGAATAACGAGCTCTGCAAAATATATCAATATGTATTGGCCAAGGGAATATTGGAATACTAGGTAGTTCCAAAAATAGGTTTGCGAAACTATCTACACATTTTTAGATGGAAAAAGTAAGGTAGGTACTCTCCAGGAGTAACTGATGTCACATCATCTTCTTAATGAATATATGTGAAAAATAAGATGTCATTTCAAAGACTGTACTAGATAGATGACATAAGCTGATTGGTTGCTTTGTCAACTTTTCCACTTTATCTTTCTCTCACAATGCCACAAGTGTCTCTTCTGATTTCACTTTCCTATTGTCATAATATAATTAACAGGAGGTCATCATAATATGAAGATGTCTGGTTATGAATCAATATGCTGATATTACAACGGAGATTAACAAAATGCTATGTGCCATAAAAGTACAAACTGGCAGTTAAACCAGTTAGACAAAGCCTTTTTTACTACTCAGCATGAAACTTCACACCCTGTTTCATGATTGGTACATCATATGCGAGTCAATTCAGTGTCTGCACAAAATTTTAATAACTAATCTATTGGCTATCTGGATGTAAGGTTAGGGCTTCCATGTATCTGATGAATTCTTTAACTTATTCATCGAATCCACAGTATTCATACCCCTGGTGCATCTAGTTTTACATAATTAGTGGTAATATATATATATCTTTTCTAACCAAATGTGTCATACAAATGAGAGCAAAGTGCTTTTTATACACTGCATAAACTTTGTCATGAATATGTTATAAAAATATGAGATGAGTTATGATTCATTCATATAGTTCTTTTGACTCTAGAGTCAGCAACTTAGATATGGCATAAATGAAGCAATCTAAAATGCTGAGCAACAGGCAACATGCACAGATATAGAAGGCCAATTATCGCAGCAGATACAGTGCATCCGGAAAGTATTCACAGCGCTTCACTTTTTCCACATCTTGTTATGTTACAGCCTTACTCCAAAACGGAATTAATTTTTCCCCTCAAAATTCTACACACAATACCCCATAATGACAATGTGGAAAAAGTTATATTTTTGAGATTTTTGCAAATTTATAAAAAATAAAGAAATTACTTGTACATAAGTATTCACTGCCTTTGCTCAATACTTTGTTGATGCACATTTGGCAGCAAATACAGCCACAAGTCTTTTTAAATCAGCAGCTAAACATGTTTTGCAAACACGTGTGACCAATTCTCTGAATTTCTATTACCAAATAGGTTCAGGTATGGTTACAGGTAATTTTTTTGTGTGTTGGGGGGATCCCAGGGGAAAAAGCATCCCCCCCCCTCTGTCTGCTGTTTGTCTGTGACCCCTCCCACTTTCTAGCACCTGATATATAATTATCTCCAGGAATGATAGAGCAACTGCCACTGTTTATATATGTGAGAAACGCATTGAATGGGAGCAGTATTTGGAAGACATGCTGTTCCTTGTAGTGCTAATGGGAGATCCTGGGGGTGGCTCCCGGGTAAGTTAGCTATCTGTCTGGATGTGTTTTAGTAATAGCTTTTATCATGAGGCCTTACTGTAGACAGATCACATGGCCCTATGTGGGCACTGCTATTATGTAGTGTTAGGACTGCTGATATCGGAGAAGCATTGGCGAAGCTCAGCAGGTAATCATGTCTTTGCAAACACGTGTGACTAATTCTCTGAATTTCTATTACCAGATAGGTTCAGGTATGGTTACAGGTAATTTATAAGTGTGTTGGGGGATACCAGGGGGGGAAAGCACCCCCACTCTCTGTTTGCTGTTTGTCTGTGACCCCTCCCCCTTTCTAGCACCTGATATATAATTATCTCCAGGAATGATAGAGCAACTGCCACTGTTTGCATTTTTGAATATGATGTCACAAGCTTGGCACACCTATCTTTGGGCAGTTTCGCCCATTTCTCTTTGCAGCACCTCTCAAGCTCCATCAGGTTGGATGGGAAGCATCGGTGCACAGCCATTTCCAGATCACTCCAGAGATGTTCAATCTGATTCAAGTCTGGGCTCTGGCTGGGCCACTCAAGGACATTCACAGAGTTGTCCTGAAGCCACTCCTTTGAAAGCTTGGCTGTGTGCTTAGGGTCGTTGTCCTGCTGAAAGATGAACTGTCACCACAGTCTGTGGTCAAGAGCGCTCTGGAGCAGGATTTCATTCAGGATGTCTCTGTACATTGCTGCATTAATCTTTCCCTCTATCCTGACTAGTCTCCCAGTTCCTGCCGCTGAAAAACATCCAAACAGCATGATACTGCTGCCACCATACTTCACTGTAGGGATGGTATTGGCCTGGTGATGAGCGGTGCCTGGTTTCCTCCAAACATGACACCTGGCATTCATGCCAAAGAGTTCAATCTTTGTCTCATCAGACCAGATAATTTTGTTTCTCATGGTCTCAGAGTCCTTCAGGTGCATTTTGGTGATCTCCAGGCTGGCTGCCATGTGCTTTTTTACTAAGGAGTGGCTTCCGTCTGGCCACTCTACCATACAGGCTTGATTGCTGCAGAGATGGTTGTCCTGGAAGTTTCTCCTCTCTCCATAGAGGAATGCTGTAGCTCTGACAGAGTGACCATCAGGTTCTTGGTCACCTCCCTGACTAGGGCCCTTCTCCCCAGATCGCTCAGTTTAAATGGCAGACCAGCTCTAGGAAGAGTCCTGGTGGTTCCGAACTCCTTTCATTTACGGATGATGGAGGCCACTTTGCTCATTGGGACCTTCAAAGCAGCAGATATTTTTCTGTACCCTTCCCCAGATTTGTGCCTCGAGACAATCCTGTCTCGGAGGTCTACAGACAATTCCTTTTGACTTCATGCTTGGTTTGTGCTCAGACATGCACTGTCAAGTGTGGGACCTTATATAGACAGGTGTGTGCCTTTTGAAATCCTGTCCAATCATCTAAATTTACCACAGATGGACTCATATTAAGCTGTAGGAACATCTCAAGGATGATCAGTGGAAACAGGATGCACATGAGCTCAATTTTAAGTTTCATGGCAAAGGCTGTGAATACTTATGTATATGCGATTTCTTAGTTTTCTATCTTTAATAAATATGCAAAAATCTCAAAAAAACCTTTTTTCACATTGTCATTATGGGGTATTGTGTGTAGATTTAATACATTTGCAAAAATCTAAAAAAAAAAAACCAAAACTTTTTTCATATTGCCATGGGGTATTGTGTGTAGAATTTTGAGGGAAAAAATTAATTTATTCAATTTTGGAATAAGGCTGTAACATAACAAAATGTTGAAAAAAGTGAAGCACTGTGAATACTTTCCAGATGCACTGTATTGCAGTGTGTGTGAGACTGAAGATAGGCTGATTTGATTGGCCTGTTTTAGGGTAACATTATTCACTGGTGGTCTCCTAGACCAAGTGTGCCAAAGTAGCATGTTCGTCAAGGAAAATGAGAAACACCAGAAAAAAAGTTGCACAGAAGTTAGTTTTTGCAGCTTTTAGCACTGTGCATACTCCTGAGCCAAGCATACGTATTTACGGGCAAGTATTATGCATCTCAGTCACATCTCCACCTGTAGATGAATGATGAATTACTGGGTGGTAACAGGTTGTATGCATGTAGGCTAATAAAATGAAACGGACTTTGAGGACACCAAGACAGAATTATAGGCTATGCTGAGTTGTGTGTATGCAGAGATTAACTTGATTTCAAATGCATCTCTTGCACCAGGAATAGGGTGAGGCTCTACTGAGTTGGTGGTGAAGGAGGTTCTGTATGCTGTGTGTTACCAAACCCAGAGACTCTGCAACGTCAGATGAGAGGTTTATACCCAGGAATTCCATCTTCCTTTCAGCTGACTGCATTGCCTTTGTATAAGGCCACACACGGTACTAGACCCCCCATATCTTTGGTGGTTTTAGTTTTGTGAATAAATGTAACTGTTTTACGCTATGTGAGATACCATTATTTCTTTGAGGTGTAATTTCTGGATCCCTAACTCAATTTTTGTAAGGAGATACTAATGGTGATACTGAGGAGGCCATCATAGGCCTCATAAGGGTACTCCACTATGAAAACATCTTCTGGCAGAAGAGTTGTTTAAGATTTGGACCATGGCCCTCATTCCGAGTTGTTCGCTCGCTAGCTGCTTTTAGCAGCCGTGCAAACGCTAAATCGCCTCCCTCTGGGAGTGTATCTTAGCTTGGCAGAAGTGCGATCGAAAGGTTTGCAGCGCTGCTACAAAAAAAGATTGTGCAGTTTCTGAGCAGCTCCAGACCTACTCCTAGCTTGCGATCACTTCAGACTGTTTAGTTCAGTGTTTTTCAACCGCTGTGCCGTGGCACACCAGTGTGCCGCGAGCAGTTGCCAGGTGTGCCGCCGTCTGCAAGAGGTGCCGCTGCCGCCCACCAGAGAGACCTGCGCCACCCACCAGAGAGACCTGCGCCGCCCGCCAGAGATGCCAGCACAGCTGCAATCAGTAGCCGGTTCAGCAGTGCTGTGCACTTCCGCTAGCCACCCATGACCTATGGTGAGTCATAGGTCACGCACGGCCCACCCACTGCTGCTCCGTGCTGCTGCTGTCGCTGCCTGGTCCATCTCAGTGCTCCTCACTTCTCCCACCACTGGGAAAGATTTAACAGCTATAGGTTATTTTTTATATATATATATATATATATATATATATATTTCTTTTTTTTTTTTCATTATGTATGTGTGGAATTACTGTGGGGTGGGGGCGGACATTGCGTGGAATTACTATGGGGGGGCAGTGTGTGGAATTACTGGGGGGGGGTGCACAGTGAGTGGAATTACTATTGGGGGGGCAGTGTGACATTACTGTGGGGGACAATGTTTATGCGATATGGAGTTGTGCATATATGAAGTGGCAATTTTGTACTGCTGGTGAGGAATTTTAGACGTGGTCCTGATGACGCCTTCTGCATTATACAGTTATAAATAAGGAGTAATTAGTGACCAGGTTAAGTTGGAGGTGAAATTAGTTGGGGAGGCAGTGTGTGGTTGAATTACTCTGGGGGACAGTGTGTGGCATTATTATAAATTAGTTTTAGTACTGTGGGGGCCAATGTGTTTGCACTTCTGTGGGGGCCAGTGTGTTTGTTTAATTGCTGTGGGGGCCAATGTGTGTGTATGGGGTTTTAATACCGTGGGGCACTGATGGTGTGCCTTGGCAATTTTAAAGTCTTGTAGGTGTGCCCGAGTTGAAAAAGGTTGAAAATCACTGGTTTAGTTCCTGTTTTGACGTCACAAACACGCCCTGCGTTCGGCCAGCCACGCCTGCATTTCCCCAGACATGCCTGCATTTGTATCTGACATGCCTGCGTTTTTGCACACACTCCCCAAAAACTGTCAGTTACCAACCAGAAACACCCACTTCCTGTCAATCACTCTGCGGCCAGCAGTGCGACTGAAAAGCGTCGCTAGACCTTGTGTGAAACTGCATCGGCTGTTGTGAAAGTACGTCACGCATGCACAGGAGTGCTGCTTTTTTACCTAATCGCTGCGCTGTGAACAAAAACAGCTAGCGAACAACTCTGAATGACCCCCCCATATACACATTTGTTTGGACATCAGACATCCAAGAGTTTAATGATTTTTATGTTGTGATTTGTATTGATTCAGGCAACCTATCCCAATTAAGAATCACTGTTTCCTTCCTTTACTTCCATATGTGTCTATAAAGTGTGTTTAAAAATTTAAAAAACAGAAAAAAAAATACTGTGGTGTCTCCCACCCCCCAAAACTTAACCAGTTCTGCTCTTTGAGACAATCCTGGTACAAAAGAATACAGGGGGAAAATTGTGTAGGGTACCTTATGCATTTATGTAACACCGGGCTCATGGAGCTGGCCCTGGTTCTAAAAATACGGGGGGGGGGGGGTGGGGGGAATTACATAGGGATTCCCTGTATTTTTAGAACCAGCACCAGGTTACAGTAGCAGAAGAGTATTGCCACAGCCAGGGGACACAGGCTACAGCATTCATCCTCCCTAGTCAGTTCAGGGATTCCTGGGGAAGTATGTCCCCTCCTCCAGGGCATCCAAGGCCTGGGCTGAAGCCTGGGGCTATCCCTGGCACCCCTGGGCTGAGGGTGCATAGTTGATAGCAATCAGTCGATTTAAGTTTGTAAATAATGTCTTTTACAGAAGGACTACAGGTCCCATCAAGCCTCCCTGCTTACTGGTACTTGGTGAACCACAAGTACCAGCATGTGGGGCATTGAAGGGGCCAGCTGGTACCCCTGTAAAAGAAATAGTGATAGTAAAACTTTAGTAAAACTTTAATATACATACTCACATTGTCCTTGGCGCTGCTTATGTCCACTTCTCCAGTAGAATCCTTGACTGTTGTAATAAAAATATCCATTTTTACCTACACCTTTTTGTTATGTCCTCTTCGATCCATATAGGCATCCAAGGGGTTAAAAAATAATCCAAATCACCCGCGCCATGCCGGACCAGAGGAGCTCTGTGACCACTAATAACCTAGCGGTTCCCACCATTGAAGTTAATGGGGGAGACGTTGATTGACAGTCTGTTAGCTCACAGCCAGGGCTGCTCCTACTCCTTAAGATCACAAGTCTAAGAAATGTTTAAATCTAGATACATATGCAGTATGGAAACACATATTTTTGCCACAACCACTGGCGTATCTATAATGGGTGCAGTGTGTGCGGTGCACACGGGCCCCTGAGTCCAGAGGGGGCCCCCACCTCACACGCTGCACCCACTTTCTAAATACTCACCCCTCCGGAGTCCCACCCCGCTGTCCGCGTCGGTGTTAAAACTCTGCGAAAATGGTGCAGCAGGCATTTTCATGGAGTTCTGCGCATGCACAGTACAAAAATCACTGGGAAAATGGCCGTCGCGCCATTTTCCCGGAGATCTGCGCATGCGCAGTAGAGTCTGAGCGCTCTAGTGCTCAGTCTCTTGGCGCAGCCATCAAATAGGAGGGGACCCGAATGGAGGAGGCTGTACCTGGGCCTCCTCCTCTCTTAAAGCGCCCCTGCCCACAATTGGCCTATGACAAACTTTAAATGAGGCGCTGTGTGTCTCTTCCTTTATTTGTCTTTTAGTAGCTCCTGGGACTTTTACAATCCTCATTCAGGCATATGCCAAGTGTTTATGGGAATGTTTAACTGGGCCAGTAGAGAATGGACCTGCCTAGACAGGCTCTGAATACCAGACAACGCTGACAACCTCCACACCTCTTGGTGAGTATGAAGTTCTGGGTGGGAAAACGAGACCTAGTAACAATTTCCAATTTGTTTCAAAATGATTTTCAAATTGCAAAACATTACTCATTGGTTATATAGTAAAGCAAGAACAGTATTACTGCACTAGGGAGTTTTTCAAGAGAGATTTTCAAGAAAACACTTGCATCCAGGATGTTCCCAGGTTCAGGTCAAAAGAAAACACCAGTTAAGGAGGGTACCCTGATTGTTTTCTTGCTGCACTTAGCTGTAGTAGAATAGGTCATGTGTGGGTAGCAGACAGCTGCAGGGAAGACTGATTGCTGTCACATAGGTCAACTGATAAATATAGGCTGACACACATTTCAAATACGTTTCTTTGGCTCTGAATAAATAAACAGCTCCAGCGCAGAAGCAGTTCTTTCTGTGAAAACAATTTCTATATGACAATTTATATGCATCAATGCTTTGATCACTGGTTATTCAGCAGGACAATTGCAAGGCTACAGAATGCCCCCTGCTTGTACTGTATACCAGAATGTTAGCACCAAGAGCCAGCATCCCTGAAACAAGGGAAGAATTAGGAAGATGATTAGTACAAAAAAAAGAAAACAACATTTCAGAAGCATCCAGTTCTGGGAAGGCCGTTTACATGGCACTATGTTACACCATGGGCATCTAAAGTATGACTTGGGCAAGTGCTGAGCCAATAGATCAATCTTTTCTTAATTGATTTGCAAATCTTTTATTTATGATGCACACAGAAAAAAATGATCAGAGGGCAGAAAAAGCAGTTATGCGAATCTGTTATCTTGCTTACAGTTTATGGCATACTTGTGTAATTTGTGTTTTGGGACCTAATTGAAGTCACTTAATCTGTTTGTGGAATGTGCTACTTCTTTTGAGGTCACAGAAAAATGCTAACAATTGGCACCCCAGTCCAATAAGACTCATAGTGCTTTACATTTGCCTTTTCAGAACAGAGTACACAACAGCTTAACAATAGGCATATTTTCTGCGTGGCAAAGACCTTGACAATTATCAAAACAATGTTACTTCTGGACATAGTCTTATCTATGTGCAGTGCCTTCAGTTCCTTGTCAGTTGCATTTGACCCTTAGAGGGAGACAGCCTGTACAGTGAGAAATTCTGCCTCCTGGCTTCCTGAATGAGTGGCTAAAAATCCATTAGTAACACATAAGATACAATGACCTTGAGGGTCCTTTCCGCTGATAACACTGAGCTAATCAGATCAAATCAATTAACTGTCAGCTCTGCTGAGATGATACCACTACTCTCTGTGGACAACTAATCACTGCCGCTCCAAAATAACCATCAGAGGAGAGACCCACAAGTAGCAAACCCTATACTAGACATTTTCTTTAAATAAGACCAGATTTTCTCTATAAATACTGTTCAGTTTTTCCTAAATGATGGCTTAATTGTGAGAGTGCAGAGACCTCAGGACTTTTAACTTATAGGTGTGTGGGAAGCCTTTTATTCCACTGATCATAGTGGTCCTAGAAATGCTCTGCTGAAATTTATCAATGTACTCAAAAATGAGTGTTATTAAAAGTATAGGATGAGCCTGCAAAATTGTAGTCCTTGAATTGTGTAAAAGTGGCCAAACGAGTCTCTATATGGCAAGGAACTTTCACAAATAATTCACCTGTCCTACCCTTGTATCTCAAGTTGCATAGAAATCCCACTGCCTCTTGAGAAGAGTGGAGTCAGAATGTAAACTTCATTACCGAGGCAAAGCAGGAAGCCACTCCCACAAGATGTATTAACATCTTGTCTGCAGGAGAAGGGCTATCCATGCCTGAGACCACAGTGTATTAGCTTGTGCTGATGTGCTTTGTCTCCATGCCCAGCTGACCCCACTGTGCATGTGCAGGATCTCACTACTCACGGGAGATCTCACATGCAGCCCCGGATCCGGCACCCACCACAGCCAGGGACAGCTGACCATTCTTATATTGCCCACGACTATCGGCTTGCTATCTTTACGATAGCAACACCAATAATTACAGGGGAGCATATCGCTGCTGTCACTGGGCACACACCTCCGCTGTCCACCCCCATAGCAACCTTTCATACATTTACCCCTCAGTGCCTTGTTATGCAGGCAGTAGTCCTAGGCTGTCATGGCAATGCCATGGCTAAAACTGGCCATACACCTTAAGAATATCTGTCCAACCAGCCAACAAGTTGACTTGTTGAACGAAAATCTGGAAATGTATTGGAAAGATATGTTATGGTAAAAACTTATCGTTGATAACGGTATTTCTCCTAAGTCCACAGGATAACACTGGGATATGATGAAGCGACAGCGGATCTGCACCAATCGGTCAAAGCTTTTCGGCCTCCCAGCATGCAACGGGCCCATCCATATATCCCCGCCTCCTGGTTCAGGAAAATCAGTTGTATTCCCAAAGCTCAAGGCAGGAGCATCATAGACAGCCCTAATCAGGTGAGAAGAACACACATGCACACCCTTCCGTACTAGAAGGAAGTGGTTAGTGAGTGAAAAGGATCCTCAAATCAGGTGCGTCAGAGTGGGATCCCTGTGGATCCTGTGGACTTAGGAGAAATACCATTATCAATGGTAAGTTCTTACCATAACCTATATTTCTCCGGCAGAGTCCACAGGTTATACACAGGATAATATTGGGATTTCCCAAAGTAATTTAGTGGTGGGGACGCTCCTGATTGGATAGGAGAATTCTTCGCCTGAATTCAGCATCATGAGAAGCAACGGTATTCATGGCATAATGTCTAATGAATGTGTTAATGGAAGACCATGTGGCTGCCTTACATATCTGTTCTGCTGAAGCATCACGTTGTGCTGCCCATGATGGACCTACCTTATGAGTAGAGTGAGCAGAGACATTAGCCGGAACAAGGAGATCAACTTGAGAATATACTTCTGAAATCGTCATCCGAAGCCACCTTGCCAGTGTCTGCTTATCAGCAGGCCATCCTCTCTTGTGAAATCCGTAGAGAACGAAGAGAGAATCTGTCTTTCTGATGACACTGATACGATCCACTTGGATATTTAAGGCACGGACCACGTCCAGCGATACATCTCCCACAGAAAGGCCCGGTTCCTGAAAAGCCGAGACTACAATTTCTTTGTTAAGGTGAAATTTAGACACCACCTTGGGAAGATGCCCAGATTTAGATCTGAGAATCTGGATAAAAGATCAGAAATGGAGGACGACATAACAATGCCCCTAAATCTGATACTCTTCTAGCTGACGCCATGGCCAGTAGAAAGAGAACATTAGCTGTCAACTATTTAAGATCCACTTTATTAAGTGGTTGAAATGGGGCAACTTGAAGGGCCTTTAGGACTAAATTTAAGTCCCAAGGCACTGTAGGAGGAACAAAAGCTAGTACGGATGCAGGGGCAAATGCAGGATTTACTTGGGGGGGGGGGGGGGTTGTTCTATACACACACATGCACACGCTTGTATGTAATATATATATATATATATATATATATATATACAGTTGTGCTCATAAGTTTACATACCCTAGCAGAATTTGTGATTTTCTGGCCATTTGTCAGAGAATATGAATGATAACTCACAAACTTTTCTTTCACTCATGGTTAGTGGTTGGGTGAAGCCATTTATTGTCAAACAACTGTGTTTACTCTTTTTAAATCATAATGTCAACAGGAACTACCCAAATGACCCTGATCAAAAGTTTACATACCCCAGTTCTTAATATCGTGTGTTGCCCCCTTTAACATCAATGACAGCTTGAAGTCTTTTGTGGTAGTTGTGGATGAGGCTCTTTATTTTCTCAGATGGTAAAGCTGCCCATTCTTCTTGGCAAAAAGCCTCCAGTTCCTGTAAATTCTTGGGCTGTCTTGCATGAACTGCACGTTTGAGATTTCCCCAGAGTGGCTCAATGATATTGAGGTCAGGAGACTGAGATGACCATTCTAGAACCTACACTTTATTCTGCTGTAACCAATGACAGGTTGACTTGGCCTCGTGTTTTGGATCATTGTCATGTTGGAACGTCCAAGTACGTCCCATGCGCAGCTTCCGGGCTGATGAGTGCAAATTTTCCTCCAGTATTTTCTGATAACATGCTGCATTCATCTTGCCATCAATTTTGACCAAGTTTCCAGTGCCTTTGTAGCTCACACATTCCCAAAACATCAGCGAGCCACCTCCGTGTTTCACAGTAGGAATGGTGTACCTTTCATCATAGGCCTTGTTGACTCTTCTCCAAATGTAACGTTTATGGTTGTGGACAAAAAGTTAACTTTTGGTCTCATCACTCCAAATGACTTTGTTCCAGAAGTTTTGAGGCTTGTCTCTGTGCTGTTTGGAGTATTGTAAGCGGGATGCTTTGTGGCATTTGCATAGTAATGGCTTTCTTCTGGCGACTCGACCATGCAGCCCATTTTTCTTCAAATGCCTCCTTATTGTGCATCTTGAAACAACCACACCACTTTTTTTCAGAGTCCTGTATTTCAGCTGAAGTTATTTGTGGATTTTTCTTTGCATACCGAACAATTTTCCTGGCAGTTGTGGCTGAAATTTTTGTTGGTCTACCTGACCGTGATTTGGTTCCCACAGAATCCCTCATTTTCCACTTCTTAATTAGCGTTTGAACACTGCTGATTGGCATTCTCAATTGCTTGGATATCTTTTTATATCCCTTTCCTGTTTTATACAGTTCAATTACCTTTTCCCGCAGATCCTTTGACAATTCTTTTGCTTTCCCCATGACTCAGAATCCAGACACGTCAGTGCAGCACTGGATGAAAGATGCAAGGGTCTTTCAGGAGTCCAGAAACTCACTGACCTTTTTCCTGAGAGAGGCAGCAAAAAATTCCTTTTCGGTATCTTTCAACTGGAATTTTTGTAGTTTAAAAAAAACAGAGAAATTAGATAACTATTCTTCACCCTTTCCAGTGAAAGCCCACCAGGGAGATTTCCCGACGTTATCAAAGAAAAACCCCTTTGTCTATACAATCACATCTGCATATGCTTTTCCACAGCACATATGACACAATGGTATCACGTTGTGCTGTGCAGAACACACGGACATGCGATGCAATTGCACAGCCTATAGATACTAGTTATCTATATGCCCTGGGATTGCTGTAGACCACATGACCTAGACCACTCCAGATCACCTAGTTGTATGGGACACCTAGACCACTTCAGATCACTTAGACCACTTAGTTCTAATCACACAAGGTAGCGAACCCTACGCCACTGGGCCTCTACTAACCCAGTGTTACCACTCCAGCCACTTAGACCACTTCAGTTCCTGGGTTCAGCTCCACTCGCTCCGCTTTCACTAACTCAAATACGCTTTGTTTTTCTGTACAGAAAATTTTCACTCGTTCTGATTGGCAGCTTTACCCCCAGAGGTGCTTACAGTTTTTAAACTAAATTTAGAGTAACCTGCTTTTGAAATTGGATAGTTATGTGCTATTGTATTAAATGTCTACTATCCCACCTTAATTGAACAAATATCATGTGCTTTTATTATGCGCACACAACCCTACGCAAGCTTGCGTTATTACACAACCGTGCGTACCCCTATGCCACGTGTGCGGCCTTGCGCCACGTGCACGTTTTTTGTACGCTGTCCTCACGTTCCGTACTACGTGTACCAATGTGCGTACACAATAAAACAAATCACACAACTCTATAAATGTGAGCAATACTAACTATAATCGCTCACTTAACACAACACCCAGTTTTTTTTTCTTAACAACCAGGCCAGAACTGCGTTTCATGTCTATAATTACTCCCTTAAATACATTAATTTCAAATTTACCTATATAGCAACAAATGTATCCGAATTCACACAGATCTATAATGACTGCAATAATCTATAATTTAAATGATATGATTCAGATTGGATAGCTTGCAGAACGTACACTGATATAAATATACACATAATTATAATAATATTATATATATGTATCATTCACTCGCCTTCTATGTGACACCTTACCTCTTATTTGTATATCAAAGCTATGTGCTAAAAAAAGCAGTTACACAGGTTAATTTGCATTTCAATGGCTATCCTCCCTAGTAAGCAGATTCTTCAAGTCTTGGAAGGAAAAAAAAAAACAAACCAAAACTCTTTCTTTCCTTTTTCTATCTGTGTGCAACCCCCCATGATGTAACGTAATTACGCACAGACAAGGAAAGGAAAAAAATTATCTCACCATTTACTCTCACTAGGCCCAATTGAAACTATCTGTAATTGACTATGGCATGGGTTAAATAAATGCATTGGTAACGCATAAATGGTGCTTGATGTGACAAAGGAAACTGATTGTTCTGAGCAGACTGAAAATCAGCTATTTAGAAAATGACCTTCCTAAAATGGCCACTGCTCCTCCCCCTTCCACATCCATGAGGTTTACACAAGATGGTGGACAGGCCATGTGGTTAGTCCAAAATGGAGGACAGACCATGCGGCTTCCTTTGTCACAAAGAAATCACAAATCATACAAGCACCAGAAGTTATTTTAGGCCTGAGTTTTTAAAAAAAACTATATCAAGGCTATGCAGCAACTTTTAAATGTACTTTTAAATCTACTTAACAGATAAACAATCCAGTCTGAATCAAACACAATATGACTTATTTGAACTTTGTTTTGCAACAATAAAAATACGCTTTAGCATCTTAAATATTATGAGAAACACATTGTCCCTTGAATTTTTCATATCATCGGCTTACTGGTAACACAACAATACACGTGGATGTTATTCATCAGCATCGCGATGCGTCCATTGGAGCCAGTCGATCACAGCCGCGTTTGTAATGTACAGTGCATCATTAAGATCTTGATATCGCGGACGAGCCCTCATCTGTAAATACCAAATTGCTTTCTAACAAATATTTAAAATGCCCGCTCTAATATATATTGTAGACGCCTGCACATCTTATTACCATGTGCCATGAATGTGCGCTATACATCGCAAAACACTGCATCCCATAAGAGAAAACAATACACCCACACATTATCTGAGTTCCAAAGCTCATTGATGTATATATTTGTTATTAAAAGGATATGGATTCAATATATTACAATGTACAGTATACATATAGTTACATGGTTACAATTCATACAGTAAGCAGTTAATACATAGTTACAGTTCAGCAAATACATCACCATATCTTTCTCGTATAAAAGTCTTCCCTCCATATCACTCTCTCTCTCTCTGTAAATAAATACAGGAACTGGTCTAGAAGCACCTCCATCATCGTCTGGGACAAAACAGCAACTAGCAACTGTGTGTCTCTGTAATGTGTTATCTAGTTTTAAGGGAGGGAACTTTCTCATTCATGATGAGTCACTGGTCTGTTCGTATGCTAAACAGGTTCAGCCTTGAAGACATCCAAAGGGCTGGCCTGAGTTTCCTGTCCATTGTCCTAATAAGAGTGATTTTAGCTTTCATACATTTAATCATAACTACTTGTTGCAATGTCCTATAACTTAATAACAAGCATCAAATGAATGTACACATTAATCTGGTTGCTTTAATACTAAATATGACAGGTCTGTCTTGCTTCGTTCCAATAATACACATACATGACATTACTCCATTATATAATTTGAAATCATTATGATGTCTGGCGCTTGATATTATTATAATTATGTACTGTATGAAATAAGTGTCGAATCCATCTCTGTGGCATGTCCGTGTAAATGCGTATGTTACCATATATTGCTGTGCTCGCTGCGCGTAGTTGCAAGCATAGCGACTTATATGTGTAGAGTCTGTATGTTCTTTCTATGTAATATTTTTGACTTCGACAGTCCACCCTTTGGCAGTACACAATAACTGCCATCAATTATTAACATAAGAAAAAAATATTTCAGACAATAAACGGTGACCTAGACACAAGTATGTATTCATTTCGCAAATCAGACACTTGACTATATTTGGGGAAGACAGGGAGAAGGACGAGACATCCTCTATATTCACTCGGCGGTCACGGGACCACTGGTTGGGTGTGGGACAACATTCAAACTATAGAGTATGCTGGGACAGTGCTTTGGCCTATAATGTCTGATTTGCGACGAACATTTCACACATTCATGTACCTACGTCTTTGTACACTGATGTTTGGATTCGATTGAGGTTCTGCTGGGTAAATGAAGAAGACAAACAAATCGTGAAAGTGACATATAAAATTTTCATGATCTACATATTCCTATCATTTTCTGAACATTGTTTCCATTTCTGGAATGTATGCAAGGTCTGTTTAATAATTGAACAAGGGTTATAAGTAGTGTCCTTCCTAAATAACATAAACCTTCGGAGTTCGGGGAGAGCCACTCATAAACCTTTCTTCCACATATATTAATGAGCTCTTTATCTGCAATGTGTGAATAGCCGTTGTCTGATTGTTCCTGATTACCTCCAAACTCCATAACTACTAGACCTTTGATTTTTTTCTCTGGCTTTAACAAACTGATCGGCTATTCCTGGGATCCTATAAGGAAATCACTCCTTCCTCCAGAACCAGTCCCACACTCGACTCCTGATAAAAAAACCTTACAAAAATAGAATGTCCTGAAAAAAAATGTTTGTCAGAGGGAAAGAGAGAAAAGAGAAATAGAACAAAACAACTCTTGTTCATAACAAATCAATTACAATGACTGGTCTTTCTGCAATCCTTTAGTACGCTCAGGTAGTGTTCAACAGTGCCGCCTCTCAGTCTTCACGGAACAGAGTCTCTGGTGATTCTTTTGCAATCCCACTCCATTTACGAGTTCCTTCTGGACTACCAACTTTCCTGCAATGGGAATCGTGGACCCAAGCCTCTCTCTCGGCTACTTGTCTTTCACTGGGATAGTGCTGTCAACAAAACTTGGTATGGTTCTTCCCACCTGTTTATTAGGCAACCTGAGCGTAAGAACAATCACACAGTCTCTTGGTTCACAATCAAGACAGTTAGTATTTGGCATACCAGCAATCAACAGTTTCAAGTTCTTTTGTCAAGTTCTCAAATGCTGGCTCATCTCAATAAGGTACTGTACTGTCACCTCATTGTGTATTTCTGATCATTGTGCGGATCAATCATGACATGAGGTTGTCTTCCAAAAACAAAAAACACAAATACCAAAACCAAAACAAAAACAAATTTTGAAGAGAGTGATTCGTTAAGTGAAGATCTGGGAGTGGTTCCGATGCTACATAATACTAGGCGCAGTATCTATGATCACAATAGTACAATTTCAAGCTTTGCTCCTACTTCTCTGGGTACCATTATCTACACACAAATTTCTGCGCAATTTTTCTTTTTTCTTCTTCCGGTAAACACAGCAGCATCCATGGCGGCAGGAAATGCCTCTGCCCAGTTTGAGAAAACATCAGTGCACACCAATACATAACTATAATTCCTAAAGGGTGTTAACTGTACGAAGTCGATTTGTATTTCCTGAAAAGATCCGTCTGCAGGAGGGATATGGGATGGCTCTGTTGGTATTGCCTTACCAATATTCTTTCTCAAGCAAGTAAGACAGGTCATTGCTTTCTCACCTGCATGAGAAGAAAACCCTGGTGCACTCCAGTAGGCTCTTACCAGCTTGCACATACCTTCCTTACCCTAGGTGAGTCAGACCATATGCCACCTCAGCTAGGCTTGGGAGATATGCTCTGGGGGCCACTGGCTTACCGTGTCCACCTCTCCAGAGTCCTGGGGACTCCTAACCATACCCCTTTGACTTCCAGACATCCTTTTCCTGTAGGGAACACAAATTTGTATCTTAATTTAACTGTTGTGTGTTTGCAATGTAGAGTATCATGAGCATAACTCAAAAAAAAGAAAAAGAAAAAAGAAACATCTCTAGAGGAGAGAAAGAAGAAAATGAAAAAGAAAATGTCAGGTTTGCCATTCACCAACAGGCATATCAGTGCCTATACAACATTTCCCTTCACCAGTATTCTCATCCTTCCTCCACCCTTTGTGCATGACAAGGCACACTGCAATAATACTGGTGTTATCGTGCTGTTGAGATATACTGGGATTGGGCAGAACTCTGAAGGACCTAGGCATGTGGAGTTTGAACTATAATTGGGTCCATGTATTGTACCACCCTGTGTGAATAGAGCTTGGTGACAGATGAGTTTTTTAGAGGTGGAGAAGATTTTATAAACATTTGACAACTGGATTGGGCACTACGGGGAAGTGATTCTCTACTTGGTCTACTCCCCTTAAAAAAAAATCTGTGTTTATCGTATCGCTATTGGGACTATCCCAGCCATCAATCCAGTGTCCTGTCCATCCTAAGTTCATAGGGAACCCGGTATCTGTGAGATAATTTCCTCTACCTGTGATGGACATGCATCTAGAACAGTGAAATGTAACATTAGTCTTCGTGGGTGTCTAACATACTTTGTACTTCCTGAGAGGGAGTAAAGTATATGTATATCATATCTAACAAAGCTCCTGTTAAGTTAATCAGGGGCCATTTCTGCTAGGAAAGAAGAAGCAAAAGTTCAGAGGCCCCATCTTAACCCCAGCAAGTTTTGTCAAAGGGTAAAGTTGGATTTATTTTGTTCTTCCCATTAGCCGAATCTGTGTTTTCTATATGGCTTATGATTCCTTACTATATGTCCCTTGGTCCCATCTATGTGTTTAATAATGTGGCTTGTGTTTTCTGTCTAGGGGGTCTATATTGACTATGTTTTCTACTAGTCCTACAATCTCTGGCAAAATGCCCTTCCTTCCTATAAGTGTAACATATTATTGACCATTAGGGATCTGGGGTTTGGACTGATGGGTCTTTCCTGTATGTGCTAGTGTACTTACCGATGGATTCAATATATTACAATGTACAGTATACATATAGTTACATGGTTACAATTCATACAGTAAGCAGTTAATACATACAGTTACAGTTCAGCAAATACATCACCATATCTTTCGCATATGAAAGTCTTCCCTCCATATCACTCTCTCTCTCTCTGTAAATAAATACAGGAACTGGTCTAGAAGCACCTCCATCATCGTCTGGGACAAAACAGCAACTAGCAACTGTGTGTCTCTGTAATGTGTTATCTAGTTTTAAGGGAGGGAACTTTCTCATTCATGATGAGTCACTGGTCTGTTCGTATGCTAAACAGGTTCAGCCTTGAAGACATCCAAAGGGCTGGCCTGAGTTTCCTGTCCATTGTCCTAATAAGAGTGATTTTAGCTTTCATACATTTAATCATAACTACTTGTTGCAATGTCCTATGACTTAATAACAAGTATCAAATGAATCTACACATTAATCTGGTTGCTTTAATACTAAATATGACAGGTCTATCGTGCTTCATTCCAATAATACACATACATGACATTACTCCATTATATAATTTTAAAATCATTATGATGTCTGGCGCTTGATATTATTATAATTATGTACTGTATGAAATAAGTGTCGAATCCATCTCTGTGGCATGTCCATGTAAATGCGTGTGTTACCATATATTGCTGTGCTCGCTGCGCAGTTGTGCTCATAAGTTTACATACCCTAGCAGAATTTGTGATTTTCTGGCCATTTGTCAGAGAATATGAATGATAACTCACAAACTTTTCTTTCACTCATGGTTAGTGGTTGGGTGAATCTATTTATTGTGAAACACCTGTGTTTACTCTTTTTAAATCATAATGATAACAGAAACTACCCAAATGACCCTGATCAAAAGTTTACATACCCTGGAGATTTTGGCCTGATAACATGCACACAAGTTGACACAAATGGGTTTGAATGGCTACTAAAGGTAACCATCCTCACCTGTGATCTGTTTGCTTGTAATCAGTGTGTGTGTATAAAACCGAGAAGGTCAGAATTGCGGCCGAGAGGGTCAGCAAGGTTTATTATGTGTGGAAAATATAGTCCATACGCTGAAGTTTACTGTGACGAATGGGTACGTATGACTGACAACGATAGGGTATCATTCCCTAGGGTGGGCAGCTTTGAACCAGAGGTACTGCAGAATGTAGGTATTAAAATGTCTGATAAAATCCAGAAAACAAAGGGTCAGACATACAAATTGTTTAAACCTGTGGCAGCAAGAGGGGTTGGTGAGTTTGATCCTAAGGTATTGCAGGTGGTATGTCTAACCAAAGTCATATAAGACAAGAATGGAAATATAAGAACTGTTTGAACTTGTAGCAACAATAAACAAGTAGGAAGAAAAAAGAGAATGCAAGTACACCGCCTTATGTAGATGTGGAAGCAGTTACGGCCAGCATACAAACTATAGAAAATAATAAAAATATGAAAAATATGAATGTAACCTCTATATGTACTAATGAATGTTGAAGTTTTATTTAGGAGGTGACCTGATTGTTTTCAGCCATTTCTCATGCACCCAGAGGAGTATCCAACTGGTAAAAGAAGAGCAGTAGCCTGTGAGGGAAGTGGCTGAGACCAGTGGAACTGGTAAGTATGGTATCATTCGTGTACATATATAGTAAAACCCAAAAATAAAACAAAAAAAAACAAGAAAGTAACGTCAGAAATGGAGAAAAACCTGTCCGCACATTAGTATTTGCCAGTAGGTAAGCGGACAGAGACAAGGTAACCCCCGGGTATTTCTTTCAGTTACCATATAAGAAATATTCATTCCTAGTAATGCCCCTAGTCAAGATGAGCTCGGAAATGTTTGTTGGACCACGTTAAGACCCTTAATACGGGATGAGAAGGATTGAATGAATACTTCGCATGACCTAGAAGCTTGTTAAACTTTTTTTTTTTTTTTTTTTGTCTTTTGCAGTAATAGAAAACTCTCCATCTGGATAAGATCACTGGTAAACACTAATTCGGCAAATGGGAGGTGGCTGTCTCTGTGCTAATGGACGGGCTCAATAAGGCATTGAGGGCAGGGTGCAGACTTCTTTGCAAAATTGGAAAGGGGTCACAGTAGCTAATCAAGGAGAGTGTGCTATTGAACATCACAAGAATAGTGCTAGGCGCAGAGAACAACAGGTGGAGAGGTTGAGGACGGTAAGTATACTAGCACATACAGGAAAGACCCATCAGTCCAAACCCCAGATCCCTAATGGTCAATAATATGTTACACTTGTAGGAAGGAAGGGCATTTTGCCAGAGATTGTAGGAGTAGTAGAACACATAGCCAATATAGACCCCCCAGACAGAAAACACAAGCCACATTATTAAACACATAGATGGGACCAAGGGACATATAGTAAGGAATCATAAGCCATATAGAAAACACAGATTCGGCTAATGGGAAGAACAAAATAAATGCAACTTTACCCTTTGACAAAACTTGCTGGGGTTAAGATGGGGCCTCTAAACTTTTGCTTCTTTTTTCCTAGCAGAAATGGCCCGATTAACTTAACAGGAGCTTTATTAGATATGATATACATATACTTTACTCCCTCTCAGGAAGTACAAAGTATGTTAGACACCCACGAAGACTAATGTTACATTTCACTGTTCTAGATGCATGTCCATCACAGGTAGAGGAAATTATCTCACAGATACCGGGTTCCCTATGAACTTAGGATGGACAGGACACTGGATTGATGGCTGGGATAGTCCCAATAGCGATACGATAAACACAGATTTTTTTTTAAGGGGAGTAGACCAAGTAGAGAATCACTTCCCCGTAGTGCCCAATCCAGTTGTCAAATTTTTATAAAATCTTCTCCACCTCTACAAACTCATCTGTCACCAACCTCTATTCTGTTTCTCTACAGTTTCCTCTTCATCATTTGCGTTCACACAGGGTGGTACAATACATGGACCCAATTATAGTTCAAACTCCACATGCCTAGGTCCTTCAGAATTCTGCCCAATCCCAGTATATCTCAACAGCACGATAACACCAGTATTATTGCAGTGTGCCTTGTCATGCACAAAGGGTGGAGGAAGGATGAGAATACTGGTGAAGGGAAATGTTGTATAGGCACTGATATGCCTGTTGTTGAATGGCAAACCTGACATTTTCTTTTTCATTTTCTTCTTTCTCTCCTCTAGAGATGTTTCTTTTTTCTTTTTCTTTTTTTTGAGTTATGCTCATGATACTCTACATTGCAAACACACAACAGTTAAATTAAGATACAAATTTGTGTTCCCTACAGGAAAAGGATGTCTGGAAGTCGAAGGGGTATGGTTAGGAGTCCCCAGGACTCTGGAGAGGTGGACACGGTAAGCCAGTGGCCCCCAGAGCATATCTCCCAAGCCTAGCTGAGGCGGCATATGGTCTGACTCACCTAGGGTAAGGAAGGTATGTGCAAGCTGGTAAGAGCCTACTGGAGTGCACCAGGGTTTTCTTCTCATGCAGGTGAGAAAGCAATGACCTGTCTTACTTGCTTGAGGAAGAATATTGGTAAGGCAATACCAACAGAGCCATCCCATATCCCTCCTGCAGACGCATCTTTTCAGGAAATACAAATCGACTTCGTACAGTTAACACCCTTTAGGAATTATAGTTATGTATTGGTGTGCACTGATGTTTTCTCAAACTGGGTAGAGGCATTTCCTGCCGCCACGGATGCTGCTGTGTTTACCGAAATAAAAAAAATAAAAAATTGCGCAGAAATTTGTGTGTAGATAATGGTACCCAGAGAAGTAGGAGCAAAGCTTGAAATTGTACTATTGTGATCATAAATACTGCCCCTAGTATTATGTAGCATCGGAACCACTCCCAGATCTTCACTTAACGAATCACCCTCTTCAAAATTTGTTTTTGTTTTGGTATTTGTGTTCTTTGTTTTTGTTTTTGGAAGACAACCTCATGTCATGATTGATCCGCACAATGATCTGAAATACACCAATGAGGTGACAGTACAGTACCTTATTGAGATGAGCCAGCATTTGAGAACTTGACAAAATAACTTGAAACTGTTGATTGCTGGTATGCCAAATACTAACTGTCTTGATTGTGAACCAAGAGACTGTGTGATTGTTCTTACGCTCAGGTTGCCTAACAGACAGGTGGGAAGAACCATACCAAGTTTTGTTGACAGCACTATCCCAGTGAAAGTAGCCGAGAGACTTGGGTCCACGATTCCCATTGCAGGAAAGTTGGTAGTCCGGAAGGAACTCGCAAATGGAGTGGGATCGCAAAAGAATCACCAGAGACTCTGTTCCGTGAAGACTGAGAGGCGGCACTGTTGAACACTACCTGAGCGTACTAAAGGATTGCAGAAAGACCAGTCATTGTTATTGATTTGTTATGAACAAGAGTTGTTTTGTTCTATTTCTCTTTTCTCTCTTTCCCTCTGACAAACATTTTTTTTTCAGGACATTCTATTTTTGTAAGGTTTTTTATCAAGAGTCGAGTGTGGGACTGGAACTGGTTCTGGAGGAAGGAGTGATTTCCTTATAGGATCCCAGGAATAGCCGATCAGTTTGTTAAAGCCAGAGAAAAAAATCAAAGGTCTAGTAGTTATGGAGTTTGGAGGTAATCAGGAACAATCAGACAACGGCTATTCACACATTGCAGATAAAGAGCTCATTAATATATGTGGAAGAAAGGTTTATGAGTGGCTCTCCCCGAACTCCGAAGGTTTATGTTATTTAGGAAGGACACTACTTATAACCCTTGTTCAATTATTAAACAGACCTTGCATACATTCCAGAAATGGAAACAATGTTCAGAAAATGATAGGAATATGTAGATCATGAAAATTTTATGTCACTTTCACGATTTGTTTGTCTTCTTCATCTACCCAGCAGAACCTCAATCGAATCCAAACATCAGTGTACAAAGACGTAGGTACATGAATGTGTGAAATGTTTGTCGCAAATCAGACATTATAGGCCAAAGCACTGTCCCAGCATACTCTATAGGTTGAATGTTGTCCCACACCCAACCAGTGGTCCCGTGACCGCCGAGTACATATAGAGGATGTCTCGTCCTTCTCCCTGTCTTCCCAAAATATAGTCAAGTGTCTGATTTGCGAAATGAATACATACTTGTGTCTAGGTCACCGTTTATTGTCTGAAATATTTTTTTCTTATGTTAATAATTGATGGCAGTTATTGTTTACTGCCAAAGGGTGGACTGTCGAAGTCAAAAATATTACATAGAAAGAACATACAGACTCTACACATATAAGTTGCTATGCTTGCAAATACGCGTAGCGAGCACAGCAATATATAGTAACACACGCATTTACACGGACATGCCACAGAGATGGATTCGACACTTATTTCATACAGTACATAATTATAATAATATCAAGCGCCAGACATCATAATGATTTCAAATTATATAATGGAGTAATGTCATGTATGTGTATTATTGGAATGAAGCACGATAGACCTGTCATATTTAGTATTAAAGCAACCAGATTAATGTGTAGATTCATTTGATGCTTGTTATTAAGTCATAGGACATTGCAACAAGTAGTTATGATTAAATGTATGAAAGATAAAATCACTCTTATTAGGACAATGGACAGGAAACTCAGGCCAGCCCTTTGGATGTCTTCAAGGCTGAACCTGTTTAGCATACGAACAGACCAGTGACTCATCATGAATGAGAAAGTTCCCTCCCTTAAAACTAGATAACACATTACAGAGACACACAGTTGCTAGTTGCTGTTTTGTCCCAGACGATGATGGAGGTGCTTCTAGACCAGTTCCTGTATTTATTTACAGAGAGAGAGAGTGATATGGAGGGAAGACATTTATACGAGAAAGATATGGTGATGTATTTGCTGAACTGTAACTGTATGTATTAACTGCTTACTGTATGAATTGTAACCATGTAACTATATGTATACTGTACATTGTAATATATTGAATCCATATCCTTTTAATAACAAATATATACATCAATGAGCTTAGGAACTCAGATAATGTGTGGGTGTATTGTTTTCTCTTATGGGATGCAGTGTTTTGCGATGTATAGCGCACATTCATGGCACATGGTAATAAGATGTGCAGGCGTCTACAATATATATTAGAGCGGGCATTTTAAATATTTGTTAGAAAGCAATTTGGTATTTACAATATAATGCAGCAAGTTGGCGGCATGAAATATTGCTTTTATTATCCTACATTTCGGGGTGAGCCCATCATCACCTATGAAATATAGGATAGGAAATGTTACTCTCTTAACTTCACTATAAAAATCTCTAAGTACCACCAACTTGCTGCATTATATTGGCGCATTGGCTCCCTGGGGGGCACTGGAGCATCCATACAGTACCTGGATTTTTACTGTTAACAATAAGTACTGGATGATTGCATAAAAAACACACAGTATGTTTATATATACCGTATATACTCGAGTATAAGTCGACCCGAATATAAGCCGAGGTGCCTTATTCTACCACAAAAACCTGGGAAAACTTATTGACTCGAGTATAAGCCTAGGGTGGGAAATGCAGCTCTAGCCGTACACAACCCTCAGTGCCAGATATGCCCTCATACTGCCAGATATGCCCCCACAGTGCCAGATATGCCCTCATACTGCCAGATATGCCCCACAGTGCCTGATGTGCCAGATATGCCCTCATGCTGCCAAATATGCCCCACAGTGCCAGATATGCCCTCATGCTGCCAAATATGCCCCACAGTGCCAGATATGCCCTCATGCTGCCAGATATGCCCCTCATGCTGCCAGATATGCCCCTCATGCTGCCACATATGCCCCACAGTGCCAGATATGCCCTCATGCTGCCAGATATGCCCCCATGCTGCCACATATGCCCCACAGTGCCAGATATGCCCTCATGCTGCCAGATATGCCCTCATGCTGCCAGATATGCCCCTCATGCTGCCAGATATGCCCCACAGTGCCAGATATGCCCTCATGCTGCCAGATATGCCCCTCATGCTGCCACATATGCCCCTCATGTTGCCACATATGCCCCTCATGCTGCCACATATGACCCCTCCCCAAGTGCCAAATATGCTCCCCCAGTGCCTGTTACTTACCCCTCCGTCGATCCTGCACTGTCTTCTGAAGGAGGGACATGGAGCGCACAGCGCGCGCCTCTCCTGTGTCCCTCCTGCATCTCCGGCGGCCGCGGCGGGTCTATTAAAGGAAGTGCCGGTTCGTGATCAGAGGTCACGAACGGGTACTTCCTTTAATAGACCCTCCGCTGCCGCCGGAGATGCAGGAGGGACACAGGAGAGGCGCGGGCTGTGCGCTCCGTGTCTCTCCTTCACACTGCTCTGCCTGTCACACTGCACTGCCACTGACTCGAGTATAAGCCGAGGTGGCTTTTTCAGCACAAAAAAAGTGCTGAAAAAGTCGGCTTATACTCGAGTATATACGGTATATATATATATATATATATATACTGCTCAAAAAATAAAGGGAACACTTAAACAACACATCCTAGATCTGAATGAATGAAATATTCTTATTAAATACTTTGTTCTTTATATAGTTGAATGTGCTGACAACAAAATCACACAAAAATTATCAATGGAAATCAAATTTATTAACCCATGGAGGTCTTGATTTGGAGTCACACTCAAAATTAAAGTGGAAAAACACACTACAGGCTGATCCAACTTTGATGTAATGTCCTTAAAACAAGTCAAAATGAGGCTCAGTAGTGTGCGTGGCCTCCACGTGCCTGTATTACCTCTCTACAATGCCTGGGCATGCTCCTGATGAGGTGGCAGATGGTCTCTGAGGGATCTCCTCCCAGACCTGGACTAAAACATCCGCCAACTACTGGACAGTCTGTGGTGCAACGTGGCGTTGGTGGATGGAGCAAGACATTCTGTCCCAGATGTGCTCAATTGGATTCAGGTCTGGGGAACAGGCGGGCCAGTCCATAGCATCAATGCCTTCATCTTGTAGGAACTGCTGATACACTCCAGTCACATGAAGTCTTGCATTGTCTTGCATTAGGAGGAACCCAGGGCCAACCGCACCAGCATATGGTCTCACAAGGGGTCTGAGGATCTCATCTCGGTACCTAATGGCAGCCAGGCTACCTCTGGCGGCACATGGAGGGCTGTGCGGCTCCCCAAAGAAACCCCACACCATTACTGACCCACTGCCAAACCGGTCATGCTGGAGGATGTTGCAGGCAGCAGAACGTTCTCCTTGGCGTCTCCAGACTCTGTCACATCTGTCACATGTGCTCAGTGAGAACCTGCTTTCATCTGTGAAGAGCACAGGGCGCCAGTGGCGAATTTGCCAATCTTGGTGTTCCCTGGCAAATGCCAAACGTCCTGCACGGTGTTGGGCTGTAAGCACAACCCCCACCTGTAGACGTCAGGCCCTCATACCACCCTCATGGAGTCTGTTTCTGATCATTTGAGTAGACACATGCACATTTGTGGCTTGCTGGAGGTCATTTTGCAGGGCTCTGGCAGTGCTCCTCCTGTTCCTCCTTGCACAAAGGCGGAGGTAGCGGTCCTGCTGCTGGGTTGTTGCCCTCCTACGGCCTCCTCCACGTCTCCTGATGTACTGGCCTGTCTCCTGGTAGCGCCTCCATGCTCTGGACACTACGCTGACAGACACAGCAAACCTTCTTGCCACAGCTCGCATTGATGTGCCATCCTGGATGAGCTGTACTACCTGAGCCACTTGTGTGGGCTGTAGACTCCGTCTCATGCTACCACTAGAGTAAAAGCACCGCCAGCTTTCAAAATTGACCAAAACATCAGCCAGAAAGCATAGGAGCTGAGAAGTGGTCTGTGGTCACCACCTGCAGAACACCTCCTTTATTGGGGGTGTCTTGCTAATTGCCTATAATTTCCACCTGTTGTCTATTCCATTTGCACAACAGCATGTGAAATTGATTGTCAATCAGTGTTGCTTCCAAAGTGGACAGTTTGATTTCACAGAAGTGTGATTGACTTGGAGTTACATTGTGTTGTTTAAGTGTTCCCTTTATTTTTTTCGAGCAGTGTATATATATATATATATATATGTAGAAGAAAAGTCCACAACGTGGGGATGCACTCTCGCTGTGTAGAAATCAGTCAATCAGGTCAATCATATATCACCGTGATTTGGAGAAGACAGAGAGCCAACCCACAGCCCAAGGACTATGGCTCCTCAGCGTCTACATCAGATACAGATTATTACGAAGGTGTATCTGAAAACCATAATTTTTTAGAGCAAGGAGCAGGTCGGCAGATGATTCACAGCCGTTTACTAAGAAGCAGAACAGACCGAATGCGAGGAGAGGGGGGTACAAACCGAAGAAGGGGACGCCGCAGGCGCAATTAGATCTAGTGTTCAACCTCTCCAGTACTACCCTAGATGAGGCACAATTTAAACTCCTCTCTAGGGGTCTGTCATTTGTTCTGACATGTCGACCAGATGCCTTTCGCCATGCTATTGATCAATATAAATTCGGGAGAACTCTCCGTCTACGAGAATTTTTTTCGGATCAACCTTCCAACATAGTTAGGACTCCATTTAAAACCAGGTCTGTCTTTGACCCACCCTCATCTAATTCAAGTATACGCACTTTTCTTCATCGTGTACAACAAGAAACCAAAGCCATGCCAACCAAACGTGTATTTGACAATTTATCAGCCCCTGAACGCAAGGCATTACGTCAGTTGCGTGATGTCCGACATTTAGTCTTTAGACCGGCGGATAATGGCGGTGCGGTTGTGGTTATGGATTGGAGTGACTACGATGGCGAAGTTAACAGACAACTATCTGATACATCCACTTATGAACGATTAAACTATAATCCCATGCCTAAGATTAAGAAGAAGATTGATAATATCATCAATTTTGGCCATGATCAACGTTGGATCACCGATGAACTTAGGGCATTTCTCATAGTTGACCATCCGAGGTGTCCAGTGATTTATCTGTTGCCGAAGATACATAAAACATTGGTACGACCGCCTGGACGACCAATAATATCGGCCGAAGGCTCTTTACTCCAACCACTGGCAAAATTCGTTGATAGTTTGTTACAACCATTGGTCCAGCAGATACCCAGTTACTTACGGGATACTGGGCATTTTTTGCAGAGTTTGACTGGGATGCATGTGTCCAGTGATATGCTCCTAGCAACCATGGATGTGTGCTCACTGTACACGGTGATACCACATGGGGAGGGTCTTCAAGTAATAAGACAGGCATTAGAACTAAATCCATGTGTGGAATTGCCGACGGATTTCCTACTTGAGCTCATCGAGCTGGTACTGTCTAATAATCATTTTGTATATAAGGATGATTACTTTATGCAATTGTCAGGTACGGCGATGGGGTCAAATTTGGCCCCTTCGTATGCCAACTTGTATATGCCATGGTATGAGAAAACCCATATACAACCTCGATATGGGCATAAGATCTTGTTCTTTCGCAGATTATCGATGATATTTTCATAATATGGCAGGGAACACAAGGGGAGTTTGAGAATATGGTTGAGGAACTTAACGTATTATCTAGTCCCATTCGTTTTACAGCAACATGTTCTGTATCTGAGATCAACTTCCTGGATGTTACGTTAATGGTTTCAGACTCCAAATTAATAACCACCCTGTTCCGCAAAGCAACAGACCGGAATTCCATGCTACAGGCCACCAGCTTTCATCCACCTGCATTAAAGGATAGTTTACCAATTTCCCAGTACCTGAGGGCCATGAGGATCAATTCAGAAGTAGGGCTCAGACACGCACAGTGTGCTGAGATTACCTCACGCTTTTTAGAGAGAGGGTATTCGGAAGATACATTACGTAAATGTCTCGATAGAGCTACGGGCATATTTTCCGGTACTATCCAAAAGAAGAAGACTACCGATAGGATGATCTTTCCGATTCAATATGATGGGAATTCCTCCATGATTAACAAGATCGTACATCGTCATTGGCCGATTGTGTCATCTGATGATGACTTACCATTTAAGGATATAAGGGCACCAATGATGGCGTATCGCAAGGGGGCCAATCTTAAGCAGTTATTGATGCGGCCCACGATGTTCCCCAGAAACTGCAGGGAAGGTGACCTCGAATATAGTGATGCAGGCCAAACCGGGATGTTTCTCCTGTGGGAGTTGCACAACATGCAGATCCATGTTGACGGGGTCTGTGTTCAATCATCCCCATACGGGAAGGGTAATTAAAATCAGGTATCACCTACATTGTAGATTAGACCACGTGATCTACCTACTCAAATGTCCGTGTGGATTATGCTATGTTGGGCTAACCACACGGAACTTTAGAGACCGTATGGCAAACCACAGGTCTTCCATCCACACAGCACTACAGACCGGGCAAACCGACAAACCGGTGGCTCGACACTTTCTGCAGGCACGGCATCAGGTGGCGAGCCTGAAATGTAGGCTCATAGATTGGATTCCACCGAGGTCTACTGGGGGCGACAGAACATTGGCCCTCAAACGTCGAGAAAGCTACTGGATCCATGCATTGGACACTGTGACCCCGAGAGGCCTAAATGAGGGTAATCCCCTCAGCATATTTTTATAGGCTGCAGCACTGGGTTTTGATGCAGTGGAGGGTGGTCTGTCGGTGATGCCCCAACCGCCGGTGTTTATCACCTATGTTGTTTTGACCATGTACGTCATGGTTATACTGGGACGCCATGATCTGTACCTGGGGTCTCATGTTTAGCAGTGTATAACACCTTGAGTGCACATAAGTTCAGCACAGAATTTGATACATGTTTATGTTTATTTTTATATTTTTCCTTTTTTCATTTGTTTTGTGGGTTTTATGTATATGTTGTAGAGTCTTTTTTGTATAGTGCGGGATATAATGAATATATTGTTCGCCCTTTCTGTGAACTTACCGGTCCTTGGTTTACCACATGCTCTCCATATATGCTGTTATTTAATTATCAGTGTTCATGAGAACTTTATAAGTATTCGCCAGTACATGGTCAGCTGTACAGCTGACGTTAGGTGGTGAATGTTGGACATTTTTGTGGTATTTTGTATAGATTTGGAACCTATGGTGATTGACTAAAGGTAAATACGATATTGGATTCGAGGATTCTATTATATAGATAGATGTTATATTTGGTAGATTTAGTTCAAGAGGTATATTTTCACCCATCTGATTATTAACCCTTATATCGTTAAATATGATACGCAGGAATGTTGTTTTCTCTCCCTGCTGGGGTTACCTATGTTTTTCCTCCTTGGAACGCAATCTGTGTAACATTTCCCCCCAGGTGGAACGCATGGCGACGCCACTTCCGGTTGCGTCCTTGCCGTTGTGGAACGCAGCCGTATCTCACTTCCGGGTAGTTGGAGCGCACGGTGACGTGGTGACGGGAGGCTTTGTCCCGGACCCGTTGGTATTGTTGCCGGCAGCGGTAGAGCACGCTGGGGGACTGCGGGACACAGGTTGGCACTAGATTTGAGCCCACATAGGAAATGTGAGACCATGGGCAATGAGTGCAGGTAGCCCTGTGGTCTCGTTTTGTGTTAATTATTTCTTGTGATTATGTCACTTCCGGCCGGCGCGTTATTTAAACACACGCTGCAGCTAGGGGAGTCTTGCAGCCGAATACATGACGTCTCCAGTGCAGAGTAAGTGGATGATTGTATTTTGGGGTACAGGTTGAGTATCCCTTATCCAAAATGCTTGGGACCAGAGGTATTTTGGATATCGGATTTTTCCGTATTTTGGAATAATTGCATCCCATTATGAGATATCATGGTGATGGGACCTAAGTCTAAGCACAGAATACATTAATGTTACATATACACCTTATACACACAGCCGGAAGGTAATTTTAGCCAATATTTTTTGTAACTTTGTGCATTGAACAAAGTGTATCTACATTCAAACAATTCATTTATGTTTCATATACACCTTATACACACAGCCTGAAGGTCATTTAATACAATATTTTTAATAACTTTGTGTATTAAACAAAGTTTGTGTACATTGAGCCATCAAAAAACAAAGGTTTCACTATCTCACACTCACTCAAAAAAGTCCGTATTTCGGAATATTCCGTATTTCGGAATATTTGGATATGGGATACTCAACCTGTATTGTAATGATCAATTTTGATTATAGAGTAATTTTTGACCTCTTTGCAGCATTTTGAATGTTTATAGACTCGGCTGCATATAAGCATGAGGATGAATGCCTATGAGGTAAATCTCCATTTCTGCTTGTGTGTATATCAGGCTCAGCTCACGTTAGTGGGCGACGTCAGGGTTGTGATCCTTAATTTGATTCATGTTTTCCTTGTTATCCCAGCGGACCGTAAGTCCTGCGTTGACTGTTGGAGATGTCCCTATATAGTGTCACACGAAGGTGACACTGTATGAGGTTGGACGATATATGACAGGTAGGGGTTATTTATTACCGATTATGTGGCGGTGACTCACTTGGGTGACAACCTAATATAGTATATACACCCATTATATATATTTTTTTAAATAAAAGATTTTTGCTCCCATACTGTGGTGTGTGGTTCCCCAGGGACCGGTGAGGCTTGTAATTCTGATTGTGTTTATTGTCCTTACAGATATTTATGTTTTTATTACCACCATTGAATATTTGATATGCTGTTGCACCGGTCTTGAGAAAGGCCTGTTTACAGGCCGAAACGTCGACATTCAAAATCACGGTGATATATGATTGACCTGATTGACTGATTTCTACACAGCGAGAGTGCATCCCCACGTTGTGGACTTTTCTTCTAAATAGTGGACCGTTTGGTCTATTGGAAGCACCCGTGCCTATGTCTCAATTTGAGGATGTGAGTGCAGGAGCACCCCTGGATATATATATATGTATATATAATAGGTGGGTGTGTAAAAATGTCTGTATACTGTAGTATACTTAACACACACATTGCATGCACTCAGATACACACACACACATAAATTGCACACATACATATAGTATACTGTATAATGTACCGCACACATACTTTACATTCATACAAACATATGCTCACATGCCTGGGGCTAAGATGAAGATACGGGCATCCACGGCACAGCAGAATGTGAGGATGTGGGAGCTGAGCATGCACAACAGCTCCTGTCCTACGCTTCTCCGTCTGGAAATCCAGTGCAGAGAGCTCAGTGTCGGCCAGAGCTCCCTGCATCAGCGGCTGCAATCGCGAACACGATTGTGGTAGCGGTTTTAATTGAGATTGAGACACAGCTGTCTCCATCTCTGAAGTAAAAAAAATATTTCAGACGATCTCGGGGGGGGGGGGGGGGGGTCTGGGTGCGCTACTGGGATGGTGTAATTCACGGCACTGAGATCAGGGTTCGATTCCCACCATGGCCCAACTGTGTGGAGTTTGTATATCCTCCCCGTACTTGCATTGGTTTCCTCTGGGTACTCTGGTTTCCTCCCACAATCCAAAAATATACTGGTAGGTTAATTGTATCCCAACAAAAAAATTAACCCTAGCGTGAATGTTTGCGTGTACATGTGGTATGGAATATACAATAGATTGTAAGCTTCACTGGGGCAGGGACTGATGTGAATGGCCAAAATATTATCTGGAAAGCGCTGCGGAATATGTGCGCGCTATATAAATAACTGGTAATAAATAAATAAAATAAATAAAAGGAGGTTGAATGCGCAGCATTCCCTGGAAAAAAGTACACACATCCTGTAAGTTGGCAATTTTCTTTTGGAACCATACAGTCAATGCTGACACTTGCACTCTCAAGGAAGCCACCAAAACTTTATCCATTCCTGCCTAAAGGAATGCTAAGATAGTGGAAACTCTGAAAGACCTAGGGTCCATTTTCCATTCACTGCGCCATATTCGGTGATAAATGCGAGCTGTGGAAGGATTCCTTGCTCTGTGCATTGTTTGAATTACCTGTTGTGAGAATCCTCTTGCTTTCAGGATTTAAGTCTCAAGAGCTACGCCATCAAAGACAGTAGATCCAGGTGCTTGTGATACCAAGGACACAGACTGGATGTTGAGGGCATAGGAATGGAGCATCCATCGACATCCTCTGCAGATCTGTGTACCAATGTCTTCTGGGCCATGCCAGAGCTATTCGTATCACGGCATCCCTTTCTAGTTTTGCCTGTCGCATCACCCTGGGTAATAGGGCGATTGGTGGAAATACATAGGCCAGATTAAAGTTCCATCTCACCGACAGGGCATCCACAAAGATCGCTCTGGGATCCTTTGTTCTTGTCCCGTATGCGAGAACTTTGTTGTTCTAACGGGACGCCATGAGATCTATCTCTGGCAAACCCCACTTGTCGACTAGAGTCTGGAAGACCTGTGGGTGTAGAGCCCATTCGCTTGCCTGAATGACGTGTCAACTGAAAAAATCGCTTCCCAGTTTAGGACTCCTGGAACGAACACTGCGGACATGCTGGATGATGAAGTTCTGCCCACTTTAGTGTGTGACTTACCCCCTTCATAGCTTTTTGGCTGCAAGTTCCTCCCTGATGGTTGAGGTACGCTACTGCCGTCGCATTGTCCGAGCGGATCTGAACTGGTTTTCCCTGAAGTATGTCCTTTGCCTGAGTCAGTGCCATGTATATGGCCCGAAGTTCCAATATATTTATTGGCAGGCAACCTTCTTCCTTGGTCCATTGCCCCTGGAAACAAAACCTTCCTGACACTGCTCCCCAGCCCTGGAGACTGGCATCCATTGTCAGAATTTCCCAATCTGATATCCAAAAGGGTTTCCCCTTGTCCAGATGGGATGTCTGTAGCCACCAGGCTAATGACCTACTTACTTCCGGGTGTGGTATAGCGGTCCTATTGTTATTTTGCCAACATTCATTAGTCCGACAGTGCTTGTCAGACACTGGAGGTTTCCCGTCAAATAATAGTTAGACATTAATCATACTTTGACATAGATAAGTTAGACAATATAATTAATCAGACATAAAAGATCGACAGCGTATACACAGACAAAAAAAAGTCCAACATTTATCCATCAGATACGTATTATTTAGATACAGTTGAAGATCGACATTGAATACATAGACACCTGAAATTCCGACACAGCATTTATGAGACAACAAGTAGACCGACACAAACATAACACCGACAACGAATACATAGACATTTAAGAGATAGACAGCGCATACATAGACAGTTAATAGACCGACGGCGAATCCATAGACAAATAAAGAGACAGAAATGTCCTCATTCAGGCATCAATTAGACCGACACACTAAAAGTCCGACAGGACATATATCAGACATTAATAAGACCAACACACAAAAGACAGACAACTCATATATAGACAGTTAAAAGTCCGACAGTACATATATCAGATATTAGTAAGACCGACACAAAAAAGACAGATGAAATAGCACAAAAGTGTTTATGGATAAAAACACACAAATTTATTGACACAATTGTGACGTAAAAAACACATAAAAGATGTGAAAAATAAAAATATATACATATATTGCACTGATCCCAAAGGTATCTCACCCTCTATGTGATTTTCGGTGGGCAGAGAGCTTTTTTAACAAAAAGCAATCAGGACCCGGTGGAAACGCGTTTCGGAGAGAAATCTCCTTTTTCAAGCTTGGATGATCGTCCAAGCTTGAAAAAGGAGATTTCTCTCCGAAACGCGTCATTTGGTCGACATGGATATCCTCTTTTGAGTGCACTGTTGGACTCCCTATTCAGCCTCTAAACGAAAAAGCCTCTTGCGGTGGTGCTGTGCAAATTCCACCGGGACCTGATTGCTTTTTGTTAAAAAAGCTCTCTGCCCACTGCAAATCACATAGAGGGTGAGATACCTTTGGGATCAGTGCAATATATGTATATATTTTTCTATTTTTCACGTCTTTTATGTGTTTTATGTCACAATTGTGTCAATAAATTTGTGTGTTTTTATCCATAAACGCTTTTGTGCTATTTCATCTTTGTTACAAGGGCGCCTAAGCACTTAGTCTATTTCTTCTGTTTGCTGTTCACCCAGGGACGTGGTGTTCCCTTAGTACTATGTGACGGCTGCCCATTGTAACATTAATTGCGCACTTTGGATATATATATTTTTTATCATCTGATGCAACCCATTCCATTTGGCAAGGATCAGATGCTGCAGAGGCCTCGACTGGAACTGTGCATACTCCACCATGTCGAATGTTTACACCATCAATCCCATCACACGCGTTGCTGTGTGAATGGATACCTTTTGACTGTGTAGCAACTCCTGAATCCTTGACTGAACTTTGGATATCTAGTTCAGAGGTAAAATTACTCTCTGAAGGCTTGAATCCAGTACAGCCCCCAAGTGAGTCATCTGCTGTGACGGAACCAGAGACGATTTTGCCAATTTATGAGCCACCCGTGCCTTTGCAGACGTTATTGTCTGTTGCAGATGACATAGGAGCAATTCCTGTGACTGTGCCAGGAATAAAATTTCGTTGAGGTATGGAAAAATTCTTATCCCCTGCTGGCAGAGATAAGCTGCCATTACCACCATAATTTTGGTAAATACTCTGAGGGCTGTGGCTAACCCAAAAGGTAGGGCCTGAAACTGAAAATGCTGTTGGAGGATAGCAAACCTGAGATAGCACTGATGGGACAGTGCTAGAGGAACATGTAGGTAAGCATCCTGTATATTCAGGGATACCATATAATCCCCTGGATCCATGGCCAAAATGATGGAACGTAAAGTCTCCTTATGAAACAGAGGTACCCAAAAGTATTTGTTCACTTTGAGATTGAGAATGGACCGGATTGACCGATTTGGCTTCTGAAATAGAAACAGGTTGGAGTAAAAACCCTGTCCTCGTTGTGCAGGAGGAACTGGAATGATTACTCCTTATTGAAGCAATTTCTGAACTGCCTCTTGCAAAGCCCTGGCCTTTATCTCTACCCGAGACGGGCTGGTACAAAAAAACCTTCGAGGAGGGTGCTTCTTAAAGGCAAGAGCATAACCTAGAGATACCACTTCCTGCACCCAGGCATCTGTTGTAGACTGCTGCCAGATCTGTGCAAACTGAAGTCGGCCCCCCACCCTGGGATATCCCAGGTGAAGGCCCGCACCATCAGGCTGATGGCTTATTTTCTGTTTTAGCAACTGGTCCCCTGGTAGCCCAATGCTTTTTAGTCTTACAAGACTTGTTGTATTGGGGCTGCCTGCCATCACTTTTTCCTTTAGCTTTTCCTTAAGACCGAAAGGGCCGAAAAGCTGGAACTTTAGGTTTGAATTTATATGTGGAAGGAAACTTTACATTCTTGGAGTCTAATTCTGACTCCGAAATATCTGTTAATTCTTTACCAAAAAGAATAGCTCCAGAAAAAGACAAAGATTCCAAAACCTTCTTAGATTCTGAATCAGCTTTCCACGTACGTAGCCAAACTGCTCTGTGAGAAGATATTGTTGGAGCTGATGCCCTGGATGCAATAGTACCCATATCCAATGCTTCTTCTTCCAAGAACATCGCAGACTGTTTTATATGTGCTATATAGAATTTTTGCTCTCTAGATGCCATTGAAAAATCCCCCTCCAATGCATCAGCCCAGGCAGCCACTGCCTTTGCCATCCAAGCTGAAGCCATGGCTGGTCTTACAACTGCCCCAGACAGGAAAAAAATGGTTTTAAAAACTATCCACTCTCCTATCCGTGACATCATTTAATGATGTTGAAGGCAGAGGTAATGTAGATTTTCGCACTAATTGAATCACATGCGTATCTACTTTGGGAGCCACCTCCCTTTTTAAACAATTCCCAGCTGGAAGAGGATATATGGAATTCCATTTCCTAGGAATTCTAAACTTATTATTGGGCGTAGCCCAAGCCTCTTCCATGATTTCCGTCAGCTGATCTGACCCCGGAAACTCAGTCTTAACTGTTTTGGGACGTTTAAACACAGGTGCCTTGGTTTTTAACACAGGCTCTGCTGAATCCTCTAAGGATAGAATGGCTTTCATTAATTTAATTAACTCGGCTATATCCAATGAGCTGAGACCTTCCTCCTCCTCTTCATATGCCGAACCAGAGTTTTTTGAGCTTTCATCCTCCAATGAATCCTCATCTGAAACATGTGTAGCCTGTGAGGATGAATATTTACTTACCACTGGCTTATCAGCCTGTTTCTTTTGAGAGGCTGCTGGAAGTGATAAACCGCAGGTGGGTAGCTGCATGTAAGGGTTAATTGTGTAACCTATCCCTGGTAAAGGAGTTGTAATTATCCGCTCAGCTATACTGGATAATGTCTGCGCAAACATAGCCCAAGGCGGATCAACCTGCACCTGAACCTGCCTTGTATTTTTCAAGAGACCCTGGTGAAAGCTAAAACAATTTGCACACAAAATATCCTGAGAGGTTATCCCAGTTTTGCAAGACAAATATGATATGAGTGTTGGTGTTGCTGTGAGTGTATCTTCCTCACCTTTGCCACTCTTAGCTATGATAATCAACAATTCCACAGTGTACTAAACAATTTGTGACTGCAATTACTTTAAGCTTTTTAAAGTGACATACAATCCGACCCTACCCTGCTTTGCACCAGAGGATCGGAATAGTAAAAAACTGACAGAATATATAGTAAAGTCAGCAATCACACTAGCAGTCAGTCACATGTTGTACATTAATATAATAAGCAATATGAGCACATCATCAACTACAAATACATTTCAAGTATGTAGGACAACATATTACTGAATCATGTTTAAACAGATCTACCGTATTCAGATGCATAGTGAAAGAAACAACAGTAATAGTCTACAGACTCATATGCAATAAAACTTATCTGTTAGTACTCAAAAGTTAGATAGAGACTTTGCTGTATTACCCATACTCAGAAGAGTGGGATACAGAGAGACTCACCCCGCTTCCAGGACCAATCAATATGTTTGTGAACGCTGAATGGATCCAGATGCTACTAGTGTACGCTGCCGCTCCATGAACCTATAGTGAACCCAGACACTCAGTGAACACAGATGCACCAGTCACACAGCCACCTATGTTGCAACCGAGTCCCTTTTGTATACAGTGTCTCAGACAGAAGTGGAAAAACAGTTCATGGTGGGAGACTCAGAGGAAATGGTCATGAACTGGGGGAGGGGCAACCAGGGGAGCATCCGACTCCCCACTGCTGACATCAACCCTAGGGATCGCGGCCTCATACTATTGCTGGAGCCTATGATCCCTAAGGCCTAGCGCTGAGCACCTGAGGTGGCAGCCGCGTCAGCGACTGTTTGGTAGTCTTCTCCCAAAACAGTGCAGCTGTGTCCGTATTCCCCTTCTAAGCGGAACCCATGCCTTACCTTCACCCTGTGCTCTGGCCACAGCCTGGCAACGTCTGCTGGACCTGCTAGTACATCCAACACAGATGCCTGCCGAAACAGCACTGTACTCGTGGGTAAGCATTGTTGTGACCCGGCGGAGAGATGTTTGAGCAACTCTTTCTAAGGTACGTATAAGACGATTTTTAGAAAGATCACTCAAGAAAAAATAGTAAGACTATAAAAATAAAATAAGAAAGCTTAGGGCTGCTAAAAACCTGCCGTACCAAACAAAAAACTGATTTGCCTGAGCCAGGAGATATATGGACGGGCCCATTGCATGCTGGGAGGCCGAAAATCTTTGACCGATTGGTGCACATCCACTGTCGCTTCATCATATCCCAATGTTATCCTGTGGATAACCTGTGAACCCTGCTGGAGAATAAATGCTAATTGAATATTTGCTCCCAAACACCAGAAAAAAATTGTAATTCAGACAAATTTGAAATACCTATCCATCTTATCCATTATGTGATTGGCTCCAATTTTTTTCTGCAACAGGATAATGACAGCAAACATATAGCCAATGTCATTAAGAACCATCTTCAGTGTAAAGAAGAACAAGGAGTCCTGGAAGTGATGATATGGCCCCCACAGAGCCCTGATCTCAACATCGAGTTTGTCTGGGATTACATGAAAAGACAGCCTCATCCACAGAAGATATGTGGTTACTTTTAGAAAAACCTCCATGCTCAGTTCTTAAAAAAAACAACTGTGTGCAAGTGTACCTAGAATAATTGATGCTGATTTGAAGGTAAAGGGTTGTCACACAAAATATTGGTTTGATTTCTCTCCTGCTCATTGACTGAAGGAGAGATCTGATATGCGTTTGGGAAAGAGTGGCTGAGAGACATGTACGAGGTGCGTCAGAGACCAGTGACACAGATGGGAACCTGGAGCTCTGAGCGTGTCTGAAGAAGCAGCAGAAAGACCGGACGCAAACAGAGAGAGATGTGTGACTGCTGCAGTTGCATTTATTGAGCCATATGTTAAGCTGTCTTTGCCCCATGTGACCAGGTGTCACGGAGATAAGTCAGTTAATGTCTTTTAAATGTACTTGCAAAATATAAGTAAAGATTTTTTGGTTTGAAATTATACTGTCCTCCTCAACGTAAGGTCACCTCTGTGTATGTTCTTACATACTTCCCAGCAGCCATACTTAATGGGAAATGTAGCTTGGTGAACATTAGTTTAACAGAGTGCAAATCATTGCTGTACATCACTTCACTAGTATCTCATTCACTAATATCTCAGTTGATAAACTGCTTGTTTTTTTTTAATAAGAGTAATATGATTTTGTGGCACCATAAACTGGCGATGTTATTTGCACCCAAGACAATGGCATGCACCAAGCAAACACACTGCCTTTTTCACCTGCTCTGGGGGGTGTGAACACATTTAATCAGAAAAAAAATGTGAGTGTGAAAATTGCAAATGTAATCCGCAAGGCGTATGTGCCATGAATTTGGCTTGCAGACCAAACTCGCACCTAACTACTTATGTAACAGATACGGTTCTCAATTGAACCAGAAACCACAACATTCATGAGCATAGCTATAGTGGATGCAGAGAGTGCCACTACTATGGGGCCCAGAAGCTTAAAGGGCCCCAGACATATGTTATATAGTTGTCTACCAAGTTCCCAGAATTAACTGCTAAGCAATTGGATCTGACCCACTGCCAGTAAAATGGTATGTGTATGGGGGGGATGCATCTTGCTGCCTGCGCCAAGTGATCACAGCCCTGTTGGATCCCATGGAACCTGGGCGAAAAGGGGATTACCTCTTACCATCAGTAACCGCCTATTACTGACTCCACCCACTTCAAAGTGGGTGGATATTTGCTGACAACACCAGTTCCTACCAGCATCTGGTGGAACCACTAGTTTCCACGCAGGCTCTTACCCACGACACCTGTTACATGCATAGACACACTGCTGCCACACCTCCTGGCTGGTGTCAGCCGGTTCCTACAGGTCACTAATGATGGACCAGGTCCTGCATTGTAGCTGGCAAAGGGTAGAGCTTGGAGACACTGGAGTCAACCCAGTAAAGCCGGAGAACGGGATTGCGTTTGCCGCACTCCTGTTAGTTGCAAGATAAAGGCAGTTGTCTTGAAGGCAAGATGTTTATTGCTCAAAAAAGACTCTTCCCCTTTGCTTGGGGTGTACAGCATACAGATGTTCACAGCAGTGCACTTCTTGATGTTTTTATCCTCATCCACACACAATACCACAAGGGGGAGTTCTGCCCTGTGGTCTCTTTAACCAATCATGCTATCTCACAAAATATAAATAAATAATCTTAAATTTCAAAGTAGTTGAACAACTGGATAAAGCAATTTACTGATTCCCTTTCATATATTCAACCCAAACCAGTGTGCTTTCTCAAGCACAATCTAACTTAGCATATACAGTCTCTACGAATACATATTTATTCCTTTCAAGTTCTGCACTCTGACACTGGCATGGCATGCACAATTGAAAAAGGATACTGGAGTATCCGAAATGCATTGTTATTGCCATACACTGACGGGACCCCTTTACCAGGACTTTACCATTGAGGCAAAGCTGGGTGGTGTGCTGTTTGACCTGCCTAACAGTCCGGACTTTGGCTGCTCCATAGCCGTTAACACACACCACCAGACCAATTTGGTATGAGCCTAAAGAAAGAATTGTCCCACTTTTAAATTATTCTTTTAGTTTACTGCTGTGCTCATCATTTACCTGTATGCATTGGAGACACTTTATAAGCTAATGTGTTCATGCTGTGGTACTAAAGCATTAAATTAAAGCGCTTTGTATGTCTGCACTTGTCTGAATAAATGCACCTTTTTTTATTTCATCTCGGAAAAATTGTCATATTTTATAGCGATTGCTCTATTGCACTTTATTGTTAATGGTGAGTAATCTTCAGAAGAAATTAACTATTTTGTATTTTTTCACCTTGATTCTTTGGATTTGCATGTTAAGTATTTAGTGTTTACTTATTAGAAAAAATACAAAAGCTGCATGTTTTCTGTTAACTGTCATATGAGGAAAAATCCATCTACTGTTACATTTTGGGAATTATAAGTAACCCTAGGGTATTTTCTTAGAGCTGCAGAGATGTTTGCATATAGAGAAAACAGAAATGAATCAGCAAAAAATGCATTCTCTAGAAATATGTCAACTGATCCTGATGTTAGTTATGAAGATCTAGCATCTATTCTTAATAAATTAGAAAAATGTATGCTCAAGGAAAAACGCATCTGGTGGGAAATAACCATTGAACAACACCAGGTGGATAAATTGATTCCAAAGGGCCTACACTTTTCTAAAATACCTTCTTTTGAATCAGCTAGGGTTGGCTTCAAAGAGGAGTGGAATATAGTCCTCAAGAACTGTTCTTGTGCCCTAATGGATCTGATCCTAAAAAAGAGAAAATTAGATCTACGTGATTTAAATGAAGAAATTGACTCTCTCAACTCACCACTGAAGCCAGTCCTAGATTTAGAGGATGTAGAAAATAAAGAACAAATTTTGAGCAAATTAGAAAAAATACCAGGGAGCTAAAAATCAAGAAACAGAAAAAATATCAAAGATATATAAAAATCATGAGAGAGGAAGCGGAAACACAGAATACAGTATCAATAAAAACTCAAACGAAAACAACTAATCTAAACACACATATAGAAGAGACCAAAACTACACCTATGAGGTATGAGCAGAAAAATGACAATAGATACAGAAACCAGTCCTATTATGGTAACAATCAATATGTTCCCTACAATAGATGGCAAAGAGGAACAAACCCCAACACATGGACTCATAAAAAAGGTGAATGGGGATTAAGACAACAAAGGGAACATAATTTCCTATCACATAACGGTTATTCTAGGAGAAATACTGAATATCATGTATCCCTTAGGAATAGATTTAAACTTTTGATGAATGACACTAGGACAGAGAGGCATTTTTTAGAACTTGGCTGGTGGTCACTCAGGAAAAACTAGATGCAAGAAAAACCACTAGAGGAAAAAGAGGAGGTATCTCAAAGAAGTATAGAAAACCAAATAACAAAAGAAATCCACCCCAATATGAACAAATAGATTATATAAACATAGATACAAAAGGGAAAGTATTTAACCTGAGATCATATGAACTTTCTGAACAAGAACTGAAAGGGCTAAATGTCGCTCCAACTGTGAATACCAACCCATTTGAAACATATATGGACCTACAAAATATGTACAAACACTGTGCATAAAAAAGTTTTTTGTATCTAAAGATGGGGGAGAAAATAAATGATGCTTCTTCTCAGGATATTGTGTCTAAAACACCCTTTAAAACAAGGTCAAAGTTTTTTTCCCAAGCATGTCAAAGGAAATTGTCTTGATTTCTTTAGTAATTTTCATAGAGAAAGACATGAAATATGAGGTCTGTAAGTAAGAAGAACCTCACCTAGAAAGAACAGGAGGCCTTAAAGAAATTAAATTAAAATGATTAGATTATAATCAAACCTGCTGACAAGGTGGGGGGGCTCCACTTAAAAAAAAAAAACCTAAGAAGTGATCACAATTCAAATATCTCTAAATGACTGAAGGAATTAACAGATGCAGCTTATGAGAAAGGAGTTATATAAAAAAAAATTAGAAAGAATTGTAAAATATTGTAGATCCAGTTGTCCCTACAATGTACATTTTACCAAAGATCTACAAACATGCCACCAAACTGCCGGGGTGGTCGATTATATCAGGCTGTAACAGCATAACCTCCAATCTCCCTTCTAGATTATTACCTCCACCCATTGATAAAAACTACTAGCACTTATCTCAAAGATACATTAGATATTCTGAGGAAACTAAACCATATTACTTGGAAAACAGACTATATTTTAGGAAGTGCAGATGTAACATCTTTATATACAATCATTAACTGGTTAAGGGATGTGATGCCGTCTCTTTCTTTTTAGAAAAAAAGCATTTTCAGGATTTAAAGGATTTTTTAATAGAACTTACATCTTATGTATTGAAAAACAGTTCTATTTTAATGGGTCTTTTTACCTTCAGATTTTAGGAACAGCGATGGGCACCAGATTTGCCCCTAGCTACACTAACCTTTTTATGGTGTATTGGGAACAAAAAGATATAATGCCAGTAATATCAGAGGGGTCAAACATGGTATGCTGGTTTAGTTTTGTAGACAATGTTTTTGCAATATGGAAGGGAGAACCTTATTTATTTATTAACAGTTTCTTAAATAGCACAGCAAATTCTGTTGCGCTTTACAACTGAACACAATTAAAAGACAAAACTGGGTAATAACAAACAGTCATAGAGGTAGGAAGGGCCCTGCTCACAAGCTTACAATCTATGGGGAAATAGCACATATCCTTGTGTATCAATGCCTATCTACTGCATAGTTGTCTACCAGATTGCAAAGGTTCTTGGTGGGCTGCATGATATCACATCACAGCACTGATGAACCAGGGTCAGGAGGAAGGGAGAGTGAAGAAAGGAAATATGTGGGGGATATGTTTGGCCTGTACTGTGGGGAAATAATTGGATAGGAAAGCTATGAAGGTAATGTGAGCAGGTCTGGAATTTGATAAGCTTGTCTGAATAGGTGAGTTTTCAGGGAACACTTGAAGGTTTGAAGACTAGAGGAGAGTCTTATTGTCAGGGCCGGCTCTAGGCATGTTCGAATAGAGCGGCCGCGCAGGGCGCCACCCTTAATGGGCGCCGCGCGCTGGCGCCGCCATATTCGAAGCTGGAGCCGGCCCTGTGTGTGTGTGCAGCGCAGCGTTGTCCCCGCCGTCCGTGTGTGCGGTGTGCGCTGCGCTGCGCCGATGTCTAACGTCAGACGCCAGCGCCGCGCATAGCGCACACAAGTGGCCGCCCGCCCACCCGCACTCGGATCCTCACTCTCCCGCCCGCCAGCACTCTCGCCAGCACTCCTCCTCCCCCTCTCAGACTCAGCGCCTCAGGTATTTGGTGGGGGGGGTCAAACATTTATGGATCGCACTGTGGGGGCATTTATCTGGCACACTGGGGGCATATCTGGCACACTGGGGGCATATCTGGCTCTGTGGGGGCATTTCTGGCACTGTGGGGGGCATATCTGGCTCACTGGGGGCATATCTGGCACACTGGGGGCATATCTGGCACACTGGGGGCATATCTGGCACACTGGGGGCATATCTGGCACACTGGGGGCATTTATCTGGCCCTGTGTGGGGGCATTTCTGGCACTGTGGGGGCATTTCTGGCACTGTGGGGGCATTTCTGGCACCGTGGGGGCATATCTGGAACACTGGGGGCATATCTGGCACACTGGGGGCATATCTGGCACACTGGGGGCATATCTGGCTCTGTGGGGGCATTTATCTGGCCCTGTGTGGGGGCATTTCTGGCACTGTGGGGGCATTTCTGGCACTGTGGGGGCATTTCTGGCACCGTGGGGGCATATCTGGAACACTGGGGGCAATTCTGGCACACTGGGGGCATTTCTGGCACACTGGGGGCATATCTGGCACACTGGGGGCATATCTGGCTCTGTGGGGGCATTTATCTGGCCCTGTGTGGGGGCATTTCTGGCACTGTGGGGGCATTTCTGGCACTGTGGGGGCATTTCTGGCACCGTGGGGGCATATCTGGAACACTGGGGGCATTTCTGGCACACTGGGGGCATATCTGGCACACTGGGGGCATATCTGGCACACTGGGGGCATATCTGGCTCTGTGGGGGCATTTATCTGGCTCTGTGGGGGCATTTATCTGACCCTGTGTGGGGGCATTTATCTGGCCCTGTGGGGGCATTTCTGGCACTGTGGGGGCATTTCTGGCACTGTGGGGGCATTTCTAGCACACTGGGGGCATTTCTGGCACTGTGGGGGCATTTCTGGCAATGTGGGGGCATTTCTGGCACACTGGGGGCATTTCTGGCACTGTGGGGGCATATCTGGCACTGTGGGGGGCATTTCTGGCACTGTGGGGGCATTTATCTGGCACTGTGGGGGCACTTATGCATCTGGCACTGTGGGGGCACTTATGCATCTGGCAATGTGGGCATTTATGTATCTGGCACTGGGGGCATTTATGTATCTGGCCCTGTGGGGGCATATTTGGCACTGTGGGGGCAATTTTATATATGGCACTGTGGGGACATATCTGGCACTGTGTGGGCATTTTTATATCTGGCACTGTGGGGGCACTTATGTATCTGGCACTGTGTGGGCACTTATGTATCTGGCACTGTGGGGGCATTTATGTATCTGGCACTGTGGGGGGCATATCTGCACTGTGGAGGCACTTATGTATCTGGCACTTTGGGGGCATTTATGTATCTGAACTGTGGGTGCATATCTGGCACTGTGTGGCCATTTATGTAGCTGGCACTGCTGGGGGGCATGTCACGTGTAGCTGGCACTGCTGGGGGGCATGTCACGTGTAGCTGGCACTGCTGGGGGCCATGTCATGTAGTGTTCCCGCTAGGCGTCTGTGGCTAGGCAGTGTGTCTCAGTGCTCTCCCTGGTGCAATGTGTCTCAGTGCTGTGCCTGACGCAAAGTGTATAGGAGGTTCTACCTGGTGCAGTGTGTATTAGCTGCACTACTGTGTGGTGTAATGCAAATTGCCACTATTATGTGGCCACGTACCTTCCCCACGAAGTAACTCCCCTTAATTTTTGCTGCGCGCCTTTGGCGCGCACTGTCCATTCTTTGACATATAAGTATGGGAACAACAAGCAGTATGTACATCATTTTGCCCTCCTAACTTAAAAATGTGCCCTCCCTGTGATCAGCACCATGCCCTAAAAAGTGAACACTATTATGTGTAGCTGGCACTGCTGGGGGGCATGTCATGTGTAGCTGGCACTGCTGCGGGGCATGTCATGTGTAGCTGGCTAGCTGGCACTGCTGCGGGGCATGTCATGTGTAGCTGGCACTGCTTCGGGGCATGTCATGTGTAGCTGGCACTGCTGCGGGGCATGTCATGTGTAGCTGGCACTGCTGCGGGGCATGTCATGTGTAGCTGGCACTGCTGCGGGGCATGTCATGTGTAGCTGGCACTGCTGGGGGGCATGTCATGTCTATCTGGCACTGCACATTATGTGTATCTGGCACTATACTGGAGACATTGTGTGTAAGGAACACTACTGTGACTATGTGTAAGGCTGCTAATTGTGTGAAAATATGTTTATAGTTCGATGATATGAAGTTATGAGGCCACGCCCACTTTTCCAGAGGCCACACCTACTTTTCCGGGGGCGGGGGGCGTTTTTACATTTTCTCGCTCAGGGTGCTAGTAGGCCTGGAGCCGGCCCTGCTTATTGTACGTGGTAGGGCATTCCACAGAGTGGGTGCTGCCCGAAGAAAGTCCTGCAATCGTGCATGGGAGCAAGTAATGAGTGTGGATGAGAGACGTAAATCTTGTTAAGAGCAAAGGTGCTGGTGTGAGAGATATTTTGAGATAAGCCAAGAGATGTATGTTGGTGTAGTATGGTTAATAGTCTTGTCTGTGATTAAAAGTATTTTATATTGAAGATGGTAGAATACAGGTAACCAATGGAGGGACTGACATAGTGGGTCTGCAGACGATGAACGTCTACAGAGCCGGCCCTAATCAATATGATGCCCTAGGCAAGATTTTGGCTGGTGCCCCCTAGCACTGCGGCTAGTTCTGCAGGAGATGCCTGGCATGAGTAAGCTGGCAGCTCTGCTAACGTCGGGCGCCTTTTGTATATGAAAATGCATCATATTATTTGCATTACTATGCGGCTAGGATGCACAAGCAGCTTCTGCTGATTAAAATGATATGCAGCATGCCTATATTCTGTGTGCGACTGCGGCTACATTACAGTGATTTCAAGGAATACACTGCAACGTAGCATTTTGTATGCAGATACAGCCGCAGTCACACACAGAATATAGGCATGCCGCATATCATTTTAATCAGCAGAAGCTGCTGGTGCCCCTAAGCATACCAAATGCCCTAGGCATTTGCCTAGTTTGCCTATGCCTAAGGCCGGCTCTGAACGTCTAGCGAGGAATATTAGCCTCGCAGCTGCATTCACAATGGATTGTAATGGTGAGAGAACCTTGCCTTTTAAAAGAATTTTGCACTCTTTTAAAACATTAATGATTTTAATACTCAACTATGTTTCTTAACCAGTTAGAGAAGTCTGGCATTTTTAGATCTGGTTATTTATATAAATGAGAATAAACTGTGCACAAAAAGTTACCAAAAAGAAATAGATTCATATTCTTATATCAAAACCACCAGCGAACACCATAGACAGTAGCTAGAAAACATTCTGTTGGGTCGGTTTACCTGGTCAGTTTACCAATTTAAAAAGGAATTGTACAGAGGAAATTATTCTGAATGCCAAAATAGATACATTAAGTTCCAGATTTAACGATAAGAGTTTTAGAAACAATTATTAAAGCTAAAGACAAAATCTTACGAACAAATAGAGAATATCTTCTGAAAGAAAAGGATAAGGGTGACCCAAAATATGAGTGGGTGTTTATCAGCAGATATGGTCCACATCATAAACAACTTGAAAAAAAAGCATAAAATTAAATTGGAGTGTCCTTATGGAAGACCCTATTTTAAAAGACCACCTTCAAATAAAGCCAATCTTTTTATATAGAAAGGCAGAATTTCTTAAGGACAAACTAGTGAAAAGTAAACTTGTTGAAACAAAAACAAGTAGCAATAGATTAAAAAGTTTGCATAGGTGTGGCAGTTGTTTAATGTGCCATTCTATGTATACAATTGGAAACCCAAATAAAACAACTGATTTCCACATAAAAAAATTCCAATAAAACCTTTAATATTAATAATTTTATTACATGTCATTCACGTAAAGTCATTTACATGCTGAATGTACGTGCGGTTTAGTTTATGTGGGAAAAACTTTTTTTTTAAATGTAAAAATTTTCTGAAAGACCCCAGAGGCTGCAACACCACTAAGCAAGAGGCATCACACCATGAAGACCAAGGAACTCTCCAAACAAGTCAGAGACAAAGTTGTTGAGAAGTACAAGTCAGGGTTGGGTTACAAAAAAAATATCCAAAATCTTTGATGAACCCCCGGAGCACCATCAAATCCATCATCTTCAAATGGACATGGTACCACAACAAACTTGCCAAGAGAGGGCCGGCCACCAAAACTCACAGACCGGGCAAGGAGGGCATTAATCAGAGAGGCAGCACAGAGACCAAAGGTAACCCTGAAGGAGCTGCTGAGTTCCACAGTAGAGACTGGTGTATCTGCGCAGGTGACCACAATAAGCCGTACACTCCATAGAGCTGGGCTTGATGGAAGAGTGGCCAGAAAAAAAGCCATTACTTAGTGTTAAAAATAAGAAGGCACGTTTTGAGTTTGCCAAAAGGCACATGGACGACTCTCCAAATGTATGGAGGAAGGTGCTCTGGTCAGATGAGACTAAAATTTAACTTTTCAGTTACCAAGGAAAATGCTAGGTCTGGCGCAAACCCAACACATCCCATCACCCCAAGAACACCACCTCACAATGAAACATGATGGTGGCAGCATCATGCTGTGAGGATGTTTTTCAGCAGCAGGAACTGGGAAACTGTTTTGAGTCAAGGGAAAGATGGATGGTGCTAAATACAGGGATATTCTTGAGCAAAACCTGTTTCAGACTGCCTGTGATTTGAGACTGGGACGGAGGTTCACCTTCCAGCAGGACAATGACCCAAAGCATACTGCTAAAGCAACACTTGAGTGGTTTAAGGGGAAACATTTAAATGTGTTGGAATGGCCTAGTCAAAGCCCAGATCTCAATACAATTGATAATCTGTGGTCAGACTTGAAGATTGCTGTTCACAAGTGGAAACCATCCAAAATGAAGGAGCTGGAATAGTTTTGCCTTGAGGAATGGGCAAAAATCCCAGTGGATTTAGTATATATATTAGGAGCGCTTGGTAAATAAAATAAGCAATATCTGTATAGAAAAAATGGTTATAAAATAATGTTTAGTAGCTCTTTTGAGAAATTGTAAAAGGAGTGTCCATGTGGTCTGTCCATGCAGTGTGGGTTCCGTTGTAGGCGCCAGTGCTTGGAGCCGCATCAGGAAGGTTAGTCTGGTGCAGGCTGGCTAAGCTTTCTCTACCGCTCATTAACCCGTTACAGGTCCGTTTTTCTGTCGCCGGCTGGTTATCTCTGTACTTGTTGCACATTGCTCCTTCAGCGCGGTGCAATGATGTCACCGCTGAGACTGGATACGGCACACACAGGCGAGGTCATGGCTTTGCAATGCATGGGGATTATCAGATTATGGCAGAAGCACTGTTCAATTATCGCTGTCTCTAGCAGTGTTTAACAGAAGAAGCATAAAGCAGATGCAGGGATGGTAGGAATAGAAAACCAGTTTACCTGGCCCTGTTTGCTCATAACTCTAAATGGAGAAGCACAGTGTTGCAATGATAAGCATAGTGACAAAATCAAAATAGCTGCTACGATCATCAGCTTGATTGCCAACAAGGTCCCTCTCCTGTTTGTGGAGATTGCATGTTCTCATCATCATATACTCTACTCTATATACGTCGGCTCTCTTATAATTTGTATTGTTCTTCTTTTCCCTGATATTTTGCGCAGCTGATTCTTTTTGTTTTTATAGCTGATGATCCTAGCAGCTATTTAGTTTTATCACTATACTTATTCATTGCAGTGATTGGAACGTATAATGAAATGCAAACACGCCACCCGACTTACAGTTTTAGCTTAATTTCCGGTAAATGGAACGCAAACCGCTACTTCTGGTCTCCAGTAGCGGGAGATGGCGCCAAGCCGATGGAGGCAGGGGAATGAACCCCAATTTCCTGATTATGTCTTTTAAATACTTCACTCTGACATTGGCATGCACACTTAAAAAAAAAGATACTGGTATATCTGAAACGCGTTGTGAATACCATGCACTGATGGGACTCCTTTACCAGGACTTCACTATTGAGGCAAAGCTGGGTGGTGTGCTGTTTGACCTGCCTAACAGTCCGGACTTTGGCTGCTCCATAACCATTAAGACACCCCACCAGTCCAATTTGGTATAAGCCTAAAGAAAGAATTGTCCCACTTTTTAATTATTCTTTTAGTTCACTGCTGTGCTAACATGTCTGAATAAATGCACTTGTTTTTTTATTCTATCTTGGAAAAATTGTCATATATTCTATCTATACCTATTGCACTTTATTGTGAATGGTGAATAATCTTCAGAAAAAAGCGCTATTTTGTATTTTTTCATCTCTATTCTTTGGGGGGGAAAATGAATTTATTCCATTTTGGAATAAGGCTGTAACATAACAAAATGTGGAAAAAGTGAAGCGCTGTGAATACTTTCCAGATGCACTGTAAATGTTGCACTGTATGAACTGGGGCCACTACACTGTGCCACTACAAACGGAGGACACTTCAATGTGACATAATATATACCGGGGACACAGTTTGGCATAATGTGAAATGGGCGCATTGTGTAGCATAATTGTACTGTCAGCACTACATGTGGCACATTGTGAACTAGGGCACTACTATGGGGTATACAATGATCTGAGGCATTACCATGGGGCATAAAATTAACAACTGCTGAAGACCTTTCATATTGTTGCTATTGGGCCCTCAATGTTCTGGCTCTGCGCCTGCCACCATTACAGATTTACTGGCCCCTCAGCCCCTGTGTATTTTTGCCATAAATCAGTTGCAGCTGATGTGTAATGTGTAAATGCACAATATATTATTTGGTGTACTTTTCTAGTTGTAATTTATCTATTTGTTCATGCATTTATCTAACATGAATATAATGTAAATACAATATAGGGGGTAATTCCAAGTTGATCGCAGCAGGAAATTTTTTAGCAGTTGGGCAAAACCATGTGCACTGCAGGGGGGGCAGATATAACATTTGCAGAGAGAGTTAGATTTGGGTGGGTTATTTTGTTTCTGTGCAGGGTAAATACTGGCTGCTTTACTTTTACACTGCAATTTAGATTGCAGATTGAACTCACCACACCCAAATCTATCTCTCTCTGCACATGTTATATCTGCCTCCCCTGCAGTGCACATGGTTTTGCCCAACTGCTAAAAAATTTCCTGCTGCGATCAACTTGGAATTACCCCCATAGTGTTTTGTTTTTCAAAGTTTTTTTTTTTTGCTGAATTACACACGTTTAGAGAATGCAGCCGAGCAGTGTTTGTGTAATAAGAGAAGGAATACGTTTTCCACACACTAATCTGTTTTTGCACCTGAGCCTTAAGGTAAAATAACAACTTGAAGACAAAAGCTGTGATAATACAGGACTTCTTCAGCAAAATGTTAATTACCTACCGGTAAATCCTTTTCTCGTAGTCCATAAGGGATACTGGGGACACTTAGTACGATGGTTATAAATGGGGTCCAAAAGAGCCGGTGCACTTTAAATTTTCTTCAAACAGGGTGTGCTGGCTCCTCCCCTCAATGCCCTCCCCCCACAGCCCAGTCCAGTAAAACTGTGCCCGAAGGAGATGGACATACTTGAGAAAGGAAACATGACAAGACAATAGGTTGTGAGATTAACTAACCAGCTCACAGCAGAACAAACATACTAGAAACAACAGTGAAACCGCAACAGCTGATGTAAACAACTTCACACAAGAACAATACCTTGCAGGAAAAGGTGAAGCACAGAGGCGAGCGCCCAGTATCCCTTATGGACTATGAGAAAAGGATTTACCGGTAATTAAAATCCTATTTTCTCTATCATCCATAAGGGATACTGGGGACAGTTCGTACGATGGGGGCTCTCAGAATGGGTGGGAACATGCTGAGATGCCCGCAGCACCGTATGTCCAAACTGGACATCCTCTGTAGCCAGGCTATCAAACCTGTAGAACTTGACAAACGTGTTTGTCCCTGACCAGGTAGCGGCCAGGCATAGTTGCAAGGCCAAGACCCCACGGGCAGCCGCCCAGGAAGAACCCACCGACCTGGCAGAGTGGGCCTTGATAGACCGAGTAACAGGCAAGGCCGCCGAAGCGTATGCCTGTTGAATCATAAGCCTAATCCAACGGGCAATTGACTGCTTCAAAGCAGGACAAGCCTTCTTGTGAGCATCATACAGCAGAAAGAAGGAATCCAACTTCCGGACAGCTGCTGTCCTCTTGACCTTCAGGGCTCGCACTACATCCAAGGACTCAGGAACTGAGGAAGTGGCCGAAGCCGCCGGAAACACAACAGGCTCATTCAGGTGGAATAAAGAAACCACCTTAGGCAGAAACTGCTGTAGAGTCCTGACCTCCGTTCTGTCCTTATGAAAAGCCCGGTAGGGACTTCTGCAGGACAAAGCTCCAAGTTCCGAAACACGCCTAGCGGAAGCCAAAGCCAAAAGCATGACCGTCTTCCACGTAAGGTTCTTGTCCTCAACCAACGTTAGAGGTTCAAATCAAGAGGATTGCAAAAAGGTCAAAACAACGTTTAGATCCCAAGGTGCCGTGGGCGGCACAAAAAGAGGCTGGATGCGAAGGACACCCTGTAGGAATGTCTGGACTTCAGGTAAAGAAGCCAATTTCTTCTGAAAGAAAATGGACAAGGCCAAGATCTGAACTTTTATGGAGTCCAATCATAGTCCCATATCCACACCAGCCTGCAAAAAATGCCCCAGGTTGAAATCTGCGGTCGAATACTTTCGTCCCTCACACTAGGAGACGTATAGTTTCCAGGTATGGTGATAATGCTTTGACGTGACAGCTTTCCTGGCTTGAATCATGGTGGTAATAACCTTAACCAGAATTCCCTTCTCAGATAGAAGGTCCTCACTTAGTGGTAGAGGCCAGGGGTCTTCATTTGCCATGGCCAGAAGATCTGCGTACCAAACTCTTTGAGGCCAATCGGGGGCAATGAGAATTGCCTAAACTTCCTCTCTTCTTATTCATTTTAGAACCCTGGGGAGTAACGGAATCGGAGGAAACAGGTACACCAGCCGGTAAATCCACGGAGTTGTCAGCGCATCCACTGCCGCAGGGTCCCTCGCCCTGGAACAATAGCACTGAAGTTTGTTGTTGAGTCGAGAGGCCATCAGATTGATCTGCGGACAGCCCCACAGATCTGTTATTAGTCTAAATACCTGCAGATGGAGACCCCACTCTCCTGGGTGTAAGTCGTGACGACTAAGGAAGTCCGCCTCCCAGTTGTCCACTCCCGGAATGAATATGGCCGAGACTGTCTTTACATTTCTTTCTACCCAGAGAAGTATCTTGGAAACCTCCCGCATGCAGGCCCTGCTTTTTGTTTCTCCCTGCCGATTGACGTATGCCACAGCCGTGGCGTTGTCCGACTGAACCTGAATGGCTCGACCTTGAAGCAGAGGAGACACCTGTAGCAGAGCATTGTATATCACTCTGAGTTCCAGTATGTTTATAGGAAGACTGGCTTTGAGACTTGACCACCTGCCCTCAAACTGTGCCCCTTGGGTGACAGCCCCCCAGCCTCGAACACTCACATCCGTTGTCAAGAGAATCCAATACTGGATCCCAAAGTTCCGCCCCTCCAAGAGGTTGGAGGGTCACAACCACCACAGGAGGAAAATCTTGGCCTGCTGTGAGAGGTGCTTCTGCAGATGCAAACCCGACCATTTCTTCAGGAGATTCAGTTGGAATGTCCTCGCACTGAATCTGCTAAATTGAATAGCTTCGAAGGAGGCCACCATCTTTCCCAACAGATTGGTGCAAAGATGTGCCAAGACCCGGTGTGGCTGCAGAACTGCTCGAACTAACTCCTGAAATGCCCTTGCCTTTTCCACAGGAAGGAAGACCTTCTGAGCCACCGTGTCCAGGATCATGCCGAGGAACTGGAGACGCTGGGTCAACTCGAGATGGGATTTTTGGAAGTTTAAAATCCAACTGTGGTGTGACAGCAGGTATGTCGTGTGGCAGATGCTGTCCAGCAGTAGTTATTTTCAATTTTGCTTTTATCAGCAGATCGCCCAGGTAAGGGACAATGTTCACGCCCTGAATCCTGAGTTCGAACATCATTTCCGCCATTACTTTGGTGAAGACCCTCGGAGCTGTGGATAGGCTGAAGGGCAGTGCCTGGAACTGGTAGGTTACTCCAGCAGAGCAAACCTGAAGTAGGCCTGATGAGGCGGCCATATCGGAATATGGAGGTATGCATCCTTTATGTCCAGAGAGACTAAGAACTCCCCCTCCTCCAGACCTGAGATCACTGCTCTCAGATACTCCATTTTGAACCGGAAAACCTGCAGATATGGGTTTAACAATTTTAGATTCAAAATGGGCCTCACCGAACCATCCAGCTTTGGTACCACAAAAAGGCTGGAATAATATCCCTCACCCCGTTGTTGAAGTGGCAATGGAACAGTGACCTAGTGTAAGAACGTTTAGCCGGTGGAGTTGCAGACGGGAGCCTTCGAAATCCAAGTGTCTAACTCACCTCCAAACAGCCAATCTCCTGTGAAAGGTAAGGCCTCCACACTCCATTTAGACTCTGCGTCCCCCAGCCACTGACATAGCCACAACGCCCTGCATGCAGAAACCACCATGGTAGAGGTACGCGCATTTATAATGCCAATCCCTTTGATTGTCTCACAGAAGAAACGGGCAGACTTCTGGATATGCTGATTCAGCGTCACCATTTCAGCCAGGGACTTATTCCCAGTGAGGCCTTCTTGAAGGTTACCTGCCCAAGTATGTATGGTGTGAGTCATTCAAAGTTGTCTCTATTTTCCTGTCAGCAGGTCCTATAAGGCAGTAGCCCATGGAACAGGAAGCACTGTCTTTTTAGACAGGTGTGATACTGAAGCACCAACAGCAGGAGGAGTCTCCCAGATCTTCCGCCCCTCATGAGTAAAAGGAAAGGCAGCAACCAATTTCTTTGTCACCTGGTCAGGAATAGCCCATAGCTCCCTGAAAAAATCATCCAGTTCCTTTGAATCAGGAAATGTGACCATCACTTTTTTCTGTGCAGAGAAAAGGGATTACTGTACATCAGCCTCATTTCCAGGAATATGTAGGACATCCCTTATAGCAAGGATAAGTGACTCTTCTACATCCTGTGCAGGAGAGGAATCAGCCACCTCTGTAGTAGATTCCAGCTTCTCCCCCTCTTCCACCTCCACCTCGGATTCCGAGAGGATGTCAGGTAACCCTCTTTTTTGTGGTAATGGATTTGATAGAGGAGATAGACGTCTGCCTTCTGTCCTATTTTTTGACAGAGCAGCCATAGACTGTTGTAACTGCTGCCTTTCCTGTCTAGCAGTAGTTAATTCATGGGACATGTCAGCCATCATAGTTTTAATAGAACTCAACCAAATTGGTTCCTGCAATTCACCCCCAGAAGCCCCACTATCCTGTGAAGGCTGACTGCATTGCTCACACGAGAGAATCTGCAGGAGAGGGAGAAAACCTGGTGTGACAAATATTACACACAACTTTTTTCACCATGCTGACAGGGAACATTTACATACACACACATACAAAGAGACACAGGTACAAGCAAGCCTGCCCAGCCCAGTATGTGTGGAGAGACTCAGAGAGGAGGAGCCAGCACACAGCCTGAAACTAACAATGCAGAAGCAGAGCCGGCCATAGGCATAGGCAAACAAGGCAATTGCCTAGGGCATTTGATATGCCTAGGGGCATCATCAGCTTCTGCTGATTAAAATGATATGCGGCATGCCTACATTCTGTATGTAGCATTTCATAAGCAGATACAGCCACAGTCTCACACAGTATATTGGCATGCTGCATATCAGTTTAATCAGCAGAAGCTGCTTGTGCATCCTAGCCACATAGCAATGCAAATAAGATGCATTTTCATTAAAAAGAAAGTGCCCGACGTTAGCATTGATGCAAGACTTGTGAGGACACATCTGTATCCAAGCAGAGGTCACAGTGTTAGTGGAAGTGTGAGTGCTGTGTGCATGTGAGTGGGTTGGTTGTGCAGTAGTGTTCAGAATATGTGCAAGGAGCATTATGTGTGTCATGTAAAAATGCATTAATAATGTGCAACATATGTGTAAAGGGCCACTATGTGTGTCATTATGTGTATAAGGGCATTAATAAATGTGCGGCATATGTGTAACAGGGTACTACTGTATGTGTGTCATTATGTGTATAGGGGCAATAATAATGTGCAGCAAATGTGTAGGGGGCACTATGTGTGTCATTATCTGTATAAGGGCATTAATAATGTGCGGCATATGTGTAAGGGACATTATATGTAAAAGGGCATTAATAAAGGTTGTCATAATGTGTAAGGTGCATTATGTGTATAAGGACATTAATGTGTCTCATATGTGTAAGGGGCATTACTGTGTGGAATTGTGTATAAATGCATTACTAATGTGTGGCATTATGTGTATAAGGTGCTCTACTATGTGGCGTTGCAAATAGAAAGGGCACTACTGTGTCATCTAATGTGAATAAATAGCAATAAGGTGTGGTGTAATGTGAATAAGGAGCAATTCAGTGTGATGTAATGTGAATAAGGGGCTCTACTGTGAGGAGTAACGTTTATAAGGTAAAGTGATACTACTGTGGGATGTAATATGAATTATGGACACTATCGCATGATAAAATATGAATAAAGTTGCAGTACTGTGTGGCGTAATTGGAATTGGGGTTACTATTGTGTGGCCATGCCCCTTCCCAGCAAGAAGATGCCCCTTTTTGGGCTGTACGTCAAATTTGCGAACTGTTCCTATTTAAAATATAGGGGGTACAAGGACTGCTATCGGTGAGGGGTGATGGTGCTGGGAAAGAGGTGCAAGGTCAGAGGCAGAACCAGCGGTGGTGCTAGGGGGCACCAGCCAAAATCTTGCCTAGGGCATCATATTGGTTAGGGCCGGCTCTGTGCAGAAGTTAGAAGAGAGGCAATTTGTTGTACAGTGCGTGAGGAGCCAAATATAAAGGTCCCACAGCGGGCTCTCCCCCTTAACAACACCCATGTACCAGTGTCTGGCCGTGGAGTATCCTCTGGAGGAACTGGCTATCCTGATGCAATGCTGAGTGCACGAATTGGCGCCAGGAAGCCGCTGGTTCCGCTCTGAGGTAGCTCCACCCTCTACAATGGCGCTGGAGCTACATGCTTTATTTAAACTAGCAAAGTCCCCAATTTTACATAAAAAGAGGACACAGCAATCGGGGGGACCCCGCTAGTGGGACCCCCAGCAACACTCACCACTCTTCTGTCTTCAGGCTTTGTTCTGGGTGTGTGCGGCATGCTGCGGGTGTGTGCGCGAGAGCGCAATGCCTGCGGTACACTGACCCTCAGGACCATTGTCCTGTCAGCGAGATCTGACTCCGGTGTCGGTCCCCCCCAAGCGTCCCTCGGTGCAGGTAGGTTGTTGCCCAACAGCCTACCTGAAAATAATAAACATTTAAAATAAACTGAACAAAAAATCGCTGGAGCTCCAGAGTACAGGGCACATATTTCTCATGAGGGCACATTTTTCTGAGCCGGGCATACAGGGGAGGAGCCAGCATACCATGTTTGAAGAAAATTTAATGTGCACCGGCTCCTTTGGATCCCATCTATACCTATCGTACTAAGGGCCTAATTCAGACCTGATCGTAGGAGCAACTTTGGGGGTCATTCTGACTTGATCGTAGCTGTGATAAATTTAGCAGAGCTACGATCAGGAACACAGACATGCGGGGGGATGCCCAGCAGAGGGCTAACCCGCCCCGCATGTCAGTCCCTGCCCCGTCGCTGAAGTACAAAAGCATCGCACAGCGGCGATGCTTTTGTACTTCAGGAGTAGCTCCCGGCCAGCACACAAAAGCTACTCGTTGCTGCCCGGCTCGCAGCGGCTGCAATTGACATCATGCAGCCGCTGCGGACCGCCCCCCTGCATGATCCAGCCATGCCTGCATTGGCCGGACCGAGCCCACAAAATGGCAGCCAAACGCAGCCATGCTGCCCCTCCTGCCCAGCGACCGCCTCTACCTGTCAATCAGGCAGAAGCGATCGCTAGGCAACGACAGCCGTCGGCTGTCAGCTATGTGGCGGCGCATGCGCAGTTCTGACCTGATCGCTGCGAAGATAACATGTGCAGAGAGAGTTAGATTTGGGTGGGGTGTGTTGAAACTGAAATCGAAATTGCAGTGTAAAAATAAAGCAGCCAGTATTTACCCTGCACAGAAACAATATAACACACCCAAATCTAAGTCTCTCTGCACATGTTATATCTGCCCCCCCTGCAGAGCACATGGCTTTGCCCATCTGCTAACAAATTTGCTGCACTGGCGTGCGCAGCACATTTTATTAGGGGGTGCACCGTTGGAGGGGTGTGTCTAGCATTGCCTTTTGGGCGTGTCTAGCATCGCCTTTTGGGCGTGTCTAGCACCATCTATTGACAGTCCACGCATATAAAATATCCACCCTTGTACCAATCCTAATAAAGCAGATACATTGTCAGATGTTGTGTTGTGCACCAAACAAACACCCCTGAAGGCACTCACTGGAATTATACTGCTCCTCCTCAGCCTGGTCTGTCTCCCCCTCTCTTTCCCCTGCAAGCTGCAGCAGCTTACTTACAAGGCAGTCACTCACTGACACTGACAGTCACAGACTAGTACTGCTGCTCCTGCTGGAAAAACGAGTGACGTATCAATGATGCTGCCGACCGCCTGCCAGTATTGAATTTGTCTTCCTAAGAGGAACGCTGGCTGCATGCTGCTCCTCATCAATGGCTGGCGTTGGCATAGCATAGAAGGAGAGAGGTGGGCATGTGGTGGTTGTGACGGGTTGGCGTGCGAGCAGCATGACGTAATCACGTCACATCACACTGTTTTTGTACATGGAGGTGGAGCCGGGAGTTTGAAAGCTGGTGGCAGTGGCACCCTTGATTAACCCAGGCGTCCGGTCAGTAATGCAGTCCTGACAGGGTGCAGCACAGAGGGGACAGTAATCAGCCTGCTCGGCGATCGCTGCATCAGGCATGTGAGATCGGGGTGCCAGACATTAGGGGGTGCCTGTGCGCACCAGGCACCCCCCCTGCGCACACCTATGATTTGCTGCTACGATCAGGTCTGAATTAGGCCCTAAGTGTCCCCAGTATCCCTTATGGATGATAGAAAAATATACAATTATTAATTTATATGGAGGCAATCACACAGATGCTGCATATTTACAACCTCAAAAGGCATTTTCATATGCCGTCAGAATGTCGACAGTTATGGGCCGGGATGTAATGAAGTCCGAGTTCGGCGCCGTGCAGGATTCCAGCTGAACTCAGCTGTTTTTTTTTTTTAAAGGGCAATCATGTACAATCATCCCGCACGGCCGCTGAACTCGGACTTTATTACTTCCCACACCATAATATGCACATGGTTAAAATGTCGACAGATAACATGTCAACATAGACAAAATGTAGACAGTGAAAATGTTGACATTGGGTTAGTGATACCTGAAAAATTGATTATTGACATTATGTCTATATCAACATTACATCTGTGTCGACATGCTGATTGTCAAGATGACGAACATGTCAACATATTATTTGTAGACCACGCCATCGATGTCTACCACACTGGGTTGACATTATGTCAACATGGTCACCACCAGTGGCATAATATACCAAATCCAGATATTTTTGCTTTCAGGAGCTGTATATAGCAACCTGACAATACCAAATCTTTTTCATAAAATCATATTGTATAGTATTAGCTCCATTGCCTTTCTAGATGACTGCAGAACAATGTATGTTCTCACCACCTCTTGATTTATTCAAAGTAATATTTGAAGACTGTAGTTATTATGTTATGGATTGATAATGACATATAGGACCACATTTCTGTGTTTTATTAAGTACATTTTTTTAAATAAAATAGCATGGAGACCTGCAAATGATCTTTAGGTGTATTTATTTGGTGAAATTTCACATTTATTGTTTCTGTCTCCTGACCTGCTTGTAGACAACAGATAACGGTTTATTGAAAGGCCAAAAGAATAGTGTACTGACTAGTATGATTTAGGCTAACTTGTACAGTATGCCAAGGAAAGAAGATGGGCTGTGTGACAGCCCACGTAGTCATTAATATAATTTCCCACAGGCAGTCTGTACAATTCTTGGGAGCCAATCTCACATTGGGAATTGCTCCATCGTCTTGCACAAATTCATGTAAATGCTGTTTTTTTTTTAAATATTAGCCTAAGACTATCTTTCTAAAACATTGGCCCTCATTCCGAGTTGATCGGTCGCAAGGCGAATTTAGCAGAGTTACACACGCTAAGCCGCCGCCTACTGGGAGTGAATCTTAGCTTCTTAAAATTGCGACCGATGTATTCGCAATATTGCGATTACTAACTACTTAGCAGTTTCAGAGTAGCTCCAGACTTACTCTGCCTTTGCGATCAGTTCAGTGCTTGTCGTTCCTGGTTGACGTCACAAACACACCCAGCGTTCGCCCAGGCACTCCCACCATTTCTCCGGCCACTCCTGCGTTTTTTCCGGAAACGGTAGCGTTTTCAGCCACACGCCCCGGAAACGCCGTGTTTCCGCCCAGTAACACCCATTTCCAGTCAATCACATTACGTTCGCCGGAGCGATGAAAAAGCCGTGAGTAAAATTACTTTCTACATAGCAAAGTTACTTGGCGCAGTCGCAGTGCGAACATTGCGCATGCGTACTAAGCGGATTTTCATTGCGATGCGATGAAAAATACCGAGCGAACAACTCGGAATGAGGGCCATTATTGGTTTTTTTTTTTGTAGATTCCGTTAGCATTATATCTTTCTCATAATAAACTGTATAATAAGATTTAAATCTGTGATTCTTATTAGATCAATTTTTCCTGTGTACTCAGCTTATCCATGCTACATATCTGTACTCCTGGCTATTATTTGGGTTATAATACCTGGGACTTAATTGTAATTGCATAATGAGCTCAGAAGTTTCCTACTAATTTACTAAAGGTTGATTTTCATAAATTGTAACAATTATTCAATGATAGTCTAAATTGATGTTGTTTTTCAGGGGCTAAAACCCATCATTACTAACAGATGTTTTTTTATAATAAATGTTAAATGTTAGTAAATGTGTTTTAGTCCTGGAAACACAACATCGATTATACAGATTTTCATCGATAAAGATGAAAATTGACCTTTAGTAAACATACCCTTTGAAGTATGTTGGACCTGAATCAACTTCTGTAGTGGTAATTATTGGGAAATGAATAGTAAGTGGGGGAGATACTGGGGAGAATAAACAATTCTGTAAACAGACCAGGTGGTTGCTTTTTTGATTATTTCTTTATCAGACACACGTCATGCAGTCTCAAGTGAGTGCTGATGTTGAAAAAGTTAAGGATAGCAGTTAAAAATTGGAGTATCTTGGAATGGGTATGGGTCGTTGGGTCAACCCAACTTAGGTCGACACTCATTAGGTCGACCACTGAAGGTCGGCATTGCCATTAGATCAACATGCATTAGGTCGACATGTGCTGGGTCGACAGGTCAAAAGGTCGACATGAGTTTTTTTTACTGTTTTTGGTGTCGTTTTCTCCGTAAAGTGATGGGGAACCCAAATTAGTGTATCGTGTCCCCTTGCTTCGCTCACCATGCTTCGGGCAAGGTGCCTCGCTTCGCTCAGCACAGGTTACCATTCCAATCGTAGTCCACGTGGATCGTTAAGAATGAAAAAAAAAAAAAAAATGAAAAGAAATGTGAAAAACTCATGTCAACCTTTTGACCTGTCGACCTAGTACATGTCGACCTAACGGCATGTCAACCTAATGCATGTTGACCTAATGGCAATGTCGACCTTCAGTGGTCGATCTAATGAGTGTCGACTTAAGTTGGGTCGACCTAACTACCGTATCCCCTTGGAATCGTGTCCATGAAACAGACCATAATAACACTAAATAGCCTCAGTGCAGTATAAAAAAACTCTGTTAGGCCCGGAGAACAAGACAGATGAACAAGAGCATTCTCAGAATAGAGAAAATGAGCAACGATTAAGAAGACATAGAAGGCATACTTGCCTACCCTACTGGAATGTTTGGGAGACTAACAATTTTGTTGAGTTCCCTTGGACTGCCAGGAGAGTAATACACCTTCAGTTTATGATGCTATTTGTGGCAAATGACATCATTAAGCCCTGCTGCCAATCAAAATGTTACCAACCCCAGTTCTCTATGCCTCTCCTCTAAGGCCTTCAAAAATGAGGTAAGTACAATAGAAGAGCATACAAAAACAGTATATTGGTACCTCTGTATTATATGGTTTTATTATGAATGCAATCAGAATAACGGAGCTCTGTGTAATATGTCAGCTGAAAGGCTGATTTTTTCAGTCATAAAAAGATAGTGTCAGAGTTGTATACACAGGGGTTCTAAGAAGGGTGGCCTGTGGGGACTAACTACCCGGGCTTAAGGGCCTGGCAGTGTCCTGGGCTAGTTGTGCAGAAGGAAAAATGGCCCCTTCCTTGGGAGCGCATAGTACATCTTGCACATAATAGCCTGTTGTGTGCGTACGCATCATGGCAGCAATTGTGTGCACTGTGCCACAACAAGTCACAGTGTGCGTACGCTCAATACTTCCTTATTGAAGCGGATCTGTACGCACGTGCCTGTGGATATTCATGGCAAGCCAGTTGTGTTTACCAGACTCGTTTGCAAGGTAAACTGTGTCACATCAGCAGTTTGCATTCATTTGCGAGATTCTCGGAGAGTCAGCTAGCATGCTTCTGTCTCATTGGACTGGCACTTTACAGAAATGAGAGTTAATCCTACTTGCCTACTCTCCCTTAAAATCAGGGAATAATGGGCCAGCACAGCACAATGATGATATCATCCCTCTCTGCCTATCCCGGATGAAACACTGGTCACTGCTCTCAAACATACTGATTGCTACATGACTGTATCCCCAAGGACATGTGAGGAATTACAGGTGGTTTGTTCTCAAGGAACAGTGCTCATAGGCAAGATCTGTGCCCAAGAATGTGTGCTGCATTACAGTGGATGTGTGGTGAATTACATGAACCTGGTAGAAGAGAAAGAGCTAAAGGGGTAATTTGCTATGCTAGAAAATAGTATAGTGCAGCATATGTTTAGTGCACGGTCAACGCTACGGTAAAACATGCAACTGATTTACAGTTAGACTTAAATTAAATGACATACCTCTCAGTCGGAGCAGTACATAAGTGTTCCTTTCACAATCTTCCTGAAATGCTTTTCTAAAGGTAGGCAAGTATGCCTCAAGGACATGTGTCAGATCAGGCACACATACATGTACAGTATTTCTCTGTGACTCATCCTGGGACTGGCCTAAATGTCCTTGACCCTAGTTCTTCAATCATCTCTCTAATACAGGGATGGGGAACCTTTGGCCCTCCAGCTGTTGTTGAACTACACATCCCAGCGTGCCCTGCAACTGTTTTAGCATGGCCAAATAGCAAAACTGTAGCAAGGCATGCTGGTATGTGTAGTTCAACAACAGCTGGAGGACCAAAAGTTCCTCACCCCTGCTCTAATACATCACACCACTAAGCCTGATCCTAACCATATGGCTGTGGCAGTTTCCCTGAAAGCATATAAGCTTGGCTTCCCCATGGCATGTCACTTTGCCAATGTGCCACTAAAGAACAAATCTACTTACGTGAAGCATGCACCTGCCATCCTGCCTTCATTTACGAAGCTCGCTGTTCCCATAGATGTTTTCACTTAGTCAAGCTGTAGATGGGTAAATGACACCAAATGAAACTGAACTCAACCAGTCACAATACTGTTGCTAGCATCTCTCTTCCCAAGCTAGCTATGTTCCCATTGGTTGTTCGCTTAAATTATATGGGTAAATGATGCCAACTAAAACTTGACTTACACCCATCATGACACTTTTCTCCTTCACTAGCACTTCTGTGTTACCACTTTGCCCTGCCAAACCCCTAGTTCAAAGACATGCAGTATATTTAGTGGACCCATCCCCCCTATATGCTGCACTACATCACTAGACTACATCCCCCTTATATGCTGCACCACATCACTACACATCCCTCCTATATGCCGCACTACATCACTACACTTCATCCCCCCTATAAGCCACACTACATAACTACACTACATTCCACCATCTGCTGAACTACATCACTAGACTATATCCCCCTATAAGCCACACTACAACTGTCAGCATCCGGAGTCTTACCTCCGGTTCTGGTCTCTGCGGCCTTCCTGTTACCCAGCTGGTATGGCTGTGGCTGATAGGAGCTGCGGCAGTGAGGTCTTCCGGTGTGGCTGCCGGGTGTCTGGAAGCCAGAGTCCGGGTCCTGGGGAGCGGAGAATGGCAGCCGGAGGTGTCTGTTTCCAAGTGTTCTGTTGCTGGAGTGCGGCCTCTGGGATGCTGAGGCCTGAGGTAGTGGCTGTGTGCTGGTTCCACATGTGTCCTCTGTGCAGGGGGCCGCCATGTTGGAGACCAAGCCAAGCCAATAGGTATCCCAGTTCGCATCCAGCCAATGCGTGCAGTTTTCCCGTATAAAAAGGGGTTGATACTTAGTCATGATGACAGTGCTTCAAGTTACTTGCTGCTGTGAGGAGCTCAATCTCTATGCTCCCAGGTTAGCCCCTGGTATCCTAGTTCTGTTGTGGCTGCCTGGTGGTCAGTTCTGTTATTGCAGTTCTTTGCTCCCAGTCCACCTGCTCTTGCGGTTTAACCGCTGGGTCCTCTATCTGGCAGAGGGTCTCCGATTGCTGACGGTGCTCACAGCGATCCTCTTTTCAACATCATTCTTCAAGTCATGTCTTCAGTGTTCTTCAGCATCGTTTACAAATCACAAGTCATCTCTTCATTCAGTGTTCTTCAGCATCGTTTACAAATCACAAATCATCTCTTCATTCAGTATTCTTCAGCATCGTTTACAAGTCACGAACATTTCATCTTTCAGAAATCACTCAGACTTATCTCCTAGTCATTGTGTATGATTGTCATCTCAGTAAAGCTGAATTAATCTTTCTTCATTGTATCGTTCTCGTTCATTGTCCTCGTTGCCTACCCCTGTACATCTTCGGGCCTAAGTCTTCAATCCATGAGTAAGAACTACATTCAGCTATCTTGTTTCCTTCCTTTGCCAAAAGCTGCTCCCTCAGTCAATTGTCAGATCCTCAACTCAAGCCGAGTGTGACAGTAAGCACTGGCCACATGGATCTGACGAGTGATCAGGCTTCTGGGGGTGACGCAGCCTCAGGACATCCTGTCACGTTTAAATAAGCAGGAAGCTACGCAAACTCAGATCATGCAGTTTAAGCAAAGTATGTCAGCTCATCTAGCCTTTCTCCATGCACTCATATCCGTACCTCAAGTGCCAGCTCCCGTTCCTGCCACTCTAGTTCTAACAGCTCCTGTGCCAGTTCCACTTCCATGGTTGCAATTACCTTCACCTAGTAAGTTTGATGGTACTCCAAAGCAATGCCGCAGTTTCATCAACCAATGTGAGTTTCAGTTTGAGTTACAGTCGGTGAATTTCCCAACCGCCCAGACCAGGATAGCTTATATTATTTCTCTGCTGACCGGTCAGGCGTTAGAATGGGCACCTCATCTGTGGGAGAGAGCGGATCCCATTCTTTCAAATTACTCCAAATTTGTATCAACTTTCCGAAAGATTTTCGACTAACCAGGCAGGACTTTATCAGCTTCTTTGGAGATTCTGCGTTTGCAAAAGGGAACTAGTACCATCAGTCAATACATTATCCAGTTTTATACCCTCTCTTCCGAACTTGGTTGGAACGATGAAGTTCTCATAGCAGCTTTCTGGAATGGTCTTTCAGACAAGATTAAGGACGATCTAGCCACCCTAGACATTCCAGACAAGTTGGACAAACTAGTCTCTCTGTGCAGCAAACTGGATCTGAGGTATAGAGAGCGTTGCCTGGAGAGATCAAAGTCGGACTGTCCGAGACCTTGGGTTGCTCCTCTTCCTAGACAATCTTCTCCATCTGCAGAGGAACCCATGCAGGTTAACTGGTCCTGTCTCACTGATGAAGAACGACAAAGGCGGAGATGAGGAAACCTCTGTATGTATTGCGGAGCGGCTGATCACTTTGTCAAGTCCTGCAGTCATCAGTCGGTTTCCTCGGAATTACTTCTCAGGAAAGAATCTGTACTTACCACTTGACTAGAGCTCTCCTCTTCTTCTCTTTTTGTTTCTATACTACTCGACTCTGGAGCAGCTGAGCCTTTTATCACCTTGGCACTAGTCAAGCGAACCGGAATTCAGACGGTGAAGTTGGATCGTCCTATTTCAATCACTGCAGTTGATGGAAGTTACATCCCTGAAGGAATCATTACTCACCCTACTGTTACTCTCAAATTAAAGATTGGAGCTCTTCATTCAGAAAACATCACTTTCCTAGTAATTCCTAAAGCCTCTCAAGAATTAATTCTCGGATTCCCTTGGCTACAAAGACATAATCCCCGCATTGATTGGCAGACTATGGATGTGCTCGCTTGGGGAGAGTCTTGCTTCTATGAGTGCTTGGAGTCTATCAAACTTCTTTGTAATTTGAATACTACTGAACTCCCAGTAGTTTATCAGGACTTTCAAGATGTCTCTAGCATACAGGGAGCTGACACTCTGCCCCCCTATCGTAGTTGGGACTGTCCCATTGATTTGATACCTAGCAAGACTCCAAGAGGTCAAATATACCCGTTATCCCTTCCAGATACCCAGGCCATGTCAGACTACATTTCGGAAAATCTCAGTAAAGGTTTTATTTGCCCTTCTTCCTCTCCAGCCGGGCCAGGGTTTTTGTCGTGAAAAAGAGGGATGGGGGCCTGCGGCCATGTATAGACTACCGGGGGTTAAATGAGATCACTGTGAAGAACAGATATCCTCTGCCCCTGATTCTGGAGTTATTCGATTGAGTGAAAGGTGCCACCATTTTCACTAAGCTGGACCTTTGAGGGGCTTATAACCTGATACGTATTTGTTCTGGAGATGAGTCGAAGACCGCCTTTAACACCCGGGATGCGCATTACGAGTATCTAGTGATGCCCATCGGTCTCTGCAATGCTCTGGCGGTCTTCCAGAACTTCGTGAACAAGATATTCAGAGATCTTCTTTACAGTTGTCTAGTGGTATATTTGGACGATATTCTCATTTTTTCTAAAGATTTGAAGATCCATCGTGAGCAAGTCAAAGAGGTCTTAAGCAGTCTTAGGAAAAATCATCTTTTTTCACCTTTGAGGTACCCTCCATCGCCTTTCTCGGTTACGTCATCTCTGGACAGGAACTACAGATGGATTCAACCAAGGTCCAAGCGATTTGCGATTGGACTCTTCCTACCACTCTAAAAGGGATCCAACGATTTCTTGACTTTGCCAACTTTTACAGGAACTTTATCAAGAACTTCTCCACTATCATCGCCCCAATTACCATGTTAACCAGGAAAGGAGCCAATCCTTCAATGTGGCTACCCGAGGCTCTGGAAGCCTTTGCTTTCTTAAAAGAGGCCTTCATGTCCACTCCAATTCTTCGCCAACCTCAATCGCCCCTTTCAGGTGGAAGTAGATGCTTCTTCTGTGGGAGTCGGGCAGTTCTTTCTCCACTCTTCGAAGATAAGAAAAGTCATCCTTGTGCATATTTTTTTTGAAGATTCTCCCAAGCAGAGCAAAATTATCCCACTGGTGAACAAGAATGGTTGGCCATAAAATCAGCTTTTGAAGAGTGGCGATATTTATTAGAGGGAGCTCAACACCCTATCTCGGTTATCACGGATCACAAGAATCTTCTGTACCTTCAGACAGCTCGCTGTTTAAACCCACGGCAAGCCAGGTGGTCTCTCTTCTTCTCTCAGTTCTGCTTCAAACTCTCTTACTGCCCAGGAGCCTTAAATCGAAGAGCAGATGCACTTTCTCGTTCTTTTCAAATGGATGATTTACTCGACTCCTCTGAGAAACAATTTATTCTGAATCTGGCTTAATTTGCTTCAACTCATACTGTTCCTCTTCATCCTCCGGGGAGAACCTTTGTGGCACCAAATCTTCGCAAGAAACTGCTTTTGTGGGCTCATTCTTAGCCTTTCATGAGTCAAGCCGGTGGTCTTAAGACTCTCAAGTTCATTCAATTATTCTACTGGTGGCCTCATCTTAAAACGGATGTGTTTGAATTTGTAGCAGCCTGTTCCAAGTGTGCTCAACATAAACGTTTACGAACATCTCCTTCAGGTCTATTTCATCCACTTCCAACATCTCAAAAGCCTTGGACTCACAACTCTATGGATTTCATAACCGATTTGCCAGTCACCAGAGGGCGCAACACCATTTGGGTCATTGTGGACCGATTTTCGAAGATGGCTCACTTCATACCCCTCACCGCTCTTCCCTCTGCTCCTCAGCTATCCAAATTGTTTTTCTCAGAGATTTTTAATTTGCATGGTCTCCAACAAGAAATAGTTTCTGATCGGGGGCCTCAATTCATGGCCAAGTTCTGGAAAGCTCTCAGCTCTGTTCTACGAATCAAGTTGAAATTCTCTTCAGCCTATCATCCCCAGACTGACGGACTGAAAGAGTTACCAAGATCTTGAAACTTTCTTACAGATGTTCATGTCCCCTGCTCAGGATGACTGGATGGATTACCTCCCATTTGCTGAGTTCACACACAATAACATATATCATTCCTCTACCAATTACACTCCTTTCTTAATTAACTACGGTTTTCATCCACGAGTTCCTTCCTTCGAATCTCTCCCAGCTCTCGAGGTTCCTGCTGCTGAATCTGCTCTGATCTGCTCTCAGTTCACTAAGATTTGGGGACAAATTCCAAAGGCGCTACTTAAGACTTCCCAGAAATATCAGATCGACGCTGTTCGGAAATGGAGGGCTGTTCCTAGTCTCAAAATGGGAGATCGTGTTTGGATATCAACCAAAAACCTCAGACTCAAAGTTCCTACCATAAAGTTCGCTCCAAGATTCACTGGTCCATATCCTATTGATAGAGAGTTTGAATCCTGTTTCTTACAAGGTGAAACTGCTTCCCTATTTGAAAATTCCCAATGCCTTTCACATTTCTCTGCTAAAGCCTCTTGTTCTAAATCGTGTTCGGGCAGCTTTCCCTAAACCTCCCAAGGAACATGCCGCTCTAAATGAGGAATACGAGGTTCATAAGATTCTTTACTACAGCAAGAGGTATGGTCGTCTCCAGTATCTCATAGTATGTCCAGAGGAAAGTTCTTGGGTGGCTGATGAGGATGTTCATGCTCCAAGACTGATTCGTGCCTTTCATGCCAAGAATCCCACTAAGCAGCGTTGGTGTTCGGAGACCACCTTAAAAAGGCTGGGGGGTACTGTCAGCATCCGGAGTCTTACCTCCGGTTCTGGTCTCTGCGGCCTTCCTGTTAGCCAGCTGGTATGGCTGTGGCGGATAGGAGCTGTGGCGAGGTCCTCCGGTGCAGCTGCCAGGTGTCTGGAAGCTGGGGTCCAGGTCCCGGGGAGCGGAGCATGGCAGCCAGAGGTGTGTTTCCAAGTGTTCTGTTGCTGGAGTGCGGCCTCTGGGAGGCTGAGGCCTGAGGTAGTGGCTGTGTGCTGGTTCCAGATGTGTCCTCTGTGCAGTGGGCCGCCATGTTGGAGACCAAGCCAAGCCAATAGGTATCCCAGATGCTTAGTCATGGTGCCAGTGCTTCAAGTTACTTGCTGCTGTAAGGTGCTCAAGCTCTGTGCTCCCAGGTTAGCCCCTGGTATTCTTGTTCTGTTGTGGCCACCCGGTGGTCAGTTCTGTTATTGCAGTCCTTTGCTCCCAGTCCACCTGCTCTTGCGGTTTAACCGCTGGGTCCTCTATCTGGCAGAGGGTCTCCGAATGCTGATGGTGCTCACAGCGATCCTCTTTTCAACATCATTCTTCAAGTCATGTCTTCATTGTTCTTCAGCATCGTTTACAAATCACAAGTCATCTCTTCATTCAGTGTTCTTCAGCATCGTTTACAAATCACAAATCATCTCTTCATTCAGTGTTCTTCAGCATCGTTTATAAATCACAAGTCATCTCTTCATTCAGAGTGCTTCAGCATCGTTTACAAATCACAAGTCCCTTCTTAATTCAGTATTCTTCAGCATCGCTTAAAAGTCACGAACATTTAGTCTTTCAGAAATCACTCAGACTTATCTCCTAGTCGTTGTGTATGATTGTGGTCACAGTAAAGCTGAATTAATCTTTCTTCAGTGTATCATTCTTGTTCATTGTCCTTGTTGACTTCCCCTCTACATCTTCGGGCCTAAGTCTTCAATCTATGAGTAAGAACTACATTCAGCCATCTAGTTTCCTTCCTTTGCCGAAAACTGCTCCCTCAGTCAATTGTCAGTCGTCAGATTCTCAACTCGTCGAGCGTGACAACAACCCCCTGAAAAACTGCACTAAATCACTACACTACAACTCCCATGGATGCCGCACTACATCACAAGATTACGTATGCTGCACCACATCACTACACATCCTCATATATGCCACACTACATCACTACACTTCATCCCCCTATAAGCCACACTACATCACTACACTACATCCCACCATCCACTGAACTACATCACTAGACTATATCCCCCCTATAAGCCACACAACCCCCTGAAAATTTGCACTAAATTACTACACTACAATTCCCATGCATGCTGCACTACATCACTAGGATTACATACCCCCTATACGCTGCACTACATCACTAGACTACAACCCCATATATGCCTCACCACATAACTGCACTTCATTCCTACAATATCATTAAAACATCTCAGTGCCTCCATCCACATGAACTTACCATAAGGTCCTCTGTACAATGTTTTATGAGTGTCTGTCCTATTTCGATATGGTCTTTTGTAATATTTTCCCCCACCATTAGGGGTCTCTAGGTCTTCTGATTATGGGGTGTTGACAGGTGCCTGCTAACTAATTACATGGACAACACCTGATATTGGTCTACTTAGGCTGCCTGGGCCTAGCAGGCATTGCTGGTTATTGCAGTATGTTTCCCGCCTTAGATCTGGATTCCTGTGTTGGTCCTGTGTATGTTACTCTCATGCTTCCAGTTTGGTTCCTGTACTTCTTTATCTATATTGGATTCCAGTTTCAGCTACAAGTCAGCAACCCTTAAGGAATCTCTATACCAGTTCAGGTTATCCTTTTATGATTTCAGGACTTTAGTTTGCTTACTATTCATACAAGTATTCTGCTTAATTAGTGATTCATCTTCATTACCAGTATCTGCATTTCCTTAATACCTGCCATTGCCTGCCTGTTTGTATATTATCCTGTGTCTGCATTGGCTCGTGACACTTGATGCCTGTCTGCCATTTCATCTTGGATGTCATCTTGCCACCTCACTCAACATTTACAAAACAGAATTAATTATTTTCCCACCAGCTAAGATATCCCACCAACCTGATATCTCCATAACTGTTGACAATGCGACTATCCACCCTACCACACAATCTCTCTGCCTAGGTGTCATCCTTGACTCTAAACTGTCCTTTGTTCCACACATTCAATCTGTCTTTAAATCATGTTACATGCACCTAAAAAACATATCCAAAATATGCCCTTATCTTACACAAGACACTGCAAAAACTGTAATCCATGCACTCACCATCTCCCGTCTTGATTATTATAATAGTCTCCTTACTGGTCTTCCCAAACATAGGCTCTCACCCCTACAATCCATTTTAAATGCAGCTGCTTGGCTAATCTTCCTCGCTAGATGTTCTTCGTCTGCTGATCCGCTCTGTCAGTCCCTCCATTGGTTACCAGTATTCTACCATGTTAAATATAAAATACTTTTACTTACATACAAGGCTATTAACCAAACTACACCATCATACATCTCCTCACTCATCTCAAAATATCTCCCTACCAGACCTCTCCGCTCTGCACAAGATCTGCGTCTTTTATCCACATGTATTACCTGTTCCCATTCAAAATTACAGGACTTTACCCAGGCTTCACCCAATCTGTGGAATGCCCTCCCATGCACAATAGGACTCTCTTTTAGTCTCCAAACCTTTAAACATTCCCTGAAAACTCATCTCTTCAGACAACCCTACCAAATTCCAGACCCACCCACATAACTTTCCATGCTTCCCTATCCAGTTACATCCTCTCTGTACAGTCCACATAACCTGACATATTTTGTCTTCCAGCACTGCTGGGTGATCATATCATACAACCCATTAAGAACCTAGCAATCTGGTGGACCATTATGCAACAGGTAGCATCTATCCTTGTGTATCAATGCCTATTTCCCTATAGATTGTAAGCTTGCGAGCAGGGCCTTCCTACCTCTATGTCTGTCTGTCTTTGCCTAGTTTTGTTCTATTACTGTTGTTCTAATTGTAAAGCGCAACGGAATATGCTGCGCTATATAAGAAACTGCTAATAAATAATAATAAATTACCAAGCTAACTGGATATCCTGAATACCTGCCATTACCTGCCTGTCTGCATATTACCCTGTGTGTGCATTACTAAGCTAACTGGATATCCTAAATGCCTGCCATTACCTGTCTTCATATTATCCTGTGTTTGCATTACCAAGCTAACTGGATATCCTGAATACCTGCCATTACTTGCCTGTCTGCATATTACCCTGTGTGTGCATTACTAAGCTAACTGGATATCCTGAATACCTGCCATTTTCTGCCTGTCTGCATATTACCCTGTGTCTGCATTACTAGGCTAACTGGAAACTTAAATATGCATGGGATAGACATAAGGATATCCTTAGAAAGAAATAAGGATCAAATAAGGTTTGAGATAAAAAAAATATGGTAAAAATGGGCCAAGTGGTTCTTATCTGCCGTCAAATTCTATGTTTCTATCCTGAATAGCTGTCATTATCTGCCTTTTTGCATATTACTGTGTCTGCATTGCAAAGTGAAATTCCTTGTTGTTTGTTCCTGTATTTCATTTAATAAAATACTTCAAGTTTACTGCTACATTGCGTGGTTGTGTTTCAGCATAAACTCCAGAGGTTAATCCTAACACAAAGGAGCACCAGAGTAGAACAAGGGTAGAGTGGAGTGGAAGGAGGGGGCGGGCCTGGTCCTCTGGTTGGGAGAGAGTAGGTAGAAGGGGAGGGCCGAGAGGATGAATGGAGCAGGCCTGAGGATGAATGGAGCAGGCCTGAGCCTCTTGTCGGGAAGAAATAGGGTTAAGGAGAAGAAGAGGATAGACCTGGTCCTCAGGTTGGGAGAAAGCAGGGTGGAGGGGAAGAATGGGGCTGAGGGGATGAAAGGGGTGAGTATGGTCCTCTGGTCAAGAAGAAACAGGGTAGAGGGGTAGAAAGGAGCGAGCCTGGTCCTTTGGTTGGGAAGAAACAGAGTAAAGGAAAAGAAAGGAGCGAGTCTGATCCTCCGATTGGGAGAGACGAGGGCAGAGGGAAATGGGGAGAACCGAGGATGAAGCGTATCTGGTCCTATGGATGGGAGGGTGCAGTGCAGAGGGGAAGAAGGGGGCGGGCTGAGGGGGATGAAGGAGGCATGCCTGGTCCTATAGACAGGAGAGAGCAAAGCAGAGGGGAAAAAGGGGGCATGTCTGATTCTGCAATAGCTGTCCCCTCCAAACTGGACCACTGATTGCTAGGTTACAGGAATACAGCGTCTGGCCACTGCTTTAGTGTATTAGAAGTACTTTGAAAAGTAATCTGTAATACAGCAATTTTCATGGGTCAGTGTGGCAGTGAAGAACTAAAGAGACATACAAACATTCTTCAAGTGTAATGAGTATGTTTCCAGGGTTAGCAGGGTGTGCCTCCATCCAGGAGATCTAAGTTGTACCAAGTTGTTAATTGGAAACTATGCTTGTGTACCAACTTCATTTCTGGTGACAAAGTCTGTACATAGGGTAGCCAAACAGAAAAAAAAATTGGAAACTAAGTCGTAGCCGTCTAGTCAATGGTAAACAAGTAAGAAAGTCTGGGTATAAGCAGGGTTAGCATAGGTGTTGCTGATTCAATCAGCTAAGACCGGACCTTTTTTTTTTTTTTTATGGCACCAGCAATTTTGGTTAGAAGTAACCTGTTACCTTTGGGTATAGTATGTGAAATTGCTGTGGAAAATTTACTCCAGAACACCCAATTAGGTAAAACGGGAATATCTATATGTAGGGTATCTTTAATAAAATGGTGTACCTGATCCCAAAGCTCAGTGACCTTGATAAATATCTGCTTCTGGCGAATCACATTTATAGCAGTTTGAATTGTCAGATTGACCTATCAAAAACTTTAATTTTGAGGTATAATAGGCCCTATATAAAATGTTGTTTATTTCTGCATAAGTAGTGGAAATTAAGCTCTTATTTGTTTCATAGTCATTACCATTTGAGGAAGGTCTAAATCTGGGAAAACCTCTTTCCATTTGGCCAGTCCCCCAGAAATTGTATCTAGGTTTATTGTGGGCCGTACAAATGTAAGGGGAAGGTTCCAGTGGTAGGAGGCATAGCGAACCATCCAATCTACATTACTTATCTCCATCAGTCAACAACAGCAATATTTTGTTTGAGTAGCTCATCACTTGTAGGCATGGGCAGAGCTGCATATTTAAATGTGGAGATCTGCTCTGTAGCTGACGGGGCATGTAAGGCTGCTGGGTTCTGACATCTACCAACTGATGCAAATATTCAACCCTTGGAAAGACAAAGCTTTAACTCTAATGGGCCCTACACACTGCACGTTCTGCCGCCGAACGATGGCTGACAGGCGTCCTGGCAGCGGGGAGGCCGTAACCGGGGGGAGTGAAGTTCCTTCGCTCCCCCCCATCACCCGGCTCCATAGCAGTGCAGGCAAATATGGACGAGATCGTCCATATTGGCCTGCATGCACAAGCGACAGGGCACCAGTGATAAACGAGCGTGGGGCCACGCATCGTTCATCCCTGGTGCCTCCACACTGAAAGATATGAATGGTATCTCATTCAATAATGAGCGAGATCGTTCATATCTTTCACTCATATTGCCCAGTGTGTAGGGCCTATTAGATTGACCACCAGTGCAATCTAGATTTCCCAACAGAAGGACATAAAACATGTGTTAGGGTTAGTGCTGCTACCAGATGTGAGCCTCAGAGATTTCCCTGTGTGCTGCCAGTTGCTGCAACTGAAGAGACTCCCATCCAAATATTATTAAGTCCATCCATTCAAATCTCCTTCTACTAGCATGCTTCTTCACTCTCTGACGGTAAATTATGCACCTCTGGCTTGACTATAGCTGTAGATGTCTCCATCTGTTAAGAGAAAGTATAGCCAACAACAACGTGCACAAACAGACATGGAATCATCTTTTTTACTAACTCTCCAAAGAGCTACCTCTACTGTCAGCCTCTTCTATTACACTGAAGATGTCTTGTTGGGCATAAAGGCCTTAGTGTCATCAGAGATGCACCATTGGTGGCCTAACTGTCCTTATCTGACAGTTCCTCAAACTTCCTCCACCCCACCTAGAAAGTTTGGCCTCCTTTGCCATCATCTATATTCCAGGCCAGATTTTCATTTGGGTCTCCTCTCCTTGTGTCAGTGCACCTGGACTCCCCACATTGATAAGGCATTTCTAAAGGTTAGAGGTTCTCAAATGCGATCCTCAAGGCACCCCAATGTTCCAGGTTTTCAATATTGCCATGGCCCAGTACAGATGGTTAAATCAAATAGACTGAGTTACTAATTATGTCACCTGTGGCCAAGTATGGAAATAAAACCTGGACCGTTGGGGTGCCTTGGGGACCACCTTTGAGAACCTACTGCTTTAGGTGATGACTGCACCTGTTTGTTATTACTGGTCTACTCCTCTATGAAACCCAGAACTGGCTCACTGGCATTCTAAACACCATGGGTGACTGTACCATTGTCTCCTAATATCACCAGCTGTTGTCACACTTTCCAACTTTTGCATCCTGTACATAACTGTGAGAACAGTCATTCTACGGCTTTCTTCTGTAAAACTCTTGCTCTATTTCCTCCAAAATTCCTCTTTCCACTTCATGCCTCCTACTAATGGGAGGCAGTCAATTTACAGGTTGTCGGGATCCTGGCTGTCAGGAGACTGATGCCAGAATCCCGACACCCCGTAAAATACCGGTGGTCAGAAACCTGACCACCATCCGAAATCCGCACTCGGGTGGTGGGCCACACCACCACCTGAGGGGGAATATAACCCTGTGACGAAGGTCATCACCGGGCCCGAAGCATGGCAAGCGCAGTGAGCATTCTGTCCCTCCTGGAGAGGGTCATGTTGGGAGGTGTGTGTGTGTGTGTGTATATATCTGACTCTAATACTAGCCAGTGTCTCCCCAGCCATTCACCGCATGTCATTGATAGCAATGACCGCAATTGATTTTTCTGAGCAGCAATTGAATAGGAAAAACCTTGAAGCTGGGGGGAAAACCCTTGTTGAATATGCCCATATATGCTGGCTATCTAGTATGGTATTGATTGTCTCATCCACATGTACAGCACATTCTTCTGTAGTCTGAAACTACACCCTGCTGAGTGATGCCTCTTGAATTTAAAGCCATGCATAATAATGATGCCACCCGTGCTGTCTCGCAAACACCCACTGCTGCAGGTTCCTGCTTGTAATCTGACACTCAAACTAATGGTGCCCATGCACTTGTGAGATATTAGGTGCTATCCTTTGATTTCAACCAGAACTGTGAGAGAAATCGAAGGATTGTATGCAGATTTAAGGTACCATGAGATGCGATGCGCGGGCACGCCGCTCGAATGTCGCATCTAGGGAGGCCAATCCCGGGATCGGGATCGGCGGGATCCTGGGATTTAGGCCCAAAAACGTCCGGGATTCAATCCCGGGATTGGAAACTCCAATCCCGGGGATTGAGGGATCAGCGTTGAGCGTCCTCAGGATGCTCAGACGCTGCCCGGCTCCCTCCTCCTGTCTCCCCCTGCGCAGCGTGACCTGTGACTGTGAGGTCACGCTGCGCTTTCTGCAGCCGCCGAGCCGGAAAGTACGGCGGTCTTCACCCGCTGCCTCCTCCTGGCTCCCGTACACTCACCCGCCGGCTCCCCTACACTCATCCGCCGGCTCCGCTGCACTCACCCGCCGGCTCCTCCTCACCTGCTACCTGGCTGTGCAGATTTGTACGGGTTTTTTTATGTCTGCGAGGCGGGAGGGGCGGGGCGGGGCGGCCAGACACAGTCTAAAGCCAATCCCGGGATTGACCATTTTTCAATCCCGATACCCGGGATTGAAAAAATGGCCCGGGATTGGCTTCCCTAGTCGCGTCTCATGATAGTATGTGCTGCACACAATATTTCTCGCATCGCAGTGCGATTACATGTGTTTTTTTTTAACACATGCAGTATATCGCACTGTGATGTGTGATGGGCACCTGCCGGGAGCGGCCACTCGGCGGTGACGTGCCCATCACGTGATTATCATGCGATCTATCGCATGATGGCATGGTAATCACTTTGAACCTGAACTGCCGGTGCGATGCCCCGCGATGACGCGTCGCGGGGCATCACACAAGTGTATGGGCACCATAAGGCCCTAATTCAGATCTGATTGCAGCAGCAAATTTGTTTGCTAATGGGCAAAACCATGTGCACTGCAGGGAAGGCAGATGTAACATATGCAGAGAGAGTTAGATTTGGGTGGGGTGTGTTCAAACTGAAATATAAATTGCAGTGTAAAATAAAGCAGCCAGTATTTACCCTGCACAGAAACAAAATAACCCACCCAAATCTAACTCTCTCGGCAAATGTTATATCTGCCCCCCCGCAGTGCACATGGATTTGCCCATTAGATAACAAATTTGCTGCTGCTATCAGATCTGAATTACCCCCTCAATTTGGTGAAAGCACCAGCATTTGTTTCTACTTTGGATTCTTATTTCATCTATATTTGACTGTATACTGTCTGCAATTTATGGTTTCTGTAATTTCACTTATTTAATATATGAATGGGTAAAGCTTTTTGTCTTTTTTGGTACCTATATGGACGCCACTGTAGACCGTAAATAACACCATTTTTTCTTAACTGTTTTTAAATGGCAGAAGATCTGCAAAAAAAGAACGAGAGACTGTATAGGATAGAGTGAATATAAGCATCCTGTTTGTTATGTAGCTAAGCTAGCTGGATCTGGTTTTTGTGTTGATATTAATTAATAGGTTGTTGATGTTTGTCAATCAAATATTTATCCAATGAGAAGTGGTTAGGTAGGTGGGTTATATTAGTTTAAGTGTGGGCTGAGGAATTCAAATTCCTCTTGCCATTTTGTGATCCCAAAAGCAAGTAAACTTTTTTAAAATTGTGGTTTTTCTTTTTTAAAGTTTTCACGTTGGAATAATAAGCTATAATTATTCCAGCAAGTGCGAGGTGCAGCGGGCGGAAAGCAGTGCTATTCGGCGGCTCAATTTAGCACAGCAGAGTTTAGCTAGCATTTCCCCTTTGAGAAAAGGCGAGTCGTCACTATACCAGGGGAGGACCAGGTCACCATCTTAAGGAGGGACCAGCACTGTGCTAATTAAGGGGAGATGGTTCTACCCAGGATGGATTGCGCAAGGGGCAGAAACTCCGCCCCATTTGTTTAAAGATTCAAAAGTTTTAAGCCATGGTCGAGTTGGCACTGCTTTTTTCGCCACCGGTGATTAATATTTCCAATTCTGATTCGAATTTAATAAATTTGACTGTGACCTCCATTTTTCCAATTTATACAGTTGTCCGTGTCATTATTTCTAGGTATATGGTTCTAGTCAGTGCTGTTTCTTGCGGCACTTCTTGAACACTTTAAAATCCATTCCCACCTCCTCCGTCCTCCCGAGTACCCAGCTCGGGGGGCGGAGTTCCGTGGAATGACGCGTTGCGTCGTGACGTCACGACGCAATCGCGTCATTCCACGAAACTCCGCCCCCCGAGCTGGGTACTCGGGAGGACGGAGGAGGGGGAGCCAAGCCGGCGGCGCCGCGAAGAGGAGGGAGAGGCGGCGAAGAGCGGGAAGAACCGCTTCAACTGTAAGTCAGCCTCTCCCTCTCTCTCTCTACCCCCCCTCTGCCATCTGCCATCATGTATACAAAGGGGACACTTGCCTGCCATAATATGTTAAATGGGGACACTTGCCTGCCATAATGTGTTAAATGGGGACACCTTCCTGCGTACTGTGTAAAATGGGGACACCTGTCTGCGTACTGTGTAATATGGGGACACCTGTCTGCGTACTGTGTAAAATGGGGACACCTGTCTGCGTACTGTGTAAAATGGGGACACCTGTCTGCGTACTGTGTAAAATGGGGACACCTGCCTGCGTACTGTGTAAAATGGGGACACCTGTCTGCGAACTGTGTAAAATGGGGACACCTGTCTGCGTACTGTGTAAAATGGGGACACCTGTCAGCGTACTGTGTAAAATGGGGAAACCTGTCTGCGTACTGTGTAAAATGGGGACGCGTGCCTGCCATACTGTGTAAAATGGGGACTCTTGCCTGCCGTTCTGTGTAATATGGGGGCACGTGCCTGCCGTACTGTGTAAAATCGGGGCACGTGCCTGCCACAATGTGTAAAATTGGGACACTTGCCTGCCGTACTGTGTAAAATGGAGGCACGTGCCTGTCGCAATGTGTAAAATGGGGACACTTTCCTGCCGCAATGTGTAAAATGGGGGCACGTGACTGCCGCAATGTGTAAAATGGGGACACTTTCCTGCCGCAATGTGTAAAATGGGGACAATTGCCTACCGTGCTGTGTAAAATGGGGACACTTGCCTGCCGTGCTGTGTAAAATGGGGTCGCGTGCCTGCTGTAATGTGTAAAATGAGGACTTTTTTTTTTAATCCTGTGGTGGGCGTGATGATGAGATCAGATGAGGCCACGCCCATTTTAATGAGGCCACGCTTCCTTGCCGGGAGCGCGCATGCTTTTACTCTTTATATTTATGGGGGGGCGCATTTTATTTTATGTGAATGGGGGGGGGGGGGGGGGCATTTTTAAATCTCGCACTGGGAGCCAAATTGGCTAGAAACGGCCCTGGTTCTAGTTTGCGTAATATAAAACATATGGGTGACTTATTGTGGATCAAGTGAAGTGCTGGTGAGTTACAAAAGGACTTTTTTTTTTTTTCAATTTATCAATAAAAATCATTTAAACAGCACCACAGAAGAATAAAGCATTTTTTTTTAAATTAGTCTGTTCTAGTAATGATACCTGAGGATCCTGTTACCAGCACAGTGAGTATCTCCTGAATGTCTGATAAGTAGACTGCTCTGACATGTGTTATTGCCTGTTTAAAGCTGGGTACACAATTAGTTACGTGTACCCAGCCTGACATTGCTGATGTAACCCTGCATGCGGCAAGAGTATACACACTTGGCGATGTTGGGCGAGCCACGTGACATGCTGCATAATCGCTAGAAGCATACCCCGTCTGCCCTGCTGCATGGGCTATGGGAGATGTCACCATAGGCATGCGCAGAACATTTTATTAGGGGGTGCACCATCGGAGGGGTGTGTTTAGCACCACCTACTGGGCGTGTCTAGCACCGCCTATTGGGCATGTCTAGCACTGCCTATTGGCACTCAAAGCAATATAAACATATGCCCCCATAGTGCCAGATCCACATATGCCCCCAGCGGTGCCCCTTACTCAATACCCCCAGCAGTACCAGATCCACATATGCCCCCAGCGGTGCCAGATCCACAAATGCCCCCAGCGGTGCCAGATCCACAAATGCCCCCCGCGGTGCCAGATCCACAAATGCCCACCACGGTGCCAGATACACAAATGCCCCCCCGGTGCCAGATACACATGCCCCCAGCGGTGCCAGATACATATGCCCCTGGCAGTCCAGATACATATGCCCCCAGTGGTGCCAGATATTCTTATGCCCCCAGCGATGGCAGATACATATATGCCATTTGTGCTCATTGTCCTGCTGCCAGTGCCGCCGATTCCCGTCTCTGACGCTGAGGGGAGGCGAGTGCACTGCGTTTATCTCCTGCGCCTCACTTCACAGTCCCTGTCTCCGGCGGCCATTTGAAATATAGCGCCGGCTTGTGAGGGGCAGGAGAGACGCGCGCAGCGCTCTCCTCTTTTCAGCGTCAAGAGACGGAAATCGGTGGCAGCAGCAGAAGTGTGTGTGTGTGTGTGTGGGGGGGGGGGTGCCGGACATTAGGGGGTGCCTGTGCGCACCAGGCACCCCCCGTGCACACGCCTATGGATGTCACTAGCGACCACGGGAGCACGCATATCATAGGTACACACTAGACAATGTACCCAATACCACGGGACCGGACGAAATATTGTCTAGTGTTTATCCTGCTTAAGCCCCATTAATATATAAGGCATACTTCCCAACTGTCCCGATTTTCGCAGGACAGTCCCATTTTTTGGGGACTGTCCCACCCGCGGGCCGCAGTGTCCCGCGGTGAAGAGGGGGGTGGGCAGTTGGGAGGCTCCTGTCACTCGCTGCTCTTAGCAGAACAGTGGTGATTAGATGTTGTGCGCATGTGCACAGAGTCTATTCACGGGAGACAGAGGAATAGGGGGCATGCCAGCAGCTCACAGAGCACTGGGCATGCCTCCTCAGTTACGAAAACTGGGGTGTGGCTCACGATCGCAGGCCAAGAAGTCCCTCTTGCCCCATCTGAAATGTGGGAGGTACTTCTGAAATGTTGGGAGGTGTGTATAAGGTGAAGTAAAAACAATCCCTTCAATCAGCATGCCATTGCTTTATAAGTCAACGTGTTCTATAGAAAACAAGTGTTCTATAAAAAAAAACTAACTTGTTAATTTTCTTTGTTTTACTGTATTACTTTTTGTATTTATAGATAGAAATGTACTTTTTATTTGAGGAGGTCATTACTAACTTTTGTGACGGCAGTCTAGTAGAGTGGAGAGGATATAAGCCAGACTGAAAATGGTCAAGCTGGGTGTAGGAGAAACGTGATTATAGACAATATGCTCAAGCAATTTGGAGGCAAATGGGAGGAGAGAGATGGGTTGGTAGTTGGAGAGAGAGACTTATGGTGCCCACACACGGTGCGATTATTGCATGCTATCTGATCTTTTTAGTTCTAAATAGTGTTTAGTTTCCCTTGCGATGCGTGCTTCCGTCTTGTCCATATCGCACGACAAAATAGTATGTGCAGGCAGGTTTTTCTGAACTACATTGCATACATTACATATTGTAGTGTAGTCAAATTCGGGTGCAATTCAAATTTCATGTAGTTCAAATCGCATACCACTAAAGTACAATTCGCATAGCACAAATAGTATAGCTCAAATCGGACCTTGCACAGATAGCACCGTGTGTGGGTACCATAAGGATTAAGGGTAGATTTTTTAAGAATGTGCAGACAAGGGCATGTTTGAAGGCAGGTGTCACAACTGAGGGCCTGAGCTGACGGGAGGCAGCCTCAGTTGTAGGGGCTGAGATGTACCGGAACCTGGGAGGTTGTATCAGACCCCTGGACATGTAAGTAACATGAATAATAACTGCCCGAAGGCGTGACCACAACAACTTGGATAAAAGTCAATGATGTTTATTATGACAACTCCGCAACACAGCAGCAGTAAAAGAAAACGTAAAAGTCAGCAAAGAATAAATACAGTTCCTGGGTACTACAGGATGGCAGGAGCCACAGGGCACTGGTAGTGTGAGATAGTTCTTATGATCTTCTAGATGGAAAGTCCTTACCAGGCCCGACTGTAGCAATGGAGATAACCCAGGATTGTGCCAGCTGGTGTTCCAGGAAAAGCTGGGTTGCTGAAGATAAAACAGCTGCTGTGGATACTGGCTGGAACCAGACTGTTGTTAGCACGGAGTGGATACTGGCTGGAACCAGTCAAATAATAAATGAACTTGGGAGCGATGAAATATGAACTGAAATGTAGAACTTGAGAGCGGAGAAATAATAATACCGGTGGAGAGTGGTAAAGTGTAGAAAGGACACCGGCCCTTTAAGGGAAGCTGTACTCTGCTGGAAGCTGAGCTGGAAGCAGGTAATGTTGTAGCTGGAAACAGATGAATCCACAATGGATTGGAGAGTCAGGCTACACCGCAGGTGGAATGCTGGTGCGGGTCTCTATGGTGGAAGTCTTGAGACAGGAGCTGGAACCTGGAAGACAATCACAGGAGAGAGACAAACAGGAACTAGGTTTGACAACCAAAGCACTGACGCCTTCCTTGCTCAGGCACAGTGTATTTATACCTGCAGCAAGGAAGGGATTGGCTAGGCAATTATGCAGATTATCAATACTGAGAACAGATTGGTGGAAATGATCAGCTGACAGAATCCAAGATGGCTGCGCCCATGCAGACACTTGGAGGGAAGTTTGGTTTGTAATCCATGTGGTAATGAAAACAGTAATGGCGGCGCCGGCCACCGGAGACAGGAGACGCCAGGCTGACAGATGCACATCCGACCACGCGGACACAGCGGAGGCCGCGGCTGACGTAATCGCCACTCTGAATGCAGAAGCTCAGGGACGGCGGCGGAGGCCGCGGGAGACGCCATGCCAGATGTATAAGGCGTTACTGTGACTGCGTCCAGAGAGACAGGAGAGGATGCGGGAATGTGCACATCAGGATAACAGATGGGATCCGGTCCTGGAGCGCTGAGCCAGCCTTAGGAGGCATCTGATAGGTAAGAAATGGCGTCCAGATACCCGGATCGTGACAGCACCCCCCCCTTTAGGAGTGGCCCCAGGACACTTCTTTGGCTTTTGAGGAAACTTGGAATGGAATCTCCGGACCAAGGCAGGAGCATGGACATCAGAAGCATTGGTCCATGAACGTTCCTCAGGACCATAACCCTTCCAGTCAATAAGATATTGTAGTTGACCGTAACGGTGACGTGAGTCCAGGATCTTGGCCACTTCATACTCAACGCCTCGTTGAGTTTGGACTTTCGGAGTTGGAGGAAGTGAGGAATGAAACCGATTCAAGATCAGCGGTTTCAACAGGGAAACATGGAATGTCCTGGGTATTTTTAAGAAGGGAGGCAACTGGAGTCTGTAAGCAACAGGATTGATGACTTGTTCAATCTTGAAAGGACCGATATAGCGAGGTGCAAACTTCATACTGGGAACTCTTAACCTCAAATTCTTCGTGGATAACCATACCCGATCACCCACCTTGAGAGCAGGAACTGCTCGACGCTTCTTATCCGCAAACTTCTTGTACCTGAACGATGCCTTGAGCAGAGCTGATCGTACGCTCTTCCAGATATTGGCAAACTGATGCAAGGTGATATCCACTGCGGGAACAGAAGTTGCTGGAAGCGGTTGGAACTCAGGGACTTTAGGGTGGAATCCAAAGTTAGTGAAGAATGGTGTTGAAGCAGATGAAGAATGATACTGGTTGTTATGACAGAACTCGGCCCAGGGAAGTAATTGAACCCAGTCATCTTGAGAGGAGGACACATAGATGCGGAGGAAGGCCTCCAAGTCCTGATTCACCCTCTCGGTTTGACCATTGGTCTGAGGATGGTAAGCCGTGGAAAACTTTAGCTTGACTTGGAGGACTTGACATAAACTTCGCCAGAATTTGGCTGTGAATTGAACTCCTCGATCTGAGATAATTTCTTCAGGAAGACCGTGGAGTCGGAAGATCTCTTGTATGAATACTTGAGCCAACTTGAAAGCTGACGGAAGACCGGTGAGAGGAATTAAGTGTGCCATCTTGGTGAACCGGTCAACTACCACCCAGATGGTATTGAACTTGTTGCACATGGGTAAGTCTGTAATGAAATCCATCGACAAGTGGGTCCATGGTCGACGGGGAACGGATAGTGGAACCAGTTGCCCCGCAGGCGACTGGCGGGATACTTTATGTTGGGCACACTTTGGGCAAGATGCAATAAACTCCAAGACGTCCTTTTTCAGAGTTGGCCACCAATAGGACCTAGAGATAAACTCCAGGGTTTTTTGGATACCTGTATGTCCGGCAAAACGGGAAGCATGGGCCCAATGCATGAGCTTCTTCCTTAGCATCGGCTTCACAAAACTTTTCCCTGATGGGGGCGTAGAGTCCATCCCTACCGTGGAGAATGCCAACGGATTTATAATAGGATGCTTGTCTGAAGACTCTGACTCATTTTCTTGCTCCCATGAGCGGGAAAGGGCATCGGCCTTGCGATTCTGAGAGCCCGGACAGAACTGGAGTTTAAAGTCGAACCTGGAAAAGAAAAGTGCCCATCTGGCCTGACGAGGGTTGAGACATTGTGCGCCCTTCAGGTATAAAAGGTTCTTGTGGTCTGTAAGTATGGTGATTGAATGAGAAGCTCCCTCCAACAGATACCTCCACTCTTCTAGAGCGAGCTTGATGGCTAGCAACTCCTGGTCGCCAATGGCATAGTTGCGCTCAGCTGGGGAGAACTTCCGGGAGAAGAAACTGCAAGGGTGTAAATGGCCATCTTTAGCCCTCTGAGATAACACCGCTCCTACTCCAACGGAGGAGGCATCCACCTCTAAGATGAAAGGAGAGTCGATGTCAGGCTGTTTCAGAACAGGCGCAGAGATGAACCTTTGTTTTAAAAGATGAAATGCTTGCATGGCTTCTTCAGACCACTTGGACGGGTTAGCACCCTTCTTAGTGAAAGCAGTAATAGGCGCCACAATGGTGGAAAAGTCTTGTATAAACTTTCGGTAATAGTTGGCGAACCCTAAGAACCTCTGGACCCCTTTGAGGGTTAAGGGTACCGGCCAATTTTGGATTGCTTGTAGTTTCTCAGGATCCATCTCTAGTCCGGAACCGGACACAATGTACCCTAGAAACGGAATGGACTTGACTTCAAAGACGCATTTTTCTAATTTGCAATAGAGATGATTGACACGGAGACGGGACAGAACCTCTTTAACCCAAAAACGATGTTCCTCTAAATCGTTGGCAAAAATGAGGATATCGTCTAGATCAGCCGTGGCCAACCTGTGGCTCTTGAGCCACATGTGGCTCTTTCTTTATTCAAATGTGGCTCCCGACACTCAGTCACCTGACCACAACAGATGCTGCAAACTGGTGCACTCCAACCAGACACACAGCAGCACTACGATGACTGAAAACTGAGGGAGCCAGTTACTGGGCTGTAGTGACACAAGGGGGAGCTGGCTGGAGTGACACAGCAAGATCCTGGTAGGAGAGACATAGGGGGTCATTCCGAGTTGATCGCTCACTGCCGATTTTCGCAGCGCAGCGATCAGGTAAAAAAACGGCAAAACTGCGCATGCGTACGGGCCGCAATGCACACGCACCACGTACTTTCACACAAAACTATGCAGTTTTACACAAGGTCTAGCAACTCTTTTCCGTCGCTCTGTTGATCGGTGAGTGATTGACAGGAAGTGGGTGTTTCTTGGTGGTAACTGACCGGTTTCCTGGAGCGTGCTAAAAAACGCAGGCGTGCCTGGGAAAACTGGGGAGGGGCTGGCCGAACGCAGGGCGTGTTTGTGACGTCAAAGCAGGAACTAAACAGACTGAAGTGATCGCAAGGAAGGAGTAGGTCGGCAGCCACTCTGAAACTGCTTGAAAACATTTCAGCACTGTTCTGCTAACCTTTCGTTCGCACTTCTGCTAAGCTAAGATACACTCCCAGAGGGCGGCAGCTTAGCGTTTGCACTGCTGCTAAAAGCACCTAGCGAGCAATCAACTCGGAATGAAGGCCATAATGGGGGAGCTGGCAGGAGTGACACAGAAAGATCCTGGTAGGAGAGACATAATGGGGGAGCTGATTGGAGTGACACAGGAGGGTGCTGGCAAGAGTGACACAATGGGAAGCTGGCTGTACTGACAAAGGAGAATCCTGGCAGGAGAGACACAATGGGGAGCTGGCTGGAGTGACACACGGAGGAGCTGAAGTGTATTATGTGAATATGGCTTTATCAATATATGTTATGTGGATCTGGATTTTTTCATTATTTTATGTGGAAGTGTCTTTTTCAATGTATTTTATGTGGATCTGGCATTTTCATTGTCTTTTATAACAGCGGTGTGGCCTAGCAGGCACAAGGTCACACCCCATTTTTGCACACAGGCCTTTGGCTTGATGTCGGCTCTTTGACGTACCTAACAAGATTTTTTGGCTCTTTTTCTCTGACTGGTTGGCCACCCCAGGTCTAGATAGACCACGACATGACGGTATAGAATGTCTCTGAAGATCTCATTGACAAAATGCTGGAAGACAGCTGGAGCATTGCTCAATCCGAAGGGCATGACGAGGTACTCATAATGTCCGTCACGGGTGTTAAAGGCGGTCTTCCACTCGTCACCCTCACGGATCCGGATGAGATTGTATGCACCTCGCAAGTCCAGCTTTGTAAAGATGGTAGCTCCGCTAACTCTGTCAAAGAGCTCAGTAATCAGGGGTAAAGGATAACGGTTCTTGATAGTAATGTCGTTCAAACCTCTGTAGTCGATGCACGGCCGCAGACCACCATCTTTCTTTTTTACAAAAAAGAAGCCTGCGCCGGCTGGAGAAGAAGAAGGTCGAATGAACCCCTTTGCTAAGTTCTCTTTAATATATTCCTCCATAGAATGCGTCTCAGGCAGAGACAACGGATAAGTTCGGCCTCGAGGTGGAACCTTCCCTGGAACGAGATCAATCGGACAGTCCCATTCTCTATGAGGAGGAAGGATATCAGCAGAAGCTTTACTGAACACATCCGTGAAATCTTGATATGGAGGAGGTGGAACATCAGACGACCTGGGGGAGGAAGAACAGACAGGCAACACTTTAAACAAACATGTCTCAGCACAGGAAGGACCCCATGCCAGAATTTGCGTAGTCGTCCAATCAATTGTAGGATTGTGAAGACGGAGCCATGGAAGGCCCAGGACCACAGGATGTGTGGCTCTTGGAATCACTAAAAGTGAAATAAGTTCGGAATGAAGAACTCCCACTCTCAGACGAACTGGTAGAGTCCTTAGAGCAATAACAGTATAAAAAATTTTACTGCCATCCACGGCAGTTAAGGAAAAGGAGGAAGGAAGTCACTCGGTGGGTAGGGACCACCGTTTAACATAGGCTTCAGTAATAAAGTTCCCAGCTGCTCCGGAATCAAGGAGGGCAATGACGTTCCGATAACGTTGAGCAACTTGAAGCGAGACTGGGAGATTACAATCATGAGGAGATGGAGAGGAGATCATTACTCCTAGCCGGCCCTCTCCTGGGCGAGCTAGGGTTTGAAGTTTTCCCGGATGTTCGGGACAGGCATTGATGGTGTGAGACGGAGCTGCACAATAGAGACAGAGAAACTCGGAGAGACGTCTTCGGCGCTCAGCAGGAGTTAAACGGGAACGGCCAAGTTGCATGGGCTCATCTTTAGATGGTGACAGTTGACGAGGAGGAGGAGCAGAAGATTTTGGAGCAGATGATCTTCCACGCTCAGTTGCTCTCTCTCTGAAACGTAAATCAACTTTCGTGCAGAGTGAGATTAGCTCATCTAACTTAGAAGGTAAGTCTCTGGTAGCTAACTCATCTTTAATACGCTCAGATAAGCCATGCCAGAATGCAGCATACAGGGCCTCGTCGTTCCATGCCAGTTCGGATGCCAGGATCTGGAACTGTATCAGATATTGTCCTACAGTACGTGACCCCTGGCGTAAACGGAGAACCTCGGATGAAGCTGAGGTTACCCGGCCTGGCTCGTCGAAGATGCGCCTGAATGTTGACACGAAGGCAGTGTAGGAAGATAGCAGGGTGTCGGACCTCTCCCATAACGGTGATACCCAATCAAGGGCTGAGCCACTGAGAAGAGAAATAATGTAGGCAATTTTTGTACGGTCACTGGGAAAATTGCCAGGTTGTAGCTCAAACTAAATCTCACACTGGTTGAGAAATCCCCTGCAGAATCTTGGAGATCCGTCAAATTTTGCTGGCGTTGGAAGATGAAGACGTGGAGCAGAAATGGGTAAGGTGGGTGGGGTTATAGCTGGAGTCACTGTGGTTGACGCACCAGACGCGCCTGATCCACGGAGAGTTGTCTGAATCCCATCCAGCCGAGTAGAGAGATCCTGGAGACAGCGGATGATGTGGCCCTGTGCAGCCTCATGATGTTCTAGTCGGGCTGCCAGTTCTTGCATCGGCCTGGCCGCTTGATCCTGGTCTCCGGCTGGATTCATTAGGTCAGTGCTTACTGTCACAACTGAGGGCCTGAGCTGACGGGAGGCAGCCTCAGTTGTAGGGGCTGAGATGTACCGGAACCTGGGAGGTTGTATCAGACCCCTGGACATGTAAGTAACATGAATAATAACTGCCCGAAGGCGTGACCACGACAACTTGGATAAAAGTCAATGATGTTTATTATGACAACTCCGCAACACAGCAGCAGTAAAAGAAAACGTAAAAGTCAGCAAAGAATAAATACAGTTCCTGGGTACTACAGGATGGCAGGAGCCACAGGGCACTGGTAGTGTGAGATAGTTCTTATGATCTTCTAGATGGAAAGTCCTTACCAGGCCCGACTGTAGCAATGGAGATAACCCAGGATTGTGCCAGCTGGTGTTCCAGGAAAAGCTGGGTTGCTGAAGATAAAACAGCTGCTGTGGATACTGGCTGGAACCAGACTGTTGTTAGCACGGAGTGGATACTGGCTGGAACCAGTCAAATAATAAATGAACTTGGGAGCGATGAAATATGAACTGAAATGTAGAACTTGAGAGCGGAGAAATAATAATACCGGTGGAGAGTGGTAAAGTGTAGAAAGGACACCGGCCCTTTAAGGGAAGCTGTACTCTGCTGGAAGCTGAGCTGGAAGCAGGTAATGTTGTAGCTGGAAACAGATGAATCCACAATGGATTGGAGAGTCAGGCTACACCGCAGGTGGAATGCTGGTGCGGGTCTCTATGGTGGAAGTCTTGAGACAGGAGCTGGAACCTGGAAGACAATCACAGGAGAGAGACAAACAGGAACTAGGTTTGACAACCAAAACACTGACGCCTTCCTTGCTCAGGCACAGTGTATTTATACCTGCAGCAAGGAAGGGATTGGCTAGGCAATTATGCAGATTATCAATACTGAGAACAGATTGGTGGAAATGATCAGCTGACAGAATCCAAGATGGCTGCGCCCATGCAGACACTTGGAGGGAAGTTTGGTTTGTAATCCATGTGGTAATGAAAACAGTAATGGCGGCGCCGGCCACCGGAGACAGGAGGCGCCAGGCTGACAGATGCACATCCAACCACGCGGACACAGCGGAGGCCGCGGCTGACGTAATCGCCACTCAGACACTCTGCATGCAGAAGTTCAGGGACGGCGGCGGAGGCCGCGGGAGACGCCATGCCAGGTGTAATATGGCGTTTACTGTGACAGCGTCCCAGAGTGACAGGAGAGGATACAGGAATGTACACATCAGGATAACAGATGGGATCCGGTCCTGGAGCGCTGAGCCAGCCTTAGGAGGCATCTGATGGGTAAGAAATGGCGTCCAGATACCCGGATCGTGACAGCAGGGAAGGAAGGGACAGGGAGAGATTAAGGAGGTGGGCAAGATGGGAAAAGGCAAAAGGTGAAAGGAAGAGGAGATGGATGAGGATAGGGTCCAGAGGGGATGTGCAGGGCCGTAATTAGCTTAGTGCCAGTGCTGCCTTGCTCACAGCACATATGCACTATGGGTGCACCATCTGGCAGCACCACTCTCTCCCTTACCATCACCTCCCGCAGGCCGCCGCTGCAGCACTGCCTTGTTTGTGTTGTGCGCTCAGCTCCTCTGCTGCTGAGCGCACCCACTATACAAGAAAGGTAGCTCCAGCTTTGGCTTTTCCCTGGATCAGAAGCTCCGTCTACGCCCCGCCTGCAGTGTTTCCAGGGCAGGGAGAGACGTGAGGACATCTCTCCCAGCTCCAGCTGACTCCCACAGTGCTCCGCGCCAGTGAGGAGCTACAGCGTTAGGGCGGTGGGAGGAGGCATTCCATCCAGTTTACAATGCAGCAGAAGCCCAGCGCAGCGTATTGTGCAAAAGGTGCCTCATTCCCTCTAACTTTATAATATTTATAATAAAATTATAATATTTATAATAATTTCACCTGCCATTATTAGCTCCCCAAACCCCCTCCCCAGGGATGTAACTAGGTGTGTGCCAGTGGTGCGTTGCACACAGCACATTTGCACTGTAGGCGCATCCACATGTGACATTGTGCCACGCCGCACAAGTATTGCAACTTTGTTAGCTTGTCACATTGATTGCTAGCCAGATGCAGCACGCTCAGGGGTATATTTACTAAGGTCCCGATTTTGACCGAGATGCCGTTTTTTCATCAAAGTGTCATCTCGGTAATTTACTAAACTCAAATCACGGCAGTGATGAGGGCATTCGTAATTTTTTGGAAGTCCAAGAAAAAAATTACGAATGAATACACCATTGGTCAAAACGCGGCTGTTTAAGTATGAATCTCGGTAATTTACTAAGAAGTGCAAAGCAAAAAAAAAAAAAACACTGCCGTGAAAAATTACAACTCGTAAAAAAGTGCTAAAAAAAACAGACCTGCTTTTTTAATCCGTGATTGTATAGGCATGCAGGGATCCATGAGATCCGTGCATGTATATCAGTGGGAAGGGGTGGGAAAGTGGTTATTTTCTTAAAAAAAATTGCGTGGGGTCCCCCCTCCTAAGCATAACCAGCCTCGGGCTCTTTGAGCTGATCCTGGTTGCTGAAATATGGGGAAAAAAATGACATGGGTTCCCCCATATTTAAGCAACCAGCATCGGGCTCTGCGCCTGGTCCTGGTTCCAAAAATACGGGGGACGAAAAGCGTAGGGGTCCCCCGTATTTTTAAAACCAGCACCGGGCTCCACTAGCTGGACAGATAATGCCACAGCCGGGGGTCACTTTTATATAGTGCCCTGCGGCCGTGGCATCAAAAATCCAACTAGTCACCCCTGGCCGGGGTACCCTGGGGGAGTGGGGACCCCTTCAATCAAGGGGTCCCCCCCCCAGCCACCCAAGGGCCAGGGGTGAAGCCTGAGGCTGTCCCCCCCATCCAATTGGCTGCGGATGGGGGGCTGATAGCCTTTTGTGAAAATGAAAAGATATTGTTTTTAGTAGCAGTACTACAAGGCCCAGCAAGCCTCCCCCGCATGCTGGTACTTGGAGAACCACAAGTACCAGCATGCGGCGGAAAAACGGGCCCGCTGGTACCTGTAGTACTACTACTAAAAAAATACCCCAAAAAAAGACAATACACACACACCTTGAAAGTAAAGTTTTATTACATGCATCCACACAAACATACATACATACTTACCTTATGTTCACACAAGGGTCGGTCCTCTTCTCCAGTAGAATCCATGGGGTACCTGTTGAATAAATTCTACTCACCAGATCCAGGGTACCAGGCTCCTCGGATAATCCTTTTGTAATCCACGTACTTGATTAAAAAAAAAAAACGGAGACCCGAGCCACGCACTGAAAGGGGACCCATGTTTTCACATGGGTCCCCTTTCCCCGAATGCCAGAAACCCACTCTGACTGATGTCTAAGTGGGTTTCTTCAGCCAATCAGGGAGCGCCACGTTGTAGCACCCTCCTGATCGGCTGTGTGCTCCTGTACTGTCTGACAGGCGGCACACGGCAGTGTTACAATGTAGCGCCTATGCGCTCCATTGTAACCAATGGTGGGAACTTTGTGGTCAGCGGTGAGGTCACTTTCGGTCAACCGCTGAGCAGAAAGTTCCCACCATTGGTTACAATGGAGCGCACAGGCGCTACATTGTAACACTGCCGTGTGCCGCCTGTCAGACAGTACAGGAGCACACAGCCGATGAGGAGGGTGCTACAACGTGGCGCTCCATGATTGGCTGAAGAAACCCACTTAGACATCAGTCAGAGTGGGTTTCTGGCATTCGGGGAAAGGGGACCCATGTGAAAACATGGGTCCCCTTTCAGTGCGTGGCTCGGGTCTCCGTTTTTTTTTTTTTAATCAAGTACGTGGATTACAAAAGGATTATCCGAGGAGCCTGGTACCCTGGATCTGGTGAGTAGAATTTATTCAACAGGTACCCCATGGATTCTACTGGAGAAGAGGACCGACCCTCGTGTGAACATAAGGTAAGTATGTATGTATGTTTGTGTGGATGCATGTAATAAAACTTTACTTTCAAGGTGTGTGTGTGTATTGTCTTTTTTTTGGGTATTTTTTTAGTAGTAGTACTACAGGTACCAGCGTGCCCGTTTTTCCGCCGCATGCTGGTACTTGTGGTTCTCCAAGTACCAGCATGCGGGGGAGGCTTGCTGGGCCTTGTAGTACTGCTACTAAAAACAATATCTTTTCATTTTCACAAAAGGCTATCAGCCCCCCATCTGCAGCCAATTGGATGGGGGGGGACAGCCTCGGGCTTCACCCCTGGCCCTTGGGTGGCTGGGGGGGGGGGACCCCTTGATTGAAGGGGTCCCCACTCCCCCAGGGTACCCCGGCCAGGGGTGACTAGTTGGATTTTTGATGCCACGGCCGCAGGGCACTATATAAAAGTGACCCCCGGCTGTGGCATTATCTGTCCAGCTAGTGGAGCCCGGTGCTGGTTTTAGAAATACGGGGGACCCCTACTCTTTTTGTCCCCTGTATTTTTGGAACCAGGACCAGGCGCAGAGCCCGATGCTGGTTGCTTAAATATGGGGGAACCCCTGTCATTTTCCCCCCCATATTTCTGCAACCAGGGTCGGCTCAAAGAGCCCGAGGCTGGTTATGCTTAGGAGGGGGGACCCCACGCATTTTTTTTCTCCGTTTTACAGTGTTTATTTAAAAAAAAAAAAAATGAACCCCAGCAAGGATCACACAGATCCGGCCGAGATTCATTGTGATAAAGTCGGCAGTGTTTTGCTAATCACTGCCGTAAAAAACGGGGAAAAAACACGAATGACATCGACATCGGAACAAATGAAAAATCCGAATACGACAGCTTAGTAAATTAGGCGTAATAAATTCAAAAAGTTGCAGTTTTACACTTTCGATGTCATTCGTGATTGAACTTTGACCTTTTTCCGAAAATTACGAATGTTAGTAAATATACCCCTCAGTGTCTGCTGGTCTAACCCGCTGTGGCACTCCGACAGCATGCTTCCCCTGCTGAGGCGCCGTGCTACTGCATCATGAAGTGTGGTGGCTCTCCCACTGTGATGCTCTGGGCTCTCTCAAGAAGGCTCAACCTGGTGCAGTGTGCCTATGGGGTTCTACATGGCGCAGTGTACCTAAAGCGCTCTACGTAGTGCAGTGTGCCTAAGGGGCTCTACGTGGCGCAATGTGTACACGCCCTTATTTTTTTGCCATGCCTTAGGCGTGCACTGTCCCTATTTAAAGTAGGGGGGCACAGATTCCCTTTCTGGCATAGGGCACAAAAATGTCTAGTTGGGTACGTGGAAGGGGGTAAGGATCGAATGAGGGCCATGACACCATCCCCACATACAGGGGAAAAAGAAGTTTGAGTTAGTAAGATGCTTGGGGAGGGGTGGTCTGGGAATGGATGGGGCGGGGTGCTGAAGGTCTGGTGGGATGTGATATCATGTCATATGGGGGAAGGGAATTCAATTGTTATCGAAGGTCCCGACGGCAGCTACTGTATTCAAATGTTTCTGCCGGCGGGTGCGAGAACTTCATTTCACTTCAGCCACCCCCTGGGGGTGGTGAGCTGAAATGTGCGAAAAATTGACTTGTTTGGGTGCCCAAACAGGACTTTTCATGTCGCGATCAGCGTGACAACGGGAGACAATGGAATATTGCCCCGCGATCTCCCGTCACTTTAGACAGGAGATCGGCCATAATCAAACAATTGAATTCAGAGATTTGCATGGTGGTGTGGGGTAGGGGGAGAAAAAAAAGATTTTTGGATAAAGATTAGCATATACTTATCCAAATATCGATGGTGAATTGGACCTCTGACATCACATTCCAGATTTTGGGGAGATCAACTTTGATGCCGACGGTTCCATGGAGACATGAAAGAAAATAAGATTTTAAACCTACCGGTAAATCTTTTTCTCCTGGTCCGTAGAGGATGCTGGGGACTCCGTAAGGACCATGGGGATAGACGGACTCCGCAGGAGACATGGGCACTAAAAAAGAACTTTAGGTATGGGTGTGCACTGGCTCCTCCCTCCAGGGCCGGCTCCAGGCCTACTAGCACCCTGAGTGAGAAAATGTAAAAGCGCCCCCCAACCCCTATGCGCTTCGGGAAAGTGGGCATGGCCTCCTGGGAAAGTGGGTGTAGCCTCGTAACTTCATATTATTAAACTATAAATAAATATATTTTTTCACACCCCCTCTATGCACACAATTAGCAGCCTTATGCAGAACAGCCACAGTAGTGTTCCTTACACACAATGTCTCCAGTGTAGTGCCAGCTACACATGACATGCCCCGCAGCAGTGCCAGCAACACATGACATGCCCCGCAGCAGTGCCAGCAACACATGACATGCCCCGCAGCAGTGCCAGCTACACATGACATGCCCCGCAGCAGTGCCAGCTACACATGACATGCCCCTCAACAGTGCCAGCTACACACAATAGACCCCCAGCAGTGCCAGCTACACATGATAGTGTTCACGTTTTAGGGCATGGTGCTGATCACAAGGAGGGCACATTTTTAAGTAAGGAGGGCAAAATGATGTACATACTGTAATGCTTGGTGCTCCTCCACCCACATGCTGAAGCAGGGACAGTGCGCACCGAAGGCGCGCAGCAAAAATTTAGGGGCGTTGCTTCGTGGGGAAGGTGCATGACCACAGAATAGTGGCAATTCGCATTACACCACATAGTAGTGCAGCTAATACACATTGCACCAGGTAGAACCTCCTATACACTTTGCGCCAGGCAGAGCACGTTAGACACTTTGCGCCAGGCAGAGCACGATAGACACTTTGTGCCAGGCAGAGCACGATAGACACTTTGCGCCAGGCAGAGCACGATAGACACTTTGCGCCAGGCAGAGCACGATAGACACTTTGCGCCAGGCAGCGCACGATAGACACATTGCCTAGCCACAGACGCCTAGTAGATACACTACATGATATGCCCCCCAGCAGTGCCAGCTACACGTGACATGCCCCCCAGCAGTGCCAGCTACACGTGACATACCCCCCAGCAGTGCCAGCTACACGTGACATGCCCCCCAGCAGTGCCAGATACATAAATGGCCACACAGTGCAGATATGCCCCCAGTGCCAGATACATAAATGCCCCCACAATGCCAGATACATAAATGACCACACAATGCCAGATACATAAGTGCCCCCACAGTGCCAGATGCATCAATGACCCCACAGTGCCAGATACATAAGTGCCAGATACATAAATGCCCCCAGTGCCACAAAACATAAATGCCCCCACAGTGCCAGATAAATAAATGCCAGCCGTGCCACAAAACATAAAAGCCCCCACAGTGCAGATATGCCCCCACAGTGCCAGATACATAAATGCCCCCAGTGCCAGAAACATAAATGCCCCCACAGTGCAGATATGCCCCCACAGTGCCAGAAACATAAATGCCCCCACAGTGCAGATATGCCCCCACAGTGCCAGAAACATAATGCCCCCACAGTGCCAGAAACATAATGCCCCCACAGTGCAGATATGCCCCCACAGTGCCAGAAACATAATGCCCCCACAGTGCAGATATGGCCCCACAGTGCCAGAAACATAATGCCCCCACAGTGCAGGTATGCCCCCACAGTGCCAGAAACATAATGCCCCCACAGTGCAGATATGCCCCCATAGTGCCAGAAACATAATGCCCCCACAGTGCAGATATGCGTATGCCCCCACAGTGCCAGAAACATAATGCCCCCACAGTGCAGATATGCCCCCACAGTGCCAGAAACATAATGCCCCCACAGTGCAGATATGCCCCCACAGTGCCAGAAACATAATGCCCCCACAGTGCAGATATGCCCCCACAGTGCCAGAAACATAATGCCCCCACAGTGCAGATATGCCCCCACAGTGCCAGAAACATAATGCCCCCACAGTGCAGGTATGCCCCCACAGTGCCAGAAACATAATGCCCCCACAGTGCAGATATGCCCCCACAGTGCCAGAAACATAAACGACCCCACACAGTGCCAGACAGATTTTAACTTACCTGTCACTGACACTGCGGTGCTGGGAGCCGGGAGTACTGCTGTGGGCTCGGGCGGGTGGGGGGGCCGCGGACGGAGGAACGATACTGTCTGCGCGCTATGCACGCTGCGCGGCGCCGGCGTCCAACGTCAGACGCCGGCGCCGCACAGCGCGCTGCATAGCGCGCACACAAGCGGCCGGGAGTGGGACACACAGATTAAAGGCTGGCTCCAGGCAGGAATATGGCGGCCGCAGCGTGCGGCGCCCTGTAAGAGTGGCGCCCCGCGCGGCCGCTCTAGTCGAACATGCCTGGAGCCGGCCCTGCCTCCCTCTATGCCCCTCCTCCAGACCTCAGTTAGAGAAACTGTGCCCAGAGGAGACGGACAGTACGAGGAAAGGATTTTTGTTAATCTAAGGGCAAGATTCATACCAGCCCACACCATTCACACCGTATAACCTGTGATATACTAACCAGTTAACAGTATGAAACAACACATCATCAGTCCGAGACTGATCAAAACTGGAACATAACCCTTATATAAATAAAAACTATATACAAGTCTTGCAGATGTAGTCCGCACTGGGACGGGCGCCCAGCATCCTCTACGGACTAGGAGAAAAAGATTTACCGGTAGGTTTAAAATCTTATTTTCTCTTACGTCCTAGAGGATGCTTGGGACTCCGTAAGGACCATGGGGATTATACCAAAGCTCCCAAACGGGCGGGAGAGTGCGGATGACTCTGTAGCACCGACTGAGCAAACAGGAGGTCCTCCTCAGCCAGGGTATCAAACTTGTAGAACTTTGCAAAGGTGTTTGAACCCGACCAAGTAACAGCTCGGCACAATTGTAATGCCGAGACCCCTCGGGCAGCCGCCCAAGAAGAGCCCACCTTCCTAGTGGAATGGGCCTTCACCGATTTTGGTAACGGCAATCCAGCCGTAGAATGAGCCTGCTGAATCGTGTTACAGATCCAGCGAGCAATAGTCTGCTTCGAAGCAGGAGCGCCAACCTTGTTGGCTGCATACAGGACAAACAGAGCTTCTGTTTTTCTGACCCGAGCCGTTCTGGCCACGTAAATTTTCAAAGCCCTGACCACATCAAGGGACTCGGAATACTCCAAGTCTCGCGTAGCCACAGGCACCACAATAGGTTGGTTCATATGAAACGATGAAACCACCTTAGGCAAGAATTGAGGACGGGTCCGCAATTCCGCTCTATCCACATGGAAAACCAGATAGGGGCTTTTATGAGACAAAGCCGCCAACTCCGACACTCGCCTAGCCGAAGCCAAGGCTAACAACATGACCACTTTCCAAGTGAGAAATTTTAACTCCACCGTTTTAAGTGGTTCAAACCAGTGCGACTTAAGGAAACTCAACACCACATTAAGGTCCCAAGGCGCCACCGGAGGTACAAAAGGAGGCTGAATATGCAGCACTCCCTTCACAAAAGTCTCTACTTCTGGGAGAGAAGCTAATTCCTTCTGAAAGAAAATGGATAGGGCCGAAATCTGAACCTTAATGGAGCCTAATTTTAGGCCCAAATTCACTCCAGTTTGCAGGAAGTGAAGGAAACGGCCCAGATGGAATTCTTCCGTAGGAGCATTCCTGGCCTCACACCAAGAAACATACTTCTGCCATATACGGTGATAATGTTTAGCTGTCACATCCTTCCTAGCCTTTATCAGAGTAGGAATGACCTCATCCAGAATGCCCTTTTCTGCTAGGATCCGGCGTTCAACCGCCATGCCGTCAAACGCAGCGGCGGTAAGTCTTGGAACAGACAGGGTCCCTGTTGTAACAGGTCCTTTCTTAGAGGAAGAGGCCACGGATCTTCTGTGAGCATTTCCTGTAGATCCGGATACCAGGCCCTTTGCGGCCAATATGGAACAATGAGAATTGTCTGCACTTCTCCTCTTCTTATTATTCTCAACACCTTGGGGATGAGAGGAATAGGGGGAAACACATAGACCGACTGGAACACCCACGGTGTCAGCAGGGCGTCCACAGCCACCGCCTGAGGGTCTCGTGACCTGGCGCAATACCTCTGCAATTTCTTGTTGAGGTGGGACGCCATCATGTCTATCTGGGGCAGTCCCCACAGACTTGCAATCTGCGTGAAGACTTCCTGATGAAGTCCCTACTCTCCTGGATGTAGATCGTGTCTGCTGAGGAAGTCTGCTTCCCAGTTGTCCACTCCCGGAATGAACACTGCTGTCAGTGCGCGTACATGATTTTCCGCCCAGCGAAGAATCCTGGTGGCTTCTGCCATTGCCACTCTGCTCCTTGTGCCACCTTGGCGGTTTACATGAGCCACAGCGGTGATGTTGTCTGATTGAATCAGAACCAGTAGGTCGCGAAGCAAAGTCTCCACTTGGCGAAGGGCGTTGTATATGGCCCTCAGCTCCAGGACGATGATGTGAAGACAAGTCTCCTGGCTTGACCAAAGACCTTGGAAGGTTCTTCCCTGCGTGACTGCTCCCCAACCTCGGAGGCTCGCGTCCGTGGTTACCAGAATCCAGTCCTGAATGCCGAACCTGCGACCCTCTAGAACGTAAGCACTCTGCAGCCACCACAGGAGAGATACCCTGGCGATGGGGGACAGGGTGATCATCCGATGAATCTGTAGATGTGACCCGGACCACTTGTCCAGTAGGTCCCATTGGAAAGTCCTCGCATGGAACCTGACGAATGTAATGGCCTCGTAAGACGCCACCATTTTTCCCAGGATTTGAGTGCAGTGATGCACTGACACCTGTTTTGGCTTCAATAGGTCCCTGACTAGAGTCATGAGTTCCTGGGCCTTTTCTATCGGAAGATAAACCCTTTTCTGGTCCGTATCCAGAATCATGCCTAAGAAGGTCAAACGAGTTGTAGGGATCAACTGTGACTTCGGGATATTGAGAATCCAGCCGTGTTGCTGTAACACCTTCAGTGAAAGTGACATGCTGTTCAACAACTGCTCTCGTGATCTCGCTTTTATTAGGATATCGTCCAAGTACGGGATAATTGTGACACCCTGCTTGCGCAGGAGCACCATCATTTCCGCCATTACCTTGGTGAAAATCCTCGGGCTGTGAAAAGCCCAAACGGCAGCGTCTGAAATTGGTAATGACAAATCCTGTACCGCAAATCTCAGGTACGCCTGATGAGGTGGATATATGGGAACATGTCCAGGGATACCCAGGGATACCATAAAATGTCCAGGGATACCATAAAATCCCCCTTTCCAGGCTGGCGATGACTGCTCTGAGCGATTCCATCTTGAACTTGAACCTTTTCAAGTATAGGTTCAAGGACTTTAAATTTAAAATGGGTCTGACCGAACCGTCCGGTTTCGGGACTACAAACAGGGTTGAAGCAGGGGAACTTTGACCACCACCTGTTGAAGACACAGTTTGTGAATTGCGTTTAAAACTATCTCCCTTTCTGGGGGAGAAGCTGGTAGGGCCGATTTGAAAAACCGGCGAGGAGGCACCTCTTCGAATTCCAGCTTGTAACCCTGGGAAACAATTTCTATTGCCCAGGGATCCACCTGAGAGTGAACCCAGATGTGGCTGAAAAGTCGAAGACGTGCCCCCACTGGGGCGGACTCCCTCAGCGGAGCCCCAGCGTCATGCGGTGGATTTTGTAGAGGCCGGGGAGGACTTCTGCTCCTGGGAACTAGCTGTGGTTGGTAGCTTCTTCCCTCTGCCCTTACCTCTGGCAAGAAAGGACGATCCTCGTACTCTCTTTTTTCTATGTGACCGAAAGGACTGCATCTGAGAAGATGGCATTTTCTTAGGCTGTGAGGAAATATAAGGCAAAACATTTGATTTACCTGCCGTAGCTGTGGAAACCAGGTCAGAGATATCTTCCCCAAACAATTCCTCGCCCTTGTAAGGTAAAACCTTTATATGCCTCTTTGAGTCGGCATCACCTGTCCATTGTCGGGTCCATAGGACTCGTCTAGCAGAAATTGAATAGCGTTGACTCTAGAACCCAGTAGGCCAATGTCTCTTTGAGCATCTCTCATATATAAGACAGCATCTTTAATATGACCTAAGGTCAATAAAATAGTGTCCTTATCCAGGGTATCAATATCTGGCGATAAGGTATCTGTCCATGCTGCTACAGCGCTACAAATCCAAGCCGACGCTATCGCCAGTCTGAGTAAGGTACCAGAATGTGTGTAAATGGACTTCAAGGTAGCTCCCTGCTTGCGATCAGCAGGATCTCTGAGGGTAGCCGTATCTTGGGATGGCAGCGCTACCTTTTTGGATAAGCGTGTCAACGCTTTGTCCACCCTTGGGGAAGATTCCCACCGTATCCTGTCCTTAGTCGGGAAAGGATGCGCCATAAGAATCCTTTTGGGAATCTGCAGTTTCTTATCTGGAGATTCCCAAGCCTTTTCAAACAACTCGTTCAGCTCATGAGATGGGGGAAAAGTTACCTCCGGTTTCTTTTCCTTATACATGTGTACCCTCGTGTCAAGGACGGGGGGGTCCTCTGTGATATGCAGTACATCTTTTATTGCAATAATCATATATTGAATACTTTTAGCCAATTTTGGCTGTAACTTACATCATCGTAGTCGACACTGGAGTCAGAATCCATGTCGGTATCAGTGTCTACTATATGGGATAGTGGGTGCTTTTGAGACCCCAAAGGTCCCTGCTACATAGGGGCAGGCAGGGCTTCACTCCCTGTACATTCCCTGGACTCAGCTTTGTCCAACCTTTTGTGCAATAAATTCACATTAGCACTTAAAACATTCCACATATCCAACCAGTCCGGTGTCGGTGTTGCCGACAGAGACACCACACTCATTTGCTCCACCTCCTCCCTAGGAGAGCCTTCTACCTCAGATATGCCGACACACGCGTACCGACACACCACACACTCAGGGAATCCTCTTATCTGAAGACAGTTCCCCCACAAGGCCCCTTTGGAGAGACAGAGAGAGAGTATGCCAGCACACACCCAGCGCCAATGACCCAGGAAAAAACACAATATGTTTACCCAGATAGCGCTGTTATCATCTATCTGCGCCAAATTATGTGCCCCCCCTACTTTAAAACCCTCTTTCACCGTGGTAAGCAGGGGAGAGTCCGAGGAGCTTCCTCTCAGCGGTGTGCTGTGGAGAAAATGTCGCCGGTGAGTGCTGAAGAACAAGCTCCGCCCCCTCAGTGGCGGGCTTCGGTCCCGCTGAAAATATTGAAAAACCTGGCGGGGGATCTCTTATATACAGTGCCCAGCTTGTATATATCGTTTTTAGCCAGATTGGAGGTTCCTATTGCTGCCCAGGGCGCCCCCCCTGCGCCCTTACAGTGCCTGCTGTGTGTGTTGTGTGGGAGCAATGGCGCGCAGCCGGCTTCTATCTTCCGGCTCTGCGAGGAGGATGGCGGCGCGGCTCCGGGACGAACGGCGAGGGTGAGACCTGCGTTCCGTTCCCTCTGGAGCTAATGGTATCCAGTAGCCTAAGAAACAGAGCCTAACATTAAAGCAGGTCTGTTTCTCTCTCCTCAGTCCCTCGATGCAGGGAGTCTGTTGCCAGTAGGCTCCCTGAAAATAAAAATCCTAACAAAATTACTTTCTTTTCAGGAAACTCAGGAGAGCTCCCTGTAATGCACCCAGTCTCCTCTGGGCACAGTATCAAACTGAGGTCTGGAGTAGGGGCATAGAGGGAGGAGCCAGTGCACACCCCTACCTAAAGTTCTTTTTTAGTGCCCATGTCTCCTGCGGAGCCCGTCTATCCCCATGGTCTATCACCATGGTCCTTACGGAGTCCCCAGCATCCTCTAGGACGTAAGAGAAACAATAAGGTTGATAATACCAATGTGTACAACATTCCAGTATATGGTCGGATATAATGGTCGTTTTAAAAACATGGTACTCTGGATATGGTAGGTTGTAACTTAGGTAATATATAGTCATGTGTTTGTGGTATGGCACAGTTGTCGACGATGTTATTTACCCATCAGTGTGAGATCAAAGAGGCTTTTATGCTCACTGTACAGTACAATCAGGCCACCTCCTAGACCTGGCACCAGGAAGTATTTGATATGATGCTTACATTCCTTGAATATCAACACTGGAAAGTGTGTTGTTTAAGAATAATTTGCAAATCAGGTAACTCATTGGATGGAGAGAAATGACCAAAAGGCGTATGCTTTGCTCTGACAAAGTATGTCGTTATAGGAAGCCTGCTCCAAAATCCTGCTGTTAAGCCCTTAGTGTCAGGATTCTGGCTCTCTTCTGCTATTCTCCCCATTGATGCGATATGCCCTTCTTTAATATACCATTTACAAACATTTGAATTCCCTCATGGAGCCAATTTTAGATGTAAAGTAGGTGGCAAAGTCAAGGGCAGAGAGGAAGGGAGGCAGTGAGGGGGTGGGCAGAGGAGGGAGTATACAGTGGTAAAGAGACGATGGGGTTTGAGGACTGGGAGGAGATGAGGTTCTTGAAATACAACTGTTGGATAAGAGCATAAATTTAAAATGGAAGAAGGGGACCAGTTTGTTACAGACAGATCTGCCATGCCAGAGAGCACAGAAAAGAGGGAGAGAGTTTTTGGGAGAGATGTAAATGAAATGATCAGGGTTGCTGTAGTGTTGAGGCGAGATTCATTTGGAAGGAAAGGATAAAGAGAGTGTAGTGATAGTGTGGACTCCGGAGCAATGAAGGAAACCTACAGGAGGCGGGTAGGGAAGGAGTTTAATGTGATGTGGATGGAGGTGAGGTGACATGAAGCGGAGGGAGGAAGCAGCGTGCTGTGGTGGGGTAGTAGGTCCATGGTGTGGGGGAGAAGTTAATGAAAGTGGAGTAATGGAAAAGGAGGGTGAGGGAAGCAGAAGGGAGATAAGCAGACAGAGAAGGGTAGAGTTGGGAGGAGGAGGAGACTAGGGGGGGGGGGGGGGGAGGATAGATGTGGGAAAAGGGGACAGAATAAAGGAATAGGTAGACGGTGATGGAGGGATCTGAAGAAAACCTGGACATAGGGGGTAATTCTGAGTTGATCACAGCAGGAATTTTGTTAGCAGTTGGGCAAAACCATGTGCACTGCAGGGGAGGCAGATATAACATGTGCAGAGAGAGTTAGATTTGGGTGGGTTATTTTGTTTCTGTGCAGGGTAAATACTGGCTGTTTTATTTTTACACTGCAATTTAGATTGCAGATTGAACACACCACACCCAAATCTAACTCTCTCTGCACATGTTATATCTGCCTCCCCTGCAGTGCACATGGTTTTGCCCAATTGCTATAAAAAATCCTGCTGCGATCAACTTGGAATTACCCCCATGGTTTTGCCCAACTGCTAACAAAATTCCTACTGCGATCAACTTGGAATTACCCCCATAGTGCGGATGAGGTAAAAATAGGATTTTAATTACCTACCGGTAAATCCTTTTCTCGTAGTCCGTAGAAGATGCTGGGGTCCACATTAGTACCATGGGGTATAGACGGGTCCACCAGGAGCCATTGGCACTTTGAGAGTTTGAGAGTGTGGGCTGGCTCCTCCCTCTATGCCCCTCCTACCAGACTCCGTCTAGAAACTGTGCCCAAGGAGACGGACAACTTCGAGAGAAGGATTTCACACAGATAGTGGCGAGATTCACACCAGCTCACACATACAAGGCAAACCAAGCTAACCAGCTTGAAACATCAGCAACGGCTGAACAATGGGGGTCATTCCGAGTTGTTCGCTCGCTTGCTGCTTTTAGCAGCATTACACATGCTAGGCCGCCGCCCTCTGGGAGTGTATCTTAGCATAGCAGAATAGCGAACAAAAGATTAGCAGAACTGCTACTAAATAATTCTTAGCAGTTTCTGAGTAGCTCCGGACCTACTCACAGATTGCGATCAGCTCAGTCCGTTTAGTTCTTGGTTTGACGTCACAAACACGCCCTGCGTTCGGACAGCCACTCCCCCGTTTCTCCAGACACTCCCGCGTTTTTCCCTGATACGCCTGCGTTTTTTCACACACTCCCATAAAACGGCCAGTTTCCGCCCAGAAACACCCACTTCCTGTCAATCACACAACGATCACCAGAACGAAGAAAAAACCTCGTAATGCCATGAGTAAAATACCAAACTTCTTAGCAAATTTACTTGGCGCAGCCGCAGTGCGAACATTGCGCATGCGCAGTTTGCGGAAAATCGCTGCGATGCGATGAAAAAGAACGAGCGAACAACTCGGAATGAGGGCCTATGTTCCTTAAGAGAAAGCAAGTAGCCGCACACATGGTATACTGAGGTCCAACGCTCACAGATATATATATGTATTTGATATTAAACGTTTATGCATACAATCATTTAACGAACAGCAGTGCGACTGAAAAGCGCAGCAGAAGCCACAGCAAAACTGCTAAGTTCTGTGTTAAATAACTAAGCGCATGTACCCTGCGTGCCTTGCGCTTGCACAATTTGCAACAAATCGCAGCATAGCGAAAATCGGCAATGAGCAAACAACTCGGAATGACCAAGAACTAAGCAGTACTGAACTAACCACTGCAGGATCACAAAGCGCTGGGCGGGCGCCCAGCATCCTCTACGGACTACGAAAAAAGGATTTACCTGTAGATAATTAAAATCCTATTTTCTCTTACGTCCTAGAGCAGAGATTTTCAACCTTTTACAACTGAACAAGTTGTACACACACTGAACAAGATTTAAATATTGCCAAGGCACATTCAAATATAATGGTGATGCATGGAGCAGTTGCGTGTCCTAGGATGTCATGTCGCAGCTTCTCCATAGGTAACGCCTGAGCCACATCTGAGAAAGCCAGAAGAGCCCAACACTGCCCGAGCCCAAAATTAGAACTGGCTCTGCAACCACTAAACCCACCAGTATTGATCGTTTCAGGGCCTCAGTAGCGGCAAAACACTGACTGGCCTGGCTGTGATTCTATGGCGGCACACCTGGAGACTGCTCAGTGCACACTAGTGTGCCACGGCACAGTGGTTGAATAACACTGTCCTAGAGGATGCTGGGGTCCAATTTAGTACCATGGGGATGTACCAAAGCTCCCAGAACGGGAGGGAGAGCGCGGAGGCTCCTGCAGAACTGATTGACCAAACTTCAGATCCTCAGCGGCCAAAGTTTCAAACTTGTGGAACTTTGCAAACGTGTTCGACCCAGACCAAGTAGGCGCTCGGCAAAGCTGTAAAGCCGAGACACCCCAGGCAGCCGCCCAGGAAGAACCCACCTTACGAGTAGAGTGGGACATAGGACACGCCAATCCTGCCGTAGAATACGCATGCTGGATAGTGAACCTGATCCAGCGAGAGATCGTCTGCTTAGAAGCAGGACACCCAAGTTTCTTGGGATCATACAGGACAAACAGAAAGTCCGATTTTCTGTGATGAGCAGTCCTCTTCACATAGCTTTTCAGAACCCTTACAACATCCAAGGGCTTTGATAAAATTGAGGAGTCAGTAGCAACTAGCACCACAATAGGTTGATTGATATGAAATGCCGACACAACCTTCGGAAGGAACTGCTGACTTGTCCGGAGCTCAGCTCTATCTTCATGGAAGACCAAGTAGGGGCTCTTACAAGACAAAGCCCCCAACTCCGACACACGCCTAGCAGAAGCTAAGGCCAACAAAGTGACAGCCTTCCGTGTGAGAAATTTGACCTCAACCTCCGGTAGAGGTTCGAACCAATCCGATTGGAGGAACTGTAACACCACGTTAAGATCCCAGGGTGCCGTAGGCGGCACAAAGGGAGGCTGGATGTGCAGAACCCCTTTCAGAAAAGTCTGAAACTCAGGGAGGGAAGACAACTGTTTCTGGAAGAAAATGGATAAGGCCGAAATCTGGACCTTTACGGATCCCAACCTCAGGCCCATATCCACACCTGCTTGCAGGAAGAGGAGAAACCGTCCAGTTGAAACTCCACCATAGGAAACTTCCTGGACTCACACCAAGATACATATTTTTTCCAAATACTATGGTAATGTTTACACGTTACTCCTTTCCTAGCCTGTATCAGGGTGGGAATAACCTTGTTCGGAATGCCCTTCCGAGCTAATATCTGGCGTTCAACCTCCATGCCGTCAAACGTAGCTCCACATACCAAGCCCTTCTTGGCCAGTCCGGAGGAATAAGGATCGCCAGAACTCTTGTTCTCCTTATGAGTTTTAGAACTCTTGGAATGAGTGGAAGTGGAGGAAACACGTACACTGACTGGAACACCCACGGAGTCACTAGGGCGTCCACCGCCACGGCTTGTGGGTCCCTCGACCAGGAACAATACCGCTGAAGCTTCTTGTTGAGATGAGAGGCCATCATGCCAATTTGAGGTACACCCCAAAGATCTGTTACCTTCGTGAACACCTCCGGATGGAGTCTCCACTCTCCTGGATGGAGATCGTGTCTGCTGAGGAAGTCCGCTTCCCAGTTGTCTACTCCCAGAATGAAGATTGCTGATAGCGCCAACGCGTGTTTTTCTGCCCAGAGGATGATTCTTGTTACCTCTGACATTGCAGCTCTACTCTTCGTTCCGCCCTGTCGGTTTATGTAAGCCACCATCGTTACATAGTCCGACAGTTCTTGAATGGCTTGATCTCGCAGAAGATGGACTGCTTGTAGAAGACCGTTGTAGATGGCTCTTAGAATGTTTATTGAAAGGCTGGATTCCAGGCTTGACCACCTTCCTTGGAAGGTTTCCCCCTGAGTGACTGTGCCCCAGCCCGGAGACTTGCATCTGTGGTTCGAAGGATCCAGTCCTAAATTCTGAACCTGCAACCCTCCAAAAGGTGAGGCATTTGTAGCCACCAGAGGAGTGAAATCCTGGCTTTTGGCGACAGATGTATTCTCTGGTGCATGTGTAGATGAGATCCCGACTGTACAGTCTCATAAGAGGCTACCAACTTCCCCAGAAGGCAAATGCACTGATGAACCGAAACCCGGGCTGGCTTCAGGGCATCCCAGACCATTGTTTGTATCACCAACGCTTTCTCCTCCGGAAGAAACACCCTCAGCACCTCTGTGTCGAGGATCATTGCCAGAAAAGATAACCTCCTGGTCGGCTCCAAATGTGATTTTGGAAGATTCAGGACCCAACCGTGTTCCCTGAGCAGATGCGTCATGAGAACAATTGACTGCAACAACCTCTCCCTGTACGATGACTTTATCAGCAGATCATCCAGATATGGTATTATGTTCACCCCCTGTTTGCAGAGGAGAACCATCATCTCCTTGGTGAACACCCTCGGTGCCGTGGAGAGGCCGAATGGCAGTGCCTGGAACTGATAGTGACAGTCTAATAGTGCGAATTGGAGATAAGCCTGATGCGGCGGCCAAATTGGAATGTGGAAGTACGCATCCTTGATATCCAGGTATACCAGGAACTCCCCCTCCTCCAGACCTGCGATCACCGCTCTCAAAGACTCCGTTTTGAATTTGAACTACCTCAGATAGGGGTTCAACATTTTCAAATTCAAAATTGGCCTGACCGAACCATCCGGTTTCGGAACCACGAAAAGGTTCGAATAGTAACCCTTGTTTTGGATCTGAGGTTGAACTGGGACAATGACCTTTGACTTCTCCAATTTTTGGATGGCTTCCTGTAGGACAGCCCTGTCTGCCAGTAAAGCTGGTAAGCCTGATTTGAAGAATCGGTGAGGAGGGAGTTCTTGAAACTCCTGCCTGTACCCCTGGGACACAATCACCTGCACCCAGGGGTCCAGGCCGGACAACACCCACACATGGCTGAACCGTCTGAGCCTCGCCCCCATCGGCCCTTCCTCCAGGCCGTGCGGTCCACCGTCATGCTGAGGATTTTGATGTACCAGAAGCAGGCTTCTGGTCTTGGGAACCTGCAGTAGCAGGTTTTTGGGATTTTGCACGACCTCCTCTAAAGAAGGTGTTTGAAGGCTTGGCCTTTTTTGTTTTTGCTGTCCGAAAGGACTGTGATGGGAATGAAGAAAAAGGTTTCTTCATAGCAGGTGTAGCTGAGGGAAGAAAGGGTGACTTACCCGCAGTTGCCGTGGAAATCCACGCATCCAACGCTTCCCCAAATAGAGCCTGACCTGTGTATGGTAGGTTCTCCACACCTCTACTGGATTCCGTGTCGGCAGACCATTGGTGTAGCCAGAGTCCTCTGTGAGCCGAGACAGACATGGAAGATATCCCTGCAGCCATCGAACCCAGGTCTTTCATGTATTCCACTATATATCCTGCAGAATCCTGTATGTTACGTAAAAACAATTCAACATCACTTTTATCCATTGAATCCAATTCCTCAAGTAACGTGTCTGACCACTTTACTATAGCTTTAGAGATCCATGCACAGGCAATAGTAGGTCGCAATATCACCCCTGACGCTGTGTGTATGGATTTGAGCGTAGTGTTAATTTTGCGATCAGACGGTTCTTTTAACGCGGTAGATCCTGGGACAGGTAAAACCACCTTCTTTGACAGTCTGGAAACAGATGCGTCAACTATGGATGGGTTTTCCCATTTCTTTCTATCCTCCTCAGAAAAGGGAAGAGCAACCAGAACCTTTCTGGGGATCTGTAATTCTTTCTCCGGGTTTTCCCAGGATTTCTCAAATATAGCATTTAATTCTTTAGACGCAGGAAAGATTAGCGAGGCTTTCTTATTATCCATGAAGAATGCCTCCTCAACCTGCTCAGGTGTTGCGTCAGTAATATTCAACACATCTCTAATCAACTGCACCCCTTTTGCAAGAGATGCCGCTCCCCTCAGCACATCCCCTCACCGTCTGCCGTGTCAGAATCGGTATCCGTGTCATCTTGCATAATCTGGGCAAGAGCGCGTTTTTGAGAGTGTATGCTAGTGTGCCCTGGAGGAACAGAACCGAACCATACAGCCATAGAGTTTTGTAAAACCTGAGTTGCTGTCTCAGTATGCGCTACCCTAGTAGAAATCTGAGAGATCATACCCTTAAGAGAGGCTAACCACTCAGGCTCCTTAGCAGGAATCTGTGCTAAAACAGTGCAATCCTGATTACATGGAATGGGGTCATCCTGAGAAGGCATATCCTCTGCAGCATATGACACAGAGTCCCTAGACATGGCCAGTTGGGGACAACAAACACTGCACACACACACAGGGAAAAGGCAGACAGAGTTGCCAAGAATGCCAAGAGAGCCACAGAGATTGGAGCCAACCCAAACACAGCGCTTTTTAGATATAGGAAAACCACTATCCAGCGCTTACTGTGCACCTTAATAGGTTACACAGTTCATACACCGCCGTCCCCCCCCATCCCTTCTACAACCCCCTGGTACTGTATAAGATAGCTGGAGATGATGAGGAGGAACAGCTCTCCCTGTCAGCGTCTCTGCATGCAGGAAGAATGGTGCTGAATGCTGCTGGGTCCACTCTGAGGAGAAGCTCCACCCCCTTCCATGGTGCTGCTTCCCGCTCTCTGGTTCTTTATACTGGCCTGAGGAATATCTGCTGGCAGTGATCTGGGGTCCCTGACAGGCTTCTGACCAGTGTAGGGTGTAGGCGCTGGCTCAGGGCACACCTCACAGCGCCGCACAATGTACCGCTGAGCTCTGGAGCGCATAGTACTGCGCTCCCTACCCTGTTGCCGCCATCTTCACACTGGCTCCAGGGGACCAGTGACTCACTCGCCACGGAAGTCTTCTGGCTCTATAAGAGGGTGGCAACATGCTATGGGGGTGAGCGATCACCTGTGGCAGCGAACGTTCATTCCCCTCAGAAGCTCATTGTCCTGTCAGCAGAGATAGTGGCTCAGACCCCTTAGGACAGACACTACTCCTCCCCTTAGTCCCTGTCGAAGTCGGAAAAATTAGACATACAAATTACACATAGATTCTCGGTGGTGGCGTAAGGATGCAATTGGCGTATATGGATGCACCATGTTTCTTTACCGTACATCATGCGTAGAGTTGCACGGCATGCGTGTTGCAGCATGGTGGGTGTATATACGGTAAAAGGCGCAATCACTGAGAAACGCCATAAAGACGCACACAAACACATATTCATACAACACATAAATTACACATACAAAAAACATGTCCAGCCCCAGACTTGTATTATATTGTATTTATATAATAGAATGTAAAACCAGATATATATGTATTATTGGGACGGAACAAGTTAATTATATCATGCTTATTGTCAAAATGGTCAGGAGAATGTGTGGATTAATTTGATACCTATGGGTAAATTGTAGCACATTGCAACAATTAGTTATGACCAAATGTATAAATATAAAGTCACATTCTATGAGAACAAAGGACTTCCTGAGAAAACATGTGGGCAGAATCCCAGTGGTTAACCCCTGTATCTACGTCTTCAAACTGGACATTGCTTATATATAAACTGACCAATAACACACAATGAATGAGAAACCTCCCTCTCCTGGCCCGATGGAAGGAGACCGAAACCAACAACCTGTTAACTCCCACTGTTTGATATATGCAGTTTCTAAGGCATAGTTAGTTGCTTGCTGAGAGGAAGACATGGAAGAAGGTCATATGGGATAGGGTGACGTATACTGGCTGTAAATGATTTTTTTGTAACTGTAATTCTGAATGATATACTGTACAGATGTTATCTTGTATGCATAAACATTTAATATCAAATACATATATATATATCTGTGAGCGTTGGACCTCAGTATACCATGTGTGCGGCTACTTGCTTTCTCTTAAGGGACAAAGGCCCTCATTCCGAGTTGTTCGCTCGTTCTTTTTCATCGCATCGCAGCGATTTTCCGCAAACTGCGCATGCGCAATGTTTGCACTGCGGCTGCGCCAAGTAAATTTGCTAAGAAGTTTGGTATTTTACTCATGGCATTACGAGGTTTTTTCTTCGTTCTGGTGATCGTTGTGTGATTGACAGGAAGTGGGTGTTTCTGGGCGGAAACTGGACGTTTTATGGGAGTGTGTGAAAAAACGCTGCCGTTTCTGGGAAAAACGCGGGAGTGGCTGGAGAAACGGGGGAGTGTCTGGGCGAACGCTGGGTGTGTTTGTGACGTCAAACCAGGACCGAAACTGACTGAACTGATCGCAGTGGCAGAGTAAGTGTCGAGTTACTCAGAAACTGCTTAGAAATTTCTATTCGCAATTTTGAGAATCTTTCGTTCGCAATTTTGCTAAGCTAAGATTCACTCCCAGTAGGCGGCGGCTTAGCGTGTGCAATGCTGCTAAAAGCAGCTTGCGAGCGAACAACTCGGAATGAGGCCCATAGTGCTGTGACGTTCAGCGCACTATTATCGTATATGGTAAAAAGGTGCACCTTGCGTCCGCAGTATATATTAATGCTGGTATTTAAATGGTTATTTGAAATAATGGAAATTCCCATCCCACGAAGCAGGGAGGTTGTTGCCAGCAGCCTCCCTGTGCTTAAACTCTATTAAAATAAAAAAACCAGAGAAACACCTATGGAGCTCCTCCAGCTGTGACCGGCTCCTCCGGGCACATTTTCTAAACTGAGTCTGGTAGGAGGGGCATAGAGGGAGGAGCCAGCCCACATTCTCAAACTCTTAAAGTGCCAAAGGCTCCTGGTGGACCCATCTATACCCCATGGTACTAATGTGGACCCCAGCATCCTCTAGGACGTAAGAGAAAAGTGGAGGAAAGTTGGAAGTAGGAATGGAGGCTGCATGAGAGACTGCAGTAGATTGCAGAAATTCTCAACAGCAATAATTTACCATTAAGCGTGGAGATTTTATGGGTACACAAATAGGACCATTCTAATTACCTATATACAATACAGAGAACATTCTAGAAGCATTATAGAGACTAACATACAATATAGGGGCTGTCCTAATGACCATGATATATAAAAAATAATGATTAATAAATGTTTTTGTTTAGCAATATAACCAGTTACTATTACAGATCCTATATTTATCTGACAGACTAGAGAGCAGAAGCATTACAGATATTGGTGACCACCTATTGTGGTCTATGTTCAAATTCTTCATTACCCAATCATCTAAATAATAGCGTCAGGAATAAGCATTAAGCAGTATGTCACTTACCAGCGTGCTGGTGTGCAGGCCATCGGGGGTCACAGCCCCACCTGATGCTACGTGTGCTGCCTGTCTGTGGTGTACAGAACCTTCTAACACACTGCACCCCTGTATTCCATCTGGCATGTACCGCGCTGTGTTCCCGCCATCTGCACTGCATGGGCGCCGCCATGACACTGGTGGTCAGCTGATCCAGTGCTGGGTAGCGCACACATGATTTGCTCCTCCAATCAGAGGCGGAACTCTGGAGGCAGCGGAGTCGGCTGCCGCCGGGCTCCTGCCCTAAAGGGGGCACCTCGCCTCCGTTGTCTCCAGTTCCGTGATGGCAGCAATGAGTCAAACTGACTCATTCCTGTAAGTCCGCCGGCTGCAGGCTGTGACGCGGTCCCTCCAGCGCTCACTTCCAGGAAGGCACAGCACTTGTGCGCAACTGCAGTGGCTGTGAAAGTTGAGAGAGGAGCTTCTGCTGCTGCCGCGCGCATGGTGGTGGTGGGGAACGTACGAGGCACTGTTATAAGGACAGCCGATACAGCTACACCGCTCACCTCGGACTCCCTATTATGGCTGGCGCTCTGCGGGGAGAACAGAGCATTCTTTCAATAGTGCAGAGGAGGAGTAGAAGGGGCACCTGGAGAAGATTAGGAACAAGGTGTCTGTGTTATGCACGTGCCTATATATAATGTGTGTGTACACGGTATATGTTGGTGTATATTATATAAATATATATATATATACTAGTCACTAATGACCCTTATGCTGCTTCATCCTGTCCTCCACTCTGGTCTGATCCCCCCCCCCCAGTCTTACCTCCGTTGCCTCCGTCTGCCCCTCCCCTTTCTTGCTAAGATGGTGTCTATGGGCTTCTCTCGCATTTATCCACTGAGAGGGATTCAACTGGATCCCTCCCAGCGGCATGCATCAACCCACGCATGCGCAGATAGGACTCCAGGAAATCTTATCATAGCAAAGAACAACTCTTACCTCAAGAGCTGACCTTTGGAATTTTCTTCAAGCATACGCCATTATGCTTGAGAAGAATGGTGGGATTTATATATTCGGCAAGATAAATATTGTTGCCCCTCCACATATATATATATATATATATAAATTAATTTAACTTTTTTTCTATATATTGGGGTGGGGGCACCGGTATTTATCTTGCCTCCGGGCGTCTGGGACAAACTTACGCCACTGCATCCAATGGTTGCTGACCAGGGGGTACACAGGAAGAGTCCTGAGTATCATTGCCTTGAACAACGTGTCGTATCTTATGCACAGCGTCTCCTGGCTCCAGTCTCTAGAGCCTCTTCTGTGTCAGCACTCTGTGGAACTACAGGCACTAGCCATACAGTTTGGCTTCTGCATTCTGCTCCAGCAATCACTAGTAGTCAGAGACTTCTCCAGGTGCTGCATTTCTACTCTCACCTGCTTGTTAGCAGCCTGCAGCAGTGTTGTGCCATTTCATCTGCACTAGGAATTCTGCTCTATTCCTCAGCTGCCTCCTGCTAAGTCAAACCTGGTTCCATTGCTGCCAATTATACCAACTGCCTGAGTAGTTCCACTCGTTTTCACCATCGGTTCCTAGGCCGATCATTGCCCGCCTCTGTTCACCCTCGGTTCCCAGGCCGATCATCGATTGCTCCTATTCATCACCGGTTCCCAGGCCGATCATCGATTTCTCTTGTTCATCATCGGTTCCCAGACCAAACTAGTGACTTTTTTCAGTTAGCAGACTACAGGCTTCCATGCTGATAAATCTGCATATACTTCTGTTGTTAAAGTTTCCAATACCCTGTGTGTGTAACATCCATAAACCTCATTTGCGCACATGCGCAGGAATCTACCCCAGCCTCCTCGCTTTCTCCATCACACCACCACTGACCAACTAGTGCCCCCTCAGGGACAGACACAAATACAGACATCACAAATACTGCAGTACAAACATTTGAAACACTCTGCAGCATACTTGCCTACCCTCCCGGAATGGCCCGGGAGGCTCCCGAATATCGTGTGGCCCTCCCGGCCCCCCTGGACAGGTGGGCAATCCTCCCGCTTTCCGTGCTGCCCCTCCACGACCCTCCTCGGCTGCCCGCAGCAGAGAACAAGTGGGCGGTCCGATGACGCTGAATCACGTCATCGTAGCTCTGCCCCCCGCTATACAGCGCCTCTTTTCTCGGCACTGCATAATGGGGGCGGAGCCACGATGACACAATCCTGATGCTACGCCCCCTCGGACCATCCACTACCCTGTTGGCCATGCTCATGGAATGCCCCACCTGCTGCCGGCCACACCCCCATGCACCTACAACGCTGCCTCCTCCCGGAGGAGGGGGCAGCAAAGTAGGTAAGTATGCTCTGCAGTGGTGTTCTATAGTTGATTACCAAAAGCACAGGTTCTCAAACTTGGTCCTCAGGATCCCAAACAGTTCATGTTTTCCAGGTCTCTTCACAGATTCGCAAGTGAAATAATTATCTCCACCTGAAGATGTTTTAAAATGTGTCAGTGAGTAATGAATATATCTGTGCATCTGCTGGGTGACCTGCAAAAATGAACTATGTTGAGTCCTGAGGTCCGAGTTTGAGAACTACTGACTTACAGTAAATAATACCCCTTTCACACTGCAAACCCGGGTCCGACCCAGTATTTTGAACCCGGGTCGGACACGGGTCAGACCGTTTCACACTACACTTTCAACCCGGTTTATTGCAGGGTTGGTTCCTTTTAACTCAACCCGGGTCAGCAATTAAAACACCATGGATTTTATTTTAAAAGGACTCTTTTTGGCTCAGAAAGATGAGGCGTCAGAAGGGGACAAAATGAGAGGGTGGGGAAAGCTCACAGCATTGCAGTAATCATGGCTGACAGAGCTATGTTTGTATACACAATCGCATCTTTAACTATTCCAGTAACATACCTCCCAACTATCCCGATTTTCGCGGGACAGTCCCGTTTTTTGGCACTGTCCCACCCGCGGGCAGCAGTGTCCCGCCGTGGCGGGGGGGGGGGGGACAGAGGTGACTGAGGGAGAGGGGGCATGCCAGCAGCTCAGAGAGTGGTGGGCATGCACCCTCAGTGATGGTTCAAGGGGGGCGTGACTCGCGATCGCGGCTGTCACAAGACCATACACCTTTCAAATAGGCTACGCCCCCTTTTCAGGCGCGCCCCAAGGTCCCTCTTTGTACTTTTAATAAATTGGGAGGTATGCAGTAAGCTGCCTAGCAATCTCTGCCTCGCCCCTAATTCTTAACAACACTAATTCTTAACGCTCTCTGGGGGTCATTCCGAGTTGATCGCACGCTGCTGATTTTCGCAGCTCAGCGATCAGGTTACTACTGTGCATGCGTATGCACCGCAATGCGCACGCGCGTCGTACGGGTACAAACAGCATTGTTGCTGTGCAATGCTTCTAGCGACTAATTTATTTGCACAACCGATCACAAGGAGATTGACAGAAAGAGGGCATTTATGGGTGTCAACCGTTTTCTGGGAGTGGTAGGGAAAACGCAGGTGTGTACAGGCATTTGCAGGTCGGGCGTCTGACGTCAATTCCGGGACCGGACAGGCTGAAGTGATCGCAAGGGCTGAGTAAGTTCAGACCTACTCAGAAACTGCAAAAAACTTTTTCGTTCCGCTTGGCTGCACATGCGATCGCACACTTGCTAAGCGAAAATACACTCCCCCGTGGGCGGCGACTATACGTTTGCATGGCTGCAAAAAGTAGCTAGCAAGCGATCAACTCGGCATGAGGGCCCTTGTTCTTTCCTGTGTAGCAGGGGTCAGGCTGCTGACATCATCAAGGCACACAAAGAACAGCCAATCAGCACTTTTACATGAATGCAGGGTTGTATAACCCGGGTTGGACACTTTAGAGTGCACATTGAAATGCAGGGTTACTCGACCTGGGATATTTAAAAGTGGTGCTTTTAGACTGCACCTCGACCCGGGTTGAGCTGGCTCGACCTGGCAATATCCCAGATTATATTTGCGGTGTGAAAGGGGTATTATAGTGCAGCAGTGGCGTAAGTTCGTCACAGTTGCACGGAGGCAAGATAAATATTGGTGCCCCCCTATTTCCTATATTAAGATAAATATATGTATGTATGCATGTATGTATGTATGTATGTATGTGTGTGTGCGTGTGTGTGTGTGTATATATATATATATATATATATATATATATATGTGTGTATGTGGAGTGTTCTGAAAAAAAATATATACTGTATTTATACATTTGATTGCCTTTTATTTTAAATCACACATTTCTTAGCAGTCATACCCAGGATTAGAACCCATGACCTGTTACACTAACAGCAGACACTTTACTGATGGAGTTATTTGCTCCTGTAGAGGAAGCATGAGAATTCTAACTATATGAAGTTACGTGTAATTGTCAGAGATGTATCTTCATATAGTTAAAATTCTCATATTTCCTATACAGGAGCAAATAGCTTCATCGGTAAGGTGTCTACTTCCAGTGTAATAGGTTGTGGGCTCTTGTAAAATGTGTATATTCAGTATAATAAAGAGGGTGTGATTTGTAAGGTGCAGGGACCAGTGAGGAAGTCGGCCACTGAAAAGACAGCGACAGCTATCAATTAACTTAATTCAATGGTGTCACAATATGGGGGGAGAGGTGCCCCCCTTCAGAGCAGGAGCCCGGCGGCAGATGACTCCGTTGCCTCCCAGAGTTCTGCCTCTGTAGTGCAGTACAAACAACTGAGATACTCTCCAGTGGTGTTCCATATTTGATTACCTACAGTAAATAATAGTGCAGTACAAATAGTGAGATACTCTGTGCCACACTACTGTAGTCTCATTGTGTTGTGGCTTGCCTGTATTCTGACCCATTCTAAAGGTACTTTGATGGAGCGTAAACGTAGGCCCATATCCACTCCCACTTGCAGGAAAAGTAGAAAGCGACCAATTCTAAATTCCACAGGAGAAACTTTTCTACTTTCACACAAACATACTTTTTCCAGAGACGATGATAATGTTTTGACGTAGCCATCTTCCTGGCCTGGACCAAAGTGGAAATGACCCGGGAGGGAAGACCTTTTCTGGCTAGAATCTCCCTCTCAACTTCCAAGCCGTCAAACGTAGCCGCGGTAAGTCTGGACAGATGAACGGACCTTGCTGAAGGAGATCGTATGCAAGTAAAAAAACACATTTTGTTTCCCCCAGCACCCTAAATGATAGTAGTAACCAGATTTAAATCCCATACAATATCTTAGAATTCAGAGATCTCGGTTACATATATCTGCGCAAATGTATGTGTAATCCCCCAAGCCGCGTCAAGGCCTCTCTGTATATATATTGAGGGTCCCTAGCACTATATCTAGGTGCAGGGCGTGGCACCCAAAAATAATTAGCATAAGCCAGACAGTCCAGGGCAGCATACCAGTGAAATTTTTTTAATATTAATAGATTAAACAAAGCTGAAGCTATAGAGAAAGTGATACAAAAATCAGATGTAATTAAAATAAGAAATAGTGTTGAAGAAATGAGTAGGTGATAAGTGTTAATGTAAGGGTATGCCACACTAAAGCCATCCAGCTCTGCCAATCCAGGGGCACCACATCCCGCACCTCTACAACCCCAATCTGGGTCTATGTTTAAACAGCAAGGAGCCACATGATAATGGCTCCCTGCTACAATATATCTAAGCTAAGAGCTACCCACCTAGGAGCAACCCCATAATGCTCCATATGGCATGTCAGGACCTGCATCTCCTCCTAATGCAAGCTCCTCTCTGCCTCTCACAACATGCAAATATAGTGGTGGATGCTCAATTAGCTTATTGAGCATCCACCACTATATTTGCTTGAAGAGAGATCCTATTGAAGCTGCAGAGGCCAGGGATCCTCCAGAGCCATAGTTAGGAGGTCTGAGTACCACGCCCGTCGAGGCCAATCCGGGGCAATTAGAATTGCTTGAACGCTTTCCCTTCTTAGTCTTTTTAGAACCCTTGGGATTAGCAGTAGAGGAGGGAACAGGTACAGAAACTGGTACAGCCATGGCATCCTCAGCGCGTCCACTGCTACAGCCTGCGGATCCCTCATTCAGGAACAGTAACGGCATAGCTTCTTGTTGAGATGAGAAGCCATCAGATCTTTCTGCGGACAGCCCCACCGGTGACTTATCTGTTGAAACACCTGGGGATGTAGACTCCATTCTCCCGGATGGAGGTCATGTCTGCTGAGGAAGTCTGCTTCCCAGTTGTCCACTCCTGGAATGAATATGGCTGAGATGGCCTTTGCGTTGGCCTCCACCCAGAAGAGTATTTTTGACACTTCTCGCATCGCCGCCCTGCTTCATGTTCCCCCTTGTCGATTTATGTACGCTACCGCTATGGCGTTGTCCGAATGAACCAGGATCGCCTGATCCCTCAGGAGATGGGAAGTTTGCAGAAGGGCATTGTAAATTGCCCTGAGTTCCAGGATGTTTATCGGCACAGCAGATTCCTGATTTGACCATGTCCCCTGGAACTGGGCCTCCTGGGTCACAGCCCCCAAACCCCGGAGGCTGGCATCTGTTGTTAGTAGAATCGAGTGGATGTTGAAATTCCTGCCATCTACCAGGTGAGGAACTTGTAGCCACCATAATAAAGAAATCAGGGCTTTCGGATAAGGTCACTTCATGATGCATGTGAAGGTGAGTCGCCAGATCGATGTTGTGCAGTAGACGCTCCCTGGACATAGCATTTATCAGGAGATCGTCCAAGTAGGGGACTATGTCGACTCCCATCATGCGCAGTTGCAACATCATCTCCACCATGACCTTGGTGAAGACCCATGGAGCTGTGGATAGGCCAAAGGGTAAGGCCTGAAACTGGAAATGGTCATTCAATATGGCGATCCTGAGGTAAGCCTGATGAGGGGGCCACATGGGAATGTGTAGGTAAGCATCCTTGACATCTAGAGATACCAGGAATTCCCCCTCCTCTAGACCGGACACCACTGCCCGCAGGGATTCCATCTTGAATTTGAACACCCACAGATACGGGTTTAGAGACTTCAGGTTCAAGATAGGTCGCACCAAAACATCTGGTTTTGGAACAACAAAAAGACTGGAGTAAAAACCCCTGTTGCGTAATGGAGGAGCACTGAACCACCACTCCCGTCTGCAAAAACAGGATTTTAATTACCTACCAGTAAATCCTTTTCTCGTAGTCCGTAGAGGATGCTGGGGTCCAATTTAGTACCATGGGGTATAGATGGGTCCACTAGGAGCCATGGGCACTTTAAGAGTTTAATAGTGTGGGCTGGCTTCTCCCTCTATGCCCCTCCTACCAGACTCAGTCCAGAAACTGTGCCCAAGGAGACGGACATACTTTGAGAGAAGGAAATACACAGATAGTGGTGAGATTCACACCAGCCCACACATAACAAAAAGGAAAACCAAGCTAACCAACTTGGAACGATTCAGCAACGGCTGAACCAACAAACTGAACCAAGTAACAATACAGGAAGACAAAGCACTGGGCGGGCGCCCAGCATCCTCTACGGACTACGAGAAAAGGATTTACCGGTAGGTACCAAAATCCTATTTTCTCTTACGTCCTAGAGGATGCTGGGGTCCACATCAGTACCATGGGGATGTACCAAAGCTCCCAGAACGGGAGGGAGAGCGCGGAGGCTCCTGCAGAACTGATTGACTGAACATCAGAGGCCAAAGTATCGAACTTGTAAAACTTTGCAAACTTGTTCGACCTAGACCAAGTTGCAGCAGTTGTACTGCCGAGACACCCCGGCAGCCGCCCAGGAAGACCCCACCTTACGAGTAGAGTGGGCCTTAACAGATTTTGGACACGGCAGTCCTGCCATAGAATAAGCGTGCTGGACAGTGAACCTGATCCAGTGAGAAATCGTCTGCTAAGAAGCAGGATACCCAATTTTCTTGGGCTCATATAGGACAAACAGAGAGTCCGACTTTATGTGACAAGAAGTTCTCTTCACATATATCTTCAGAGCCCTTATGACATCCAAGGACTTTGATGTAATTAAGGAGTCAGTAGCCACTGGCACCACAATAGGTTGGTTGATATGGAATGCCGACACAACCTTCGGAAGAAACTGCTGACGTGTCCGGAGCTCAGCTCTATCTTCATGGAAGATCAAATAAGGGCTTTTACAGGATAAAGCCCCCAGCTCGGACACACGTCTAGCAGAAGCAAAGGCCAACAACGTGACCGCCTTCCACATGTGAAATTTGACCTCTACCCCCTGTAGAGGTTCAAACTAATCCGACTGGAGGAACTGCAACACCACGTTAAGGTCCCATGGGCGCCGTAGGTGATACAAAGGGAGGTCGGATATGCAGAACTCCCTTCAAAAAGGTCTGAACCTCAGGGAGGGCAGCCAACTGTTTCTGAAAGAAAATGGATAGGGCTGAAATCTGGACCTTTACAGATCCCAAACGCAGACCCATATCCACTCCTGCTTGCAGGAAGAGGAGACGTCCCAGTTGAAACTCCACCATAGGAAACTTCTTGGACTCACACCAAGAGACATATTTCTTCCAAATACGACAGTAATGTTTAGACGTTACCCCTTTCCTAGCCTGTATGAGGGTAGGAATAACCTTTTTCGGAATGCCCTTCCGAGCAAGAATCAGGTGCTCGACTTCCATGCCGTCAAACGTAGCCGTGGTAAGTCTTAATAGGCGAACGGCCCCTGCTGCAGCAGGTCCTCCCGAAGAGGAAGAGGTCTCGGCTCTTCTTGCAGTAGATTCAGAAGGTCCACATACCAAGCCCTTCTTGGCCAGTCTTGGGCAACGAGGATCACTTGAACCCTTGTTCTCATGAGCTTTAGGATTCTTGGGATGAGTGGGAGTGGCGGAAACACGTACACTGACTGGAACACCCACGGAGACACCAGGGCGTCCACTGCCACTGCCTGTGGGTCCCTCGACCTGGAACAATAACTCCGGATGGAGTCCCCACTATCCTGGATGGAGATCGTGTCTGCTGAGGAAGTCTGCTTCCCAATTGTCTACTCCCGGAATGAAGATGGCTGAACGCGCTAATGCGTGTTTTTCTGTCCAGAGAAGTATTCTTGTGACCTCTGACATTGTCGGTTTATGTAAGCCACTGTTGTTACGATGTCCGACTGCACTTGAATGGCCCGATTTTTCAGAAGAGGGGCCGCCTGAAGACCGTTGTAGATGGCTAAGTTCCAGGATGTTGATGGGCAGGCTGGCTTCCAGGAGTGACCATCATCCTTGGAAGGTTACTCCTTGAGTGACTGCTCCCCAGGGGTGGCTTCAGGATATCCCGGACCATAGCTTGTATCACCAACGCCTTTTCCTGCGGAAGAAACACCCTCTGCACTTCCGTATCCAGGATCATTCCCAGAAATGACAACCTCTGGGTTGGTTCCAAATGTGACTTTGGAAGATTCAGAATCCAACCGTGACTCTGGAGCAGTCGTGTTGTGAGAACAATGGACTGCAGTAGCTTCTCCTTGGATGATGCCTTTATCAGCAGATCGTCCAGATATGGAATGATGTTCACGCCCTGCATGCGGAGGAGAATCATAATTTCCGCCATCACCTTGGTAAACACCCTCGGTGCAGTGGAAAGGCCGAATGGCAGGGCCTGGAACTGGAAATGACAGTCCTGCAGTGCGAAGCGGAGATAAGCCTGATGCAGCAGCCAGATCGGAATGTGGAGGTACGCATCCTTGATATCCAGTAATACCAGGAATTCCCCCTCTTCCAGACCTGATATCACCGCCCTGAGAGACTCCATTTTGAACTTGAACTCGTTTAGAAAGGGGTTCAATGATTTTATGTTCAGAATGGGCCTGACTGAACCATCCGGTTTCGGTACCACGAAAAAGTTCGAAAAGTAACCTTTGGTCAGCATGTAAGTGGCACTGGCACAATGACCTGTGCCTCCACCAGCTTTTGGACAGCATCTTGTAGTACCGTGCTGTCCTCCAACAGAGTTGGTAATCCTGACTTGAAAAAGCGATGAGAAGGGAGACTTTGAAATTCCAGCCTGTATCCCAGAGACACAATATCTACCACCCAGGGATCCAGGCCGGACAGTACCCAGACATGACTGAAGAGTCTGAGTCTCGCTCCCACTGGCCCCACCACCGGAGCGTGCAGTCCACCGCCATGCGGAGGACTTTGGCGTACCCGAAGTAGGCTTTTGTTCCTGGGAACCTGTAGCGGCAGGTTTCTTGGACTTAATCCGACATCCCCTAAAGAAGGTATTGGATGTTCTGGCCTTTCTAGGCTTGTTAGGCCGAAAGGACTGCAGTGCAGCTGAAGAGAAGGATTTCTTCGGAGCAGGTGCTGAGGGAAGAAACGGAGACTTACCCGCTGTAGCGGTGGATATCCACGCGTCTAGAGATCCCCCAAAGAGAGCCTGACCTGTATAGGGTAGGGACTCCACACTCCTTCTGGATTCCGCGTCGGCTGACCACTGGCGCAGCCACAGTCCACGACGGGCTGAAACAGACATGGCAGAAATTCCCGCAGCCATGGAACCCAGGTCTTTCATGGATTCTACCATAAAACCTGCAGAATCATGTATGTTGCGTAAATACAATGCAACATCATTCCTATCCATCGTATCCAAATCCTCAAGTAAGGTAGCCGACCACTTCACTATTGCTTTTGCAATCCATGCACTAGCAATGGTGGGATGTAATATGGCCCCAGAAGCAGTATACATTGATTTAAGCGTGTTATCAATCTTTCTATCTGCCGGCTCCTTTAAGGCGGTAGATCCTGGAACAGGCAAAACCACCTTCTTTGAGAGTCTGGACACAGATGCGTCAACAATCGGAGGGTTTTCCCACTTTTTCCTATCCTCGGGGAAAAGAAAAGCCACCTGGGCCATTTTAAGTATCTGGAACTTTTTCTCAGGGTTTTCCCATGCTTTTTCAAATATAGCATTCAACTCCTTTGACGCAGGGAAGGTTAGCGGGGCTTTTTTATTTTCAGTGAAAAAAGCCTCCTCAACCTGCTCAGGTGTGGTATCATTAACATTTAACACATCCCTAATAGCCTCTATCAACAATTGCACCCCCTTTGCTAGAGATGCGGACCCCCGCAACACATCCCCACCACCATCTGTAGTGTCGGAATCAGTATCTGTGTCGTCTTGTGTGACATGCACAAGCGCCCGTTTGTGGGGGTATACAGCGGGGTGTCCTGAGGTATCAGAAACAGGCCATACAGCCATAGAGCTCTGTAATACCTGTGTTGCAGATTCATTACTAGCAACCCTGTCAGAAATCTGAGAAATCTAAGATTTGATAGAGGAAAACCACTCTGGTTCCCTTGTTGGTATCTGTGCTAAACCAGTGCTATCCTGATTACATGGAATGGGATCATCCTGGGAGGATAAATCCTTTGCAGCATATGACACAGTGTCCCTGGACATAGCTAAAGGTGACCACCAAACACTCCACACACAGGTGGGGGCAGACAGTGTTTCCCCACCAAGAAAGTCAAGAGAGACACAGAGATCGGAGCCAACCCACAGTACAGCGCTTTCAGAAAAGGGGACCTCTTACCAGCGCACTGTGTCCCTTAATAGGAGACACAGCCGTTTTACAGCCTCCCCTCCCTTCTACAACCCCCTGGTACCATGTACTGACAGTTGGAGCTGCTGTGGAGGGACCTGATCTTCCATCCAGCGCTGTGCAGGCAGGAAAATGGCGCTAGAACGCTGCTGGGTCCGCTCTGAGGAGAGCTCCGCCCCCTTAATGGCGCTGTCTTCCTGCTCTTCAGATATTATACTGGCCTGAGGAAAAACTTGCTGGCTGAGATCCGCAGACCCCGACAGACTTGCTGACCAGCGTGGGGGTAAGCGCTGGTCCAGGGCGCCCCACACTAGGTGCCTCTGAACTGTCCCAGGAGCGCAGTTAGTACTGCGCTCCCTTCCCATTGCCACCATCTTCACACCGCCCCCCCCCCCCCCTTGCTACGGGGGGTCGGTGTCTCACTCACCACTCTTTAGCATCTGTAAGGGGTTGGCGGCATGCTGCTGGGGCAAGCGGTCCCCTGTGGCGGCGACCGATTCGACCCCTCTGGAGCTCAGTGTCCAGTCAGCGGAGTCAGTGGCTCAGACCCCGCAGGGCGGACACTGCTCCCCCCTTAGTCTCTTGCTGCAGGCAGGCTGTTGCCAACAGCCTCCTGTAAAAAACAAACTCTAAAAACAACTTTTACCAGAAAAGCTCAGGAGGGCTCCCCTAGCTGTGACCGGCTCCTCCGGGCAAATTTTCTGAACTGAGTCTGGTAGGAGGTGCATAGAGGGAGGAGCCAGCCCACACTCTCAAACTCTTAAAGTGCCAATGGCTCCTGGTGGACCCGTCTATACCCCATGGTACTAATGTGGACCCCAGCATCCTCTAGGACATAAGAGAAACATTCTTACTCCAACTTGTGATGCTTTTTTGCTACTTCCAGGACACATGAAGAACCCATGCGAGTTACTAATTTATCTATGGAGGAGATGGAGGTGGGACTACGTCTTTATTCTGGAGGAAAAGGTCATTAGTTAGATAACAATCCCAAGAAATCAGAAAACTTCAAAGCCTAGGTCAGAGGTTCTCAAACGTGGTCCTCAAGGTACCCCAACGGTCCAGATTTTAAGTTTATCCATTCTTGGCCACAGGCGACTTAATGAGCACCTCCTTCAATTTGATTTAACCATCTGTGCTGAGCCATGGATATACCTAAAACCTGGACCGTTGTGGGTGCCTTGAGGACCGTATTTGAGAACCTATAGCATAGGGGGTGAAGGGGAGTGCTTCCTAGGCGTCTTGGAGAAGATTTTGGATTCTAAGATAATGCGAGGCCAGGTTCAGTATATGGTTCATTGGAAGGTGTACGGACCAGAAAAATTATCCTGGGTGACAGCAAAAAATCTTCATGCTTAAAGACTGAAATGGAACTTTCATAGAATGTTTCCAGAAACCTTGATATTAGGATCCTTTGATTGCTCCTCAAGGGAGGGCTAATGTTAGGAGATTTTGGTCATGCTAGCTAGAATTGGTCTCCAGGCAACCATTCAGCTGTGCTGACCAGATCTAACATGCAAAACTTTGCTCTGACTCCTAATTGCTCAGCTGGAATCAGAATCATGATTGCTACTTACTGGATGTTGCAGCCGGTATCCAGTCTCTAGGTCGACCACACTTAGGTTGACAATGTCTAGGTCGACCTTTATTGGTCGACAGTAACTAGGTTGACAGGGTCTCTAGGTCGACATGTTCTAGGTCAACAGGTCAAAAGGCTGACATGAGTTTTTCACAATTTTTTACTTTTTTGAACTTTTTTATACTTAACGATCCACATGGGCTACGATTAGTAACCTGTGCCGAGTGCAGCGAGGCACCTTCGCTCGCCATGCGAGGGCACATGGTGCACTAATTGGGGTTCCCGGTCACTGTACGGAGAAAACGACACCAATTTTTTTTTTTTTTTTTTTTAAACTCATGTCGACCTTTTGACCTAGAACATGTCGACCTAGAAACCCTGTCGACCTAGAATCCCTGTCGACCTAGTTACTGTCAACCAATAGTGGTCGACCTACAGTAGACACTCTCGATCTAAGTGTGGTCAACTTTCCATACCACACCCGTTGCAGCCCTTATAGGGCGATTGCCTTGTGTCCTAGTGTGGATTATTCAGTGTGTATCCTGTTTTGTGCATCTGGATTTTGTCCTGATATCTGCTCAGCTAATATTACCTGCGTGCTTTATATGGAAGGATTGACTTTGAATATATTCCACCATGAGAAATGAATCTGGACTTTTACTCAAGATCTGCAAGTATCAAGCTACAGTTTACTACTTGCTTATATGGAAAAGAACTGATTGACTTTACTTTGCAGCACTTCTAAGACCTGGAGTACTATGAAGATATTTTCATGGCTCCACTGCTGTACAAATCACTTGTGCTATTGGAAATATTTTGCAGTATTTCTTTACAAAGACAGTTATTTATGCATGTAGTAAATTGTCACTATTCATTTATATCTTCATTATACTTTGTGCGTTTGAAGATACAGTGCTGCATTTATATAAAGACTGACTTTTACTATTTTTTGTTGAGTTTATTTATTCTTTATATTTAAAACAGACATATTACTTGGGATAAATGTTCCTGAAAAAAAGTATTTGTGCTACTGGAAGACTGGTAAGCATAATCTTCAGTAAGATTTTCCAAGCTATCCTAGAGACCTGGCATGCTATTGTCTGAATAGTTTTAGTCATCCATGAGGTGTCCTGTTCTCATTTAAAATATGTCTGTTATATTAAACCTACAAATCTTAGAGCTTAAGTCCTGGCAGTTGCTGAGTACCAATAAATAACTGTAATTCCATGAATAAGTGACTGTTATTGGTGAAACCTGCACTACTTAGAGCTTACATCCTGGTGGTCGCTGAGTACCAGTTAATAATTGTAATTCCGGCACAAGTGACTGTAATAGGTGAAGTGCTAGGCAAGTGGTTCTGCAGGAATTTAATATCACGGCAGACACTAACAACAGCTACATTCAACTACCTTCTCTGACCCCATGTCTTCCGTTACCCTACTCCCTATTTGCCTTTGATTTTGCCACCCAGTTTAGTACCAAAATTTAATCTGTCAACAAAACAATCTTCTTTCTCCAGGCTCCCCTCTTTCATCTACATTCCCACCCTTTCGGCCTGCATCCAGATCAACAGTCCACCTACCTCCAAGACAAGGCCTGGCCAACCTGTGGCTCTCCAGCTGTTATGAAACTACAAGTCCCAGCATGCCCTGCCACAGCTTTGCTATTAGGGAATGCTAAACCTGTCGCAGGGCATGCTGGGATATGTAGTTTCACAACAGCTGGAGAGCCACAGGTTGGCCAGGCCTGTCCTAGATGCTATATCTTCTCACCTACTCAGCTCTCTATTTCCTGAGGATTGCTTCCACCTTGCCCATTTGCAATTGGCTGCATGTCCCACCCACTGTTTTTACATTCGCAGATGCAACGACCATCATTGTCTCCGGACTTTCAAAACAGGAGTCACATTTCCATTCACAGGCATAGAAACGGCATAAATGCCTACGACACTCCAATAACACTCCCAAGAGATAGAAGTGCTTTGTCCATGTGGCCAGTTATCACGAAAAAATGCCCATTTCATGGAGGTTGTACTCCGTCATAAAATGGATCAATACATATGCACTAGCGATCTCCATCCATGTTTGTATGCCTAATCCGAAGTATACATAGAAAACAAATTATTTGACAAATGCGCAGTATGCTGAAATCCACTGTGCACATTGTGATTTGCTTCTGATTCAGAATCAAGCCATCTGTCTGTTCTCCATTCACACCCTATCTCACTTATCCTTAAGAAACCCTCACTTGAGTCCAATTCTGTTTTTAACCACTGCCTTCTCTACCCAATGACCTCATGAGACTTCAGAGAATTGTTGATCTCCCCTTACCACATTCATATCCAATCACTCCTCGACAATCTTCAGTCTGGTTTCTGTCACCTCCACTCCTCTAAAACTGTTCTCACCAAGGGCAACAATTAATTTCTCATGGCCAAATCTAGGATAACTTCTCTATCCTTATGCTCCTTGGTATTTTTTGTAGACTACAACACTGTCAGCTACACTCTTCTCTTAGGGGCTGGCTAGCCACTTTTAGCCTGGAGGACAAACGAAAGCACGTGGCACCCGCTTTTCTACCCGCACACCGCAATTTGGAATTGATTTATCTAATGTGGTTTTGGCACCCCTAGATAGTAGTCACCCTCAGTTTTCTTTAATACAGAAGTCAACATTGTAAAGAGTAAACTATTTATAGGTTGAGGGCGAAACCATATTCAGGTTCTGCATTTATTCTGTGATGTGGTGCCTTTGTGTTTAAAAGGAGCATGCAGGCTTCAATGTCTCAAGATTCCAACGGTTAAATATAATAGCCTCCGAGTTCCAGAGGTGCAGGAATTTTGTGCAAGTCTGCACGTTTTTTTGTAGCAGCAATCAAGTTGGCTTAGAGGCTATTACATTTAGCTGCAAGACTGAAAGTTAAGTATCGCTGTCTGTACTATACTACCTCACCACCACTAAACACTGCAGTGACAGCCATATAATTCCAAGAGCCTCCAGGACTGCCATAGTATACAGAGAGCATCAGTGACCATCAATAATGCAGAGAGTATAGTAGTGACCAACATATAATGCAAAGAGCATGACGGTGACCACCATATAATACAGAGAACATCAGAGTGACTTCCGTAGAATACAAATTGCATAAGTGACCATCATACAATAGAGTGCATCAGTGGCAACCATATAATACAGAGAACATAAGTGACCACCATATAATAAAGAGAACATAAGTGACCATCATATAATGCAGAGAACATTGGAGGGACCACCATATAACAAAGAAAACATAAGTGGACACCATATAATACAGGGTGCATCATTGACCGCTATATAATGCAGAAAGCATGACAGCGACCACTGTATAATCCAGATTACATACAGTGACCACAGTATAATACAGAGAACATCATAGTGACTGCCATATAATAGAGCGTATCAGTGACCGCCAATTAATATAGAGTTCACTAGTGACTGGCATATAATACAGAGAGCATCAGTGACCGCCATATAATACAGTGTGCATCAACGACAGCAATATAATAGAGTGCATAAGTGAACTCCAAATAATACAGGCCACACAAGTGATCACCATATAATACAGAGATTATCACTAACCATCATATATTACATAGTGCATCAGTGATCAACATATAACACTTGCTGCCAAAAAATACAAAATGGCTGGCACATATTGCAAAGAGCACGACGGTGCCCTTTCTGCAGTCTCACTCATATGAGCATCCTTTCCTCAAGACCTACGTCACAGCTCTGCCATATGTATGACACCCTCACAGGCTCTGCATTTACTTATTGACTGATCCATGCATGCAGCAGGCCAGCACCCGAAGCTCCATGAAAGTAAACAGACCCATCGCGGTCACAGCATGGTGAGAGATAATCCCAACATGCAGCAGAAAATGGATGAGATTATGCACTATAGTAATGGGCAGTACAGTACCTGTTGTCAATATGACAATTATTGTTGACTTTTCCCAGTCCTAGATGACAAAGATGAGGCAATTGATCTCTTAGAGCTGCCGGTACATGGTCCCACCATGGACTGTGCTCGAACTCCATCATTGTTTGCCGCATTTTACCATGTACTTTGCCCCACTGTATGCTATAAATTCATTTTTCCCCTCAAAATTCTACATACAATACCCCATAATGACAATGTGAAAAAACGTTTTTTTGGGATTTTTGCTAATTTATTAAAAAATAGGAATTTAATACCTACCGGTAAATCCTTTTCTCTTAGTCCGTAGAGGATCCTGGGGACACTTCAAGAACCATGGGGTATAGACGGGATCCGCAGGAGACATGGGCACTTTAAGACTTTGAAGGGGTGTGAACTGGCTCCTCCCTCTATGCCCCTCCTCCAGACTCCAGTTATAGGAACTGTGCCCAGGGAGACGGACATTTCGAGGAAAAGGATTTATTATTAAACTAAGGTGAGATATATACCAGCTCACACCACAAACACACCGTACAACATGGCATTTTACAGAAACTCCAGTCAACGGCATGAACCATGTGAGCAACAGGCTGACTATAACAGAAACACAACATGTGTGTAAACATAACTAATAACTAATAACTGCAGATAGAGTACGCACTTGGACGGGCGCCCAGCATCCTCTACGGACTAAGAGAAACGGATTTACCGGTAGGTATTAAAATCCTATTTTCTCATACATCCTAGGGGAACCATGGGGTTTATACCAAAGCTCTAGAACGGGCGGGAACGTGCGGATGACTCAGCAGCACCGACTGACCAAACATAAGGTCCTCATAAGCCAGGGTATCAAACTTGTAAAATTTCGCAAAAGTGTTTGAACCCGACCAAGTAGCAGCTCGGCAGAGTTGTAATGCCGAGACTCCCCGGGCAGCCGCCCAGGATGAGCCCACCTTTCTGGTAGAGTGAGCCTTCACTGACTTCGGTAACGGCAATCCAGCCATAGAATGAGCATGCTGAATTGTGTTACAGATCCAGCGCGCAATAGTCTGCTTGGAAGCAGGTGTCCCAATCTTGTTGGCAGCATACAGGACAAACAGAGCTTCCGTTTTCCTAAGTTGAGCCGTTCTGGTGAGATAAATCTTTAAGGCCCTGACAACATCGAGAGATCTTGACTCCGCGAAGGCGTCAGTAGTCACCGGTACCACAATAGGAACGATGAAACCACCTTCGGCAGAAATTGCTGACGAGTCCTCAACTCCGCTCTATCTTCATGGAAGATTAAATAAGGACTCTTGTGAGACAAAGCCGCTAACTCAGACTCCCGCCTTGTGGATGCTAAGGCCAATAGCATGACCACTTTCCAAGTGAGAAATTTCAACTCTACCTTCTGTAAAGGTTCAAACCAATGTGACTGAAGGAAATGCAACACCACGTTAAGATCCCATGGTGCCACTGGGGGCACAAATGGAGGTTGGATGTGCAAAACTCCTTTCACGAAAGTCTGAACTTCTGGAAGGGAGGCCAATTGTTTTTGAAAGAACACCGACAAAGCCGAAATTTGTACTTTAATTGAGTCTAACTTTAGGCCCGCATCCACACCAGCTTGCAGGAAATGGAGAAAACACCCTAGCTGAAATTCTTCCGTAGGAGCCTTCTTGGATTCACACCAAGACACATATTTTCTCCAAATATGGTGATGTTTAGACGTTACTCCTTTTCTAGCCTGAAGAAGTGTGGGAATGACTTCACTGGGAATACCCTTTCGGGCTAGGATCCGGCATTCAACCGCCAAGCCGTCAAACGTAGCCGCGGTAAGTCGTGATATACGCACGGCCCCTGCTGTAACAGATCCTCTCGTAGAGGAAGAGGCCAGGGATCTCTTATGAGTAATTCCTGAAGATCTGGATACCAAGCCCTCCTTGGCCAGTCCGGAACAATGAGGATCGCCTGAACCTTTGTTCTTCTTATGATCTTTAGCACCTTTGGAATGAGTGGAAGCAGAGGGAACACGTACACCGACTGAAACACCCATGGTGTCACCAGCGCGTCCACTGCTATTGCTTGAGGGTCCCTCAACCTGGAACAATATCTCTGAAGTTTCTTGTTGAGGCGAGACGCCATCATGTCTATTTGAGGAATTCCCCAAAGACTTGTCACTTCTGTGAAGACCTCTTGATGAAGACCACACTCTCCTGGATGGAGATCGTGTCTGCTGAGGAAGTCTGCTTCCCAGTTGTCCACTCCTGGAATGAAGATTGCTGACAGTGCGCTTGTATGTCTTTCCACCCAGCGGAAAACTTTTGTGGCCTCTGCCATTGCCACCCTGCTCTTTGTTCCGCCCTGGCGGTTTATGTGCGCTACTGCTGTTATGTTGTCCGACTGTATTAGGATGGGCAGGTTGCGAAGAAGACGTTCCGCTTGAAGAAGGCCGTTGTAAATGGCCCTTAACTCTAGATCGTTTATGTGTAAACAAACTTCCTGGCTTGACCATTTTCCCTGGAAGGTTTCCCCCTGTGTGACTGCTCCCCAGCCTCGGAGACTCGCATCCGTGGTCACTAGGATCCAGTCCTGGATCCCGAACCTGCGTCCCTCTAGGAGGTGAGAGCTGTGCAGCCACCACAGGAGTGAGATTCTGGTCTTGGAGGACAGGATTATTTTCCGGTGCATGTGCAGATGGGATCCAGACCACTTGTCCAATAGGTCCCACTGAAACACTCTGGCATGGAATCTGCCAAACTGAATGGCCTCGTAGGCCGCCACCATCTTCCCCAACAATCGAGTGCATTGCTGGATTGATACTCCCGCTGGTTTCAGAATTTGTTTGACCAAACTCTGAATTTCCAGAGCCTTCTCTTCTGGAAGAAAAACTCTCTGTAATTCCGTGTCCAGAATCATTCCCAAAAATGACAGCCGTTTTGTCGGATTCAACTGTGACTTCGGCAAGTTTAGGAGCCAACCATGTTGCTGTAGAACCGTCAGGGAGAGCGCAATGTCCTGCTCCAGCCTGTCTTTGGATCTCGCCTTTATCAGGAGATCGTCCAAGTAAGGGATAATTGTGACTCCTTGTTTGCGAAGGAGAACCATCATTTCCACCATTACCTTGGTGAAAATTCTCGGAGCCGTGGACAGACCAAACGGCAACGTCTGAAATTGGTAATGACAATCCTGAACAGCAAACCTCAGGTAAGCCTGATGCAGAGGATATATGGGGACATGTAAGTAGGCATCCTTTATGTCGACCGACACCATGAAATCCCCTTCCTCCAGACTGGAGATCACTGCTCGGAGAGATTCCATCTTGAATTTGAATTTTCTTAGGTAAAGATTGAGGGACTTTAGGTTCAGAATTGGTCTGACTGAGCCGTCCGGTTTCGGGACCACAAACAGGCTTGAATAAAAGCCTTCTCCCTGTTGTGACGGGGGAAACCTGATAATGACTTGATTTAGACACAACTTTTGTATTGCATCGCATACAACCTTCCTGTCCGGAAGAGAAGCTGAAAAATCGGTGAGGGGGAACGTCTTGAAACTCCAGTTTGTACCCCTGGGACACTATTTCTAAAACCCATGGGTCCAGGGCCGAACGAGCCCAGAATTGACTGAAGAGCTTGAGACGTGCTCCCACCGGTGCGGACTCCCGCAGAGGAGCCCCAGCGTCATGCGGTGGATTTGGCAGAAGCCAGGGAGGACTTCTGCTCCTGGGAACCTGCCATGGCCGGAGATCTTTTACCTTTTCCTCTTCCTCTATTGGCAAGGAAGGAATAACCTCGGCCTTTCTTGTATTTATTTGGCTAAAAGGACTGCATCTGAAAGTGGTGAGCTTTCTTTTGTTTTGGAGGAACATAAGGCAAAAATGATGACTTACCCGCGGTAGCCGTAGATACCAAATCAGTGAGACCCTCACCAAACAAGACACTACCTTTATATGGGAGAGACTCCATAGCTTTCTTAGAGTCAGCATCAGCATTCCATTGATGAATCCACAATGCTCGTCTAGCTGAAATTGCCAAGGCATTGGCTTTTGCTCCCAAAATGCCAATATCTCTCGCTGCCTCCTTTAGGTAGACCGCAGCGTCCCTGATATAACCCAGAGTTAACAGGATGCTATCCCTATCTAGGGTATCTAAATCAGATGACAAGTTATCTGCCCACTTTTCAATAGCAGTACTCACCCATGCCGATGCAATGGTTGGTCTGAGCAGCGTACCTGTGGCGACGTAAATGGATTTTAACGTATTTTCCTGTCTACGATCCGCAGGATCCTTAAGGGCTGCCATGTCAGGAGACGGTAAAGACACCTTTTTAGACAATCGTGATAGGGCCTTGTCCACAATGGGGGATGACTCCCACTTATCTCTATCCCCAGAGGGGAACGGATACGCCACCTGAATCCTTCTAGGAATCAGAAACTTTTTGTCAGGATTTTACCACATTTTTTCAAAAAAGGTATTCAGTTCATGAGAGGGCGGAAATGTTACCTCAGGTTTCTTTACCTTAAACATACAGACCCTAGTATCAGGAACAGCAGGGTCCTCAGTGATATGTAACACGTCTTTTATTGCCACAATCATGTACTGAATGTTCTTTGCCAATTTTGGGTCTAATCTGGCATCACTACAGTCGACACTGGAGTCAGTGTCCGTGTCGGTATCTGTGTCTGCCAACTGAGCAAATTAACGTTTACGTGACCCCGAAGGGGTCTGGACCTGTGATAACACATCCTCCACAGATTTCTTCCATGCCTGGTTCTGAGATTCAGATTTATCCAATCTCTTATTAATAAGAGCCACATTAGCATTCAAGGCATTCAACACATTTACCCAATCAGGAGTCGGCGGTGCCGACAGGGTCACTCCCACAGTCGTTTCTGTCCCTACCACAGTCTCCTCCTGGGTAGAGCACTCAGCCTCAGACATGCCGACACACGTGTACCGACACCCACAGACACAATGGGCAAATAGGGGACAGACCCACAGTAAAGCCTGTCAGAGAAACACAGGGGGAGTTTGCCAGCTCACAACCCAGCGCTCAATCCCAGTTCTGAAAACTCTAATATAAAGCCCCAGACCAGCAGCACTTTTATATTTGCACCAAATTATGTGCCCCCCCCCCCCCCCCCTGTTTTGCACCCTGTTACTTGCACAGCAGTGTTTGGAGGAGAGGACCAGCGTATCCGCAGCTTCTGTGAAGAGAAAATGGCGCTGATGAGAGCTGTGAGGGCTAAGCCCCGCCCCCTCGATGGCGCGCTTCAGCCCCGCTATTTTCTTAATATAATATACTGGCGGGGGTTAAGATTTTGTGCCCAGGCACTATATTCCACTTTTGCCAGCATGAAAATGAGGATTTTATGCTGCCCAGGGCGCCCCCCCCCCCCCCCCCGCACCCTGTAGTGCCGCTGTGTGTGTGGGAGAATGGCGCGCAGCGCAATCGCTGTACGGTACCTCAGAAAGCCGTCACTAAAGTCTTCTATCTTCTTCTACTCACCTGTCTTCTGACTTCTGGCTCTGCAAGGGGGTTGACGGCAGGCTCTGGGAGTGAACCCCTAGGCATACCTAGTGTTCCAAACCCTCAGGAGCTAATGGTGTTCTGTAGCCAAGAAACAGAGCCTTTAAACTCATTAGAAGTAGGTCTGACTTCTCTCCCCTAAGTCCCACGATAAAGGGAGACTATTGCCAAATTCTCTGGTCTGATGAGACAGGTGTCATGTTTGGAGGAAACCAGGCACCGCTCATCACCAGGCCAATACCATCCCTACAGTGAAGCATGGTGGTGGCAGCATCATGCTATGGGGATGTTTTTCAGTGGCAGGAACTGGGAGACTAGTCAGGATAGAGGGAAAGATTAATGCAGCAATGTACAGAGACATCCTGAATGAAAACTTGCTCCACAGCGCTCTTGATCTCAGACTGGGGCGACGGTTCATCTTTTGGCAGGACAACGACCCTAAGCACACAGATAGGTGTGCCAAGCTTGTGGCATCATATTCAAAAAGACTTGGGGTTGTAATTGCTGCCAAAGGTGCATCAACAAAGTATTGAGCAATGGCTGTGAATACTTATGTACATGTGATTTCTTAATCTTTTATTTTTAATAAATTTGCAAAACTCTCAAAAAAGTTTTTTTCGTGTTGTCATTATGGGGTATTGTGTGTAAAAATCTGAAGGAAAAAATTAATTTATCCCATTTTTGAATAAGGCTGTAATCTAACAAAATGTGGAAAAAGTGAAGCGCTGTGAATGCTTTCCAGATGCACTGTATGCCTGAGTCCTTGTATGGCTTATCTTCCAGTGTAACCTTTGTAGTGTGCCCAACATAGCTGCTTCGTGTCCTCTCAGCCTTCTGTCTCTTAGCCTACCCTTGTGTCTCTTAGCCTTCCCCTTGTGTCTTTCAGCCTTCCGCAGCCTGCGTCGCCCCAGCCAACACTTACCTCCTGTTGTATGCATTGCTAAATTAGTTGCTCTGTCTTCCCAGATGGCTCGGCTTTTCTGCTATCCAGCTGCACAGCATCATGAAATCATGTGTGCTGCATCAGACAAAACCAACTTTATTGTGCCGCCTACTGGCAGCCGAGATCCCACTCTGATGACTACAGCACAGCATAGGTAATGGGGACACGGGAACTAGACTCCCGAGATTTTTGAGGGTCTGGGGCCCCTCAGAATCTCGGGGACTGGAACTATTGTACACTCTGTGTCCCCCCCATTGCTGTGCCTCGCCTGGTATGCTCGTGGATGGGATGAAATATAAATGGACCGGACGGTTATGGTGGGATCCTATTCCGAGCATTAGGATGCTGCAACCACACATTTTGCATCATCTCTTCGAGCAATCTATTACACCCAGTAGCGGATCTTGCCACGGGCAAGCAGGACTTTTGCCCGGGGCGCCGCCTTCCGGAGGGCGCTGGCGCCATCCGGAGGGCGCCGCACCGTGGCAAGATCCGCCACTGCTGCCCGCTGTGTCCCCCGTCCGCTGCCCGGCCCGCTGTGTCCCCGCCTCCTGTGAAGGGAACTAGACGCTACGCGTCTAGTTTCCCTTCGTGGAGAGTACCTTTGCTGAGCGGAGCGCGATGACGTCATCGCGCACCGCTCAGCATTCAAGCGGTGCTAGTAATGTACAGGGGGCGTAACTGACCACGCCCCCTGTATTAGGCCACGCCCATTTCCTGCCCGGGGCGCAGAGCGGCCTTGAACCGGCCCTGATTACACCCAGGGTAATCCAACGACGTGTGCCCAAGACGGCTGCCTACTCTGGTACCTTTTGTGTGTAGAATATATAACTCATGGAAGTTATTACCCAAAATGTCTGCACCAACCCTGCAAAATGCTTATTGTGTTTTTAGGTTTCTGAATTCATTTTTTCGGTGTGATTTTCTATTTTGTTATACCTATTTCTTGTACAATGTAACATGTTTTTGATGTCTTTGAAGTGACTGAGTTCTACGGGAGAAAAGCGCCATATAAATAAAATTATTATTACATCTTCCGTTATTAGACATAATGGAATAAGTGGTAAATTTACTAAAGCTTCTAAAACAGAGAACTGGTGATGTTGCCCATAGCAACCAATCAGATACTGTCTATCATTTTCTAAAAGGCAACAGAGAAATGATAGACAGAATCTGATTACCAATTCTCTGTTTTAGAAGCTTTAGTAAATTTACCCCTAAGTGTGGAATGGGAAGTGCAGGCAGAGGTGGGCAAGATTTGGCTAGAGGAAATATCTCTTTGAATGGTGTTAGTTTTGTATTTGTAGGATGCAAAATAATGGGCTTTAAGGGAGGAAGGGGAGGAGGTGACCATAGTGTCAGTGTAGAGTCAGCTTTGGAAAAACATTTCCTCAAGTGGCGCCCAGCAGTGTGAGAGCCCTTTCACAGGTATTGTTTCTGTTTGATGTACCAAGGTTGTGGATAGAGACAATGGTGGTCATTCCGAGTTGTTCGCTTGCTGCTATTTTTAGCAGAATTGCTAACAGGCTAAAATCCGGCAGTTCTGCGCATGCGTATGCACAGCAGGGCGCACACGCTAAGCAATTTTACACAAAACTATGCTATTTTACTCACGGGCGAACAAAGCTTTTCAATCGCTCTGCTGATCGTAGTGTGATTGACAGGAAGTGGGTGTTTCTGGGCGGAAACTGGCCGTTTTCAGGGAGTGTGTTAAAAAACGCAGGCGTGCCAGGTAAAAACGCAGGAGTGGCTGGAGAAACGGAGGAGTGGCTGGTCGGACGCAGGGCGTGTTTGTGACGTCAAACCAGGTACTAAACGGACTGAGGTGATCGCAATCTAGGAGTAGGTCTGGAGCTACTCAGAAACTGCAAGGAAATACTTATAGTAGAATTGCTAATCTTTCGTTAGCAATTGCTAATCTTTCGTTAGCAATTCTGCTATGCTAAGATACACTCCCAGAGGGCGGCGGCTTTGTGTTTGCATTTCTGCTAAAAGTAGCTAGTGAGCGAACAACTCGGAATGAGGGCCCATGGGAATATTTCAGTTGTTCTTAGATGCAGCCAAATTGTGTGCTACATGCATCTATGTAGGTTAACCACCCTTATACATCCATTTGTGAAAGTAGCAGTCATAACTGTCAGTGGTGAGAGATATTCATCAAAAATTAGATGGATCTGTGCTTATGAACAACTCTGAATACTCAACAATTTTTCCTAAGTTCCCAAACCACGACCACAGAACACTTAACTCTTGTGCAAACACCCAACTGCTGTCCACTCACACTCACTCAGTCACAAGTGGAGATGAAGCTGAGATGCATCGACTCTGACTCCCATGTAGATGCTCAAAGTTGCATATGCTTGGCTTTGGAGCATGTGCAGTGTGAACAATCATAAGAGGTGTTCACAAAACTGACTTGCGTGCAAGTATGAATGACATATGGATCTGACTTTTGAGTTGGACGCAGCAACATCAGCAACATTATGCTAATATCACTACAAAGCATCACATCCATGCGTACGTATGTGCAAAGACTGAGATGCCCACTTTCAGCACCTTTAGATGCACAATTACCACTTCTTTAGACGCCACCATCCAAACTTGTACCAGCCCTACGGTAGGTGCATATTATACGTCAGAATATGACCTCCTATGTGAATGCAACCACTATCGGCAACACCCCCACAAGATGCAACATCTCTATGTGCCTTGTTACCTCCCAGGAATGCCCCATCCACTTCTGCGACTGTGAGTTTACATCTGTATTGCGACTTTGTACAAAAAATTGTGACACATGCGTGACCCAATACATTTATATTTTTACCATGGGTAAATACTATCTACTTCTGCATGTAGCCCACAAACGTTAAGATAGCTTTATTTTTACCCTGCAATTTAAATTACAGCTTGAACTCACCACACCAAAATCTAAATCTCTCTACACGTTACATCTGCTCCACCTGCAGTGCAAATATGAAATCAGGCCCTAAGATTCCACACACTGTGCCTGTGCAACTGAAGTTCAGTTTGTTGGTAAATTTGCAGTCTTGTCCTTTGACTGCAAGCTCCTAGCATAAGATTTGAAGTTGTATCAGTATTCAGCCACTGGCACTCATCCACTCCTGAAGCACAGCAAGACAGCCATTTAAGAATGGTATAGGGTTCTCTATACCCAGCACAAAGGGCAGGTACAGATGAGTTAGTATCATCTGAATACCAATGTTAGACCATGCCATGACATTTAATTATTTTACACAGTGGTACCATGTGTACTACAAATAACGCAGGCAATTAGGATAGAACCTATGGGACACCACATGGCAGTGGCACTGGTGACGATGACACACTCAGTGATCTGACAGAAACCATTTGAAATAGCTAAGGAATATGCCATCCAGGCCATAGAAAATGTTGAGGAACTCAATTAATATCCCATGGTATTAAATGCTGCAGTGAGATACAGAAGGATTAAAATTGAACAATCTACTTTGTCTCTTGCCAAAAAAAGATTTTTAAGCACATACACCATGGCAGTTGCAATGCTGTGTCATTTCCTGAATACTAATTGGGATGGATCATAAATATGGATTGACAGGCGGGTTTCCAGTTGAGTTGTTTCTCAATAACCTTTCCTAGCAAAGGAAGGTTTGATACTGTTCTGTAGTTAGTCATGCAGTTGGGATCTAAATGAGGTTTTGTTATTTTTAGAAAAAGTCTAACAACTGCTTTCTTTAATGGTTCAGGAAAAATGCCTGTCTGCTAGGAGCACTGTACTATTTGGGCAAATACTAGGCCATTAAAATGAGTACACTCTATTAGAAGCTTAGTTGCGGCAAGGTCAAGATCATAAATGATGGGACAAACATTACTGTGGTTTCAATAATGTTTTCTACAATTTGGGGGTGGTCAAAGTTAGTTAAAAAAGCCAGATACCCAACATTCGTAAAGATTGGGACCTTGGCACTCATTTAATAATAATTATAATAATCATTTTACTTATATAGGGCTCATTCTCAAACAGGACTTCTGGAATAGTTGGGATTACAAAACAAGAATAATGCTGCGCTTGGTTATAAGCAGCTCCTATAAATTGGTAACAGTTTAAAATGAAAAAAAAGAGCGCTATGATAAAATAAAATAACTAGTGGCACCTGTAAAAGAAATTTTGGTTATTAGGTGGTAATGTTTACACTCTTTTGAGTGAATAAGTGGGTAGCAGATTTTGGAGGGTCCTGCTGTTATGGCAGGAGTAACCCATGCTGTGTTTTCTTGCTATAGCGGTACCCCTTCCCGGCTGTTTTAGCACGGAAAAGGTTATTGGAAAATAGGGGGAACTGCTCTCTGTTTTTTCCCTCCCATCGGCTACAACAACGGGAGCGGCTACCGCATCAGCGGCCGCTCAGTCAGTACTCCAGAATAGGGACAGGTAGGGTAAGTGAAATCTCACCACGTTACCAACATCGTGAAACATCTGCTACCCACTTATTCACTCAAAAGGTTGAGATTACAGCCTGGATTTAGGATATTTTAATGAGGTCACCCACTGAAAGGAGGCAGTGCACAGAAACCTCTAAGCCTGGCATTGGAAAATAGGAGGGAAAAAACAGAGAGCGGTTCCCCCTATTTTCCAATAACCTTTTCCGTGCTAAAACAGCCGGGAAGGGGTAACGCTATAGCAGGAAAACACAGCAACTCCTGCCATAACAGCAGGACCCTCCAAAATATGGCACTCCCCTTCCCAATGGACAACTTATTTCTCACACCCCTGTTGCAGTGTGTGCAGGGTTAATGCTAATTTAACAGTTAATATTTTTTTTTCCCCACAGACGGCCTACATGTCCCAGCAAGCCTGCCCCAGCATTATGAAACATGTACAACCACAAGTGCCAGCATGCCCAGACATTAAGAAGTCCATTAAGTAGATTGTAGTTCACCAGTAAATAACATATTAAAATAAACAGAAGATACACACACCAAATGTTGTAATAAGTTATTTTAAAATACACTCCCCGACACGTCCATTGTTAACTAATTTAATAATCACAAAATCATAGCTCATCTTCCTTCCAAGTAGGCATCTAGGGCTTCTTAGCACCAAAAAACAAACCAAACGGACTAACTGTACACTGTGTACAAAGCCATTGCGAAATAACAGTTTCAGTGGACACTGTAATAGAAATTACGGGGGAACATTACCCCCATTTCCCCAGCAGTTTCAGCCCAGTGCTGGTTATTGGAAAATAAAGGAAACGTCACCGTGTTTTTCACCCCCATTTTTCAGTACTATCTCAGGCTGAGAGGTCCAGGGTTGGCTATGGATTTGAAAGGAGATCCTAGCTTTTTTTTCTTTCTTACATTTAACTATTTCTTTATTTTTTCACATAACAAAGCTTGCACGGATCATATTGATCAAACATGCTGGCCAAAGGAAGGTCTATTTTTTATGTTTGTCCTGTGATGTTTCTGTGGGTTTTATCAGGTTAAAGATGGGGACACAGACTATTCTTTAGACTATTTGCCCAATTCTGACAGATCGGAACGACAAATTGTTTAAATCGTCCAGTGTGTAACCACTAAGTCTCTAAAGATGCATGCTTTCGCGGGTTGTCAGCGACATTGCCCATCGGACCTACATGCAGCTCAATCTAGCGATATCGTTAGTGAGGGCAATGCTGCCAAAAGCAGCATGGCCCTGTTCCCCCATGGCCGTGTCAGTGACTGACAGTATGATGCCGCTTTGGGGTGGCGATTGCCTCCGTTTTCCCAAACAGATGTGTGTCACTGCCGTTTAGCGGGAGGGAAGAGGCTAGGATCTCCATTAAATGACAGAGATTTCCTGTCTTCTTGGTGCGTAATGCGCAGCCAGCTTGTATGTCCCCATTGTTCCCACAGCCGGTCATTGGTGCAGGGAAGATCTGATACTGTGTCCTAGGACGCAGCTCGGATCAGTAATGCAGCAGGAGGTATGACATCTCCTGCTGCATTACCATAATAGTGCTATCACTGCTGCTTCTATGTAAACTGCAGCGATAGCTACTCCAACCACATCTGAACTAGCCCCAATGTTATCTCACTGTGAAAGAGAGTCAGGTTGGAAGGTATGGTGATATCGTAAGCACTAGGTGTAATTATATAAATATTATTAGTGTTGCCTATTCTCCCAGAGGACCTGATTCTGAGATGGACGCAATGCTGAGCGATTTATTTTGCTACTGCACATTTACAAAAATCACTAAAAACTTGTATGGTACATGAATTGCAAAGTGTGCAAGCAGAAAGTCACAGTAGCAATTGATGTGTGAAATAACATAGTAACATAGTATTTGAGGTTGAATAGAGGCAAATTGCCCATCGTGTTCAACCTGTTTTAAGTTGTGATAATTCTACATACTTGCTAAATAATGTTTTATGACTAGTTAGCTACTATAACTCATGTAACCCCCGGGTGTACCAGAAATGTATTGAATGTTCCTTGGGTGGTGACTGGGAGGTGACTACTCAGACACATAAATATGTGCCATCTTACGGGTATGTTACAGGAGTATTATGGGCTTCTAATATAACTGAGAACTCAGGGCATAATTCAGCATGGATCGTTATTCTGTGAAATTGCAGTTATCTGTGAGTAGATTTTTACTTCCTGCCCCGAAAGGAAGTAAAAAATAGGTTTTTAATTACCTGCCGGAAAATCCTTTTCTCATAGTCCGTAGGAGATACTGGAAATCCATTTAGTACCATGGGGTATAGATGGGTCCACTAGGAGTCATGGGCACTATAGAAGTTTGATTAGGTGTGTTGGCTCCTCCCTCTATGCCCCTCCTACCAGACTCAGTCTAGGAAACTGTGCCCAAGGAGACAGACATACTTTGAGAGAAGAATATAGAAAAGGAAAGTGGTGAGAATTCGAACCAGCACAACCATAACAAGAGGAAAGCCATGCTAACCAAAACTTGTAAACTGGAACAGTAACAGCTGAACAAAACAACATAACTTAACCAAGTAACAGTGCAGGAAGAATGAAGCACTGGGTGGGCGCACAGTATCTCCTACAGACTATGAGAAAAGGATTTACCGGTAGGTAATTAAAATCCTATTTTCTCTTACGTCCTTGGGGATAATGGGAATCCATTTAGTACCATGGAGAAGTACCAAAGCTCCCAAACCGGGTGGGAGAGTGCTGAGGTTCCTGCAGAACTGACTGACCAAACTGAAGGCCAAGGTATCGAACTTGTAAAACTTTGCAAATGTGTTCGAACCTGATCAAGTAGCTGCTCGGCAGAGCTGTAATGTCGAGACACCCAGAGCTGCCCAAGAGGAACCCACCGACCTAGTAGAGTGGGCTTGTACAGATTTTGGAATAAGCATGCTGGATAGTGAGCCTGATCCAGCGAGCAATTGACTGCTTTGAAGTAGGACACCCAATCGTGTTGGCATCATATAAAACAAACAGTGAGTCCGATTTCCTGTGATGAGCAGTTCGCTTTACATATACCTTCAAAGCCCTTACAACGTCCAAGGACTTTGAAGTAGCAGAGGTGTCAGTAACAACCGGAACCACAATAGGTTGGTTGATGTGAAACGCGGACACAACCTTATGAAGAAATTGCTGATGAGTCCTGAGTTCAGCTCTGTCTTCTTGGAAAATCAAGTAGGGGCTCTTGTAAGACAATGCCCCGAGTTCCAACACGTCTTGCTGAAGCCAAGGCCAATAGTGTGATGGTCTTCCACATATGGTACTTTATGTCTATCTCCTGTAATGGTTCAAACCAGTCCGATTAGAGGAACTGCAAAACCAAATTGAGATCCCAAGGTGCCGTGGGAGGCACAAAGGGAGGTTGGATGTGCAGAACACCTTTTAAGAAGGTCTGGACCTCAGGGAGAGAAGCCAATTGTTTCTGAAAGAAGATAGACAAGGCTGAAATCTGGACTTTTATGGAGCCTTGATGAAGGCCCACATCCACTCCCAACTGCTGAAAAAGCAGGAAACGTCCCAGATGAAATTCCACCGCAGAATATTGTCCGCTCTCACACCAAGAGACATATTTCTTCCAGATACGATGGTAATGTTAGGACGTTACCCCCTTCCTGGCCTGGATCATAGTCAGGATTCCCTCTCCTGGCTAGAATCAGCCGTTTCCATGCCGTGAAACGTAGCCATGGTAAGTCTTGATAGACGAACGGGTCCAGTTGCAGAAGATCCTCGCGAAGAGGCAGAAGCCACGGATCTTCGATCAGTATCTCAAGAAGCTCCGCATACCAGGCCCTTCATGGCCAGTCCAGAGCAATGATGATTGCTTGAACCTTTTCCCTTTTTCTTTTTAGAATTCTTGGGACCAGAGGAAGTGGAGGAAACACATACACCAGCCGGTAGACCCACGGAGTTGTCAGGCCGTCTACCGCCACAGCCTGTGGGTCTCACGACCTGGAACAATACCGCTTGAGCTTCTTGTTGAGTCCAGAGGCCATCATGTCGATTTGTGGATATCCCTACCAATACGTCACACCTCCGGGTGAAGGCCCCATTCCCCCAAGTGCAGGTCGTGTCTGCTGAGGAAGTGTGCTTCCCAGTTGTCTACTCCCGGAATGAAGACTGCCGACAATGCCACAGCATGTTTTTCCGCCAAGAGGAGAATTCTTGACACCTCTGACATTGCGGCTCTGATCTTCGTTCCGCCCTGTCGGTTTATGTACGTCACCGCCGTCACATCGACTGGACCTGAATGGCCTGATTCCGAAGAAGGAATGAGGCCTGCAGAAGGGCGTTGTAGATAGCCCTGAGTTCTAGGATGTTTATTGGAAGGACGATTTCCTGACTTGACTATCTTCCATGGAACTGAACCCCTTGGGTGAATGCGCCCCAACCTCTGAGGCTTGCGTCTGTGGTTAGCAGAATCCAATTCTGAATCCCGAAACTCCGACCCTCGACTAGGTGAGAAGTTTTTAGCCACCACAGGAGGGAGATCCTGGTTTTTGGGGACAGTCAAATCCTCTGGTGTATGTGAAAATATGTTCCGGACCATTTGTCAACAGATCCAGCTGGAAGGGCCACGCATGAAACCTTCCATACTGAATTGCCTCGTAAGAGGCCACCATTTTCCCCAGAAGGCATATGCAGAGATGTACCGAGATCCTGGTTGGCTTCAGGAAAGCCCGAACCATCAACTGGTTTATCATTACCTTTTCCAAGTGAAGGAATACTTTCTGAGACTCTGTGTCCAGTATCATTCCCAGGAAAAAAAAACTCTGCGTTGGTTCTAGGTGAGATTTTGGTAGGTTCAGAATCCACCCATGATCCAGGAGTAGTCTGGTTAAAAGACCAATGTTCTTCAACAACTGCTCCCTGGACAGTGCCTATATCAGAAGATCAGGTACGGAATAATGTTCACTACTTGTTTGCAGAGCAGTAACATCATCTCTGCTATCACTTTGGTGAACAACCTCGGTGCCGTGGAGAGACCAAATGGCAAAGTGACAGTCCTGCAGTGCAAACCGTAGATAAGCCTGATGAGGCGGCCAGATCAGAATATGAATTCCCCCTCCTCCAGACCTGAGATTACCGCTCTAAGAGACTCCATCTTGAATTTGAACACTGGTAAGTACGGGTTCAATGACTTGAGGTTCAGAATCGGTCTTACCGAACCGCCCGGCTTCGGTACTACAAAAAAGCTGAAATAGTAACCCTTGTTTTGTAGATGAGGTGGAACTGGAATAATGACCTAGGTTGTAACAGTTTTTGAATGGCATCCTGTAAGGTTATTCTTGCCTCTTGTGAAACTGGTAAGCCTGATCTTAAGAATCTGTGAGGTGGGAGCTCCTGGATCTCCAGTCTGTAGCCCTGGGATATAAGGTCTATAACCCAGGGATCCAGGCATGATCTTGTCCAGACGTGACTGAAGAATTTTAGCCGGGCTCCCACCTGCCTGTCTACCACCCATCGTGGTCCACCGCCATGTGGAAGGTTTTGAGGAAGTAGAGCCTGAGCTCTGTTCCTGTGAACTGGCAGTAGCTGGCTTTCCTGGTTTACCTCTAGCACCTCTGGTGGCGGTAGAAGAACCTCTGGTCTTGCCCCTAAACTTGGCAGTCCAAAAGAACTGTAAACTGGATCCATAATAGGCCTTCCTAGCTAGGGGAGCAGCAGAAGGTAGGTATGTGGATTTACCCGCAGTAGTTTTGGAGATCCATTTGTCTCGTTCATTTCCAAATAAGGCCTCACCTGTGAAAGGTAGGCCTTCCACGCCTTTCCTGGAGTCCACGTCAGCAGTCCACTGGCGTAGCCATAAGCCCCTATAGTGGGTCTTTGGGCCACCCCAGCCATGCTATAGTGGGTCTTTGGGCCACCCCAGCAGCTGTATACAAAGATTTGCGCGTCTCAATTTTGCGATCAGCCGCGTCTTTTAGGGAGGTTGCACCCGGGACAGGCAATACAATTTTTAGTGAGAGCCTGGAGTCTGATGCATCCACTACCGGTGGATTTTCCCATTTTTTCCTATTCTCAGGAAGAAAAGATGATAACAACCTTTTAGGAATTTTACATTTCTTATCTGGATTAACCCACGGTTCTTCAAACAGGGTATTGAGTTCCTTTGACACAAGAAAAGTAGCTGAGGATTTTTTATTTATATTAAAGTAAGATTCCTCACTCTCCTCTGTCACCTTATTGGGGATATTGAGGGCTTCCCTGATAGCCTCTATGAGAGCCTCTATTCCCTGCGATAGAGTACCCTCCCCCACCTCTGTGTCCACCTCACCCTCCTCCATTTCTGACTCCTCATTATTATTATTATTATTTTTATTATCCTCCTTTATTTATATGGCGCCACAAGGGATCCGCAGCACCCATTACACAGTACATAATCAAATGAGCAAACAAGAACACACCACTTACAGTACAAGACCATATAGGACAGGTATAGAAAACCCGGGGTTAGGTGCCATCAAAGGGAGTATGGAGTATAAGATAGTGTACGTAAGAAAAGGAAAGACACATGAGGAAAGAAGTCCCTGCTCTTGCGAGCTTACAATCTAAAAGGTGAGGGGCTAACAGTCCGGAATGACACAGAAGGGGTAGACAGTGAGCATAGACAAGAGGGTTAGGAGGAGAGTTGGCTGGGTTTGGTGAAGAAGTAGGTCTTAACAGCCCGTTTGAAGTTTTGTAGAGAGATGGAGAGTCGGACGGGGAGAGGTAGAGCATTCCAGAGATAGGGAGCAGCACGTGCAAAATCTTGTAGGTAGGAGTGGAAGGATGTAATCAGTTGGCAGGAGAGACAGCATGCATTAGCAGAGCGAAGGGGACGGGTGGGAATGTAAAGAGAGATAAGGTCAGAGATGTAAGAGTGAAAAGAGTGGGTGAGGGCTTTGTAAGCAATCCGTCATGAAATCTCCTACCGTCTCCCTTTGTCAGCCCCGCTGCCCCCACCATCCCACCTTTGTGTTCCTTCTGCTTCACCACAGACAAGAAGTCTAATCCCTCGTCTTATCCTCTCCCCCCTCCACCTGCCCCCTGGAACCCCTGCTCCCTCTCCCCCACTGCCTGCTCCCACTTTCCTCATCTCTTCAACCTATAACTCTCTACCGGCATCTTTCTTTGCCCAACTTTGGCTCTACATTGCCTTTTAGAACCAAGAGAGGAGCCCCAATAACACCTGGGAACTGATAGGGGATAGTAGTGGGTAAGTGGAGTGTGATCCCGGCTCCCCACCCTTCTTAAACCACCGGAACCAAGGCGTTTGTGAAACGCCAACTCACCTGCGGCCACCATCTTGTGTCTTCACCCCACTGACACGGAGCAGCGCCCAGTGATTGCCGCGGTGTGTTGTCTCCCACGCACCCTCCTACCAGCACTGCGGCTCCGCTACCTCCGGCTACTGTCCCCCTGCACCACCTGCCGTCTGAGTACCGTGATCGGCGGTCGCCGGCTGGAGCCCTCCACACGGGAGCCGCGGTTTCCTGTCACTGCTCCCTACTGCCCGTGCTGCGGACCCTGCTACTGGGATTGTCACCTCTGGCTGTTACCAGCTGTCTTCTGTGGCCGCCGGCCGAAGCACCCATCATATTAGCAGCAGTCTCATATTGCCTCTGCACCCTCTTGCAAGTGCTGGGTGCTCTGCCGCCGGGATCGCTGTCCTTTCCTGCATCAGAAGCTGTTGGTTTGCTCACTGCTCACTGACACTCTCCTCACAACACGCTGTGGAAATCCCAGCATCTGAGAGCTCCTGACCCACAGCACTGATTACATATACTCCTGCCTGCTGTTTCCTGCCCCTAGCCCTCTCATACTGCAATATCTTCTATATCCTATGCCTCTCACTGAAGGGGATTTGTTTTGGTCTGCTTCACGCTCCTCTCTCCAGGTCTTGAACTGCTCTGTGATACCGCACTGTCCACCCTCACCGCTTGATACGTGTGGCCTATTTGTGTTTCTGCATACTGTATATGGTCGACATTGCCTCTCCGTGATACTTCTACACTCCCTGCTGGTCAGGATTAATTATATCCGGCATCATACAGTTGTTCTCCACAACATCCTCACCCGCTGTCGCTCAGTGTCGCTCCTGTTTGCCTGCACCCCTTGGCATTCGTGAATGGATAAATTTATGGCTAAAACGCAGAAGGGGGGCAAAGGTGCCCCTGGCCCCAAACAGAGGGAGATGAGAGCCACGTCGTCGACGACAGCGAGTCCACCTACCTCCCCGGCTGGGGAAAATGTTCTCCTGGGTGTGTCTGATCCCACTGCCTATAATGCGGCCTCAGTGGCCAAAGCTCAAGAGATATCTGATTTGCTGTTGCCTCGATTGGGTAAAAAGCTAGCAGGCATAAAAGATGCTACTGAATCCACCCTTACGCAACTGAAGGAACATAGTGCTCGCTTTGATGAAGCGGAGCAACGTATTTCTAACGCGGAGGATGACTTAGCCATGGCCAAAGCCACTATCACTTCTCAAGCAGCCTCGCTACAAGCTGTCCATGACAAACTGGATGACCTCGAAAACCGCAGTCGCCATAATAATTTGAGGCTCATTGGATTACCTGAATCAATCAAACAACGTGATTTGCTGGACTTGGTTTTCATTTGGCTCCCGAAGGAGCTGGGCTGCTTACCGGAATCAGGCTCCATGCTGGTGGAACGTGCTCACCGAATTGGTCCCGATCACCTCACGGATCGCCGTAGGCCCCCGCCCGGTTATCTTTAAATTACTCCACTATACTGACAAGATACGTTTGCTGGACGCATACCGGAAATCACAAGCACTGAATTACCAAAGCGACAAACTTCTCCTTTTCCAGGATTTCTCATATCAAGTGGCGATGAAACGCAGGGAATTCTCCCCAGTCTGCAAAGAGTTATTCGACGTGGGAGTGTGTTTTGCCTTGCTTTATCCCGCCAAACTGAGAGTGCAGCACAACGGCAAATAGTACTACTTTGATTCGGTGTCCACGGCAAAATAGTTTGCTGATTCCTTATTGGATTCGCACTTCGTCTCACAGGTTGATGCTGATTGACTCTAGAGTTTGCCTGCAAGTATCCAACCCTCTTTGTGCTATGATGTATCTGTTATTGATATTGTTACTGTTTTCCTTCTTTGATACTGATATGTATGTTTATTTTGTTCAGTGCGGTATCTTAGATGTACTCAAGTTTTTTCAGTACCGATTGTTTCCTCCTTTATTTTCTTCTATGCCACTGGGCATGATGTACCCCATTTTCTGCCGCCCTCCCCCTTTATCCGATTCCTGCTTGTTTCTAGTGTGCAAGATTGGCCCTGTGGGTCTTTTGTTTGGGTTTGAAAAAAACAGAAAACTGGATTGGACTGCACTACACACTTCTAATTTACACATATTCTTGTTGTTACTAAGTTTTTTCAGAGAACACACATTATGCTTCCTGATGGTGCCCCTGCTAGCTGGGACGAGGGGCCCCATTGTTTCTTCATTGCTCATTTTCTCCGACATGTTTACAAAATCCGGTATAGGTTGATATGGCTCCTCCACATTCTATATCGTCCTCCACAAGGGACCACATGAAGTTTTTGACATAGAATGTGGAGGGTCTTAATACACAGTTGAAACGTAGAAAGGTTTTACAGCATCTAAAGAGATTTAAACCTGATGTAGCGGTGCTATAGGAGATGCACTGGAGGGAAGGGGACCCCAATACGTTGCGGGACACTTGGTTTACTGACTATTTCTCTGCTTCTTATCACTCTAAACGTAGAGGCATGTTACTACTTATTAATCGGTCTATTCATTATACAGTGCTTGATAAATTATGTGACCCTGAGGGTCAGTATTTGTTTATGAAGCTATGTCTCGAAGGAGACATATACACGATTGCCACTGTTTATGGTCCCACTAATGAATTTTATACCAATTTCTATGTTAGATTACAGGACTGGACAGAGGGGTACGTTATATTGGGAGGGGATTTTAATACCACCCTTAACCCCCTGCTTGATAAATCTGGGGCGTCTACTCGCACTACACCATCGAGTGCCCTTTCTCTACTTCTTTCCTCATTGAATTTATCTGATCCCTGGCGGTTTCAACACCCTGTAGACAGGAAATACACATTTTATTCCCATCCTCATCACACCTCCACTAGAATAGATTATTGGCTCAATCCCACTACTCTTCTTTCTAGGGTTTGCCGGTCTAAAATAGAAAATATCGCTATATCCGATCATGCCCCGACCTGGTTCACGTTATCTCTTTCTTCCTCTAGACTACTCTCCTTTAATTGGAGATTCTCGTCTTACCTAGCCAATTCCCCAAATTGTCGTTAGAACAAAAATTTTTGAAATATGTTGCTGATAATGCACAGCATGTAGAGGATATAAATTTGTTTTGAGACACTTCGAAACCAGTACTTCGTGGACATGTTATAGCATATGTCGTGGCTAAACGCAAAAAATTGAACCAATGACTGCAAGACCTAAGCTTAGCTGTCTCTATCACCTACTCTGCTATGCTACATAATAACACTCCAGACACTCGACAAATTTATACTGACACCAAGGCTATGTATGATGCGGTTTGCACTGAAAAGGCCCAATATTCTCTTGACTATCAAAAGAATTGTTATTTCCGATGGGGTAATAAAGCCGGAAAACTGCTGGCCTTGGTAGTTCGTAGTCAATGACCCCTACGACTATCTGTAAACTTAACTCTGACGGTGGCCAATTGACCTCTACATCTTCGATAGTTGCATAATTTTTAGAATATTATACAAATTTGTACACTGCTTCCCCTGACAACCCATCTTTAGGTATGGAATTTATACAGAGAGCTGATGCTCCACTGTTGACGGTTGCAGAAAGTGAGACCTTAGTCGACTCCATTTCTGAATTAGAACTGCACTCTGCCATAGGCAAATTGGCCAACGATAAAGCCCCGGGCCCGGATGGCCTAGGAGCTGATTACTATAAATTGCTGTCCCCGCATTTACTGCCATATCTTTTATCTTTGTTTAACTCCATATTGTCTGGCAAGGACCCCCCATCTGATTTTAATCAGGCACGAATCATCGTGCTTCTTAAACCAGGCAAAGACCCCACACTAGTTCAGTCGTTTCGACCATTTTCCTTATTGAACCAAGACCTTAAATTGCTAAATACCATTGTAGCGCAACGTCTGCAGGCTCTACTTCCAAAATTGTTGCATCCTTCCCAGACGGGCTTTGTAAAAGGCAAGTCCTCAGTCCATAACATCCGACAAGTTGTGGCTGCTTAAACTCATTCCTTATCCAATCCATCGGGTAAAACTTTATTAGTTAGTTGTGACACTGACAAAGCATTTGATAGGGTATCCTGGACACATTTACTTAGGGTATTTCATTTGTATAACCTTGGCACTGGATTTATTTCCTTTTTTCGTAGTCTGTATGATTCCCCTAAAGCATTCCTTACTATTAATGGCTTAAACACGGCTAGTTTTTCCCTTTTCCGTGGTACTCGACAGGGCTGTCCTCTTTCCCCACTCCTTTTTAATTTAGCCTTGGATCCCTTGATCCGACGCTTTTACTTGTATACTCCATGGGGAGGCGTTGTGCTGGGCTCTAACACCCTAAAAGCTTATGCAGATAACTAATTATTATATTTTTCCAATCCCCAGGAGGCATTTCCAGGTTTCTTGAGTCTTTTGACTTTGAGAACATCTCGGGATTTCTAATAAATAAATCAAAGACTGAAGCATTAGCCTTACATACCGATGCTTCCGAAGATTGGTCGTCTGGTTTCCCTTTTGTTTGGGCTGCCTCCTCATTACAATATCTTGGCCTTAATATCCCAGTGAACCCAACAGACCTGTATCGGCTTAACTTCCCTAGGGTGATAACACGTATATTGTCAGACTTTCAATCTTGGCGTCGTTTACCATTATCATATATCGGTAGGTGCCACCTTATTAAGATGATTTCCTTCCCACGTTTGTTGTACTTCCTTCATATGCTTCTCTTGTTGTTGAAGGATTCAGATTTAAAGATACTGAACCGGGAAATTAGCATTTTTATCTGGGCCAGCAAAAAACCCAGGTGTTCATTATTTAAACTATGCCAACCTGTCACTTCTGGAGGTATAAATTTACCCTGTAATTGGAGCTACTCCCTAGCAGCGAATTACAGATATGCGGTGGATTGGATTGGTGCCACAAATAATTATGCAATCCCTGAGTTAGAACAGACCTTTTGTCCTAATGTAGCTTTAGCTAGCATCTTATACATGAAACCCTCTAACCTCCCCTCCACTATATCCAACAACTTACTGCTGACCACTACCTGCATGGCCTGGCGACTTTCTCACTCCCGTTTGGGCCTCTCATCACATGACAGTTCCATCTTTCTCCCACTTCCTCATGTCACCTATAGGGGCTCTTCTTCACATGCTTCATGGCAAAAGGGCGGACTCCGACTGGTTCATCACACTCTAAACGCAGATGGTTCAAAAATGCTGTCCTTTTCCAAATTGATGGAGAAGTATTCTTCATTGCATATACCCCTATTTTCATATTTTCAAATACGAAGTTAAGTTTCTAATGTGCTGTCCCACTCTGCTACTGCTAACGTCCATAATGACATTGATTCCTTGGTCAGAACTTCAGGTGATAGGGTTTGCTCCACATCATTATTGTATTTCTACATCAAACGAAAGCTTAATCTGGACACTTTACTAACGGGTATGGCCAAATGGCCCATAGATTTGCCTACTGTTTCCCTTAACTCACTTCTTACTGCATTCGCTCGCCTTAACAAGATATTAGTATCCTCTTCATATGTGGAAATGCAATACAAACTCCTGCACAGAGCATATTATACCCCAAAATTACAGATGCTGATTGGTGCCTCTTCAGATTCACGATGCTTTAAATGCACCGCTCCTGATGCGGATCTATTTCATTGCATGTGGAGCTGTCCTGAGGTTCACAAATTTTGTTCAGTGTGTCAGTATTTAAAAGATGTCTATGATATTCTTTTCACCCCCACTCCGGAATGGGCTCTGTGGGATATATATTCACTACCCCAGTACAGACTAGACCACATTTGGGACAACGACTGCTGTTGGCTAAATTTGCAGCAGCTACGAGAAAAAAACATACTGTCCGGGTGGATCTTTTCCGATACCCTGACACTGTCTTTACTACTACCTCGAGTTTCCTACTTATTTCATATGTACTGGGTAGAAATGTCTCTTGATAAGGAACACAAAGTAGATTGCCCCATGTCAGATCCTTGTCCCCTACTCTCCGTGACACACTACGGTCTGCAGTGTCTCTGACCTCATGGTATAATCTCGAAGTACTCACAGCTGGTCACCCTACTTTTTAGTACTACCTATACACTCTTTTGCCCTTTTTACTGGTTACCTGATTGATGGAAGCATATTCATTACTGATGTATCCTTTTGCTAAGTAATTCCAGTGTTCTCCCTCAATTTTCTTTATTCATTTGTCGCAATGTTGTAATGTGTCTTCTCTACCTGTTTACTGTTTGTATCCTTTTTATTTGGAATCTGTATTCTTTTTCTGTGCAGTTCTCCAATAAAATATGTTTGAAAAAAAAAACAACAACCTTGACCTCACCTGCTAGCTACCACCCCATCTCTCTTCTCCCATTTGCCCCCAAATTACTTGAGAGGCTGGTATATACCTGGATCACCAGCTACTTCTCTGACAACTCCATCCTTGATCCTCTTCAATTTGGCTTTCGCCACCTACAGTCCACCAAACCTGCCATTGTCAAAGTCACAAATGACCTGCTTTTTGCCAATCCAGGAGTCACTTCTCTCTGCTCATCTTCCTGGACCTCTCTGCTGCCTTTGACACTGTGGATCATCCGCTCCTCCACACCCTCCAGACCATTGGCCTCTCCGGCAATGTCCTTTCCTGGTTCACCTCTTGGAGAAAAAGAAGACTCTTTTTTGGGGTTACTCTTAAATGTATTACAAAGATCCAGGACCTTCAGTTGCCGAAATTTTCAAACATTAAAATTTAACATTTATTTGGTCAAAAACTGGCATCGGGGGCTACGATACCGTGGAAAAAAAGACATACATATCTTTTTTCCCGAATATCGTGTCCCCGATGCTACTTATAATATATACCAAATAAATGTTACATTTTAATGTTTGATAACTTCGGGCACTAAAGGTCCTGGATCTTTGTAATACATTTAAGAGTGACCCCAAAAAAAGAATCATCTTTTTCTCCATTCGATATTTGAAGTTATCTCTGACTCTGGGGAGCACTACCAACCCTCGTTCCATTGGGACCACATATGAGATATCATATAATTCACTGAGGTCATGGGTTCAATTTCCACCATAGCTCTAACTGTGTGGAGTTTGTATACTCTCCCCGTATTTGCGTGGGTTTCCTCCGGGTACTCCGGTTTCCTCCCACAATCCAAAAACATACTGGTAGGTTAATTGGATCCCAACAAAAAAATTAACCCTAGCGTGAATGTGTGTGGGTGTACATGTGGTAGGGAATATAGATTGTAAGCTCCACTGGGGCAGGGACTGATGTGAATGGCCAAGTATTCTCTGTAAAGCGCTGCGGAATATGTGTGCGCTATATAAAAACTGGTAATAAATAAATAATAAATAAATATAATTCATAGAGGAATTTGGTTAGAACCATTCTCAATCTCCTTGAGTATTAATAGCAAAAATACCCTCTGTGTAGCTATTTGGACTAGGAGAAGTCCCGTGCGGAATGTCTCATAACTTTGCCTTTTTCCACTGGTTCACCTCTTACCTCACTAACCGCTCCTTCTCAGTGTCTGCCTCCAGCTCCACCTCACCATTGGTGTCCTGGGCCACTCTTCTCTTCGTACACCTCTTCTCTGGGTGCACTCATAAGCTCCCTCGGCTTTCAATACCACCTCTATGTCGACGATACGCAACTATACCTATCCTCTCCTGACCTCTCCCCCTCTGTCCTCTCTCGGGTATCCAGCTGCCTGTCCACCATCTCCTCCTGGATGTCCGAGCGCTCCCTGAAGCTCAACATGGACAAAACCGAACTCATCATCTTTCCCCCATCCAGGGACTCCACCCTCCCTAATATCTCTATCACTTTTGACAACACCATCATCCTCCCTGTTCCTCAACTCTGCTGCTTGGGCATGACTCTCGACTCCTCCCTCTCTTTCACGTTCCACGTTCAGTCTAAATCCTGGCAGCTTCAGCTACGCAACATTGCTCGTATCAGGCCATTCCACTCCCAGAGTGTGACTAAATGTATTATCTACTCACTGGTCATCTCACGGCTCGACTATTGCAATATTCTCCTCACTGGGCTCCCATACTCCCATCTTGCTCCACACCGATCTGTTCTCAACTCTGCAGCTTGACTTATCTTTCTCTCCCACCGCTCCACATCTCCCACTCCCCTTCGACAAAACCCGCACTAGCTCCCATTCTCCTACAGAATCCTCTTCAAACTCCTCATCCTCACATACAAGGCCCTCTCTAACTTCCCTTCTCCCTACATCTCCAACCTCATCTCCCTACATACTCCCTCCAACCCACTCCAGTCGGCCGTTGCATCCCATGTGCGAATCTAATATTTGCCTCGCTTACTTCCTACCATCAGGCCGCCTTTCACTTGCTCGCACTTCATGTCACCTGTCTCCTCCCCACCTCCTAGATTGTGAGCAGGGTCCTCTTCCCTCCTGTTCACACAACCCACTTCAAATACAGCTCTCCCCTATGTAGTGAGTGTCTATATCTGCATCTCTGCTCGCTCGTTACTGGTTATCTCTTCCAGTAGCTGCCTACCCCTAGTAGTACACAGATTACTCCTTTGCTTCCTTTTTCTCCCAGCTGTATTGTGTACTGAGAACTGTGGTGCTAATTGTTACCTGTGCTCTGTTTTAGTTTTTCTGTTACTGTAATGTTAAGTTCTGTGTACCCTGTATTGTTCTAATGTGTGTGGTATGTATGGTGCTGCAAAGCACTTATGGCACCCTATACATAAAAAGTTATAGTAACTGATGATGCATATCGTAGAACTCCCCTGCACTTACCCCATGGTGTCCCCTCCAAGCTCTCCCAGCGGGGAGGGCTAAAATACTGACGAATGTGCTAGTTTAACCAGTGTAACCTGTGGTGACAATACTAGAAACCATTTTTTCTACAGGTTTTTGTCACTTATTAGGGGTACATTTACTAAGCAGTGATAAGAGCGGAGAAGTGAGCCAGTGGAGAAATTTCCCCATCAACCAATCAGCAGCTCTGTATCATTTTATAGTATGCAAATTATAGATGTTACTTCAGTGCTGATTGGTTGCCATGGGCACTTCTCCACTGGCTCACTTCTCCGCTCTTATCACTGCTTAGTAAATGTAGCTCTAAAGCTTGCAAGGTCCATCTTGTTTTATCAACATGCATTTACTCCACAATTGTGGTCATTCCGAGTTGTTCGCTCGTTGCCGATTTTCGCTATGCTGCGATGTGCATGGTACGTAGCGCACATGCGCTTAGTTATTTAACTAAAAACTTAGCAGTTTTGCTGTTGTTCGTGCGGCGCTTTTCAGTTGCACTGCTGATCGGTGAGTGATTGACAGAAAAGGGGCGTTTCTGGGTGGTAACTAAGCGGTTTCCGGGAGTATGCTAAAAAACGCAGGCGTGTCAGGCAAAAACGCAGGAGTGGCTGGAGAAACGGGGGAGTGGCTGGCCGAACGCAGGGCGTGTTTGTGACGCCAAACCAGGAACTAAACAGACCGAGGTGATTGCAATCTAGGAGTAGGTCTGGAGCTGCTTAGAAACTGCTTGAAAATTTTTAGTAGCAATTCTGCTAATCTTTAGTTCGCAATTCTGCTAAGCTAAGATACACTCCCAGGGGGCGGCGGCCTAGCGTTTGCAATGCTCCTAAAAGCAGCTAGCGAGCAACCAGCTCGGAATGAGGGCCTATGCTAGTACTATCTGAATTTTCACTTAAGTTTCCCTATTGTTTTGTAATAGGCACGTGGCATAAGAGATCATTTATTTATTTGAATTGGTTTTTAACAGTTAGAAAAAAATAAATTAGCTCTTTTTTAACAGTTGTAAGTAGCTCTGACATCAGAAACTATACCATTTCCATGCTCACTGGAATTTGTACATTTGAATTTCTGGTATTTACTTACTGCTACTAATTGCATGGTGGGAAAAGGTTTGCAATTATCTCTTTCTTTTTTTTTTGCCATGTGGCCTAAAAAAGAGAGGACATGTAGTAAAAATAAGATTTTACTTACCGGTAAATCTATTTCTCGTAGTCCGTAGTGGATGCTGGGGACTCCGTAAGGACCATGGGGAATAGACGGGCTCCGCAGGAGACATGGGCACTTTAAGAAAGAATTTAGATTCTGGTGTGATCTGGCTCCTCCCTCTATGTACCTCCTCCAGACCTCAGTTAGAGAAACTGTGCCCGGAAGAGCTGACAGTACAAGGAAAGGATTTTGGTAATCCAGGGCAAGATTCATACCAGCCACACCAATCACACCGTATAACTTGAGATAAACATACCCAGTCAACAGTATGAACAACAACAGAGCAACAGGTCAACCCTGATGCAACCATAACATAACCCTTTTTTAAGCAATAACTATATACAAGCATTGCAGAAGAAGTCCGCACTTGGGACGGGCGCCCAGCATCCACTACGGACTACGAGAAATAGATTTACCGGTAAGTAAAATCTTATTTTCTCTAACGTCCTAGTGGATGCTGGGGACTCCGTAAGGACCATGGGGATTATACCAAAGCTCCCAAACGGGCGGGAGAGTGCGGATGACTCTGCAGCACCGATTGAGCAAACACAAAGTCCTCCTCAGCCAGGGTATCAAACTTGTAGAACTTTGTAAAAGTGTTTGAACCTGACCAAGTAGCCGCTCGGCAAAGTTGTAATGCCGAGACCCCTCGGGCAGCCGCCCAAGAAGAGCCCACCTTCCTAGTGGAATGGGCCTTAACTGATTTTGGCAGCGGCAATCCCGCCGCAGAATGAGCCTGCTGAATCGTGTTACAGATCCAGCGAGCAATAGTTTGCTTTGAAGCAGGAGCACCAAGTTTGTTGGAAGCATACAGGATAAACAAAGACTCTGTTTTCCTGACCCTAGCCGTTCTGGCTACATAAACCTTCAAAGCCCTGACCACATCAAGCAACTCGGAATCCTCCAAGTCAGTAGTAGCCGCAGGCACCACAATAGGTTGGTTTATATGAAAGGATGAAACCACTTTCGGCAAGAATTGTGGACGGGTCCGCAATTTTGCTCTATCCGCATGGAAAACCAGATAGGGGCTTTTATGTGACAAAGCCGCCAACTCTGACACACGCCTAGCTGAAGCCAAGGCTAGCAGCATGACCACCTTCCACATGAGATATTTCAATTCCACCGTTTTGAGTGGTTCAAACCAGTGGGATTTCAGGAAACTCAACACCACGTTAAGATCCCAAAGGTGCCACTGGAGGCACAAAAGGGGGCTGAATATGCAGCACTCCCTTTACAAACGTCTGAACTTCAGGTAGAGAAGCCAGCTCTTTTTGAAAGAAAATGGATAGGGCCGAAATCTGGACCTTAATGGAACCCAATTTTAGGCCCAAATTCACTCCGGACTGTAGGAAGTGGAGGAAACGGCCCAGCTGGAATTCCTCCGTAGGAGCATTTCTGGCCTCACACCAGGAAACATATTTTCTCCATATACGGTGATAATGTTGAGCTGTCACGTCCTTCCTAGCCTTTATCAGCGTAGGAATGACCTCCTCCGGAATGCCTTTCTCCACTAGGATCCGGCGTTCAACCGCCATGCCGTCAAACGCAGCTGCGGTAAGTCTTGCAACAGACAGGGCCCCTGCTGCAACAGGTCCTGTCTTAGAGAAAGAGGCCACGGGTCCTGTGTGAGCATTTCTTGCAGATCTGGATACCAAGTCCTTCGTGGCCAATCTGGAACAATGAGGATTGTTCGCACTCCTCTTTTTCTTATTATCCTCTGCACCTTGGGAATGAGAGGAAGAGGAGGAAACACATAGACCGACTGGAACACCCACGGTGTCACCAGGGCGTCCACAGCTACCGCCTGAGGGTCTCTTTACCTGGCGCAATACCTCTGTAGCTTTTTGTTGAGGCGGATGCCATCATGTCCACCTGTGGCAGTTCCCACCGCGTTGTAATCTGTGCGAAGACTTCCTGATGAAGTCCCCACTCTCCCGGGTGGAGGTCGTGTCTGCTGAGGAAGTCTGCTTCCCAGTTGTCCACTCCCGGGATGAACACTGCTGACAGTGCGCTTACGTGATTTTCCGCCCAGCGAAGAATTCTGGTGGCTTCCGCCATCGCCACCCTGCTCCTTGTGCCGCCTTGTCGGTTTACATGAGCCACTGCGGTGATGTTGTCTGATTGAATCAGAACCGGTTGGTCGCGAAGCAGGGTCTCCGCTTGACGTAGGGCGTTGTATATGGCCCTTAGTTCCAGGATGTTGATGTGAAGGCAAGTCTACTGACTTGACCACAGACCTTGGAAATTTCTTCCCTGTGTGACTGCGCCCCAACCTCGGAGGCTTGCATCCGTGGTCACCAGGACCCAGTCCTGAATGCCGAACCTGCGGCCCTCGAGAAGGTGAGCACTCTGCAGCCACCACAGGAGCGACACCCTGGCCCTGGGGGATAGGGTGATTAAACGATGCATCTGAAGATGTGATCCGGACCACTTGTCCAGTAAGTCCCATTGAAAGGTCCTCGCATGGAACCTGCCGAAGGGAATGGCCTCGTATGATGCCACCATCTTTCCCAGGACTCGCGTGCAGTGATGCACTGACACCTGTTTTGGTTTTAATAGGTTCCTGACCAGTGTCATGAGTTCCTGAGCTTTCTCTATCGGGAGATAAACTCTTTTCTGGTCTGTGTCTAGGATCATGCCCAGGAAAGGCAGACGAGTCGTAGGGACCAACTGCGACTTTGGAATATTTAGGATCCAGCCGTGTTGCCGTAACACTTCCAGAGAAAGTGCTACGCTGATCAGCAACTGCTCTCTTGATCTCGCTTTTATGAGGAGATCGTCCAAGTATGGGATAATGGTGACCCCTTGCTTCCGCAGGAGTACCATCATTTCCGCCATTACCTTGGTAAATATTCTCGGTGCCGTGGAGAGACCAAACGGCAACGTCTGAAATTGGTAATGACAATCTTGTACCACAAATCTGAGGTACGCCTGATGAGGCGGATAAATGGGGACATGAAGGTATGCATCCTTTATGTCCAGAGACACCATAAAATCCCCCCATTCCAGGCTTGCGATAACCGCTCTCAGCGATTCCATCTTGAACCGGAACCTTTTCAGGTACATGTTCAGGGATTTTAAATTCAATATGGGTCTGACCGAACCGTCCGGTTTCGGGACTACAAACATGGTCGAATAATAACCCCTTCCTTGTTGAAGGAGGGGAACCTTGACCACCACCTGTTGAAGATACAATTTGTGAATTGCAGTTAACACTAATTCCCTCTCGTGGGGGGAAGCTGGCAGGGCCGATTTGAGGTATCGGTGAGGGGGCATCTCTTCAAATTCCAGCTTGTATCCCTGAGACACAATCTCTATTGCCCAGGGATCCAACTGGGAGTGAACCCACTTGTGGCTGAAATTTCGAAGACGCGTCCCCACCGGGCCTAGCTCCACCTGTGGAGCCCCAGCGTCATGCGGTGGATTTTGTAGAGGCCGGGGAGGACTTTTGTTCTTGGGAACTAGCTGTGTTATGCAGCTTCTTTCCTCTGCCCCTGCCTCTGGCAAGAAAGGACGCACCTCGGACTTTCTTGTTTTTCTGAGATCTAAAGGACTGCATTTGATAATACGGTGCTTTCTTAGGCTGTGAGGAAATATATGGCAAAAAATTTGACTTTCCAGCAGTAGCTGTGGAGACCAGGTCCGAGAGACCCTCCCCAAACAATTCCTCACCCTTGTAAGGTAAAACCTCCATATGCCTTTTTGAGTCGGCATCACCTGTCCATTGCCGAGTCCACAGGACCCTTCTGGCAGAAATCGACATAGCATTGATTCTAGAACCCAGCAGACTAATGTCTCTTTGAGCATCTCTCATATATAGGACAGCGTCCTTAATATGCCCCAGGGTCATTAATATAGTATCCTTGTCTAAGGTATCAAGTTCCTCAGATAACGTATCCGTCCATGCTGCTACAGCACTACACACCCAGGCCGACGCGATTGCCGGCCTCAGTAAGGTACCTGAATGTGTATAAATGGACTTCAGGGTACCCTCCTGTTTTCTATCCGCAGCATCTTTGAGGGTAGCCGTATCCTGTGACGGCAGGGCTACCTTCTTGGACAAGCGTGTTAAAGCCTTGTCCACTCTAGGGGAGGATTCCCAGCGTAACCTGTCCGTTGGCGGGAAAGGATACGCCATAAGAATCCTTTTGGAAATCTGCAGTTTTTTATCTGGAGATTCCCAAGCCTTTTCACATAACTCATTTAGCTCATGTGAGGGGGGAAAGGTTACCTGCGGCTTCTTTTCCCCATACATATGAACCCTCCTGTCAGGGACTGGAGTTTCCTCTGTGATGTGCAACACATCCTTAATTGCTATAATCATATAACGGATGGATTTAGCCAATTTTGGCTGTAACTTTGCATCATCGTAATCGACACTGGAGTCAGAATCCATGTCGGTATCCGTGTCAACAATTTGGGATAGTGGGCGCTTCTGAGACCCTGACGGCCTCTGCGACATAGGATCAGGCATGGGTAGGGACACTGACTGTCCTAAGGCTTCAGCTTTTTCTAACCTTTTATGTAAGGAATTACCACTATCATTTAAAACCTTCCACATATCCATCCAATCAGGTGTTGGCGCCGTCGGCGGAGACACCACATTCATTTTCACCCGCTGTGCTTCCACATAGCCTTCCTCATCAGACATGTCGACACAAGCGTACCGACACACCACACACACAGGGAATGCCCTTTTTGAAGACAGTTCCCCCACAAGGCCCTTTGGAGAGACAGAGAGAGAGTATGCCAGCACACACCCCAGCGCTATAACCCAGGAATAACATAGTAACTTAATGTTAACCCAGTAGCTGCTGTATATTGTGTTTTTTGCGCCTAATTTATGTGCCCCTCCCTCTCTTTTTACCCTCTTCTACCGTGAATCTGCAGGGGAGAGCCTGGGGAGCTTCTTCTCAGCGGAGCTGTGGAGAAAAAATGGCGCTGGTGAGTGCTGAGGGAGAAGCCCCGCCCCCTCGACGGCGGGCTTCTGTCCCGCTCAAATATGCATTTTCTTGGCGGGGGCTCATACATATATACAGTGCCCAACTGTATATATGTGTACTTTTGCCAAAAGAGGTCCATATGCTGCCCAGGGCGCCCCCCCCCCTGCGCCCTGCACCCTTACAGTGACCGGAGTATGTGAGGTGTGTGGGAGCAATGGCGCACAGCTGCAGTGCTGTGCGTTACCTCAGTGAAGAACGGAGTCTTCTGCCGCCGATTTCGAAGTCTTCTTGCTTCTCATACTCACCCGGCTTCTGTCTTCCGGCTCTGCGAGGGGGACGGCGGCGCGGCTCTGGGATCGGACGGCGAGGGTGAGATCCTGCGTACGATCCCTCTGGAGCTAATGGTGTCCAGTAGCCTAAGAAGCAGGACCTAGCTTCAGAGAATAGGGCTGCTTCTCTCCCCTCAGTCCCACGATGCAGGGAGTCTGTTGCCAGCAGAGCTCCCTGAAAATAAAAAACCTAACAAAATACTTTCTCACAGCAAGCTCAGGAGAGCTCACTGAACAGCTCCCAGCTCGCCCGGGCACAGTCTCAAACTGAGGTCTGGAGGAGGGACATAGAGGGAGGAGCCAGAGCACACCAGAATCTAAATTCTTTCTTAAAGTGCCCATGTCTCCTGCGGAGCCTGTCTATTCCCCATGGTCCTTTACGGAGTCCCCAGCATCCACTAGGGCGTTAGAGAAATAAGAAAATATTAGCACCAGAGTGAATAAACACTTGAGGGTAATTCAATTACAGTTGAGATCATCCGCCCAGCCGAATCAGCACAGCAGCAGCCGCACTTTACGGCAGCCTAATGACGCTCAAAAGTGTTCAACAATAGCCCACAAGGTGGCAAGCACTTCTATAGATTGTAAGCTCTCACGAGCAGGGCCCTCTTCCCTCATGTGCTTATCCGTTGTCTTACTTTAATAATCTTCAACTGCACCAAATCCAGCAGTCTTCTGCCACCTGATACTTATTCCAGTGTCATCTGCTGATGTAATTATGTTTATTTACCCTGTACTTGTCCTATACTGTCATCAACTGTAAGTTGCTGTTTTCCTGTTTGATTATTTATGTACTCTGTAATTGGTCGCTGTGGAACCCTTGTGGCGCCATATAAATAATAATAATAATAAGTGAATTTGGGATGTGAGTGGGTGCAAGAAGCGGTGCTGCTGCTGGCGTTTAAACACAGCTGCAATTTGCACCCTTTGCCTGCAATTGAATTCGCCCCATAAATTTATACATTTACACTAATCCAATGGCCTATTCCTGCTTTTCCCACATAACAAATTCACCCACGGTTATTAGAATGAGCAATATGTTGTTTAAACAAAAACATGACTATTGTGTTCCTGGTGAATTATGTCTGGCTGCACGGCATGCGATCCTACGTCTTGTTCCCACGCGGCAGCCTAGCTGGGCAGGGGGTGACTAATGCCTGTCTCACACTCTCACTCCTCTTACTCACCTGGCCAGGTGAAGACAAATACGTCATTCTAGGGCGGTGCCAGCCAGCCAAGCGCTCTCAGGAAGCAGGCCGGCCGCCATTGGGTGAGCGCTACATGACTGACATCACTAGTTTCAATCGCATTTTACTTTTGTGAACTTGTGGCCAATGCTCGGCACGCGCACGATACGACTCTGACGAGCGGATAGATTGGCATGCTCCTTGGCCAATCAATTAGCGTCAGGTGGAGGAGAGGCGGGGACTCCGTGCGACGCGGCGCTATGACGGATGGATGTATCGTCCAATAACAAATGAAGGTTATCGGGGAGGCGGGCGGTGTTTGAGTAGGGGCGGCTCGTCATTGGCTAAGTGGGGGGTGTCGCTGTCAGCCAGCTCGGTGTTGGGGTTAGTAGTCGGAGTGCCGAGGTCTGGGAGAGTCTTGAGCAGAGTCTGGGGATTGATTCGCTGCTTCCAGCGACACGTACCGCGGGGTAAGCAGCCCTCACTCCTCGTGTATAATAGCGCTCTGCCCGTCTGTCCTTCCTTATTGTCATCACGCGTATGTGCGGTGCGGCACGGGCTTGCTATGCTACTGTACGGGCTACCTGTGCGGGGAGGGGAGTGGGCGCAGTGGTCAGTACTGATATGGAACGCTGGATATAAGTTATGTTCCTCCCTGTATACCTATGTGGTTTGTTGCTGTCCCCTGTACGTATTGGGCTGCGTGTCCCTGTCCTAACTTCTGCCCTGCTCATCTGCTCTGTAGCACTGTGCGTGCAGCACTGCTCCCAGCTGTGACATGCCCGGTCAGGGTGTTCCCCTGTAATTGTGCTGCTCTGTATTGGCACACTATAAATCAACGCTGCTTGTTTGCATGCACATTTGTCCATGAAGTCACTGCTTCTTTTCTGCATGTTTCATTGTAACCCTTCTGTAACATCATTGGGCGGTGGCGGTGTTTCCTCTGTCATCCTACCTGTAATCTACATTTGTTTTTGCTTTACTAAACTAATATCCATTTAGATATATTTTATTCCCTATGGAGAAGATAAGTGTTTGACTGAGAAACTATCAATTTGGTCGTTGTTTTCTTTGCCGTGTCCCAGAGCATGCATAGTAACTATCTGCTGTACACTTTATTTATTTACTTATTGTCAGTATGTTTGGTAAATCGTGCATCCTCTCTTGTGCTATGCTTGATTGAACTTTGTACATTGTGTTCCGATAGGGCCTCCGCCCACATCCACACTGCCATTAATGGGAATATTCTCTAAAGTAGCAAGGTTTTATTTGCTTGTTGAGCAGGACAATGGCTGCTTTTGTGGAAGCAATTCTGCCTTTGTCATCATTAGACGCATGATTTAGGCTGCTGCATGGCTTTGGGCAGTGTACTGTGTGTGAAGGATATATTTTTATATAGACATGGCAAGCTTTTCATAATAAAACTTAAGGGTAGCTTAATGCAGTGGTTTCCAAACTTTTTTTTGAATCATGGTGCTCTAGAATATGAGAATTTTTTTTTTTTCACGGCACCCCTAGGCCAAAAATTTTTTATTGAGAAATTTAGAAAGAAATGTTACATTAAGTAGATCGCGTATTTATGTCATCCTTAGGGTCAGTTGTGTGGTGAGGGACAGGATTCGCTGCTGTTTGGCCATATATTTTATGACAGGCAGCAACCAGCACTGGTTTTGCCTATTGACCATGAATAATTTGAGTTGGTCCTGGACCACCAACCCAGGGCACCCCTGCAAGTGTCCCGAGGCACCCCAGGGAGCCGCGGCACACAGTGTGGGAACATCTGGCTTAATGTATGAGTTGTGTAACCTGTGAGTTGGTACCTCCATGTGTGCTACCATCTATTTTTGGGGGTCCCCGATTCTTAGAAATGCTTTGTGTTATATTCAGTATCCCACAATTTTGGGGTCCTAGCATATGACACACCAGTGTTTGGTGTCAGAACAATGGTAACAACCAATCAAAATCTGAGTTTTTCTAGTCCCCAAACCAGACTTCTAATATGCTAAACAAGTATAGACTTCTCATGAGTAGTTTTAATAATTGATACCCATAAAAGGATCCTCCACTGTTTTAACCCTTCTATAAGTCGTGCCAAGCCTGGAATGTTAGGCAAACTTCACACAGCAAATCATGGCATATCTTTCAACAAAAGATAACTTTATGGAATTACAAGGGTGTCCTTGATCAGATGCATTGTTTCCCCTTGTAAATGGATTGAACACATGAATACTTTTTGTGCGCAGTTTTCATTGTCTTAATTTGTTCTTTTGTTTTCTGTTTATCATGTGGTCTTTAAAAGTTAATTTCAGAACTGGAAAATTCATGTTGTGTGCTTAGAAATGTGGAACAAATATTTGAGTTGATTAAGAAAGTGAAGTCCTTAGCTTTGCAATTGTTTTCCCTCTTCGTATAATGTGGGCATATCACTACTGTAAAGTATAACGAATGTGGGATTTAAGAAACAAGTATAATAGGTGTTCATAAAATTACAAATCTTTACCTTCCTTTGTCTGGATTTACTGTTAAAATATCGCTGGAATTGCAAGAGTTAACATCATAAGCTTTCCATATCTCATCCATGTGAGAAATTTCTGGTTTACTCCCTAGTTTAGTCATGGGAAGGTTTCTGACTACAAAGAGTAATCAGACAAGGGCAGGGCCTGGGGTGAGGCCGAGACGCTACCAGGTTATAGCAGCGCTGTCGGAAGCTGAAGGCATCTGGGCGTTGGTGGTTTGAAGAAGGCTGGTCCTGGATGACACTCCTGTACTCTCACAGTGCTTTACCTGAAAGGAGAGACTGAGTAAACATTTTGACAAGTTTCTACTGACTCACGTCATATAGTGGATGTCAGTCCGTCTTTACATGGCTTCTATCACTATCATGCTTGGTAGAATTGATCATAGTATTGCCCCTTTCAATATGCATTAGGTTTAAATGAATTTAGGCAGATAAGTTTGTAGCTTTTAACTTGAGTCAATTATCGCTCGCTTTTTTTTTCTGTTCAAATTTCTTTTGATTTTATAAATAGTAATCTTTCAGCAGAGAGGGAATCCTGTAATCTGTGATATTTTCTGAACATATTGTCACTGGTACCGAGGGACTTATGCATGAACAATCGGAATAAAACCCGGCACTTCTGATTGTGCTTTTGCATGATATTTAAAAGAGCAATGTGTCTGGCATCCCTGTCTTGCTAGTGAAAGCATTACCCTTTTAAATATTGGGCATATAAGCAGTCAGAAGGGCATTGTTTTACAACCTGCCGCTTTGTAAATAAACCCCTAGAATGTGTCATACCAATCTATATATACAATATATGTATTCATAAATATATGGGTATGTTGGGATGCCAGCTGACAAAATACCAACAGCGGCATCCTGATGTTTAAATTAACTACATACACTAATTAACTAAGTTAACCCTGATCCCTAACCCACTTTTCCCGAAGCCTAAATTAACATCCTAGTACTCCCCAGTGGTGCCTAAACCTAACCTTCCCTCCCCTGCAGCTTAACCATAACCCTTCCCGAGGTTGCCTAACCCTCACTCACTGCAGTCTAGCCCTATCGTCCCCCCACCCCCTTCTCCAATGGCCTAACCCTCTACCCGTAGCCTAAACCTAACCAATCCCCTCTACACGCAGCCTAAAACGAACACACACACACACACACACACACACACACACACACACACACACTTATTTTGTTTTTACATAACTAAATTGCTTGTGTTAAAGATTATTCCTTTTCATTGGTTGTGATAGAGAGAAAATACAACTTTCTCTCAGTCCAGAATTAGTTACATATGTTGGAGGGACCTATACAGTACAAGCAGTAATTGGGACACACATGGTGTGAAGCCATCTTGCAGCTTGTTTGTTTTGCTGTTACCCAGCCTGCCTGTATACTTACTAGCTCCAGTTTTGGCAGATATTGCTTCCCAAGGCAGTCTCGGAGTATTCGTGCTGGCTATTTTTGGCATCGCTATCCTGCCAGTTGGAATTTTTTTTTTTTTTTTTTGCTTTTCAAACAAATGGAAAATGTTTTCCTGGCAGCTCCAGCTTTGTCTGAAATCTGATTTCATTGTGTTCAGCATTATGGACTTCCTGTGTGTGTGGTGTTTTTTCTTCTTCCCCCGTTTACCCCTTCAAGGTTGTGCCTTGTTATGTCAATATATAGCTGACCTTTATTGGTGATTCTGCCCCTTTATAACCTCTATAAACCAAAAGCATTCCAAATGTGTCCAGTACTTCTGCTATAGTGCCTAATTAAGAGCTTATCAAAATGTGTGAAAAAACGCATATCTGCGGTCAAAATCTTTGACATGCAGGGGGAAGGCGCCCAGCACAGGGCAAGTCCGCCCCACATGCTGGATCCAGCAAACCAAACCCCCCCTCCCCACGGTGGCAATGCTTTCGCACCTGCCAAGTAGCTCTCTGCCTAGGCAGAGGGCTACCCGCCATGTTTTTGGTCGCAGCGGCTGCGTGTGACGTCACTCAGCCGCCGCGACCCTCCCCATCAGCGGCCCGGACATGCTCCCCCAAAGTCCCCTCTCGATCTGCCACAACCTTTGCCTGTTATTCAGACAGTGGCGATCGCACAGGTGAGATTCCATTGCCTTCAGCCTGTAAACGCTGCCGCTGCAGTGTCCAGGTCTGAATTAGGCCCATAGCCACATATTGTGCAAAAACTACTGTTAAAAAAATGGTTTCCGCTTTCCAGTGCTATGGTGCGTTCATGAAAGCCCTGTAGCTTAACAATGTTTCAAGCCTACAGCAAAGCTCATCTTGTCATTTGCACTTGGGTGTTCCTGCCATCATGCTTGGTATTGAAAGGCCAGAATGCTTTTGCTATGGTCCTTTCAGCTGTGTAATACAGTACCTGCAACAAGTTGGCAATGGATATTTCTAATATAACAGTGAGTATGTCCACTGTATACCAGCCATTGTGGGTTGGGGCTGTAATGCCGGCAGTCGTGATCCCAGAGGTCAGCATCCTGACCACGGGATCCCGGCCGCCAGAATGCCGGCGGTAGGGGCAGCTGCGCAACGGAGCTCTGTTCCCACTCTATGGGTGTCGTGGACACCCATGAGTGGGAATAGCCCGTGTTTGCCGGCATTCTGACTGCCGGCTTTGTAAGCAGTCTGTATTCCGGTGTGACCACCGGTAAAGCCACTACATCCCATTGTTGTGCTTGTCCTAAATTCGTTATGTTCCTACTTTGTAATGTTTCAGTGCAGCTCACCTTTGGATGCTTTCACAGTATGAAGTCGGCACAAAAATAAAAAAGTTAAGAGGCGCACTCACTTAACTTGTAGATAATTACTAGGGTTTATTCACATTAAAGCCATTAATCCCATCAACGTTTTGGTCCTAAAGGGGGGTACACACGGAGCGATGTTCAGCTAATTTCTAAGCACTCTCACTAGATTGTTTAGAAATTAGCTGAACATTGCTCCGTGTGTAGGGGTGGCGGCAATAGCGATGCCATGTCCCGCACAGAGGCGGAACTACCGCCAGTGCAACCAGTGCGTTGCACTGGGGCCCGCCTCTGTCCAGGGGCCCAAAGCAGGTAATGAGTCAAACTGACTCATTACATGCCGCTGTGGGCAACCGCTACCCGCAATGCACAGCCGCCCAGAGAGGAGAGGAGCAGCGGTATGGGGGAGGAGGAGGAGGGAGCCGGAGGAGGGAGCCGCAGCAGCGCTTTGTTACTGGTGGAGGCGCTGCTGCCCCTCTGCTTCACTATAGGCTGTTTTCCGAGAACAGCCTATAGTGAAGCAGAGGGGCAGCAGCGCCTCCACCAATAACACAGCGCTGCTGCTGCTCCCTCCTCCACCTCCCTCCTCCTCCTTCTCTCCTGCCCGGGAATCGTCTGATGCTGCCCTGAGGAGCCTGAGCCAGCGGAGAGGGTAAGTATAATTCTTTCTTTCTTTCTTTCTTTCTTTCTTTCTTTCTTTCTTTCTTTCTTTCAAAAAGGGGGACTGTCTGCCGCAATGTGTAAAAAGGGGGAATCTGCCTGCCGTAGTGTTTAAAAAGGGGGAATCTGCCTGCCGCAATGTGTAAAAAGGGGGACTCTGCCTGCCGCAATGTGTAAAAAGGGGGACTCTGCCTGCCGCAATGTGTAAAAAGGGGGACTCTGCCTGCCGCAATGTGTAAAAAGGGGGACTCTGCCTGCCGCAATGTGTAAAAAGGGGGACTCTGCCTGCCGCAATGTGTAAAAAGGGGGAATCTGCCTGCCGCAATGTGTAAAAAGGGGGAATCTGCCTGCCGCAATGTGTAAAAAGGGGGAATCTGCCTGCCGCAATGTGTAAAAAGGGGGAATCTGCCTGCCGCAATGCGTAAAAAGGGGGAATCTGCCTGCCGCAATGTGTAAAAAGGGGGAATCTGCCTGCCGCAATGCGTAAAAAGGGGGAATCTGCCTGCCGCAATGTGTAAAAAGGGCACGCTGTCTGACGTTATGTGTAAAAAGTGTACGCTGTCTGCCGTTATTTGTAAAAAGTGTACGCTGTCTGTCGTTGTGTAACAAGGGGAATGCTCTCTGCCGTTAAGTGTAAAAAAAGGGGGACGCTGTAATGTGTAAAAAGAGGAATCTGTCCGCCGTAAGGTGTAAAAGGGTCTCTACCTGGTGTAGTGGTGCTACTGTGCGGCGTAATTTGAATAATGGAGACTACTGTGCACCGTTTTCTGAATTGGTATTATTTTGTGGCCACACCCCTTCCCCACGAAGCCACGCCACTATGTATTTTTGCGCGTGCCTACGGTGCGCACTGTCCCTGTTTTGCATGCAGGGGTGGGGCTCCGATGCCGTTTCTTGCACACAGTGCTAAAATGTCTAGTTACGGCACTGTTGCTAGGTATCCACTTCCCTGAGCAGGTCCCCCTCACCAGATCCTCTCCAGGGGTGAGGGGGTGGACTTGGGTGGGATGTGGGTGGGGGGGGAGCAAGCCATTTTGTCGCACATGGGCCCACCGCTCGCTAGTTCCGCCACCGGTCCCGCACGTCTCTCTATCGCCGGTGCTAGATTGGCACAATCTAGCAGGTCGCTCATATCACTGCTCGGTGAAATGAGCGGAACCTGTGTCCTCACCCCCCACCCCACCCCTTTGCTCAGCACACATCGCTCTGTGCTGAGTGGGAGAGATGTGTGCTGAGTGTTCTGTGCTAGATCGCTCAGCACACATCTCTAGGGAAATCTACCCGTCAGTACAGCCCTTAACATGAACCTTTCATTATCTTATTGAGCTTGCATGAAACCGGTGACTGCAGAAAGTTAACGCCTCCTTTTGTGTGTGTTTCTCTGAAAGGTGCTTTTGCATTTTTGCTTTTGTATTACTAGTCAGATTTATTTAATTATAATAAGTATAAATAGTGCTTAACATTAACTTTGTTCTTATTTTGAATTTAATCTATCGATGAGTGTACTTTGTATGTATTAATATTTTTAGGCTATCTACATATATTCAGCTGTAATAGGAATAATAAGCTGTAAAAAAATGGTTTTATTGAAATATGCAAAATAAATTCTAAGCCTAACAACATTATTAATGTTAGAAGGCATTAAACATGGTTGTTCAAGATTTCTAATACATTATTAAAAAATTTTTTTCCATTAAAACATTAATGCAAAAAAAAAAAAATCCCTGGTTTAAACACCATTTCCCCCCACCCCCCCTGTGGTTTGCTTGTAACTAACAATAGTTCCTCCATGGGAAGGCACATTGGGGGTAATTCCAAGTTGATCGCAGCAGGAATTTTTTTAGCAGTTGGCCAAAACCATGTGCACTGCAGGGGGGGCAGATATAACATTTGCAGAGAGAGTTAGATTTGGGTGGGTTATTTTGTTTCTGTGCAGGGTAAATACTGGCTGCTTTATTTTTACACTGCAACTTAGATTGCAGATTGAACTCACCACACCCAAATCTCTCTCTCTCTCTCTGCACATGTTATATCTGCGCCCCCCTGCAGTGCACATGGTTTTGCCCAACTGCTAAAAAATTTCCTGCTGCGATCAACTTCTTGGAATTACCCACATTGTCAGAGTAACTGATTGTTACATAGGGCAAGTGGCTCCTGCATAACTAGCAAGTACTTATTTTAAATATTGTACCCATGTTGGTTTTCATTTAAAATCCAAAGACCTGGAATGTGTGCACACTGTTTATTATTGGGTTCAGAAAGGCATGGCATATCATTGAGTGCTGGTAGTACGTATAAGCCACACTTGTGCCACTCCCCTCTACAACACTACACTAAAGTCAAATTCTTTAATACCCAACAAAGTTTTCCTCCCCTTGTGAGCGTTTTGGCTATTGTAACAATCATCTACACATTACAGACAAACTTTTTGTAGACTGATCTAATATTCTCAACACATCTGACCCGGGTTATTCCTGAGTTATCACATTGACACTCCACCCGTGTCTGCCCTGCATGTCACTCCCTAGAAGCGGGCCTCTGCATCCCTAACCAATCAGCAGCTTTTTAAACTGGACCTGGATCAAATAACCTGGATTGTGCCTTTCACATTACATCTTATATGGGTCGAATTCCCAGGGCACAGGAACCTGGTTGCCTCCGCAATATCCGGGTCAGAGGCTCAGTGTGAAAGGGGTATTAGTTTCTGGGGTTGTTGCATGATCAGCCTGTGAGTGATCAACTTGAAAGGGTCAATCCAATTAGGTGCAAGTTGCCGTTGCCACAGCATTTCAACTGCACTGCATCTCGCACCACTCGCTGCCCAAATTCACTCAAAAGTGATCACAGGCCTGAAAGGGCTTGCAGTGTTTAGAGAGTTCAGGCTGCAGTAAAGTGATGACTAGTATTATATCCCCAGTGCAAAAACATTATATTTTTGTTACTGTTGTGTAATATTTGGCAATCATTTTCATGGATCAGCGTTAAGTAGGCATGTTTTACTTTCAAATTTCAGAAAGTATGTACATTTTGTATTGGACAAGTGGTAGTACATGCCATAGTTATTCGCTCATTGGCAAAGTGTTACGAAGCACTTTCAGCTGAGGCATATGCAGTTTGGCACAAATGTTTGCATTGAGGGTGTTTTCATTTAATGGGACCTCAATTAAACTTAACTTGCTTAGACATGAAAAATACATTGACTTTTACTTTAAAGGTGTGTATACACGGTGTGATATGCACTTAACTTTTATAGTCGGTCGTAAGGAAAGTTAGTGCATATTGCACCGTGTACACCGCTTGCGATGCGCGGTCCTGTGGGATCGGCATCACAAGCAAAAATAGACTGTGCAGGCAAGTTAATTTTGACTAGCTCGTGTAAAAGATATCCAAAATCAGTATCGCAAGCACAGTCATCTTTGCTTGCGATACCGACCACAGTCCATTTCACATAGTGAGAATCGGGCATAGCCCGAATCTTACCGTGTGTATGGACCTTAAGAATTTGAGAACCTCTTTGCATTTATGTCATACCTGTCAACATGTTCACATTTTTTTCATGGTTACAGAGTTGTGCTCACATTTGTAAAGTGGTGGTTCTCCACCAAGATAGTGACCTTACAATTTAGTGGGTATGATCATGTCGCTTAAGAAAAGAGTAGTGTTCCTTTACTTTAATACAGTGCCAGTGTGGCAGCAAATTTTAAACTGATCTCACAGTGACTGCTGGGGTGGTACATTGCAGTGACGTTGAGTTCTGATTCAGCATAGGACAGACGGTAACCAGAAAAGCCAGCACACACAAAGCACATAGATATTGCATTATGACAGTGGGGGATTTTCCATGTGCAATTTTCCTTTGAGCTTGTTTTATGTACATTCTTTTTTTTTTTTTTTTTTTGTTACTGTTTGATATATGATGAACCTTTTTGTTTGACGTTTGTGACAGTGGGGTTTGTTCTGTTTTTTTTTTTTTTTTTTTTTTTTTTTTGTCTTTCTAAAACTGTGACAGGAATACTATTATAGTCTGTATACTACTTCACATGGGCTACAAAAAAATTGTGCGATCAACTAGACGCCGCCTATGAGGTGGTGTATATCTGCATAGCAAGGCTGCGAACGCTTGTGCAGCCCTGCTATGCAAAAAAAGCTTCCTGTGAAAGTAGACCAGGGTAAGAGTTACTTACCCTGTGCGATCGATCCAGCGATGCAGATCCCGGAATTGACGACAGACAACTGCCCTCCAAACGCCTGGACACGCCTGCGTTCGCTGAACCACTCATGGAAAATGGTCAGTTGATGCCCGGAACGCCTTCCTCCTGTCAGTCTTCTTGCAGTCGCCGCTGCGACTGCTTTTGTTAGCGGCGTCGCTGCCCGGCGACAGGTGTCGCCAGGCAACGACGCGCCTGCACAATGCGGCCGCAGCGCATGCGCAGAACCGGCCCGTTCACACTGCTGCGACAAACAGCAGTGTGCGAACGGGTCGGAGTGCGCAACTGCTTTAAAGCCTTAAACTTTCTACCAGTGAGTCCCAAGTTCAGCTAGTGATCTGTAAAGGGGCCTACACACAAAGATTCTGTCCAATTGTACTGGTTGGACTGAAAATCTGGTAATGTATAGGAGCACATGACTGTCAACTATTTGCTCCAAGACTCTGGAAAACATATAAATATGGTTGTTCAGACAAATTGGTTAATTACCAATTTACAATTTACCAAATTACAGTTTGATTTAATCAATTTGTCCGAATGACCATTTTTTTTTTTTGTCTGTTTATTCAGTTTTCTGTTTTAGAGCAAATGGTTGATTACCATTTCTCTCATACCTCACCAGATTTTCATTCCAAGCAGCCAGATAGGACAGATAGTCTTAAGGACACTTTTTAAGATTACCCGGGAAGCTGTTAATATACCGCTAGTTGCTGACACCGGAACCCTGACTAGTGGTGGAATACTGGCGCCACAGGCTGTTCTCCCTCTGATGTCCATGAGGGAGAATATAACCTGTGTTGCGCTCATAAAACCACCGTGCCCACAGTGTGGCGAGCGCAGCGATCTGCAAGGGGCTTTCTAGCACTCGCCCTGCTGCAGGCATACTGGTCGCCGGGATGCCGCTGTCAGTATGCAGACGGCCGGCTTCATGGCCGCCGGTAATATCCACACTCTGAATTGGTAGCCAAGCTTGTATGTTTATCATCAGAGCGAACATGAAAGATTGCTGCAAAGTATTTTGAATTTATATTTTATGTATTCCATTTTTGGACAGCCTATTTGATGGAAGAGATACCCTTTACAAAGTAGAACATTACAGACATGCTGTAATGGACTTTTTGTACAGATTAGGAGATATTGCAGATTGGCAGGGGTACAGGTGAGAAAAGCAAACACTATAAAGCTGTGTGTATGTATGTACTATATCTATATCTATATCTCATAGCGCTTGGTCTGGCACTCCTCGTTCCCGCAGGGTAACAGCTTCAGTGCCCTCCCTGAGCTGGCAGGCTCTGTATAGGTTAGTAGAAGGCGGCACTCAGGAGACTTTCACAAATGTAGATAAATGTGCTTTATTGTGCGTCTACGTTTCGGGAGTCGCACTCCCTTCCTCAGGACACAGCAAAACTAAGTGCCAAACAGTGCAAATACAATACTTAAATAACTTGCCAGCCCCTGACTCATCAGTCTCCAGCACGGCCAGCGGCGTCCCGGTCCACGGAGCCCGCACTTCCGGATCCGGCTGTATCTGCCCCTCCTGAGTGACGTCATTCCGTAGCCGGGCGACGCGGCCGCGGGGAGGGTCCACACAGACACTGAACGTCCGTTGTCTTGGGGATGGATCCCTATGGTAACAAAACAACAATACGGAAATAAAAGTGCCCACGATCGTGAATACCAATGTATCAAATCTTAGTGCATAAGACACACATTGCTGATGCAATGAGTGAAATCTGAAAGATCATAAGTGAATAAGAACATGAGTGAATAACAGCAAACGATCATATATAAACAATATTAAAATACTATTAAAACATGGCACACTTCTGCTGGTATTGATATACATGACTCACCATCATGCATAACGTATTAGTAGAGCAAAAAGGAAAAAAGAGGCCACCATGAATCCTATACTTAATGTGCCCCCTCATTGAGACAATGTCCCGCTGAGAGACTGAAGGCACCAGATCTAAGGAGCTAGACTATAGAATAGTTTAACATGCTCCCATCAATTTAATGTGATCATTTAATGTATTGCCTGTAATTTATGGCATGCAAATAGGTTGTGATGCCCAGTTTAACACCACTTGGCCTTATGTCTCATAGAAAGCTGCTCAGGCTTAAACTTTCATTTAGACCGCGCGGATGGATCGTGTCTAACTTATGGATCCATCTCGCCTCTAGTTGCAGCAATTTTTTGGCTCGATTACCCCCTCGCACTGAATCAGGGACCTGGTCCACAATTTTGTAACGTACTGAAGCAAGATTGTGGCGCTTCTGTGCAAAGTGGCGTGCCACAGGTTGATCACTGCTGCCAGATGTTAATGCTGCCCTGATCGTAGATCTGTGTTGGGCCATTCGTTCTTTAAATAGACATTGCGTCTTCCCCACATAGTACAGACTGCAGGGGCACATCAACACATAAATCACAAAATGTTGAGTTACATGTGAGCAGTTTATGGATTCTCAACTTTTTCCCAGTATGGGGATGTGAGATAAAATCCCCCGTCAGCATATAACTGCATGTAGTGCAGCCGAAGCACTTGAAGCAGCCTGCCTTGCGTGTCAAAAAATGTGTCACAGGCTGCATCTTTGTGAATCCTGTGACATCATTCTTGACCACCAGATCTTTAATGTTGGAACTACGGGTATAGCAGGGCATAATTTTGCTATGTTTTAAGCTGGGTAAATTGTATATAATATAAGATCCAATTCAGCCGGCACTCCCATGAAGGTGTAAACGCCCCGGTGTCCTGTTCATAAATATCTCGTATATGTCCAAAAAGAACGGCACTCGGGGACTGTCATCATAGCAAAAAGATTTGTATTGAAGTCAGATCAAACATAAACGTTTTCGGGGACACAGCCCCTTCGTCAGGATCACAGACAATAACAACTGAAACCAACACAGACACACATTTAAATACCATTATTGCTACTCACCTGTCCACGTCCGTTCATCAGAACACCCGGCGCCGGCATATTGCAGTGACGCGCTTCCTGTGAAGACGGGAACAGTTACCATGGTGTCAGCTGGCTTGCGTACAGCATGACCGGACTTCCTGCTTCCACCACAAACGCGTCCTGCGCATGCTCTGTCGCCAGGAGCCTGTGAGGGAAAGAACAGGGAGAAACAATTATGGCAAAAGGTATTAATAACAAACATATAATACCACAAACAGAAAAGAGTGAAAAATAAAACAAAACATGAAAACAGAAATAAAGACCATTCAAAATATTAGTGCAGATAGAATGACGCGCCCCTAACAGTTCTCTAACCTCATAGGGTATTCCAATTTATTTTCTCATTAAGCCCCATGGGGTGAATTGTGCCCAATCGCATAATCCATTGGGATTCTTTTATTAGGAGATTTTTAGGTCTATTCCCCCCCCCCCCCCCCCCCCCGTAAAGATGCTGGAACATGATCTATAATAAAATATTTTAAAGAGGACAGAGAATGACCCATCGCCCTAAAGTGCTTAGCCACAGGTTGATCAACAAATCTCTCTTCCAGAGTGAGACGAATGGCGGAACGATGTGCCGACATTCGTTCACTGAATTTACGGATAGTCTGACCGATTGTAGTACAACCAACAAGGGCAGACTATCACGTAAACAACGAATGAAGTACTACAGGTGAGGACATGTCTAATCTCATATGTTTTATTATTGTGGGGATGCTTGAAAGCTTTGCATGCAATTAAATGGCTGCACGTTGCACAATTAGCACACTTGTAGCACCCTGGTTTCTTGCTGTACACATTATGGGGTCTAGATCCCCCCAAACCAGTGATGTCAGTGTGTACAAGACGATCACGGAGATTACTGCCCCTCCTAAAAGCAGCCGTAGGTCTAACATTCCTGAAGACCGGTAAATCAGGGTCAGATCTCGCCATAGGCCACAGTGCTTGAGTGGCTCGTCTTATAATAGGACTGGCCACAGTGTAGTCAGATACCATGGGAAGAACAACCTGCTTCTCTTTCTGTCGCGGATGTAATAAATCAGTACGTGACATACCCAGTACTTTAGATTTCTGTTCAAGAAGAGTGATCTTTATAGCCTCTTTCAATGAATTTAACTATGAGGTTATCAATATGTTCTACGGTTTTACCAGAGTCACTTGTTGTTCTTGCAATCCTCATCTGAGACAATGGGAGACCCATTGTGACCCCGAAAAACGTTTACGTTTGATCTGACTTCAATACAAATCTTTTTGCTATGATGACAGTCCCTGAGTGCCGTTCTTTTTGGAGATATATATAGATATAGATATAGATATATATATAGATATTACACACACATATATATTTATTTTTTATTTTTCTACAATCTTATTTCTAAGGTGTCGCTTTCGTTGGTAAAATATATGCTTGCAGTCATCTGTTGAATATCACTCTGGGGGGTGTGGTACCAGTTATTTCCAGTGCAGTGTCAATTACTGCTGTCAGTAATTTATCCTAGCAGACAAAGATACTCCTGGAAAATGTAGCTCTGTGAAATGAATGGTATCTTACCACTACCTGTCACCCAGCAAATTACACTGTTAATCAGTATTTTGTTGCTGCTGATTTCTTTGTATGTTAAATCTCAGAATGGCCTGCAAAATTCCATCTCAGACAGGGATTTTCAGTGGCGATTGGAGGCAAATCACACAATTGCTCCATCTTCTACTTTGCAAACCACCCGTGTCACCACAAAGTACACCAGCAAGGGAAAAAAAAATATTTGGAGCTTGTGCTTTAGACTTAAGGTCCGTACACATTAGACGATATGTCTGTGAGCGACGTCATCTGTTTCCCCCTCCTGGGCCGGCCAGTCGGCGGCCGACTGTATACACTGAACAATATGACCGCTCATATTGCTCAGTGACGTCACGCCTCCGCCAGCCCTGCATGCAGGTCGTGGACGACAGTCCAGATCCGGCGTTCATGCACTGGCGACAGCGACGATCGTTGCCGACCCGCGGGGCTGCACATCGGTCGTCGCTGGCGACATGCACACTTGCCGATAAAATGAGCAACGTCGCTCAGGGAGGGGGAAAATGAGCAACGTCGCTCATTTTATCGGCAAGTGTGTATGGGCCTTCAGTAACAGTTAAATAGCAAGGCATCCATAGCCCTAGAGCTCACATATTTCTCTTACACCCCTTTTTGGACTTGAATAAAGTTTGATTAGTTCTTCCGCATTCTCTTATTGATGCCCATGCCACGCTGCCATTGAAAGTTGGTGAACACAACTGTAGAGCCGGTTCTATATTGCATGCAAAAGTGACTAAGGCTTCGGAGGAGGGGTGGGTTCATTTTAGTAATGTATAAAGATGACCTACCGGTTAGTGTGGCTTTAACTTTTTATGAATCTTGTGGGTTTGTAAAGGGCTCTTGGCCCTTGCAGCTTTATAAATACTACACACCTTTTTGCTCATTTTTAGAATTCTTATGACTTGAAGTATAAAAAAAAAAGGGGGGGGGGGGGCAGTAATTCTCCCACATCAACCTGCGCTGTAGCTTTATTCACACTCTTTGCATTCTAGCAGCAGGAGTTAGACCTCCATTTACCCTCCAGTGTCCATGAGAAAATGTGCCCGGCCCAGTCTTGAGTCTACTTATTTCCAGCGGATTGTATTGTGATATAGTAGCTTTTGTTTTCTGACTAAACAGAGCAGTGGTAGGATAGTCCATTCTCCTTATCCTGAATGTACATTAACAGTGTTCTAACTGGTGTACATACCTGTGTAGAGCAGGCCTGGCCAACCTGTGGCTTTCCAGCTGTTGTGAAACTACAAGTCCCAGCATGCCCTTCTACACTCTTGCTATTAGAAAATGCTTAAACTGGCAGAGCATGCGGGGATGTGTAGTTTCACAACAGCCGGGGAGACACAGGTTGGCCAGGCCTGGTGTAGAGCCTATTTATGTTCCTTCGGATAATTGTAAAAGTACAGTTTTTAGTCTGTATTTCATGTCATTTCTTAATCACGCCATATGTGAAAAATGCAGTGATATATAAGGGTCTCACCTAAACCCCAAACGAAACCGTGACGTGACACACTACAAAAAAACAAAGTGCTAGTGCTGTGCAGAAGTGCAAAACACGTGCTTGGGCAATAAATAAATAAGCCCCAGCCAGAAGGCCAGGGGGGTATAAAAAATTATCCTTGCCCTAGCCAAAAGGCCAGGGCAAAGGAAGTGGGTGCAGACAGGAAGGGTTGAGTGCTTAGTGCTAAAGTGCCTTAGTGCAAAGGTGGCTCGAAACCCCAGTGCATTTCCGGCACCCCTGTCCCTTCCAGTTCCAGGGGCACAAAACACCTCGAGCTTCTAGCTGCTCCCGACCTCTCAGCCAGACCAAGTTTCATACCCACTCTGTGCCAGGGTCAACCCCCAGTACGAGAGAAGATACTAGACCGGGCCGTTCTCCACTCCATGCAAGGGGCCCTATTTCATCCCCTTAGAAGGACGGTGGATACTAAACCCAGTTTTTCTCCTCTCTTGACCAGAGGCATCGCCACACCCCGGCATGGTACTCCACAAGGTGTTTCTCCATTCCACATCTAGGAACCTCTCTCGCTCCTAGTGTAAGAACAGGTACTCCACCAAGTGTTTCCCTCGAGCAGGTACTGCACTTGATCTTAGCCAAAAGGTCAAGGCTTGTTAGTCCATGTGTGATTGGCAAGCAGAATGCAGCTAGTGATTTGTGCGTGAGTGTATATTATTTATTCATGTAAGACCACACTGGCACTGCTTAATGAGAACCACAAATGTGACCTTTAATCTCAAAGTAATCAACATTTACAGTGGGTTCTAAGACCTGTTGCCAAATTTGCAATCAGTAATATATTTTAGTTCTGAAGTAGGAAATGTTAACTTTAGTGTGTTACAGCGCATAAATGATTTGTTTGAGAGATTGACCCGCACAGAAAATTGCTGCTGGCCTGTTTTCTGCTCTCCATGACTTGTTTGTCTGTTCGGGGAAAGTGCTACTAGGGTTAACATTACATTACATAATGCATTTGCTTCTACTACATAAGCAGTTGTCAGATGCATTGTGTGCTAATGGATTGTTGATGTTATAAAGGGCTAGCAGGGCTCTCAATCTCTAAGAGTAGAAAGCAAAACACCAGTGTCCAATTAAATTGTGTTTCCATACTGAAGTCTGTAATTTTTAGGATTTGCAAACGTTTATTCAAATGTATGTGCTTTTCTTACCACATTGTTTGCTTGGGGGGGCGGAGGAGTTCTAGCATGCTTGTTTTTAATTATTTAGTGTTTTAGTACTGAGCTAGTTCATATTTGCACGGTTAGTTTTCTTTTTGACGTAAATTCTACAGGGTGGCAGTGTCTACTATTTGAATGTGTTTTTGATGCTGTAGTATTTACAAGCAATGCTACAGGGTTACCTTCAGTTAAAAAGTGGATCTGTTGACTGAAGTGATATTTATTACACCACAACATGAGAATCAGGACTACTGTACAATTTGTGCGTGTATGAGATCTGCCCTGACCAAATGGTCAGAATACTTCTTGGCTCAGAATGGACCTTTTAGTGTGGATGGTTGATTCCTGGGCATATGCAGGTCAAGTGCAATCATATTTTTCCTGTATTTATGGGCACGTGTGGGGAAAGGATCCCAATGCATAGCTTTGTGTTTAGTCTGGGGCAAGGCTTGGATATATATCTCATTGCCAATTAAACTATAGTGTTGGCATTCTCTTTTTAGATGGGGTCAATTCAATTCTGCATCTATTGAAGAGCGCCATAAATTAGCGTCCGGTGTTTTTCAATTCAGTGTGCTGTTATGTCTGAGAAGGTCGGTTCTCACAAACTAAACAAGGTGTTTTTGACTCCAGAACAGACTTCCTACGACTTAAGTGCCCGGCTCGATGCTGTTTTCGCCGTGCTAAGGGCAGAAAACAGCATCTCGCCAGCACTCTTGTCTAATTTCTGCTTGCACCCTCAGAGGAGTGTGAGAAGAAATCCTCTTTGGGGGTAATTCCAAGTTGATCGCAGCAGGAAATTTTTTAGCAGTTGGGCAAAACCATGTGCACTGCAGGGGAGGCAGATATAACATTTGCAGAGAGCGTTAGATTTGGGTGGGTTATTTTGTTTCTGGGCAGGGTAAATACTGGCTGCTTTATTTTTACACTGCAATTTAGATTGCAGATTGAACTCACCACACCCAAATCTATCTCTCTCTGCACATGTTATATCTGCCCCCCCTGCAGTGCACATGGTTTTGCCCAATTGCTAACAAACTTACTGCTGCAATCAAACTCATAATTACCCCCTTTGGGCGTTACGTTGTGCTAAATTGAATAGCACCAGTAGCTAATTCCCGGCGCTATTCAATCTGCGCTGTATTGAATTGACCCATAAAAAAACTTTTTTGGATCTACTAGTTATGCTTGGAGGTATCATTTGCCTCATTAGTTTACCTGATCTCGTCTTTCTGTCTGCTTGATTGACAGCATCAGATGTACATAAATCAAGGAAATGTGCAGAATTTTCCACTATTGCCTAATCAAAACATGTTTGATTCTGATCACATATTGATAGGGACCACTGGACATGTCTGTCTAAAATAAAATCGTAACCAGTTCATGTTGGCTAGATGATGTTGAATGTGGGTTCCACAATTTATGGTTGCATACCAAACTGCTACCTGGCAACAGTCTGCCTGGTTGTGTCAAATACTGCACTCGGAGCAGTTGTTGTTTTCTTTTGGTCCTGCATGTTGTGAGTGTGATGACGCTGATTATGCAGGGCAATATACAATAGCTCACCGATGTGTAGGGCAATGTTTAAATTGTCCATGGCATTGACTATTTTCGACTGCTGCAGCTGTTGTTGCTCAGCACACAGCACTGTCCCTGGCTGTTGACTCTGACAGCCAGGGACTGTGCGTACAAAAAAGAAAAAAGGGGGGGCCCCCAGTAGACTCCAAATGTTGCTGGGCCGGTGCATGCGCAGTTAGCATGCAAGCGCTGGTGAGTGACAGCCTCCCCGCTGAAAGAGGGAGAGTGAAAATCGCTGGACAGGTGAATTAACAATCTCTCCCTTCAGTAAAGACCACTATTGTACATGCCACTACTACAGGAACCTGCTACGCGCACTTAGCGAAGTAGGCGAGCAAAGCCCTATTAATCCATCTACCCCATAGTGCTGTTTACTCAGATTCCACAGTTATCTTCCATCCAGCTTTTGCTTAACCTACTGGGAGCAAATTCCATGCAGCTGCTCTGATTTTGTAAAGTTAAGTTGG